>NW_026913209.1:6792500-7392500 GCF_034315485.1 Pezoporus occidentalis
TTCAATGAAAAAAACAAAACTAGTAGCAAGTGCTTCAGAAACATGTCCACTACTTGGAAAGAGAGAAAATCTCTTGTCTGTTGTGTCTCCAGGATCTCTAAACATCAATTGTCACTAAGGATTCTGGTACTGAAGAGCATTTTGCTTCTGTTTCCTCAATGTAAAAAGTTTCTGAGGATATATATTGGCAGTAACCTGTACAGGGTAGGACACTGGAAAGCAGTCCTTAATGGAAAAATAAAGGTAGAAACTCATTTAAGAGAGAAATATATTCATTTTTTTTCTGAGAATATAACAGAATATATTGCAAATAGCAGAAGCAAACGTTTAGTTATTAACATCTATTCTATTGAATAATAGAAATCATTCAAGGTTTTGATATCCTAAATATTCCTTTTTGATTCCTAAATATTTAGCTTTGCACTTTCATCAAAACACTTTTTACAGTCCAGATCCCACACATCAGTAATAAAAAGAATGAAAAACAGGGTGGGTTTTTTTAGATAAAATTCCCATTTTACTTCTGAGCACTAAATGGTCAAAATTAAAAAAAAAAACAAACAAACAAAAAAAAACAAACAAAAAAAAAAGCAAACCTAAAAAAACCTATCTCTGTTGCAGTATTTCTTTTCATAATTATATCACTGATTCGGAGAAATCTCCAAGATCTCGCCAACAAAGTTTAAGTTGACAAGCAGGTATTCTTTATTGCAGCACCGGGAGACACGTGTCTGATCCAAGCATCAACTTGCTGTGATTATATTGTCCTTAAACGTATATATTCATTAGATTAGATACATATTCATTGAGTTACTTATATATTACATCATACTTCTAGAATTCCTCCTGCATGCACACTAAAAGGTGGCAATGGGCTTTGGGACCCCTGGTGGTTATTTCTTCATCATCTTCCTCTTCATTACTTTATTTTAGGATCATTGTCATGTCAGTAACCACCAGGCCAGTTCTTGTGAAATGCTTATGCGAGCCATTTCCTTATCTCTATAGTTGCTAACAAAGCCTAAGGTCCTTGAAGTTACTTATTTACAAACCCATTCTTCAATCAACCCTATTCTTAATCAATCCCATTCTTCATCACATAATATGAAAAGAGCCAGAAAATAAACTATTTCTTTTTTTTTTTAGGGGATGGATTGCTGGGTTATTTACCTAAAAAAGGCCTAAATCATGTTTGTGTATAAATGCTCTTCCTTGTTTTATAGACGAAAGCCTGAAGAACACTTGTGTTAAATTTCTTCCTTAAGATCATGCAAGAAAAGACCTCAAGCTAAAGCTCTAATGGATCTGAAACTAGTGAATTAATAATCGAGTTCAATATGATATAAGATTCAGTCAAAGTTCTTCTGGTTTTCTATCCTGTACATGGAAAGAGAATAAATGCTTTCTTTAAAAAGAGACATATGATGACTAGAGGCCTGGGCTCAACAGGGAAATTGATCACTCTGAATTGTTAGAATTAGAGCCTTTAATGCTGTAAACACTGCCATCTGAAGCATGTTCTTTATGCAGAATACTACATAATGAGTCTATGATTCTATAATACAAAGTTCATTCACTCAGTGCTATTTTTTAATGTTATATATACACACCCGAGATTTATATTAGACACAAGTAGTTAACAGTCTTAATGATGCACTATTAGTCCTTCAATCAGTCACAGAGCTAGGAAATTCTCAGCTTGGAAAAAGAAATTTACTGAATTGTATTGACTTGAACAACTAGATAATTTGGATATTTATAACATCAGCATTCACACAATTAACTGTTAAGCTACAAAATTCACTTTTGGCAGGTAGTTTGCAGATGTCTTTTCTGTTCCTGTACTTTGTTATTTTTTATGTTCAATCTAAAATTACATCACTGACCTTATTCAGAAAGTGCAGTATCGCTTTTTGTCGATTCTCCTCATCTGCATTTAGTTTGTGTCTCCCAATGGAAGCAATCAGCTGTGCCTCTTGTTCCAGAAGTCCACAAAGTGCTGCCTTTCTTTCAGCTCCAGTAAGAGTTCTGTTAATCTGCTCAGTCTCCTCCTGCCTCCATACTACAGACATAAATATTGTGGGTACTTTTTACAATGTATTTTCCAGTGAATGTTCTGCTTTCATATTTAAGAAATAACATAATTTTTGATGTTCATTAAAAGCCAGTTTCTCTCTTAGGGAATTGATTATAATGCATACTTTCAACACACATAGAATAGCCCAGAAATTAATGTAAATTATACAGATGTTCTGTGAGAGTATGTGTGTGTACATCAATTCCAAACTGCCAGTTCATACTGCAAACTCGAAAATAGGTTAGGAGAAAAAGCTGCTCTGTGTGAGAAAAATAATTTAGCTCCTGTGGAAACATGTATGGAAAAGGTATGAGCAATAAGGACTTTTTAAACAATTGCTCATCAAAGTCACAAGAAAAGATAACCATAGAGATCTTCTCAGCAGATTAAGTTCAGCATCTTACTGTCTACTGCTTCCACCACTATTCCTCCTTTGCTCTGCATAAATGAATAAAATCTAAAGAAGGCTGAACTCTTCCAAAATGGAGATAAAACATGACTGACATTCACGTTTAGCACTCCAGGTCTAAATATTCCAGTGAATATTCCAGTAGTATCACCTTTTGCCATCTAAAGCAGATGGAAGCGCATTAATAATTAGACAGTATTTGCTTCACTCCCCCTTTCCTGTTCTACAGAACAGAAGGTGGAAGGAAGTAGCATGCAAACCACAGGATGGTCATCACAGCAGCACTTGAACCTGCTGTGTAGAATCTGGCCTTCTGACTCTTACAGTCAAATCACCAAATCACAGGTACCAGCTGCACTTACAGGCTAGGCTACTTAATGACACAAACATACAAATGTATACATGTGTCTATCATGGTTTATTTTGTAGTACCTATTTCTTGACTATAACTACTGACACGCAGAACACCGTTACAGAAATCTGTTAGTAAAATCAAATTGTGTTTCCTGAATAGTGCTTTCCTGTGCATACACTGTAACAGTTCTTGACTTCTCTGACGAATTTGTTCCGTTTCAAATACCTCTAGAGGTCTGTAGGAAATTTTATAAGATAAAAAAATTCAACATTCCTGAAATCTTGAAAATCCCAGCATTAAAGAAAACAATCCAATACGTGATGCACACTTACTGTATCAGGTAAGAGTAGATGCAGAAGGGAAAGGAGGAAGGTTTAGCTTCTGCCTGTGGCTTCCTTATCTACAATACCTTATGTTTTCCATTTTAAAATGTTACAATTCATTTCCTTAAGGCTCTCTAAGCATTGGTATTAATATAACAGTTGTCTGACAAGTCATGAGTACCCAAAGCTATATTTTTAAATAAAGTAATTTCAGCAAACAAAAGCACTTCAGAATTAATTTACATTAAGTTTTATATGCCTGCAGGGGGCAGCAACATCAAAGGTAGAGGTAATAAATACCGTAAGCAATTTTGTGTGTACAGAAATGAAAAAGCTGTCAGTTATCATCAATACTCACCTCCTGATGCACCATATATATACAACCAAATTAAAAACATTCCTCTTAGATTATCTGTTCTGTAGGCAGAGATTATATTCATTACTTTTTTTTTCATTTTTACAGAACAAAGTAGTTCATACTTTTCAAATAAATAATTAATGTCTCTATACGCCGACACACTTACAGATACATCTCATTTGCACCACACTGTCAGCAGGCAAGTTTTTGTACCAACAAGAACTGCTTGCGCTGGCTGACCCTGTAATAGTATCTCCCTGTTGAGATCAGCAGCAATAACCTTCACAGGTCTCTGGAGGACAATGGTGTCATTCTATTACTGTCACAATGATTTAGCTTGTGTACACTGTTGACACTGTAAGAACGTAAAAGTAGTTTCAGATGCAGGTAGGAAAAAAACCTTCCTAGAACCACGAAACTCTATTAAAATAAATGTCATGACTGCAAGTCTCCATGTACAGAAGCAACTAGTCAACAAAGGTAAACAAAACCAAAAAAGACTAACACTACACCATTATTTTTAATAAAATGTTAAAAAGACATTTCAAATACTGGAGTTTGTTCTGTTCCAGCTCTAGAGTGGCACATGCTTTTTCAGGTTGCCCTGATATTAAATTCCTGAACATGCATAGCTGAAAGGTTTACTATTTGTGAATCCGGTTACATCAAATTAAGCAAAAGAGACATTTACATAACCATAAATTCTAAATCTAAACATAGTGGGAACACCAGCACTAATCTGCAACTCTAACTCAGCTCTGTTGTTTCCATTGCAAATAAGACCCTTTGCACTTAATAAAAAAAAAGGTGGATCATACATTTAACAATATATTAAAGAAAATACTGCAGGAAATCGGACACCAAATACTAGCACTTGCCACAAATGGAGAGTAAAAAACTATTTGAGTGCCTTGGCTTTTGATTACCTAATCAGACACACCTTAAAAGAGACTGAGTCTTGTGAAGTGAAAAGCTAACTACCTGTGAAGAAAAAGGGAAAACAACCCCTATCCCCAAGTCTCATAGAGATACCATTCCCAAAATTCTAAAGTTTAAGATCAGTAACAATTTTAAATTTGTCACAAACACTAATATTTACAAGTCATTTCTACATCAGACCAAGTGATTTTTTCAGTGACCCAAGCATGACAGTATTAAAAGAGTAATGTGTAACTTGGGAGTTCTTGAATCATGACCCTAAGCTCTATGAATAACAAATGCCACCAAATTTATGCTCAGTTCACCATGGAAGAAACAGCTGAGATTATTTCAGGTAGGTCAGATGGCTTTGCAGTGAATCAGTCAATCCATTAGGTCAGTTCTGCTATAGGAACAAAAATGTCCAAACTGCCACAGAGTTATACCATAAGGAAGCACTGTAGCCTAGGTAATATACAAGCTACTTGCAATTCACAATGCAAGCATCTTGCTTAAAAGGAGACATTTTTAAAAGAACTCTTGCAGTTTCACTATATGCTGCTACAAGTCCACCGATTTCTATTGTTTTTATTTTTCCCCAAAAGACAGGGTTTTTGTTCCATTTTGCAACATTACTGTCCTGTAAGGCTTTATGTCTATTGTCTGCATATTATTATTATTCACCTTATTTTTCCAGGAAAGTTTAGAGGCGCTTGCCTGTACTAGACACCATCCACCCCAACAGGAAAAGGACATCCTTCAGGATGCCCTGTAGGACTCCTAACAGATTTTTAAAATTTTGACAACACAGTTTTGTGCAACATGGAATAAATTAGAAAGGAGAAAAAGCATCTGTAGAAGATGACTAGGGCAAAAGGAATAACCTCAGTCATATGCTGCAATATTATGGGCAAAAATTTAATCCATTATAAAAACTGCCTTTATTAAATGACAGATGATGGATCTCAATACTGTATTTCTTCATGCCATTATTTTCAGCATCTTAAATGTAGAGTAAAAAGGTTAACATAACCCTGATCCAAAGAAAAAAAAAGGTTCCTGTTCCTCTAGATGACCTTAACATTAGAGATGAATAATAAAAAAAACCCAATAATAGAAATGCTGAATAGCACTATTCTATAAACTGATTATTTCCTAATAAAGATGTACTGATTTTGGCTAGGACATAGTCAGTTTTCTTCATAGTAGCTTGTATGGCGCTATGTTTTGGACGTTGATAATACAGGGATGTTTTAGTTACTGTTGAACAATGCTTACATAACATCAAGGCCTTTTTTTCTGCTTCTGATAATACATGAATGTCAAATAGTTACGTAAAAATGAAATTCCAATGTAAGTAAAATCTAAAAATCAAGGAAGTATCTCTAGAAACACATAAAAATATAAGTCTGTTTTAAACAAACTGTATTTTGCTGATATAAGAGTAACCCTTCAAGAAAAAACTTACATTCTAAAGCATGGTACAGTAGCTCGAAGTCTCCTTTTGTTTTAGGGTTCAGTCTTCGCTTGTGCTCCCTTCTCAGTTTTTCTTCTTTTTCTTTTTTTCTCCGTAATTCTTCTTGTGCCTCCCACTCCAGCCTTAATCTCTTTTCTTCCCCCAGTTTTTGTACTATATTTGTAGCATGCCAACGACGGAAATCTCTCTGTATTACTATTACCTATGTGTGATACAATACCAAAGAATCATGAATTTAAAACAAAACAGCATGATATTTTGTTCTTAACTGTTATTTTTTTCAGTCACTTGACTGTATTTTCTAAGATTTACCTTGTACTCAAACTAACTGAAAGGTACATACACACAAAATCAATTGCATTTTATTTACAAACAAATAAGAAAAATGAAGTATACAATGTTGTTATGACCAAACTTAAAAACCAAACCCTCCAAAGAGGGAGCTATTAAAGACTAGGGAACTGCCTATAGTATGCTAAGGGAGGATAATGCACAAACCCAACCTTCTGCCATCTGCGTTAGCTTGGACCACACACGCAGGCCAATACCATGAGCTAATAAGCATAATGCAGCATTGAAGGCTATCAAACAAATAACCACACTAATAGTTATACTGTCTCTAGAGATATCTTACTCTAATGTTTCTCTCGAATGTGTCTCCAGCTAGTATTTCAATACGGTCCTACACTGCACGGTGCAGTTCCATCAACATGAACCAACACCAAGCTGATGTCTTTCTACTGTGTGCTATATATTACCTACAGACACACTACATAATCCAGTAATGATCACAGCAAACATATTGGTAGTCCTGAGGAAACAATAACCTATTTGGGTTTTCCACTTCTACAAGATACTTCCTGCTGCTAGTTGATGCTGACCAACTAAGAAGTTCTTAGAGAAAACTTCTACCAGAAGTCTTCAAAGCATCTTGCCAACCCTATCAATACAATCATCCTACTTCAACACTCAGTGAATCAAATATCTCTCCATTTAGTTAGATTCAGACTGCCAGTATTGGGCAATCAAATTAATAACTAAAAACCAAATGTCACAAAACCCACAGAGCAAAGATACGCTTTCCCCATATCTGAGTATTACAAAATGTGAAGATTAAGCAACACTTTGCAGTTCACTTTTAAATTCACTCTTTGAACACTCATTAAATATTCAGATGGCCTTTGTAATATTTTGCTTTACAGATAGTTTCAAACAAATATGAACTTACTGCTTCAAGTCTACGTTTATGGTATTCTTCTGCTGTAATATACTTCCCAGGAGTTATTAGTTTGTCAGTCTTGTTTGACACATACAAGCCAGTTTTAGTCATTTGTGTTGATGTTGTATTCGTTGTTTGTTGTTGCTTATTTTTTTCAAAAACTGTCTGAGGAAAAAAATACATGTCAGAATATAACAAAACATAGAGGGTTTTTTTCCTCATTACAGAAAGTGGCAAAATTAGTTACCTGTAACAAAAATCACAAGACCAGTGATATTCATCCACTAAATACTTTCAATTGCACACTTATTCCTCATCTATTCCCTTATTCCCATTGGAAATTATTGTGTCAACATTCTATCCCATTTGGCAAAACCAACATTCTAAAAAGACACTACAAAGCTCTTACCTGTGTTTCCCTATGGAATACAAGAATTCCTTTATCAGGTAGTTTTTTTGGTATTGTTTGTGATCCTGCATTATGAAATTCCACTCCTGTTCTCCTGTTCTTAAATCCACCCAGAAATGGTTTTTGATAGGTAGGTCTTTCAATTTTTACAACTACATCTTGGAATGAATCAGAATCTGTTAAAAAGGAAGTTCCAAGATTGAAATACTGAGATTAGAGCACAATTACATGTAACAACACATAGAATCATAGAATAGCTAGGGTTGGAAAGGAACTTAAGATCATCTAGTTCCAACCCCCTGCCATGGGCAGGGACACCTCACACTAAACCATGCCACCCAAGACTGTCCAACCTGGTCTTGAACACTGCCAGGGATAGAGCATTCACAACTTCCCTGGGCAACCCATTCCAGTGCCTCACCACCCTTACAGTAAAGAACTTCTTACTTACATCCAATCTAAACTTCCCCTGTTTAATCTGTTACACCTTGTCCTATCACTACAGTCTCTAATGAAGAGTCCCTCCCCAGCATCCCTATAGGCCCCCTTCAGATACTGGAAGGCTGCTATTGAGGTCTCCATGCAGCCTTTTCTTCTCCAGGCTGAACAGCCCCAACTTTCTCAGCCTGTCTTCATATTGGAGGTGCTCCAGCCCCAAGATCATCCTCGTGGCCCTCCTCTGGACTTGTTCCAACAGTTCCATGTCCTTTTTATGTTGAGGACACCAGAACTGCACACAATACTCCAAGTGAGGTCTCACAAGAGCAGAGGGGCAGGACCACCTTTTGCTGCTCCTTTTGATGCAGCCCAGGATACGGTTGGCTTTCTGGGCTGTGAGAGCACACTGAAGCCAACTCATGTTCATTTTCTCATTGACCCAACAAACCCAAGTCCTCCTCCACAGGGCTGCTCTGAATCTCTTCTCCACCCAACCTGTAGCTGTGCCTGGGATTGCTCCAACACAGGTGTAGGACCTTGCACTTCTCATGGTTAAACTTCATAAGGTTGGCATCAGCCCACCCCCCACCTCACAAGAGCGTCAAAGTCTCTCTGGATGGCATTCCTTCCCTCCAGCCTATCAACCGAACCACACAGCTTGGTGTCACTGGCAAACTTGCTGAGGGCACACTCAATCCCACTGTCCATGTCACCAACAAACATGCTGAACAAGACCGGTCCCAACACCGATCCCTGAGGGACACCACTCATTACTGGTCATTGAGCCATTGACCATAACACTCTGTGTGTGGCCAGAGTTATAACTACAGCCAGTTCTTCATCCACCAAGTGGTCCATCCATCAAATTGATGTCTCTCCAATTTAGAGACAAGGATGTCATGTGGGACAGTGTCGAATGCTTTGCACGAGTCCAGGTCGATGACATCAACTGCTCTACCCCTGCCCATCAGTTCTGTAGCCCCATCATAGAAGGCCACCAAATTGGTCAGGCAGGAATTCTCCTTAGTGAAGCCATGCTGGCTGTCACCAAGCACCTTGTTGTTTTTCATGTGCCTTAGCATGCCTTCCAGGAGAATCTGCTCCAAGATTTTGCCAGGCACAGAGATGAGACTGAGTGGTCTGTAATTCTCTGCGTCACCCATTTTCCCCTTCTTGAAAATGGGGGTTATATTTCCCTTTTTCCAGCCGTAGGGAACTTCACCTGACTGCCATGATTTTTCAAATATCATGGACAGTGGCTTAGCAACTTCATTTGCCAGCTCCTTCAACACCCACAGATGGATTTCATCAGGTCCCATGGATTTGTGTACATTCAGATTTTTAAGATGGTCTCGAACCAGATCCTCCCATACAGCGGGCGCAAGGTCTTCATTCTCACAGTCCCTGCATCTACCTTCCAGGACTTGGGTGGTGTGGTCAGAGCCTTTGCCAGTGAAGACTGAGGCAAAGAAGTCATTCAGAACCTCAGCCTTCTCCAAATCCAGGGCAGCCATTTCTCCTGAGAGCTTCCGCAGGGGCCTGCGTTGTCCCTAGTCTGTCTTTTATTCTCTACATACCTACAGAATCCCTTCCTGTTATCCTCTGCCAAGTTTAATTCTAACTGGGCCTTAGTTTTCCTAACCTGGTCCCTAGCTTCCCAAACAGCATCCCTGTATTCTTCCCAGGCCACCTGTCGTTGCTTCCACTTTTTAAAAGCCTCTTTTTCCATTTGAATTTTCCTCAGCAGCTCCTTACCCATCCAAAGAGGTCTCCTGGCCCTCCTGCTGCACTTCCTTCTAGTTGGGATGCAACACTCGTGAGCTTGTAGCAGGTGATCCTTGAATATCAACCAACAGTCTTGGGCCCCCCTGCCCTCTAGGGCTATATCCCATAGACCCTTACTAAGGCCAAAGTCTGGTCTCTATATCTCTACACATGTGCAAACCCAGCATTTACCTGTCTGTATTCTGACAGTTACGACATCAGGCATGCAGTAATCCTGTTGAACTGCTTTCCCAGGAGAATGTTCCTGATCTAGATGTAACTTCTCAGACTGGATAGTTTCATCAAGGTTAGCCCTGGTCCTCCCAGGATTTTCATTATCCCCAATCATGGTTCCTAAAAGTAAAGCCAAAATTAATTCTGGGTAAGCTTCGCAAAACAAACGAGTAACTTTCTCAAGTTTACTCTGAGGTGATTTTATTGAAACACTGCAACACAGAATAATATCAGATTTTTGAGCTGGAATGACAGTCTGCTTGAAATCCGAAACAATATTATCACATACTTTCTAAAGAGATCCCTAAATACTGTCACCACTGAAAGTCATTCATATTTCAATTTTTTACAAGTTACAGTAAATGCACAATCTTAGTTACCCATTTACACAGAGAAATTTTACTGAAAAATCTCACTTAAACCTCCTCCACTTTAGACCTCATCTAAGCATATGTTGCATTCTTAGAATCACTGTTGTATTTCACACAATACATAACGTTGTGGTGTTTATTCAAAGACTATATTCTGAACCAGATCTACTTAACTCCAGAAATTATTTCTTGAGTTAGAGGTATCTGGCTTTGGTACAGTGCTTTTCCTAGGACATGGTCACCAGCTACTCTGAACAAGAGGATCTGAATGCAGCCCTGCCAAGAGGACAGCAGGCAGCAGGTCCATATTCCAAACAGTCACTCACTGCATTCACCTGCTGAATGGGATGCTCTACCTTCTGCTCTAAAGACCTAAGAAAACAGGGCACTGAATTAGGAAGTAACACTGGACACCCAGAGTCCAGAGGAAAAAGTGCAGCACATGATGGAGTGTTTCAAGGACTGCATTGATAATGGAACTGTGGCAGGCAAGTGACAGGGGAATCCAAGAGAGCTAAAATAGTAAGGTGTTTGCCGCGATCTGATCTAAACTGTTAGTAGCCCATGTGTTCAAGTGAATTACGCATTGCTGTTTTGCAAACGTGTGTACAAAACACACGCACTTACACACATTTCTGGAAATGAAGATCACTATAAAATGTCATATGAGTTTCTACTGCAACTTGAGATGAAGAATGCATTTCTCACCTTTTCAAGTGTGTTTTGCCTGAGAATTTAAAAAGTCACTTCAAGTTCAAAAACCAGCAAACATGAATAGAATGAGAGTCTGGGAGATGCAAGAAGCCATCATCAAGTTGAAGAAAAAAAACAAATCTCTTTAAAGCCTTAACATCCAACATTTTATAACTTCTTTACCTGTCCCACTTGCCATATTCTCTGATACTGAGTTTTGAGATGTTTGTTCTTCCCTTTCTGAATTTCTTACTTCAGTTAAAGTAGGGTAATTCTCATTGGTAACAGATGATGTATTCTCAGATGATGTGTTGAATGGGGCACCTGGCTCAAATCTTGCTGGTTATTTCCAATTGTTTCTTGATTGCTTAGCCCTTCTCCAGGTTGTTCCCACTGTGATGAACTTGACTGCTCCTGTTCCTTCAAAACTGACTGCTCCAGAGAAGACTGCTTCTCACAGCCCTTCTCTGTGTGGTGCCTGTAGCTTCTGAAAGCAGACGCTTCTCTGCTTCGTCCACACTCTTGCCCTCTCCAACTGCTCTTCTTGGTGGGAATGTAGATGGTAGCTCTGCACTAGGCCCTTGTGCTGTAACAACTTCAGAGCGTATCACAACTATCCACTGTACCTTTTCCTGAAATATCAGTTGCATGCTTTCAACCTTTCTGCAAGAACAATCACAGCATCTATTTAAAACCACATACTAGCACAGCTCTACTACCAAACATATGGGTGGTGTAGTGTCAAAAGCTTTTTCTGTATCTATTCCCTAATAGTCTGTTTAGAATAGCCCACCTCAAAAACATTTTTCATCTTCTCACTGGTGTTTAACAAACGTAATACTGCAGAGCAAGCAGTCAGCATAATTGGCCAGGTTGGATGGGGCTTTGAGAAGCAGGTCTAGCGAGAGGTGTCCCTATCCAGGGCAGGGGGATTGGAACTAGATGATCTTTAAGGTCCCTTCCAACCCAAATCATTCTATGATATACAGACCCCAAGACTCAGCATTACCCAGCGACAGCACACCTTTAATGTTTTCTGTGCTGCCACTGCAATGACACGGGCTGGAAGAACCCGAACCCCACACTCCTGAAAAATACGGGCAGCAGCTGCAGCAGCAGCGAAGAGCAGTGATCCCCGCCCAAGCGCCGGTATCTCGGGCCATTCCTACCTACCGCCGGCCCGGTTGTGCCACCGGGCCCCGTCACGCGGCGCCGGGCGGTGCGCAGACACTACCGATAGGCCGGGCCGGCCCTCCCGGCATGCTGCGCGCCCGTCCCGGACCCCAGCCCGTGGCTGTGCAGCGGCTCCCCCGCCCGGCCCGGCCCGCGTCCCCCTCCCGGTCCCGCACCCGTTACTTCCCCCCGCAGCGGCCGCTTCTCCGGGCGGAGCGTCGCGGTAGCCATAGCAACCGGGAGCGAAGGTGGAGGGCGCTGCGCACGGCGGTGGACGTGAGCATGCGCACTGGGGTCGGTGGGTGCCTGGTCCCCGCCGAGCCGCAGCTGTGGGTGGGCCGCGAAAGGCCAGGAAGAGGTGAAAAAGGAAGCGGAATGAAAAGACACAGGCCGAGAGGGGTCCCTAGCTCTCTGTGACTCCGGCAGTTGGCAGAAGCACGGCAGCACAGAGTACCTGCAGTGACTGTGCATGCTGCCGTACCGTAGGTCAGTGACTGTGCCTCGGTCCACACGGTGTTGGTGACCATGAACTCTTACCAGCTGATAGTAGCATAAATGCACAAAACCACTATTTTCCCTCTCAGTTCACACTGTGGATAGTAGCGGAAATCATGCTAAAACCCCTAACTGCTCCCTGGCTATTATGAAAGGTTGGGGTGTTTGGATGTTGATAACGCTTGCTCTACAGCCCATCATTCCCAGACCCTGTGGCAGGCAGCCCGCCAGCCAGCCTGTTTGCCCTGGAAGGTCTGCGGTTCTGGTGTGAGGGCTGAGGCTGCTGAGTGGAAATGAAGAAACGCCAGAATTAAAACCCTGTGAAACTGAATTTCCCAGTGTTTGATGGGTGATTTCTGAGACAACACCTGCAAGTACTTCAGCACAGTGCAGGAAAACTGTGACTAGACTCACTTCACAGAACCACTTTAGAGGTGAAATACACAGTTCTGTGTCACAACTGTGGGAGAATCCTATAAAAAAATGTATTTCAGCAGGCACTGTAATTGTGTGCCATAATGTTTCCATGTTTCTCAGACACAGGCATTTGAACACGGGCCTGCTTCCCATCAAAACGAACAGAAATTTCCCATTACTACTGTTAATGATCTTTTTTCTAAAACCTGGACTGAACTTAAGGTAGAACAGGACCAGCACTCACTACTGCATAGTCAATTTGGTCATTCAACCTCCTTTTCAGTTTGCAAGATAATTTCTCAGGGTTTTTTTATGTAATGGCATATAAGCTATAAATTTAAAAAAAAAAAAAAAAAAGCAGCTTTCACTCGTCTCCCACTGAACACAGCCAGAAATTATGTTGAAGACTAAAATGATGTCCTGTTCAGCCACTTGGAACAGGGGAAAAAGCACAGAGCACAGGTGGGAATAAGAAAACACTTGGTATTGCTGCTGCCTGGCAATCCGAAAGCTGTTTTCCTGGTTTAACAGGCTCTGTCTCCTTTGGCCCCATCCTTGCAGAGAGAGGGATGTTCATTCACACAATGACTCCCATCAGATGATCTCAAAGCATTTTAAAGATCTAAAGCTTGCAGTGATTTACCTTACCATACTACATAGAGAAAGATAAAACTCTTTTGCATCATCATGTATTTTCAAAATAGTTAAAGGAGAAAAATAAGCAAAACTGTTAATCTCCAAATTAGACCCTTCTAGCACATTTATCTGAAATTATCTGCAACACAGTACTCCTAATATAGATTCCCTTGCCTGTAAAATATGCGTACTGTTTTGTTGCTACATTATGCTGTAGACTGAAATAATGGATATATAGTTACAGAGTTAACAGCAAGGTAAAAATTGTTTCTCTTCTTAGCAAAGATGTATTTTTAAATCAGCCAGGAACAAGCATGACCTGAACTATACAACACTGCACAGAAGGCACATACCATTCCATCTCAGAACTGCAATCCTCCCTTTCTTCTCACTAACTAAAGTTAATGCTACAATATAATACTAATTAATTTAGTAATCTTATGTAGCATAGGTGATTAATTTATGATAATGAAACCATAATTAACTAATGATGATAATAATGAAAAATGCAGAAAATGCTAAAAAGCACAAAGCTGAAAAATCCTTATTAATGATTCCTGGAGTAGGCTTCAGTAGAAGCTTTTTAAGATTCCAGTTAACTGATTCCTAAATTAAAGCATTTGTGAAGGCTAATCCAGTGTTTTGGATAGAAAGATTTAGAGAATGATCTCATTTTGAGTCATGTGAAACAAACACTCATACGTCAGAAAAATCACTGAGAATATACATTAGGAAATAAGTCCTGGGAAAAAAAAAATCCCCTCAAGGTAGTGAATAACTTCTGTTAGGGCTTATATTGAGGACATACTTGTACATTTGTGAAAGGGAGAAGGTGCAAGTACACTTTTGATCAGTGAAACTCAGACCAGACTTTTAAAAGACAAATTTCAGCAGCAATACGACAAGAAAAATCGTTCCTTTCCCTTGCAACAAATTCATGAGCTTCCTGGAGAGCTACTGGAAGTCATGCAACAAATACAGCTTTAGAATTGGAGAAAATAACCGCACAAGGAGAGAGTTCAGCTAATGTCTCAGTTATGAAAGAGGTCCAACAATTGTCACCACTTCTGGCAACTTTTTTTCCACCCCCCTCAAGTACTGCATGCCAGCACCACTCATACCAGATTTTGGACTATTTTATTTTTTATTTTGCTTCTTCCCGCATTAGCTCAATACTTATACCTACATCCACTCACCTGCATTTCTCACCAGACATTGTTTGCCCTCATTCCAAGTTCGTAATCCTTTAATATTTCTCATGTGAAAACTGTGCATGTTAACTTTACCAAACTTCTCTTCTGGAATGCCATCTAGTGGTTTTATCTCAGAAGAGACCAGCTTCTACCCTTTTGAAGACTGAAAACCCTTCTAAACGAAACAGTGAAGCAAAATACTTCCCTCTTTTTCAGTTGTCCTGGGTTCAGCAGTAGCAGTCATTTTTTCTCCTTCTTAGTAGCTGGTGCAGCACTGTGGTTTTGACTTTCAGCCTGGGAACAGTGCTGATAAAACCACCGTTTTTAGTCACTGCTCAAATGTTTAGTCTGATCAAGGACTTTCTGAGTCTCATGCTCTGCCAGGGAGGAGGGGAAGCTGAGAGGAAGCAGACACAGGACACCTGACCCAAACTAGCCAGAGAGGTATTCCATACCACAGCACGTCATGCCCAGGAGGTAAACTGAGAGTTATCTGGAAGGGCTAGTTCACTGCTCAGTCGGGCTGGGGATCAGTCGGCAGGTGGTATTGTACTCTCTTTCATTGTTATTTCCTTTATCATTATTATTATTGGTAGCAGTAGTGATTTTATGTTATACCTTAGTTACTGGGCTGTTCTTATCTCAGCCTGTGAGAGTTACATTCTTTTGATTTTCCAGCCCATCCCTCTGGGAGCGGGGGGAGGAAAGTGGGGGAGCGAGTGAGGACTGCATGGCTGATTGATGACTGAGCTTAAACCAGGACATCAGTCTTCAAAATCTAAAACTTTCTGTAATGATAGTAATAATAGTTGAAATAAACAATGCTAAAGAATGCAGTGAAAATAGTTGCTAGAGTCAATACCCTAGGTATACTTCCTGGGTTTTTAATTCCACTGTCCTACTCCTCTAATACCTTGACTATATGAAATACTATGTAAAGACGTAATTAATTATTAATAATAATGATGTCACAGGTAAACTTATAGGCCTAATGACTATGAAAACCAGCTATGTTACATAATGTTACACACTGCAGTGTCATTATTGTAAACTTTAATGAACAGCAGATTTCTGTCATACAGCTATATTCTTCTCTTTAAACTTGTAAGAACTTTATCAATACTATTGAAAAAAAACTAGGAGTAAAGGCAAATTCATATAGTCCCTCTGATCCGGTCTGGGTATTTTAATTGGAGCTTGTAAGCTGAAATCTGTAAACAATCAGGAAAGGCTGGCACTGTTTCCATTTAAATGCTTGAAAGAACCTAGCTAGATATATCAAGAAAGATCAGCTATTTTACTTCCTTTACTACATAATATTCAAGGTCTGAATCAATAGTATACATCTATAAAGTATACATATTTATATACCAAGTCTTTGTAAGACCCCAATAGTAAAGTCTGTGCAATACGTATGATGCCAAGCATGGTAACCTACCAGCTAAACAACAAACCTGTTCTTTACTCTCACCTTCAGGGGCAGCCTTCCTTCTCCCCTTGCCCATCCACTCTCGGGTCTTTCCAGAGCTTCCCCTGAGACAGAATTACCACTGATGTCGGCAGACACCAGTCACCAGATCCTGATCTCCGAATTTGTCTGGTTAGACACCGGCAGTGGCTGGCAAAAATGCACAACCCAAGGTGCGAAAGAAGGGCAGGATCATACTTTTCTACAACTTGGATTCGGATTTCAAATGGCCTGTAATATCGGTATTTGTTAACATACAGATGCAGATTGTAAAAATAAAAAGACACAAATACCCTGTTAATAATAAATTACTAAAGAAACTAAACCAAAGGTTGTATAACAGCTGGAAAGAAATTTCCAAAAACATTTTCACAAGAAATTGGAAGCAGTCTTTAGACTGCTAAATATAAACAGAGATTGGGATGAAACATGTTTTTATGAAGTTATTATTTTTAATTTAAGGACAACTGTCAGAAATAATAGATTAATAATTAACTTTTTTCAACTTTCAAGAGCTTACACCCTTTTGAAAATCAGATTGGCCATCTCCACTGGTCAGAAGGAGGTTCTTCAACTAGAGGCTCCCATGGTTTCCACTGCATCATTTTTCTTGCCAGAGAAAGCTCACTTTCAGCCTGTTAATAAACACCATATACAAATTCTTAAATTCTGTACAACTGACTATTAAATTATCTCTACTTCATTATCTAGGTGATGTCACTACCTATCACAGTTACAGACTATCAAAAGGAACTGTGTGTTTTGGGTTCTGTTTCTAAAAACCATATTGAATCACCCCCAAATAGCAGGCAGTCTGTTCACCAAGGCATTCCCAATGATAACTTCATGATACTTTCCAATTTATCTGGATTATTCCCCAATATTATTCAATGGCCTTCTGCCCTTTCCGCTGATTTAAGACTCTGTAAGAACAAGTGTAGGTACACCAAGGTACAAATGTAAGCATGATAGTAAACATGTGCTGTGTTAGGTTTCAGCATGGTCATCCCAATCACATGACAATTCATTTTTAGATTTTTTATGTTTGATTGTTTTGCCACAAATGAAGATATGGAAAACTGTTGATTTTCTGACCAAAGCTTAGCCAAAAGAACACTGAAAACCACAGCTCTCTTTTGTATCTGTTTTTCCCATTTTACCTGTAAAATGACTTCTTCTATGTGACCACTATTCAGTTTGTCCTGTAGCTTTTGCACGTCAGTCTCCTGTGTATTCAAATACACATAAATAAATGTCTGTATTTAATGAGAAGTAGAAAGCCCACATAAACTATGAAAACAACAGTTTAACCAGATCACCGACAAGGAGAGGTGCCATGCTCGTGCTCACCAACAGGGAAGGGCTTGTTGGAAATGTGATGCTCCAGGGCAGCCTTGGATGCAGCGACCACGAGCTGGTCGAATTTGAGATCCTCAGGACAGTGAGAAGAGCATGCAGCAAGCTCACTGCCCTGGACTTCAAAAGAGCAGACTCTGGCCTCTTCAGGAACCTGCTTAGTAAGGTTCTATGGAATATAATCCTAGAGGGCATGGGGGCCCAAGACTGTTGGTTGATATTCAAGGATCACCTGCTACAAGCTCACGAGTGTTGCATCCCAACTAGAAGGAAGTGCAGCAGGAGGGCCAGGAGACCTTGGATGGATAAGGAGCTCCTGAGGAAAATTCAAATGAAAAAAGAGGCTTTTAAAAAGTGGAAGCAAGGACAGGTGGCCTGGGAAGAATACAGGGATGTTGTACGGGAAGCTAGGGACCAGGTTAGGAAAACTAAGGCCCAGTTAGAATTAAACTTGGCAAGGGATGTTAAGGATAACAGGAAGGGATTCTACAGGTACATAGCAAATAAGAAAACAGACTAGGCAGAACATAGGCCCCCTCAGGAAGCTCTCAGGAGAACTGACTTTACAGGATTTGGAGAAGGCTGAGGTCCTGAATGACTTCTTTGCCTCAGTCATCACTGGCAAAGGCTCTGACCACACCACCCAAGTCTTGGAAGGCACATGCAGGGACTGTGAGAATGAAGACCCTAGGCCCACTGTAGGAGAAGATCTGGTTCGAGACCATCTTAAAAATCTGAATGTACACAAATCCATGGGTCCTGATGAAATCCATCTGTGGGTGTTGAAGGAGCTGGCAAATGAAGTTGCAAAGCCACTGGCCATCATATTTGAAAAATCATGGCAGTCAGGTGAAGTTCCCTACGGCTGGAAAAAGGGAAATAAATATAACCCCCATTTTCAAGAAGGGGAAAATGGGTGACGCAGAGAATTACAGACCAGGCAGTCTCATCTCTGTGCCTGGCAAAATCTTGGAGCAGATTCTCCTGGAAGGCATGCTAAGGCACATGAAAAACAACAAGGTGCTTGGTGACAGCCAGCATGGCTTCACTAAGGGGAAATCCTGCCTGACCAATTTGGTGGCCTTCTATGATGGGGCTACAGAACTGATGGACAGGGGTAGAGCAGTTGATGTCATCGACCTGGACTTGTGCAAAGCATTCAACACTGTCCTACATGACATCCTTGCCTCTAAATTGGAGAGACATCAATTTGATGGATGGACCACTTGGTGGATAAAGAACTGGCTGGATGGCCTCACACAAAGAGTTGTGGTCAATGGCTCAATGTCCAGCAGGAGACCAGTAATGAGTGGTGTCCCTCAGGGATCTTTGTTGGGACCGGTCTTGTTCAGCATGTTTGTTGGTGACATGGACAGTGGGATTGAGTGTGCCCTCAGCACGTTTGCCAGTGACACCAAGCTGTGTGGTTCGGTTGATACGCTGGAGGGAAGGAATGCCATCCAGAGGGACCTTGACACACTTGTAAGGTGGGCTGATGCCAACCTCATGAAGTTTAACCATGCCAAGTGCAAGGTCCTACACCCAGGTCGGAGCAATCCCAGGCACAGCTACAGGTTGGGCAGAGAAGAGATTCAGAGCAGCCCTGCGGAGAAAGACTTGGGGGTACTGGTCAACAAGAAAATTAACATGAACAGGCAGCGTGCGCTCACAGCCCAGAAAGCTAACAGTATCCTGGGCTGCATCAAAAGGATCATGACCAGCAGGTCGAAGGAGGTGATCCTGCCCCTCTACTCTGCTCTTGTGAGACCTCACTTGGAGTATTGTGTGCAGTTCTGGTGTCCTCAACATAAAAAGGACATGGAACTGTTGTAACAAGTCCAGAGGAGGGCCACGAGGATGATCAGGGGTCTGGAACACCTCCTGTATGAGGACAGGCTAAGAAAGTTGGGGCTGCCTTCCAGTATCTGAAGGGGGCCTATAAGAATGCTGGGGAGGGACTCTTCATTAGGGACTGTAGTGATAGGACAAGGGGTAATGGGTTAAAACTTAGGGGGAGTTTAGATTGGATATAAGGAGGAAATTCCTTCCTGTTAGGGTGGTGAGGCACTGGAACAGGGTGCCCAGAGAGGTTGTGAATGTTCCATCCCTTTCAATGTTCAAGACCAGGTTGCACAAGGCCTTGGGTGATATGATTTAATGTGAGGTGTCCCTGCCCATAGCAGGGGGGTTGGAACTTGATGATCTTAAGGTCCTTTCCAACCCTAACTATTCTATGATTCTATAATTCTATCACGCTCTAATCTTCCCCAAGCCTTGCACCAAATTAGCTATCTTCTACCATTTTACATTATCAAAGAAATCTCACACACTTTTCTTATTGGAAATCAAACGTTAAACTCTCAGTGATAAATATAAAAAAAACAAGTACAATCTGATGACATCCGAAGAATAATTAGCAGCTCATGGCTTCAGTATGTATTTTGGAAGACAATTTTGATCTTAGGTTTTTATAAAAGGATATGCAACCTTCCAATTATCATCTTAAATACACAATTCCAGTATTGCATAGTTTACCGTACCAAAATGCAGTTTAAAATGTCAAAGGGAAGGACTGGGCTTTCAGCAACCCTATCTAGTGGGAGGTGTGCCTGCCTATGGCAGGGGGTTGTAGCTAGATGAACTTTAAAGTCCCTTCCAACCCAAACCATTCTGTGATTGTGTGATTGTGCTAAGATCCTACACTGTTAAGAGTACATGCATTTTTGTGCAAATGTGTGGAAATTACCACTGTTCCTAAAAATGTATCTAAAAAAAATATGTTTTCTTCTAATTTTCACACAGAAAATCAGAAAGAAATTAACAATTCTTTTTAATACACCATGAAAATGTTTCAGTCAGTAACAAAAATAAACCTTAAGTCTTCAATTATTTCTGAATTGATACCTGAAGGGCACATATACTCCTGAAAAGAGCCAGTCATCTGGAAAATCATTCTTCTCATCCTAAAAATATTTTCATGCGTAACATTTATGAAGCAGCACCGTACTTACCGTTTGCACCAAATTAAACCGCTCATTTATAATCTGCTCAGTGTATTTCCTGTATGCTGCATCTTTGGGAATGTTCTGCAGGACACCAAGGATTTTTGTGTACAGCATTCGCAGGCGCTGAAGTGATGACAAGACATGGTTAAATTACACAACTAGAATTACTTAACTTGTCCTACTTAACCTACTAGCTATCTAACTATACACAAATATAGAGGGTTATAGTATTCAGAATAGTATCAACATAGTATCCAGAAAAGTAGGATTAACAAAGTAAGTAAGTCTGAACCACAGAACTGCGTCTTGGTTAAGACTGGGATTTATCAGGACTGAGAAGTGAGGACTGTCAGAGTCCTCAAAGGAAAAAAAAAAGTTGCAATCTGTAGTACGTTTGATGCAAAATGGAAACCATAAAATCTGTGTTTCTAATATTAACCATACTTTAAAAAAAATCTAGTAAATTCACATCTGAACCATCAGTTTCTGAAAAAATACCTGGGGAAAGATTACCTTGGAGATTAGAGAAATCAAATACTAGTTCATAAAACTATGTATACCAAGGAGGTTCTCAAAAATTAGCACATGCAACAAAAAGCAAATGTACAAAATAAACTAATGGTATCAATTAAACTTCTGAGAATTCATTTCCCTCTCACTTTGGAATTATTATAAGTTGTGACTGCTTTATGCTACACAGTGTACCTACTACAGAGATATGTACCCAAAAGCCTTCATCTCGCTGACAATTTCCATCAAATACACAAGAAGAGTCATGACATACCTCATGAGGGTTTTCAGTTACGGCCAATCCTACAAGTCCAGTGGTCTGCACACAGAGCATGAACACATTTAGTATACCTAAGCATCCATTTCCGTGCTACCCGAGGATTCTGTTTTGGCTCAATATACACCTGACGGGGACCCCTCCATGACACGTCTCCGCCTCACACTACACACACGGGATCCCATACGCTTTGCGGTGCTATGACAGGGCGGGAGAGCGAGCAAAAGGAGTCTCCACAGGACAAGACGGCTGCTAGCAGCCTCCACGGCGCGGCAAGCTCCAGTTTACCCGCCTCCTTCCTCGGACCCGCCCCTCCGGTAACTCGCTGCTGCCCTACGAGCACCTGGCGCCTGACCCGCGTACCCCGCGGAACCGGGCCTTATGCTCCCCCCAGCCCTGCCCTCGCGGGGCGCCCGGTTCTCTCTCGCCCGCCGCTCCCCAGGGACAGACCCCCACTGCAGAGCAGGCTACCCGCCCGGCACGGCACCTCACCTTCCTCAACGCCCCCGCCATGGCCGCGCTGCGCGAAACGCCCCACTCCACCCTCCACCGCCGGACACCGGGTCAGCCGCGCGCATGCGCGCACGGGGCGCCGGGCGCCTGTGGGGACCAGTTAGAGGACGCGGCGAAGGACGCCTTTCTGCGCATGCGCCGCTGCTGCGCCGGCCCCAGTCCCGGTAAGCCGCGAGAGAAGCCGAGCGGAGCGTGAGAAACGCGCATGCGGTTTGTGGCACGGCGGTGACGTAAGCGCCGGGCTGTGGGGTGGGGCGCGAGCTCACGGTGGTGGATGAGGTGGCCGGTTCTTCGGCCGCCGGGTTTGGGGTCGGGCTGGGCCGGTGCGGGGCGGCCTCGCCCGTTGAAGAGAACCGGGCCGTTTCGGTGGTGTGGTGACCGGTTGGGTGGCAGGTGGCTGGGCCTTCGCTCTGGAGCGGAGGGGAGGCGGTGTCTCTGTGAGGCCAGGCTGGCTCGGTGGGAGGCCTGGCTCGGTGTGAGAAGCCAGGCCTGCTTTCGGGTCCTGTTCCTGAATCTGTGACAGGCCGGGGTCGTGCGCGGCCTTTGTTCGAGGCGGCTGTCCGACCCGAAGGCAGGTGGGGGTTTGTAACTCAGCGCTTCTTGGTGGGTAGGGTCTGCTGTAGCGGTACGCTGCAGCTTGTGCTTTGCTGCCCTGAGAAGAATCACAGATCTGGTTATCCCTTTTAAGTCAAAACATGTTTACTCATAGCGGTGGACGTGAAAATTCTAAAGACAGCTTTTGGTCAGTATGCAGAAGTTAAAATTTTCTAAATGACAGGTACTTCATTGAAAAAGCTGTTCTAGAAATGCATCACACAGAAGTTGTGTGTGTGATATGTGCATTTAGATTTTTAGCACGTTTCTAATAAAGATGCAGTGTAATTTTTTTGATGTGTTTGGGTGGTGACAGCAGTTGAAATCAACCGGCTTTTGCCAGGTGATAGGTTCATAGCTTTGGATTGATTTTCCAAAATATTTTGCAGAGTCCAAGCTTCAGACTTTATTTCAGAGCTCTCTTTCATGGGTCAAACAGCTATGTCAAGCCTCAAAAGTGTCAGAAATATGTTTGGCTGCCGCTCAGAGCAGTTTTGTTTGATGTATGCTTGGAAATAAAGATGTTTATGTTCACTCACGGTGGATTTTGGTGTAATACATGTGATTTGAATACATTTCAGTTTCTGACATTCATGAAATACATGTTAGGGTTTGCAAAAGTTTCTACTAGATGAATTCAAGCTTTCTGTGATGTAAAAAAATATGATTGATAACTGATGCTGTGTGCCACAGTAGGAATTTTTATGCCTGGGAATAGGTCTCATTAGAAATAATGTAGAAGCTTATAAGCAATTAGAATGTTACCTATTTTTTTGCAAAGTTACTATACTAAAGGATTGTATGCATCTGTTTATCAGTCAGGTCTTCCTGAGGTTGGTAAATTTCTACCTCAGAGAATACACAGAAGTGTTCTGGAATTTGTTTAATAAGCAGATGCATGCCTATACCTTCTATGAACTTTAGCTGTGAAATTTGACCAGGAAAATGTGTTAGAAGTAGTTAATTAGCTACAGAATCAAAAATAAGGATTGCTGTAATAGAATACGGCAAACAGGTGATTGCTCAGTTAATAAAGAAAAAAAAAGTATAAAATACTTAAGGGAAAAAGAAAAATTTGTTAAGAGACATGAGAATGGGAGAAAAAAAATAATGGTAGATATAAACATGACATTCGTTTGAAGATCCAGCTGTTCTATTAAGGTGTGTCATTATGGCCTAGCTGCTGATTTAAAGGGTGAATTTTGCATGATGAGAAATATTGGTAATAACTGTAAGTTTACATGGTATTTATTTGGACAAATATTTCTTCAGAATTCCTTTGGCCTGCTCTTGAGCTCATCTTTTCCATCACTGCTAAGCAAACCCAACAAAACAAGTTGGAGTTTTCCCTGAAAGCCAGTCTTTTAATAAGACACATACTCCCGCCATTCCATAATTTAAGCAAAATTATTAATACAGGTTACATCAGAATTTCACGTTTGTGCTTCTCCACTTCCAGGCATTCTTTGAGATTGTATCAGAGAGACCTGGAGTTTCTTTCCAAAACACTGAGAATCCCTCTTTCCTATCAAAATGACATTTTTTAAACATTTCCGTCTTTCTTTATTGGATTATTTCTGCATTATACCCTTCTCTGTGAGGATCCAACCAGATGATCTGTCTCCTGATTATACTAATCGACCACAGGACAAATCGCGCTGTGCCTGGTGATCTCAGCATCATTCAAACAATAGTTCTAACTCTGTTTAGACAACCCAAGCGTGTAGGTGTCCTTACCACGTCCTAGTACAGATAGTAAAAAATACTAAGCCATGTTGATGAGATAGATAGTTCATTAAATCAGTCCACAGAAGTTCCACAAATAGTTGCCCTGTCAGAAATTGCAGTATTATTTATCGTCATTAAATGTTTTTGTTGATCTTGTGTCCAAAGATGAGATACATGTAATGCCTTAGTTAAGCTTACAGTTTTATGGGTCTGTAAATGCAGGTGAATCATGGGGCACAGATGGGTTCACAGCATAACAATTTAATTTCATCAGAACAATTGATAAGTTATAAGTTCGTTGTTTCAGTTTGTTACATTTCCTTCTTGTCTGTTCATTTTGGTAAAGACAGTAAATAATTGGTTAAAACCAAAACAAGGCAGAGGTGTGGCATCAGTGATAAATATCCATCGTCTTCCGCATCCCATGCATGTGACTGAACTTGCTGGGTGCTGCTGCTGTTGGTGTTACTTTGAGGTTATTCTGCTTTTGCATCATTGCTGTTTGTGGTGCTGTGCCTCCTGCTTCTTTGCCCAATTTCAAGTTCTTAAATCTAGTGAAAGAAGCGCAGTAATTGTCTGTCACTGAATCTTTGCATCCTCTCAGCTTCAGAGATCAGTGTTTTGTGGTGTAATATGGTGGTCTACAACTAGTGAAAGGCTCAGTCTTCAGAGATTTGATTTAATTTATGTAAATACGTTACAGCTTTTTTTTAATGTAGCCCTTGAGACTAAGTTGGCAAATAATTTATTTTCTTAATGAGAGTTGTTGAACCAATGAGGGCACAGATAATCTTATTATACCATCCAGACCTCGTGTTACATTTGTCGAGATTTTAGAGAAGTCATGTGTAATACTTTCCTGTGGGTCAAGTCTGCTTATGTTACAGTTGCACAAGGTCAGACCTTAATTTATCTAGCAACTGCGTATTTAATTTTAGAAGTATCACAGGACCCATCAGCTTGCAGGGCACCATTCCTGGCTGTTCAAAAAGCAGGCCCCAAAGTAACAGTGGCAAGATAATGGGTTGCAAAGGTGAGAATATATGGTATGCTCGCCAATTAGACTAACAGAGAAAGAGCTTAAAACTGTAGTATTTAATAGACTGAGTCCAAATTTAGATTGCTATTAATTATTTTACTGCGATGAATAACCTCTTTGCATGCCTAAGGGCCCTCTATTTATAGAAAGCAAAGCTAGGATTGTCTAGTTTATTTTAAGGATAAGAAATTAGAATAACATTAACACTCGCATAACTTTTAACTTTATACCTATGTGTTTAGAAGTGATGACTGCTTTCCAAGGAAAGATGCAACTTCCATGATTAGCAAGTAGGTCAGATTTATTTCTATGAAAAAACAGTAACTTAAGAGAGCAAACCCTTTTATTTTTTAAGGAAGCCAGTGAGAAGTAAATCTAGTTTTTCAGGCATAAATGGAAAAAATATCAGACTACTCAGTGTTATTTAAGGAAAATATTTTTGGTAATACAAAAAGCAAAAGTTGTTTAGAGTAAGCATTTGCAGTTGTTTTTTTGTGATCTAGTGCCTGGTTCTGGAAATTGCAAAGCTTCCATACGTGAATGGAAGAAGATCTTGCTGCTGAGATTTTTAGCTTTTTCATTGCCACATCACGTAGTGCAGCGGGGATGTCTCTGCTGCTGCTCAGTGTACCAGCCACACTGTTATATTCCACTGTGATCCTAGTGGAACATCCACTCCTCAGTTGGAACTTGTCACCTCAACACAGTATATTACCAGCAGTGATATTGTACGTCAGGATCTCGAAGCGTGTATAGACCCATAGCAATGTGTTCAGAACTTCTGCTGTGATGAGCTCTTTGCCTTATACTTACTCTACCTTGTCACAGCCACTTGGTACCTTACTAACTTTCTTGTTTTATAATATATTTTTTGTGGGATAAGATAATTTGAAAGCAGTGCACACAACAGTTCTGAAACACTGCTCATCTGAGACCTTTCTGGTTAAGTCTGTGTTCAAGCAGAGCTTAATGTTGCCTGTGGCATAATCCATCTGGGGAATACAGCACTGCAGGAGATGACTGACCAAACAAGTGTGGAAGTTACATGACCAGAGGAAAAAACGTTTCCATGATGACCTGTAAGCTGATTTCTTCCTCTAATCTTTTGGAGAGAAAGAGGAGGTAGAAAGGCAATACATGTTTTTCCAGAAATAAAAGGATTTTTTTTACAAAACAGCTATACTGCAAGGTGTTCTGTGCACTTGCCTCTCTCCTTGGAATCAGTAACATTGGAGGGTATTGATCACCTCACAGGACTAAACCATATAGATACTGTAATACACCAAACCAGCCTATTTTTCAGACACTTCTCCATGTGTGGGTCTAAGTCTTCAGGTGTCTTTTTGGATCAGGCTGTAGGGCAGATATAATACAATGGGCTGTAACATAATTTTCAGTCTCAATTCTCCTAAGGACAGCAACTTCAGTAGGGATTGTGGGGCACAAGTGTCCATCCATGTGGATCTTACTGGGTGACCATGATTCATTAAAAGTATGCTTCAAGAGTTTCAGCAGTGGCATGAAGTCTTCAAACGGAGGGTTTTCAAAATGTAAGGTGTGAAGAAAGGGGAGGTAGCTTCTCTTTGCCTTTAAGCTGTTGTGGAGGAAGCAAGAGATAATGAATGTTATGTGGTTTTCCATAAGGAATTATCTTACATAAATTAACTGGTTAGTCTCATTAGGAGCACTATCCTAATGGATACGTACTTCCCTTTTAGCTGATGACGAGAAGAGGTTGTAAATGTGTTTATTGATCTGCAAGGCAAAGAGGGATTTTATCTTTGCTATCTAAAAGGTTTATCAGAATGATGGAAGCTTTAAGAATTAGAAAAATATTTATAAAAATGTGAAGATAAATGCACAACAGAACTTGACTTAGAATTCTCCTGCCTGTTGGTGAAGTTCATTGCCAAAAAGGGATGAGGAAGAGAGGCTCAGTTTCATGGCCTTACTGATTATGAGAATTTTACATTCTGGTTAGTAAGAAACTTGTGATAGCATTCCCCAAAAAAATGATGTTCAGCTGCGTTGTTTTGTGTAGCATGTTAAAGTTGCTATGGTTTGTATTACATCTTGGAAGTTTGGCATGGGATACCTTCCTTTTGAATAAAGCAAATTACATTAAAACTAAACAAACATCCTGCCCAACAGGATGGCAGTCAGTCAGTAGTCTCAGTAATTTCAGAAGCCTTTTTTGCATGAGAAGTTCTGCCTAAACTTCAGTATGCCAGAAGATAACTTCGAGAACTTTTCAGAGTTAGTATGATGTGAAGTAGATTTAACATTAGGTAATATGTGAAAGATTCTGGTACATGTGCCTGCATTGTGCTGACAAGTTCACCAGTCAAACTGATGTGTGAAATCTTCTTTTGCACTGTTATGGTGAAGCCTTGGTTTGAGACACCAAAGGAGAGAGCAGAGAACCCTTCAGAGAATCATTGTCTTTTCTGAACAACATAAAGGTCTATTCTTCTAAGCCCCAAAATAAAATGTGTCCATGAATATTTATTGTTACTTGTGGAAGGTTTTTGCAGACAGAAGTGTCAGTCAAGACCAAAATTGTATTATTTTTTCCTTCAAAGAAAATGGGATGGAAGTCGAGATTTTTTCCACTTTCCTTCAGATAGTCCATCTTTGCAGTTAAAAACCTGGGCCATGCAAGGGGTTGGAAGCTGCATTACGTGGAATCTGAATCCAGGAGACCCTTAACTTCTGAATCAGCCCTTACTAATTTAATTTTGGTTTGCAAGCTTTATTGTAATACTCTAAGTAGTAAAGTATTTGTGTATGGGGTTATAATATTTGCTGTAGTACTTTGATTGGCTTAATATTTGCAGGAACAATGCAGTAATTAGTCTAAAAAGGAAACTGGTTAGCACTTTACCTTGAAGATAATTTTCAGAAAATGGCCTTCTCTAATTGCAGTGTTCCTTCTCTAATTGCAAAATTACCCTTATTCCATCAGAAACATACAACAGATGCTTAATATAATTGTTTAGTATGTGTGCAACAATTTGGCAATGATAAGTGTTCTGTGGGATAGGCACAGTGCATGTAAACTGTGGGAGTAGTAGTTTAAAACTTAAAAATAATTCAACATCTGGTGTTCTCTGCCTGATTAAAGGATAAACTAAGATTGAATCTACTAATATTGAATAAAACAGAAAAATTGGCAAAACCTTAAACCCAGTAGTAAAAACCTAGGTAGCTGCAGCCAGGCATGTTTGAAGTCAATAATTCTCAAACAATTTGAGTGCATTTCTGTCTATAATTTTTAAATGTATATGTGTTTGTGTTTATGTTCATGAATTTGTGAATGCTTGTGTTTGACAGGAATCATTTCTGAGGTGATAACTGTGTTTACTATTATTATTCATGCTCCTGTAGACAACATATATTCACTGGCTTGATGACCACAGGTTTCAAAGAGGAAAAGTTCCTTTTTATGGTTCACAAATTTTCCAGTATTTGTCTGTAGATGATAAATGCAGTGTTTGAACAATAAAGAGAGCTTTTCCTAAATGGCATGTCTAGTGCTACATGTTTCCAGGGCTCACCATCTTTAAATGGGAATTTTAACATCTTAAAATAGAATCCTAGAATGGTTTGGATTGGAAGGAACCTTAAAGATCACCTAGTTCTACCCCCTGCTGCCATGGGCAGGAGCACTTCCACTAGACAGGGGAATAAACTCAAAAAACATTATTAAATTAAAAGACATTTATGGAAACACCTGATTTTATTACAAAAAGTACCTTAAGCAAGATATGATCCTTAGCAGTATATTTTTGTGTGTATCTCAAAATAGCTTATCGTTATAGCTCACCATAGAAAATGATGGATGAAAGAGAAGATTTGGTTGAAGATCTGCTCACTGAGTATGCCATACAGCTTAGCATCCAACAATCGAATGGGGCCAAACCACCAGTGTCTTCCAGCTGTAATGACAGGTACTGTCCATTCAATATGTTAGAGATTATGCCATATTTTAAAGAATGTTTTGAGACATTAGTATTTAGTCCAAACTAGAACACCAATGAAAACAGCACAGGGGTGTTCCAGTGGGTGTTCATACATGACTTCAGTATTATGGTTAAGAGTGGTTCCTGTAATTAGGAAATGTAGGGCTTAGCTGGGCTACGTGGCATGATGAGAGCTTTGGGAAGTGATACTCACTTGGCTAAACTAATACTTTGCTTTTCAGGCCATTTACCTTCTTATGAAAAGTGTATCAAATAAAGCTAAACTTTGTCTTAATAGTTCTTCAGCAATAATTCCATAAATACATTTTGTAGATTGTTCTTTCTAAAATGGAAGGATGTAGAACTGTAAGTCATGGGGGACTGTTAACATTTCCCCATTTCCTGTGGGCTCTCATGGAGGTCTGGGCCCTCATTGGGCTGTTGTAGGACTGGAATCTCCCTTTTCACTGAAGGCTCTCCACGGAGCCACTGGGTTATTTGGCTGCTTTTTTATTAAATCTGATCTATTTTTTTAATATGCTCTTACCACCAGAATAGCTCAAAGAGCTAGCAGGCACCAATAATTAAATCCCATCTCATGGAGGTTTAAATGGTATTGTTAAAATTCTTACCAACTCTTTTCCAGGGAAAATGGTACCATTTTTCCACTGAGATCATCAAACTCTCCTTCATTAGTGAATATTAACATTCTGACACTGTCACATTCTCGTTTGCTGTCTGAAGGTTTCTGAATCTGATGGGATCATTTTTGTAGTGTGGGGCAAATACAGCTTTTAGTCCATTTCAGAATTCTTCACCAAATTAGGAATTTTATCAGGTCAGTCCTCCGCAGGAATTGTGCACTTGAGCAGTTTAGGTACTCTGAAGGACCACAGAACAAGTTTAACATGGGAGGCCACAAGACTAATCAAGTTTGTAGTTGATGTATTCAAAGGAAAGTTGGCTGAGATGAGAACCTAATGGGAAATACTGAGCAAATATTAGAATGCATCTACTTTTTCTTTATATTTTCTATTTTCTGCTTTTTTTTTGGATAGTTTTGTACCACCTAGTGAGGAAAATAGGAAAATTGTAACATCCATAAAGCAAGGTAAAAACCCTAAACCAAAATAGTCCCTTTGCAAAAATAAGCTTTCTGTATGTTATTTTCCCAATTGCATCTCATTTATCTGTTGGATTTTTTAAGGTGAAGTATTTGGGCTCCAAGAACTAGTGAAACAGAAATATGCTTTGGATGAAGCTGATGAAAGAGGGTGGTTTCCACTGCATGAGGCTGCAGTTCAGCCTATTCAGCAAATACTTGAAACCATTCTAGATGGTGAGTAAAGTGAAAATATCCCACAATATAAGGGAAGCACCAAAGAATCATACAGCAATAAATAGCCATGCATGACAACAGGTTAGAACTTCTCAATAAACGAAGTATGATCAAATCCTCCATGGAGCATCTTGCTTATATTGTTTAAGTACTTGGGCAAATTTTCTTTTGGGGAAAGTTGCATTAATTTGCATCAACAGAGAACTTGGGCTGTTTTTAATGTTTTCTTCAGAAACCTACAGAACAAAATTACTGTTCAGTATTCAGTATGTTTGTCAGTACTAGTTAGGTTAAGTTAAACATAATTACAAGTAATTTTCATAAAGACTTAACATTTAAGGATTTCTAGTATATGTGTATGTGTTAACACCCTTGTGCTTTAGTTTTGTCTTACCTTTTCTCACTTTCTTACTCTAGCATCTTATAAAGCAATGTGGGAATACAAAACATGTGATGGAGAAACACCATTAACTTTGGCAGCAAAAGCTGGCTTTGTGGAGAATGTCCGAACATTGTTGGAAAAGGGTGTTTGGCCCAATACCACAAATGACAAAGGAGAAACTCCACTTCTTATTGGTAATTGTCTCTTCTCCCTGGGTTTAATCAGAGCGAATGGCAGCACTTCCCATCTGCCAAGTACTCTCCCTAGAACTCCTGTGGGATTGTGTGGTTTAGATGCTGGTCATCATTTTAGATGAAACTAAATGCCCAGTACTTGGTGAAATGTACCAGCGTTCAGCACTCATTGTGCTTTAGGTGATCACTGAGCTCACCTTAGATGCCCTTTATGCTTTAAGTGATTTCTGAGCTGCTCCTAAGAAAACAGGACCTATTTTTTTGTAAAGGAACCTTATCTCTACCTTCAGGTGCTATAAAACCTTTACCAACCTTTGGTCCTGTTTGACCTTCCTAAGGTACAAGTACAGCGTAAGAATAAGCAGATGCATTAGCCTAAATGTATTTTTGTGGAGGTCTGGAGGTTATTGGAGATGTGTGTTTTATCAGGTGATTTCTTCCAGAGTAGGCAAGTGTTTTCAATTTCAGAATCTTCCATGTCACTTCCCTCCCCTCTTTCACTGAAAATAAGTTTCAGCTGCATTTCTAAATAATACCTCAATTCAAAGAAAGAGAATTCCTTTGGAAGATTTTATACTATTGGTAGACTTAAATGAGCTTTACTATACAAGAGTAATTTAGCTATATTAGCTTCTAATTTCTCCTGAAGAGAATCAATCTACAAAATTAATACAATATTAGAAAATACAATCTATAATACAATTACCAGTAAACTCATTCTCCAAATTTTTGTTGACTTGTCAGATGCAATTACTGTATTAACATTTTAAGGCCCAGAGGCATTTCTAGAAGGTTCCTCTGCAATGTCTTGCTCTAGAATCATAGAATTAGGGTTGGAAAGGACCTTAAGATCATCTAGTTCCAACCCCCCTGCTGTGGGCAGGGACACCTCACACTAAACCATCTCACCCAAGGCTCTGTCCAACCTGGCCTTGAACACCGCCAGGGATGGAGCATTCGCAACTTCCCTGGGCAACCCATTCCAGTGCCTCACCACCCTAACAGGAAAGAATTTCTTCCTTATATCCAATCTAAACTTCCCCTGTTTAAGTTTGAACCCGTTACCCCTTGTCCTGTCACTACAGTCCCTAATGAAAAGTCCCTCCCCAGCATCCCTATAGGCCCCCTTCAGATACTGGAAGGCTGCTATGAGGTCTCCACGCAGCCTTCTCTTCTCCAGGCTAAACAGCCCCAACTTTCTCAGCCTATCTTCATAGGAGAGGTGCTCCAGTCCCCTGATCATCCTTGTGGCCCTTCTCTGGACTTGTTCCAACAGTTCCATGTCCTTTTTATGTTGAGGACACCAGAACTGCACACAATACTCCAAGTGAGGTCTCACAGGAGCAGAGTAGAGGGGCAGGATCACCTCCTTTGACCTGCTGGTCACGCTCCTTTTGATGCAGCCCAGGATGTGGTTGGCTTTCTGGGCTGTGAGCGCACACTGAAGCCAGCTCATGTTCATTTTCCCATCGACCGGCACCCTCAAGTCTTTCTCCGCAGGGCTGCTCTGAATCTCTTCTCTGCCCAACCTGTAGCTGTGCCTGGGATTGCTCCTACCTGGGTGTAGGACCTTGCACTTGGCACTTAACTTTGTGTTATTTTTAGGAACTGTTAGACTATGAAACTTCAAAGCTATTTGTAGCCTTTGTTTTTAATGAATGCTGCAAGGAGTTAACTAGAACTATTGAAAAGGGTCTTTGCCCCTTATAATGACAGTTTATTTTCCTAGATATTTCTCTATACAAACTTATGAAAGTGAGGTTTGTCAGTTAGGTGTTGCTTATGTGATGCTTCTTATGGTTTTGTGTCACTTAGCACTGAAAATGTGGATGTAGATATTGCTGTGCATCATACATTTCAAACTTGTCTAGTGGACCAGGTACTTGACTTTTAATAGGGGATGCTCATTATTTAGTTACTCCTTTTAATTTTAAATCACTGGACCAAAGGGCTCTTTAGTAAAAAGGTAACTGCAGAAGAAGTTTCTGTCTAGTGGGATGACTTCTACTTCCAGGTACATTTGGTAATACTCTACTTCAAAACAATTGTGGATAACTACAAAGAGTATTGCCTCTTCAAAACCTTCTTAACTATATAATGGCACATTCACAAGAGTTAAACTTGTTAAGCCTATGATGCTTATCTCTCTTGGCTGCCCACCAGTCAGTGGAGAGATCTCTTATTCAGAAGTAAAATTAGATTCTCACTCAGGATCACTATTTTATATGTAAATAATTTTGCAGGTGTAGTTACCCTTGCAAACCATGGAACCTAAAAGGACAGAACATGGCCTCTAAGTATGACAGATATCAACTGTACTTTGACTGACAACACCCACTGAGTACATTAGAATTAGAGTTACTAGATGACAAAGCCACAAGCAGATTTTTTTGGGGACACTGTAATATTTACACCAACGTTAGAAGTAAGAACAGTATTCAAATATGTTATTTTCATTGTTGCTTTCCTTTGATACACCTGCTTCTGCTTTCTCAGAATCAAAGTGGCGCTGCTTTTGCCCTCCGTGCTCCCAACTGACATATTTTCCAGCTTCTGTTGGTTTACCTTGATTTCCTGGGCAGCTGACATTACCACTAACTTACCGGTAAATTGGATTCCTAGATTTCTAGGACTGGGAATCTTTTTAATTTCCTCATATCAGTACAAAAGGAAAAGCCTTTCTGAACTTAATAGATGTCTTTCACTTTTAAGGTAAAATACCTGAAAATGTATTATTTTCTTCCTTTTTAAAATATCTTCAAGCTGTAAGAGGGGGCTCTTTTGAAATGGTGTCCACTCTGATTAAGCACAACTGTAGTATCCACCAGCCATGTGTAAAACGTTGGTCAGCAATGCATGAAGCTGCAAAACAGGGGCGCAAAGACATTGTTGCTCTTCTTCTGAAGAATGGCGGAAATGTGAACCTTAAGGATGGATATGGAGTAACACCATTAGGCGTAGCTGCTGAATGCGGTCACTGTGATGTGCTGGAGCATCTTATTCATAAAGGTATGTATTTTATTTGTAAAGATATGCACGGGCATACGTCTTACCTGGTTGCTGGGGTGTTTTAGCATGATCATGGAAAAGGAAGGAGAGAGTAGTGTTGAATGAGAAGATTGGTTTCTTGGAAGGAAATGAAGCATATATGAGAGTTCCTGCTAGACTGGAGTGATGTTTGCATGTTTCCATAACACATATGAGAGGAGTGGCAGAGTTGATACCAATCCATTTCAGTCAAGGAGGACCTTACTGCTGCTATACATGCCCCTCTTGCCATTCTTTCTTTCTCTTTACTCTTGTCATTCCCTTCCTTCCCTCTCTCCCTTTCGCTTCCTCCCTCCCCTGTGCAGAATTATATTAGTATTAATTAATGAAATTAAGTATTTTTGAAATATGCCAGAATTTTGGAAATCCTCAGTTGTAACACTTATGTTCAAAGCAGACCTCTCTCAGGTGAGCATTTGAACTTGTCTGTGTACATCCCTTGTTTTAGCCTTTTGAGTTTTAAATTTGCCACAAGAAATATTTCTTGTTTTGGTAGCATTTTAATTTAAATACATCTGAAAATGAAGAGGAAAGTACTCTGGGATTAGTCATATGATGATCTGCAAATCATTTTGAACATAATTATATCCTCTCAAGGTGGAGATGTTCAGGCCTTAGCAGATGATGGTGCATCAATACTTTTTGAAGCAGCCGGAGGAGGTAATCCAGACTGCATAGCCCTTCTTTTGGAATATGGAGGAAGTGGCAATGTGCCTACTAAGGCAGGACTGCTTCCCATACACAAAGCAGCTTATGAGGGGCATTACCTGTGAGTATGAGCTTGACCTTCACATTTTCTTTAAGATTCAATGTGGCAGAAGGTCACATTGAAGAATGGTAAACTTGAAAATGTTATAAACTTGCATTTATATTTCAGAAATGCCTACTGTAGCATTAGTTTGAAATAACTTTCAAGCCATTTTTTAACATAAACAAAGCAAAATGCAAAACATACTCCTTAGATCTGAGTGAAAACCACTAAAACAACTTAAACCCAAGGTCCTGTTTGATAGTGTTCAAAACTGGTGTTTCTGTGTTTGCATATTCCTGCTTAAAGTGTCTAGCTGGTAATTTAGCATATAGCTGAATCAGGGTCATTCTTGTTATTCAGGAAACCGATGCCTAACTAGTTCTTCTCGCTGTTTTTTAGGGCCCTGAAGTATCTCATTCCGGTCACATCCCAAACTGCAATACAAAAAAGTGGAATAAGCCCTGTTCACTCAGCAGCAGATGGCCAGAACTCACAGTGTTTAGAGCTCCTCATTGAACATGGTTTTGATGTCAATACTCTCTTGGCTGAACACATTTCAGATAGTTACGATGACAAAAGGAAAACTGCACTTTATTTTGCTGTTTCTAACAATGACATTCTTTGCACTGAAATACTGCTCAAAGCGGGAGCAAATCCAAACAAGGATCCTTTAAACTGTCTTCTTGTGGCAGTGAGAGCTGGCAACCATGAAACTGTAAGGCTGCTTCTATCTTACGGAGCAAATGTCAACTGCTACTTTATGTTGGTTAATGATACACATTTCCCCAGTGCCATTCAGTATGCTTTGAATGATGAGGTGATGCTGAGGCTGTTGCTCAATCATGGATATAATGTGGAGATGTGTTTTGACTGTATGCATCAAGATATCTTTGGAAATTCTTTTGTGTGGTCAACTCCAGAGGAAGAGATTCTCCCTGGGTGGACTTCTTCTGTAATAAAGGATAATCCAGTAAATACATAACTTTCTTCCTTCTCTTCACTTTGCTCTTTCCATAAGCCATCTTTAAATATTCCAGATTACTGTGCAGAATTAAGATTAACATACTGGCAAAATCCTTTTTTTAAAACACCCTTAAAATAAAACAACCATTTACATTTCCTACTCTGAGATAGAGAAAATTATGTACATAGGTTGGTTTTAGATTGGGGTTCTTATATTAGAGCTTTAGGAAGGATGTTTTAAGAAATTTTGAGGCAGGGTTCTGGAATTTCTGTTCCTATCCTAAACCAGTGGTGTGGATGTATTTCCAAAGAGGTATCGCTGTTGAACAAAACAAGGCTGCAAATTATAGCAATGTTATAGTAATTATTGGCCTTCAGGCCTGTCCAGATGAATTAAGGCATCACAAAGGTTAAGGATGGAAGAAAATTACTTTTGAAGTAATGTACCGAGACATCGGTTTATGACTGTTAAATGTCATTGCTAATACTTTGTTTAAATTAGCTTGTGTAATTGCTTGAAAATGTGTAATTTTGGCATTCTGCACAGATTTTTAACTTATGACTTATGTTCTTCCTTTCAGTTCTGTGACTTTATTGCTGTTCCTTGGTTGAAACATCTAGCAGGAAAAGTGGTTCGTGTTTTCATAGACTACATGGATTATGTTCCTCTATGCACAAAAATTAAGTTTGTCTTGGAAACACAGAAAGAGTGGACAGAGATACGTCAAATATTGGGTAAATATATAACTTCCAGTTAATAATGTTCTATTATGGGAGAATTTTAATTGCTGAAGTAGGGTCACATTCATCCAAAGTGTTTTAGCAGTCCAAATATGTACTAGCCAAGAACCAGGTTGTGCCTGTCATCCAATTCTTGAGACAGATTGCCACTGCTCATAAATTAGCTATTCAGTCTGGAATATGGCAAACATGCATCTGCAGGAATTAATTTCACAAGGAATGCCACAGTTGTGTGGGAAGCCTTTTTAGTTAAACCGGGTTACTGAGGTACTTCTCAAATACCTTATTAACCCATGTGACACTAGTCATTGCACAGCTATGGGGCACAACTCTTTTTATTGAGGAATATTGCTTGTACTTCCATCCTTTGTGCTCCCTTGGTCTCTCAAGTCTATTAATCATTGAAGAATTATTGTGAGAGCATGGTTTAGGCTATATTCAAGGTGATAGGTGATGTTAATGAATATTCCATTACAGCCTCTGTACCATCATTTCCTAATTCTGATTTACTTGATAGACATCTAGAGTTGTCATTACTAATAACATGATTGAATAATATTTCTTACATATGCTTTAATTTTGGATTTCTACACGTTAGCCTGGACCTTCCAGAGATAAGTTATACCCACTTTAACTTAAAGAAATCTTTTGAAGAATGTATTAAATGTTCTCTCTGTTTGCATTAATTTTGACCTCTTTTTAATTTTAAATAGAATTTTATTTAACTTAAGATTGTAAAAAATATTTAGGTTTAAGACTGGTACCCTGTATTTAATTTTGCTTCAGTATTTTACACTGGCATGCAGAGGAACTCCTTTTTGTTAGTGTCACAGGAACATCCAAATACTTTGGTAGTCTTAACTACTGATATTCCAAATATGGTGAAAGTTTTTGTTATGCTTAGGAAGGCTAAATTAGACTGAGTGCTCTGACTGAGGTAAATTCTGGTAAGAAGTATTTGTTTAGAAGACTCAGCAGGCCTGAGCATGAGAAGGTCTGGCCCTGCTGCTTTAATGATGAAATGGATGGTGCCATGGGTGCACCAGAGACAGTGCAGTGTATATATTTCCAAAAGTGAGACATTTCCCAAAGTGAGACAATAATGCTAAGCAGTTTGCTGACAGAGGAAGTTTGGTTAATCTCAGTTTCGTGTATCATCACAATTCTGAAGTGACAAGAATTGTATTTGGTAGTGGTAAAATCGTAATGCCCCAAGATACTAGGTTGTGCTACTGATTTTACTAGAGCATGTTTTGAGATTGCTAACTGGCTTAAAATCCCTGTTAATGGCATTGATATTCCCACCATTTCTTTATCACTTTTTTAGACAATCCTCGCCCACTGAAACATCTCTGTCGCCTGAAAATACGTAAGCTCTTGGGGTTAAAGAGACTGCAGCAACTGTCTTCCATGAAGAAGTTTCCACTTCCACCAATTCTCAAGAACTATATCCTATATAAAGAATATGATCTGTATGGAAAAGGGATACATTTAGAATAGTTTGTAAAAATAACTGCACACAGTCTGTAATTTGACTCATTTCCTCACTTTTTTTTTACTGGCTAAAGAGCTGTTTGTGTTTCATATTCATTTACAACATTCTCATACTTGTTGTGAATAGTTCTTTTATGGGAACAAATTTTTCTTCAGAACTAGTACATTAAAGATCATGTTTTAGCACAACATTGTGCTACCCAAATATAAACTAAAATCAGAATAAGGATGCTCTAATAATTATGTAGAACAGTACCCTCTAAATGGGAATTCAGAGGAATAAAGGATGAAAGGATAAAAGAAGAATTTTCATGATGGACTTCCCAATGAAGATGATAAATACAACTGATGCTCTCACCTTGTGGCACTAGTTTATTTATAAAAGAATATAAAGGTCTAATTTAGCTTGGCAAAGAAAATTAAACCACTGAATGCAGGTCTTTGCCATGTAGTTGGCCCAAAACGTAGCACGTTTTGTACTTTGAAGATCATGGTCCTATTATAAAATTCTCCAAACACTTACAAGATTCTCTTTAGCTGTTTTTGCAAAGTATTTCTTCCCAGGTATGACTGCTGTGTGTGCCAGTACTGCATGTTCAAGGCCTGGCAAAATTTGAGGGACTTTAAGTAGGCTGTTTTAAAGAAAGAGTAGATTCTGACAGAGAAACCAGGAAATTGGGCAGCATATTCCCTCAATTGAGAAATGTTGCAATGTCATAACTTTAATAATGGTTCTCACCAGTTTTGATAGATCAGTTCTCCACCAGACTAAACAACACCCTCCGTCATGCTGTGATTCACTTGGCAGTATGCTTCTGCACCTCTAAATTAAATCACATCTGATTAAAAATTCTTTAAATTACTCTATGAGAAGTGGATTACATTTCCTGCCTTTTCTGCTCTACCATCCCTTCTTTCCTGGGGGAAAAATACCCCAACAAACCAGTCCCCCTAAACAAAGAATATATTTCAGTTGATGAGTGTCGTAATTACATAGAACATAGTCAGAGTTTAGCTAAACATGATATTTAAGAGATGATATGCTGGTTATCACACACAGATACACATTTGCACCAACCAACATCAGCTCAAGCATCCTTCTGCCCTGCTCCCTGAACTGGCTTTCCCTGTTCTTCAGAACTTCCCCGTATTTGCCGGATGTTATTGTCACATGTAACTTATTAACACCTCAGTCAGAGATGTAAATTCCACTTCCAAAGGCAGCTATATCAGTCATAGAAACATAGAATAGTTAGGGTTGGAAAGGACCTTAAGATCATCCAGTTCCAACCCCCTGTTATGGGCAGGGACACCTCGCACTAAACCATGTCTCCCAAGGCTCTGTCCAACCAGTCCTTTGTGGGTCTGTCTTTCCTCACAACAGATTTACAGAACCAAATGGAAGGAATGGATATGACTGGTCTGGGACATGTAGAAGGTTGAACAGAAGGCTTAATTGCTGCTTCTGCTCTCACTGGGGCTGCTGTTCATCTGGGTTTCCAAGACATCTTTTCTGGTTTTTTTTGCCAGAGGTTTTCACCAGGGTGAAAAAGAACTTGTGACAAATGGCTAGGTGTCTGGCATGCTCTTGTGAGACCTCACTTGGAGTACTGTGTGCAGTTCTGGTGTCCTCAACATAAAAAGGACATGGAACTGTTGGAACAAGTCCAGAGAAGGGCCACGAGGATGATCAGGGGACTGGAGCACCTCCTGTATGAAGACAGGCTGAGAAAGTTGGGGCTGTTCAGCCTGGAGAAGAGAAGGCTGCATGGAGACCTCATAGCAGCCTTCCAGTATCTGAAGGGGGCCTATAGGGATGCTGGGGAGGGACTCTTCATTAGAGACTGTAGTGACAGGACAAGGGGTAATGGGTTCAAACTTAAACAGGGGAAGTTTAGGTTGGATATAAGAAGGAAATTCTTTCCTGTTAGGGTGGTGAGGCACTGGAATGGGTTGCCCAGGGAGGTTGTGAATGCTCCATCCCTGGCAGTGTTCAAGGCCAGGTTGGACAAAGCCTTGGGTGATCTGATTTAGCGTAAGGTGTCCCTGCCTATGGCAGGGAGGTTGGAACTGGATGATCTTAAGGTCCTTTCCAACCCTAACGATTCTATGATTCTATGATTCAGGCCAGGCCTGGCCCCTGAAAGATACCCAGGGTGACTGGTGCCTCCAGGCATGGCCTGAGCACAGAGTGCCCAGTGAACCCAGCATGGCTGTCTGCTGTCAAGGCTCCACTGGCCAACGCATCCTGGACATACCAGGCTAAATGCATGTATGGTGCGTAACCTATCAACTGATACTTCTATTTGGAAATTCCTGAATAGAAATATGGGCTTAATAAGTCTTTAGTAGAGGTAATTTTGATGAATACAGTAACCACAACACAAGAATCTGGGTAGTCACATATCTGATACAGTATACTGCAACCAGCAAAGGAAACATGATCAAATAGGGCTTTAGACAGGAGATTTTAAACCCTTTCTGTGTCTAGAGCCAAATTCCATTAGTAATTTTAGTTCGTGGGCCAAGGTTTATATTTAAGACTTTATACATGCCTCAGGCAATAGTTACATTGCCTGCGGCATTAAAGCATTCAGCTCTAGGACAGAGCATTGCCCCAACTGTTTAAAATATAATGAACTAGTCCTTAGAATATCATTAGATAAGCTAAAAATATATTATATTATTGTTTTTTCTTTTAAACAATACATCTGGGCCCTTTTTGTTGTTTGGTAGCCAGAGGGCCTCATCCCATCCAAAGCTTTTCTGTCCTTCAGCACTGAAGTAGTTTATTTACTGAAGACTTGCCCCCCGCCCCCTGGATGCTAAAGGAATTGCAGCATTATGAGAAAGCATCTTAATGCTTTCAAGGCATCTGTGAACTGGATAGAGGCAGGAGAGGCAAGACTTCATTTTAAATGTAATATAAGGTGAGAGACACAGAAAGGGAGCTGTGTAACCTCTATCATCATTATGGCACAGCTAGGAATTGAGCACAAGTCTCTTGACTCCCAGGGTTTGGAGCCACAGCATTGAATTCTCCTCTTGTGGAGTTGAGTATGTGGTGATGGGAGCAGGACATGTAGCTGCTCCAGGGCTGGTGGTTGTGTGAAAGAGGCAATACCCTTTTTCCTGGTAGGAAAAACTATTCCTTCTTTTTACCCTGCTTGGGCTGTGATTGAACCCTTGCAAGGCTGGGATTTAATTTTCTCTGCTATTTGGGTGTGACTCACGAGTGTTCCACAGCAACCCAATTCCATGGCATGCCCACCCATGGGCAGCATTGGCTAGCAGTAATTAAATGCCCTGGCACTGATTCAGGCATTCTCTGGGGTAGGGACTCCTGTTGGTTTGGGAGCAATGTTTGATAGCAGAGATATAATTTGGTCTCTGTTTCTCATCAAATCTGACACAAGCAGCTGCACCAGGCTGATGAGCTCTCCAAGAAGCCAGAAATTCAACAGTGGTTACATCAGCCTTTGCAGCACCAGTGAGATAGACTTTGTAAGCTGTGTTTTCATAGCTCTGTAAAAAAACAGACCATAGCCATAAGTTCTGATTATGACCAGCTATTCCCTGTAGGGGCCATATATGTTATGTGGGCCATCCATAAAACTTCCATACACTGGCTATCATCTAATCTTGGGAGCTGGCATGGCAGATCCTTGTTCTGGGTATCAAGGCGGGCAGTTTTACTGTTTCACTGCACCAGTCAGTGTTCAGGATGTTTAGCTATGGTTTGCATGGAGAAGAGGGACAAATTCATAATTGCTTATCTCTCTAGAACAGGTCTTATCTCATTTGCTTTTCCATCTTTAAAATGCACCTAATCAAGCGCCTCTTGCCCTTGCTTCTGTGCCTTCTGTGTAACCAGCTTTGCCTTTCTGATGTACTTTGCCTCAGCTCTGGTCTACCTGCTAAATCAGTCCTTTTAAAGCCTTCCCCCTAATTTTTATTTCATGTGTGTCTGGACTAATAGATCTCTGATCAGGAAAGGTATCAAGAAAAGCAATTCCAACCAAGGGATTTTCAGCCTTAACGCACCTTGTTCTTTTCCTGACCTTCAAGCGGAAATTGTTTGTTTAGGCTGCAGTAATTAAGAGTGGCTCCTTGCAACCCAAGGTGTCTATCCCTCAGAGGCCTCTTCTGACCTCAGTTCAAAAATACCCCATCTGTCTCCAAATGCATGGAGCAGTCTTCAAAGAAACCCATCCCAATTCTTTACTAGGAGAAATGCTGGATACATCAGAAAGAAGTACATGGGTAAGTGCACTGAATTGCTGTATAAATATTTAGAGGTAAATTTTGCAATGGGAAGAATTTTCTCTCTGAAATTCTCCCGTAAGCGTCACTCACACCAGTAAAAGAAGTACTTAGATCAGGAGAAATATTCCCTGAGGAACCTGTGTTTCATGGTTCTCCTGAAGAGCTGTAAAAACATATCAGTAAACGGTTAGTAGGCATAAGACTGCTGTAACAGTGTAGCTCTTCCTCCATGTAGAAGGTACTTACATTTCATTTTCGAAATTCACATTTACAGTAGAAATCTCTACTTTTGATTGGGGAAAAGCATTGCCTTTCTTCTGCATATTCTGCATGTGGTAGATGAGGTGCCCAGAAGTCCCATAATCATTAATACAGACTATTTAAAAAACAGACATAAAGACAATAGAGGATTAGTGAGTACTGCTGCTTTTAATTCCCTATGAATTACATCAGTTCTTTATATTGCTGGGATCTCCTTTTAAAAAAAATCTTAATAAATGCACACTGTCAAAAAAAAATGACAAAACCCAAGGAAATGCTAAATACGGAAGCCTTAAATACTTGTGTTACTCCCTGTGTATAAAGAGAGCAGTTTTTTATCTGAGTGACAAACTGAAGGTTTGGCTAAGCTGCATGGGAGAACTGTCTGGGACTAAGGCATTAATAAAAAATTAAATCCATGGACTTTTTACGATCACTTATAATTTAATAACTGCCTGATCTAGACGTGCAAATTCTGGTGTATTTGCAAATACCACCACAAATAAGATAATCCTTACATTGGCAGATGTTACGTATTTTATCATGCTTTCTGGGGAAAGAATAGGCTGACTGCAGCTGCCTAAGCAACATCCCATTCAAACTGCACTTCCAAACCCCACATTTTTTTGTGCATGCAGCAGTTCCTCTGCTACTTTCTTTGCAATACAGTGGCCTCTGCTTCCTGTCCAAAGCTGTTGAGCAATATCGCAATGTCATTCCAAACAGCTGCTGTGGTCACCCTATGTCTGTACATCAGTAGCGAGTGAAATGGTTTCTATATATAGTTTGTAAATCTGTTGGCAATGTTTGTAAAGCACACTCAGATTCTTCCTGAGGGATGAGAGCAGCTACATGAAAGCAGGAGCATTAAGATCCCCACTGCATACAGAGTGGTTTATCTTTTTGGTGTGGCAGAAACTGGCACTGTGGAAATGACCAGTCTGCAGAGATGTGGAGAAACACTTGCTCTGAGCAAAACACTGGCAGGAATAGTTCATGCTGTCAAAGATAAGCAGGTTCAACATGCACTGTCATTGCAGAACATGACATTGTACTGACACTAGATTATTAAAAAGTACTGGCTGTGTAGGAGGGAAAGAAAACTGGGAATGACATTTATTCAGTAAAATTTATTGGTCCCCCTTGCCTTCCCTACGTTAGTATGATTCAGGTAGGCGAAAGGGGCAATAAACCCTGAGTCTGCTGCACCCTTGGCACCCAGCTGCATGCCTCTCTGTATAATCAGGATCCATGCACAGAGGACACCGAGTGCAATGTGGGAAGTGAGTTTTCCTTCTTTTCATCAAAGGCTGAGGAATTTGATAGTCCAGAAAGGTTCTTATTGGCACCCAGATGAATTCTTCCCCAGTACTTCCCAGCAGCCAGGTCAACCTCTTGAGTCCCAAGATGCATCTACACTCTTCCCACCAGCAGCACTGTCAGAGCCCATTCACTTTTTCACTCACTGTGACTCTTCTGTCTTCTTGATAAGCAAGGCAACCCAAACACCCCTGTCATCAAAATACATTACATTACTGGTTGCCCCACAGCTTGTTTGTATACAGTGTTGTATTTAGTCTTCTGGTTCCAGCAGCCATTTGGAATGCTGTTTTCAAAACTAATCTGAGCAATAAGGCAGCCTACAGGCACATGTTTTTGAGTAAAAGCTGATCGCTGTTTGTGATGGGTCTGAGTTGTTAAACTACAACCTGAACCTGGTGTCTGCCTCTTGGTACTCTAAGGTGTGCTAAGTTGAGTTAGGATGCTGAGCCTGACTCCCAAAGACTGCTTTTGGACCAGAATCTTCTTTAAACTTTCCCCACTTTTTGTTTCCCTAGCATGGATGAAAGGAAAGGTCTTTTTCTCCTGTGTGACTCCTTGTTTACGGCATCACCAGGGGTGATGGACTGGACAACAGAATCATCTGGCATAGAGAAAAGCAGCTGAAAAATTGATCTTTCAGATGCCTTCAGTGCATGCTTTATCCCATTTGCTCTGCTGATACCACTGTTAAATGTAGGTGATGACACATCCTTTTCAGGAACAGTATGGTGTGCACAATTTTCACAAGTTACGCTAGTCTCCCCAGGGTAAAGAGCCACAGCTTGTCCCATCAGTCTGCCTCGCAGTCCTACTTAGGTGCCAGCTTGTTGACCCTTTGGGTCTCCAGGCTGATTTGGACCCTGCATTCAACCTGGGCCTGTATGAGCAGCATACAGAAACTGAGACACACACGTGTCGTATCCTAATTGCTACAGGCTGGAAGGGGAAGGCAGGCAGCAAGGAGCATGGGGCAAGACAGGGGACATGGAGGGGGGGGCTGAGGAGGTAGTGAGGACAGTGAAGGGCTGTGGAGGGAGGGCAGGCGAGGGGGACCTGCAGGGCCAGGGGTGGAGAAGGCAGCACAGCAGGAAGGAGGCAGGAAAGGGGAAGGTGGGAGAGCTCAGGGGCTGAAGCCTTGGGGCCTGCATGAGGGGACAGCAGGAGGGAAGGAGCTGGTTGAGGAATGAGGGGTGCAAAAGCAGTGAACCCTGCAGGCAGAAGAGCAGCAGGGGAGATGGGGAAAGCCCAGCGTGCTGTGGTGCATTGTTTTTATGTGCTCTATGGCAATTGGACCCGTTCCTGCAGCGTGGGACCGCAGCTCAGTATGAGCCAATGCGTCTGTCTGACAGGCTGTCCTCAGGAGCTGTGACTGAAATAGCCACTGTCCCGGGGCCAGCCATGTCCCATGCCTGAGGACAAGGTTGTGCAGCCCTCTCTTTGCTTCCCTGCAGTTTTCCCTGCACTCACCCAGATGGAAGTAAGATTTAATCTGAGGGCTCTGCCCTGCTGGGGGTGAGCACCATGCAGCACGTGTCACTTTGGTCCTTTCAGCAACTGGACCAATGTGCCCAAAGTGTGGAAACATGAGAACAGAACAAAGTTTCCTAGACTGCTGCTTAAATACTGAAGGCAATATAAGCACTTAGAAAGGTTTCCTCTTTTAAAACTGAGAAAACAGATCAGCCAGGCTAGGAAAGATTGAAAGGTCTTCAATCTAACTGCTGCTGAGTGAGGTCCATCCCACTTGAACCTAGGTGTCAAGTATCTACAACGGCAGAGTAAATCCTGTGCCTATAAAATGGGCTCTCCCAATTTTCATTTCTTGCATCTTAGCCCAGATCCTGAAGGGCGCAAACCTTTTGATAATTCTGTTGATTGAGTGATGGGCTTTCACGGCCTATCCATGAAATGGTGTATTCCCTGCACGTTGGATTTCAGCAGGGCGTTAAGGAGGTGAGTTTGGGTTTTCTATTTGGATGTGCCAAGCACCTCAAAGGATTCATCCTAAAATGTGCTCAATGTAGTCAGTATAAACCTGTCCTCATATAATATACGTGGCTGATGCTCTCCTCTCTGTCCTGCTGTGACAGAAGGAATGCACTGTGGCACCTCACTAGCCCACGTCTCTTCTTAAAATGTGTGATTGGGCCCATAGGCTCGGATGTATAACAGGATGATCAAACTGCTTGCTTTTACAGAAATCCCAACACGTATAATGCCTGAGAAATGGAACTGTGGAATGAGAAGAAGAGGTTCCGGGTGGGAATGCTGATAACAAGAGAACACAATCACTCCTGTGTTTGCAGCAGAATTCCTCTCAGAAGTTGGAACCTGTGATCTGAACTGTTGAAGTGATGGGCAGCCTCAGCACCAGCTGGTGCCCACAGGAACTGAGACATGGTAAGCTGAAGTGCTGTATAATGCCAAATATTCCCCAAAAGGGAATACTAAACTCCAAATTAGTAGGTACTGTCAGTTTTAAGGTCTCTGAACTTCTGTTCTTCCTCCTCACAAAGGCGGTAACACTTTCATGTCTCCTGAAAGGGCCACTGGACGTATAAAGCCATTGGTAGTCTTGATATGCTGAAAAACAGGGGCAAAACAAAATGCTAAAAGGCTGTTTTTCAAATATGCATGATCTCTCCTGTACACTGAGCCAAGAGTAAAGGTCCTGGGGACTCATGGGTCCGGGATCAAAGTATATGAGTACAGAATTATGGAATTAAGGACTGTGTTTTAGTGCTCATCAGCAGGCAAGGGCAAATATTATCCCTGCATTTTCTGACCTGTAGTACTTAGCTTTACTTATAGCTTTTAAGCATCTTTGGTGTGTGTGTAATTTGCCATGTGCTACAGCCTTATTACTTTCATTAAAATTGTTCTGGAGATGTTCATGGGTCTTCACCCTTGGCATCCCCCTATGAAGAATGCTTCCTAAACTGCCATAAGTAACATGTACAGGATCAAGAAAGGACCCAAGTCTCTCATATCCTCACCTAACTGTGCCAATTTACCTTTTGTTTCAGGAGAGACATTTACAGTAAAATACCTTGTCCGTCTTTAGTCATATCTTCAAATTATCCTATCTCATGTCTGGAATGGACATCACTGACTTTATATATGCAGAAAAGCATCAAACCTGGCCCAGAGTTGTATCATGCCTCAGCAAGGAGTAGCACTGAAGTAATATTCATGTTGCTGCCAATGTCTGGACTAAATCTTCCTTTGGAATATTATTTTAGAAGTGAGTAATGCACAGTGCTTTTGACGTTCCTTTGAGTCTGGAAAATTTGAGTTACACACAGAAAACTTGAAGTATCTATAAGTTTTTATTTTGTATTATGAACTCCTAGCCCAGGAAAATTCCAAGACTTACAAATTTTGTTATATCTGAAAAAAAAATGAAAAGCAGAAAACTCCAGATCTTCTGGGAAACAGTATATTTGAACAGATTTCATTTTGAACAGCATGTCTTTGCTTTTAATGTTGTGCATATCAATGGTGTACATGTCAACACTGTACTAATATAGCACATTTCTAAAAGCATTTCAGTTTCAATCATCATTTTCCAACAGAAAATCTGTCCAGTGCAAATTTTCTAACCAACTCCATCTAAAAATGTTTGCAACAAAATATTGTCTGCAAAAATGTGCCCGAAAAAGGTAATATTTTTCTGCTGCTTCTCTGGCTAACTGCAATGATAACAAAATGAACCATTGTCCTAGACATACTGAAGAAATAAAATTGCTTGGAGTTCTGTTATATACATCTAATGAATGCCAACGTCAGAGTCCACAATGCAAAGTTAAAAGTAAAAAGGTACAAAAGGTACTTCCTATTTTTTCATGATGCTTTACATTTTACAGAATTTGGCCTAAGTATGATTTCTACAGGTGCAGCTGAAAGAGTGAATAGCACTCCTACTTAGACACAGGTGACCCACCACACTGTGTCATAACATGAAGGTAATACTCTTAGCTCCATAAGCCAAACTGTTTTTCATCTTCCTCCTTTTATTCTTTTATGCAAAATTTTGGTCAATGTAAATGACCTGCAAATGTTTATTTTATTTTAAGATGCGCAATATTCTTTAGTCTGCTTTATGAATATATTTTGTGTGTTAGGGAAGACCAAGCTTGTAAGCTTTCATCCTACTTCTTGAGCAAGACAAACTGTATGAAATTGATATAGAAAAATTATCAAAGGAAAAATGTAAATTTATTATCAAATCTGTTATGCAAATCATGCTCAATCTCCTCTTTCCATTGCCAGCAATATGCAGAATAGTAAAATTAATTGAGCAATTTGGCTAAACTTCTACATAAGTTCAGGTACCCAATCAGTACTAACTAAAAAGAGATGATGTTGGACAAGGACAATACCTCAAATTATTTTCACTCCCATTTCCCTTAAATACTGCCTTGAGTATCTAAAATATAACCCAGCGTGTGTTATAATTTAATAACGTTGCTACATGTTGTTATAAATGTGCTCCTTCTTTCCTGTACCAAAACCAATCTTTTCTCTGTCTTTCTCTCTTCCTCTCCTTGCCCCTCTCTCACAACACAGATTAGCAAATATTGCTGCATGTTTTAGAAGACACTGCTAGTTCACAATCATCATTCACTGCTATAGAGAAAAGAAGTGAAGTTTAACATTTCATTCTGTAGTTTCTTACACTGGAATATACCTGTCTACAAAAATATCAGAATATTATATCACTTATTAGCAGACATGAATGTAGAAATACATTTGAAATTAAGAATTGAAGGACACTCTCCAGCTGCACATTAGTCAGCCACAGCAAGTAATAGCCATAACTAAAACAGCCACTAGAGGCCTTCATTTGCCAGGCTCTGTCAGAAGTGATGAAGATAGCCCCGCTGCCCACCCAGGGCTGGTTCCCCCTAAAGCTCTGGGGGAATCTGCTCACACTCTCCAGCACAGCACAATTCTCTGCGTGAAAGAAAATCTCTCTGGAGCTCCAAATGGACCTGTCCGTCTGATTCTCCCTCTGATCATCCATGAAAAAACAAAGGGCAATTAATAAACAATCCAGTTGTATGATTTGTTACAGGCAAGACGTGACACTGCGGGAGCAATGCTCCCACAGGTGCTGTCACACACCAACCTTCCTACCGATCCCAGCCTCCTGCAAGCACCTTGGTGGGATAACACTGCAGTTCTGCTGGAAAGCCGTGAAAATGAGAGGAAGTCTGAACAACAGCAAGGGTGGTTTATTTACAGCCCCTGTGGTAGCTCGGGACTACATGGATTTTCATTCTCTACTGCAGCTTGGACACAATGTCGGTGTCAATGCACTCAGGGTTCTATTTGCTGCCTCCCCCCTGTCTGTGAGGCTGGTATTCTCCTGCTGGCTGCCTGCTCTAAATATGGCCATAGCCAGTGTGTCAATAATCCCCCTCTTTAAGGGACCTGCAAACACTACTGTTGGGACATTCTTGCTGTTCAGATGTCTAGCTGACGTCTGATGCTTAAAACAGCGCATGCTTTCATCCCTCCATGCATTGTCGTAAGCCCCTGATGACTACTCTTAAAAGGGTGTCTCTGCGACACAGGGAAACAGTTGCTGACCAAACGAGGCACAGCTTGCTTGCTTCAGCTTTCTTGAATGTCTAGTCACTGCAGGTTTGTATCAGCCTGACCAAGCAGGACCATGTCTACCTTTGGCTACAGAAGAGAGCTCAGTAAATATGAAGACATTGATGAAGATGAGCTCCTCGCTTCTCTCACTGAAGAGGAGCTCAAGGAGCTGGAACGGGAGCTGGAGGACATAGAGCCTGACCGTAACCTGCCGGTGGGACAGCGGCAGAAGAGCCAGACGGAAAAAACACCGACAGGGACTTTCAGCAGGGAAGCGCTGATGGCCTATTGGGAGAGGGAGACCAGGAAACTCTTGGAAAAAGAGAGATTGGGTGCATGTGACAAGGTAAGACGTTGAGGCATTTGCTGTTTCCTATAAATATTTGGGTTTGTTCTTCCCTGGCATGTTCTCACTGGCTGTTTTCTTTCAGTCTCTTGTAGCATTTCTAAGAACATTGTTAGCCATGCTTTTGTGCCTGCAAATTAGCTCAGAGAGTTTTTGCTCCATATGGAGGTAACTTAAATGCTCAGTTGAGAACAGAAGAAAATCCCATAAAAACTATCATTAGTGATTAATACAGTAAAAATTTGAAAGGGCATCTTAGAACTTATTGCCAGGTAGCGATGTGGGCTTCTGAATAACACTTGATTTTGTTTAAAAGCTAATAAAAGTGCTTCTTCCTTCAAAAAACCCCAGTATTTACTGCTGAGAAGCAGGTGAGGAAGACAATTTTGCATACATGTTATGTCTGAAGTCAAGTAAGGGGCTGCCATGTTTCATGCTTGCTGGAAGGAAGAAGCTGTGTTGCAGACAGGAGTGCACGTTGCCTTGTTCCTGCTGAGGATCCTTGGCTTGGGAGTCTTCTGGCAGCTGTAGTCAGGGGGTAGCTGTCAGTTATTTTAAAAGTGACCTGGGGTAAGCCAAACCATTTATCTGTATTCTCTCTCCCCCCGCAAAAAAAAAAACCTCCGCAACCCATTAGTGCTTGCTGGGTAATTTGTCCTGCAAAATAAAAGTGTTAATAGTAATAGCTGATCCCTGAACTGCAAATGAACAGTGCAGCTGGGCAGGAGTGAAGGGCTCAGCCCCAGCAGGCAATGAGTGCTCTCACTGTAAGCTGATATCCTTGTCAGCATCCCCTGGGCTCTTCCTAAAACAATTTGTGAGACTGAGCTCTATCAGAAAGAGGTTCTGTTTCCACCCTGGTTCCATGCAATTTCAAAGCAAAGCCGGGGCTTGAAGGTCATGAATAGCTTTTTTATGTTTAGCACTGCTTCATGCCAAGCTCTGGCTCTCCTTATAAGAATGTGTTTTCCCATTTTTAAGTAGGAAACAATGCAACAAAGACAAACATGGCGAAACAACTCATAACTTCTAACAGCCTTGATTCAGGAGCTTGTTTCATTTGCAGGGAAATAATTGCAGTTTGTACATTAGATAAAATAGCTTCCTGGAGCAAAGTCACCTGCATTAAATTAGATAACAGTAGTAATAATAATAATATGCAGGTTTTCTTTAGACATAAGTGTCGCTTGCTCATGAATGGTGGTGTAATGTCTTTGCAGGCAAGCGCACAGACCACTAGCTGTCATCAGACTGTTAGTATCAGCTTGCAGACGCTGACTTCACTCCCTGTTTGTCAAGGCCTAGGGGGGCAATGGCAAGATTAATGTTTATTTCCAGCTGAGCCTGCAACTCAAAACCTGGACAGTTCCAAAACCCCTTCTGAACAGGTCTAGTTCGGTGTCTTACAGAGAGGCAGGAGTTTTCAGTTTCCATGTCTGTACAGTATTATGGTGGGTTCTGGCTTAAAGTGCCTGCAAAAGCCTCCATGGTTTTTGATCTGAGAAGAAAGTTCCTAAATGCACCTGTAGATATGAAAATGTTGACATGCTGATGCAGAGGGCATCAGGGCTTTCTCCAATGAAGGCAGTAAGGAAGCTCCTTCTGAGTTTCTTGGAAGCAACTTTCTTGCCCTCAAACTCTGACAGGTAGACCTTATCTAAGATGGTTGGTTATGCTCCTTCTATAGTTAGGATGAGAGGACAGCCCTCCCAGAAGGCAAACATCCTGCAGATAGCCTTTTAGGGTGAAGGACTTGCCCTCTAGAGATATCTACCTCTCTGCATTAACTGTCTCAGTTCTAACTTTTCCTTCAGTTACTCCTGCAAAGTAAGATGTAGCCCTGCAGCAGTTCCGTACTGAAATGCTGCCACAATAACAGAGCATAACTCTACGGCTCTGCAAAGAGTACTTGATTTCAAACTTATTGTGCAGGTTGTTATGACGCCAAACAATGTGTGTGACAGGAAACTGAATTCCGCCTTTGACCCCAGAAATGTCACTCAGAAGAAAAAAAAACAAGTACTTTTTATTAATATAGCGTCATCGAGTACATCAGCAGTCCAGTTAGAGGCACCAGCTTCTCATCTGTAGCTTTGTTGAAGGCTGTAGTATGTATTCCTGTATAGATAAAAGCATAGCCATGCAGACAGGTTCCTGGATACCTGATATTTTCAGCTTTTGAAAGCCTGCAGTTATGTATAGAAGCTACAGATATAAATCTGAGTCTTATAATAAACCTGGCTTAAACACAGCCCTGTTTCTTTATGTAGCACAGCATTGTTCAGAGTAAGGGCCTTCCCACACATGATCCACAGGAGAAGCAACAGGGCTGGACCCTGCAAGCCCTTCAGGTACTTAACACTTCAGGATAACAGGCTGGAACAGCTCTATGCCCTGTTTCATTAGAGTCATGCTTCTGCAAACATTACAATTAATGTCTGCTTTGTGTGTGTCCCAACAGAGAATTCTACTTATGACTGTGAAGCAATACCATGAAATCTGCCATTACTATTATTTTAACCTTTCCCTGCATTTTCAGAGCAAGATAATTAAGCAAATCTAAGTCTGCACAGGTTTTCTAAAAATAGCCTGTCATGTCAGTAACTTTTGTTTTCCAGAAGCACAAAACAGAATTGCTGTGTCACTGCAGTGTACTCACTTTGTAAAACACTCTAGTACTTTACAAGGACTAAAACATGAATGCTAGTAAAGTACTGCACACAGAACGACTGTATTTCGTCCAAAATTACATAAACGTTTACAAATGTAAATAAAAAGGCATATGCTATGGCTTGCCTAGTAGACAAAATAGGACATGGGAAATTGTTTCGGGCAAGAGGTTTAAGGCTTGTCATAGCATGTGGGTTCAGTCATGGCCAATACAACACTGCCGTGCTTCTGGAATCTCCCAGGTGGAGAGTGAGGCTTTCCTGCCGTGCAGACCTGCTGGTGCTTCTGCACTAAGAATTGTCTCTGCTGCTGTAACTGTTAACTGCCTGATCTCAAAGATCAGGCAGATCTTTGAGAAATGGTTCCACATTTGCCTTCTTGGCACCCACCAAACACACTAAAATAACCCTGGGGTTTAGGTAAACAATCAGTCTACTCTGCAGGCAGTGAGTTAGAACGTCGACTGAAGGTTAATTAATGGGTGTCTTCAGCAGTGGGCGCCTAAGGAAAAAGAGAGATTTAGATCAGACCTTAGGAAGAAATTCTTTGCTGTGAGGCTCTAGCATAGATTACCCAGACAAGCTGTGGCTGCCCTATCCCTGGCAGTGTTCAAGGACAGGTTGGACACGGCTTTGAGCATCCTGGTCTAGTGGAAGGTGTCCCTGCTGTGGCAGGGGGTTGGAACTGGGTGATTTCTAAGGTCCCTTCCAACCTAAACCAATCTGTGATTCCAGGAGTTACAGTATAACAGCTGACCTGCAACAGCCTTAGTTCTTAGGAAACGTGAAGAAATTTGGGGATTATTGACATCTGTTTACTTGTTACCTGTGGGAATGTGTCTGAATCTTTTCTTCACAAATAGCTTCTGAGTGTGCATAGCCCGCGTAGTGCATCCAGAGACTTTTTGACATGACTCCTACAATTCTGTATTATTTTCTACATCAATATCCATGTTTCCATGTGCAGATACTCTTTGTGTTCTAAATCATGGCAGTCTTTAACCTTTTCAGATGTGCTAACACATGCGAGGGAGTCTGAGCATTGGCACAGGTGTCTAATCCTTGTGAAATGAAGGAACTTGTTGCTCATAGATCATGTCCATTCTGAAATTGCTGTCTTGTGTTTCTGCTGGCAAGGATCCAAATGAAATCCCTTGTGGACATGCCAATACATAGAAAACATGAAGTATGCCTATGTTGCAATATCTTCTATCAATTTTTCTCTTGGCAGAAATCACTGACATGAGTACAATGGTTCCAGTTTATTCTGAACATTGTCTTCTAAAGAATATGAAAGAAATAATGTTAGAAAGGTGCTAGGTGCTGTTCTTCTGTCTCTGTTTCTAGGGATTTATTTTTAACTTTCAACATTAACCTATATAGTTTCAAGATAATTGGTTTTATGCAAAAAGGCAGCAGCTACATTACTACAATTATGTTTAACACACACACCTACATTCCTGTCCAGGATACTGAGCAAGAAGAAGACAATTCAGAAGACATCCAAGAAGAGTGTTTCACAGAAAGCAATAGCGAAGTGTCTGAGGAGGTGTATACTGAAGAGGATGAAGAAGAAGAAGATGAGGAGGAAGATGAAGATGAGAGTGATGATGAGGATGAGGAAGAGCAAAATGCTGCAGCTAGTAAAAGACCTGAGGATGGCAGGAGTTCTGACCACATAAGACGCAGAAAGTGTAACAGCATAAAGGACAGTGAGAACCTACTCAATGGCCATGATGGAAAAGAAGCCGATAATCTGAGCTTAAAAAGCAGTGCCATCCACCCTTGTGGGAATCCAACAGTTATTGAGGATGCTTTGGAAAAAGTCCGGAACAATGATCCTGACACCACAGAGGTCAATCTGAACAACATTGAAAATATCACTTCACAGATGCTTATACATTTTTCTCAAGCCCTGAGGGACAACACAGTGGTTAAGTCATTCAGCTTGGCTAACACACATGCCGATGACAGCGTTGCAATAGCTATTGCTGGTATGTTAAAGGTAAATCAGCACATAACTAGTCTGAATATTGAGTCAAATTTTATCACAGGCAAAGGAGTGCTGGCCATCATGAGAGCTTTGCAGAATAACAAGGTTCTAACAGAGCTGCGGTTCCACAATCAAAGGCACATCATGGGTAGCCAGGTGGAAATGGACATAGTTAAACTGTTGAAAGAGAACACAACCCTGGTCAAGCTTGGATACCACTTTGACCTTGCTGGCCCAAGAATGAGCATGACAAGTATCCTGACAAGAAATATGGATAAACAAAGGCAAAAGCGTATGCAGGAGCAACGGCAACAAGAGTCTGGCTGTAACGGAGCCATCAATCCAAAGACCAAAGCCTTGCAGAAGGGGACACCTCGGTCCTCACCTTATGTGTCACCTAAGAGCTCACCTTGGTCCTCTCCAAATCTCCCTAAGAAAGCACCACCAATGAAAAGTCAGCCTACAGTACCTGCAGCCCCACCTCCTCCTCCACCTCCACCTCCTCCACCTCCTCCTCCTCCCCCCATTATTCCAGAGAAGAAGGCACCAACCAGGAATATAGCTGAAGTAATCAAAGAGCAAGAAAGCTCAAAAAAAGCCTTACAGAATGGACAGAAAAAGAAAAAAGGCAAAAAAGGCAAAAAACATGAGAACAGCATATTGAAAGAAATTAAAGATTCTCTAAAATCAGTCTCAGACAGAAAATCAGAGGAAGGTTCACAACCCTCCACCCGTCCCTCTACCCCACAAAGGTCTCTCCATGACAACCTTATGGAAGCAATTCGGGCAAGCAGCATAAAGCAATTAAGGCGGGTAAGTCAGAGGTCCTGTTTCTGGGCATAGATTAAGAACAAGCTCCATTAATTTTAGTATAGGTATATTTAATTAAAAAACCCATTCTTAGAAATGTGAGCATAAGGAAGCACTTGGGAGGAGACTTTCTTCTGCTTGGACTTTTCTGAGCACACCGATTTCTGTTTGACTGTGATTTTGACAGGAAGTGGGGTACTTTCCCCGGTTCAGGCTTGTTGCAGGAGATGATGCGTAGATAGCACAGGGCTCTTGGGAGTGTGTCTCTGGTAGGAATTTTGCCATCCAGACTGTACAGCAAATGTAATGAAAACCCTTCCCACCCCACCCCGTTTCATAGGTGGAGGTACCAGAAGCCCTTCGGTGAAAGCCTGGACGACCGAAGAAGCAGAGCACTGCGGTGGTCGAGGGGAGGCTGCTCAACCCTTCACTGATGGTAACATAGACTGTCTAGCAAGCTGCTTCCAAAGTACCCTCTTAGATACAAACCGTTTCTCTTTTATTTCAAAGAAATAAACCTGCTAAATACAAAACAATGCTTTAAGGATACATTTGCCTTGTAATCTGTAAATATGGAAATAATTTTCTTTTTTTTTTATTTAATGAGATTTCTATTGAGAAACTGCTGCTTATTTAGATAATATTTTCAATATTTGATTGCACATCACTGGACAAGTTCTTCACTCTGAGATGTAATAGTTTACCAACCTGTGGTCTCTCCCTGTTTTATTTTTTTTCCCATGAATTTACAATAAAAGTGGTTTGAAGCTTTCAAGAACACAAGTCCTGGGTTTCTGTGAGTAAAAGCCTGCCAGATGTTTGCCTCAACTTCAGGGAAGTCTCCTGGGAAAGAACCTGAGATCTTTTTTAGCTGCAGCCATCAAGCCTGTTTGGAGCATAGTACCTGAGCCCATATGTTAGTGCAGATTCATACTGACTTGAGAAAAATGGTTCATAAGGCTATATACAACTAAAATTAACTAAAATTAAGCTGCAGGCTGTGTCAAGTCACTGGTGTTGCATACCAGCTCCTAAACTGTGTTCTAAAAAACAGAACAGGAAGTGGGTAATGAGTACAGCTGCAGTTCATGTTGACCTAAAGGTTAAAAATTAATGTAGATATTTTAAGGATGCAGCAGAACTATTCAGCTGAAAGCCATTCAGTGCAAGTGCATACACTGTATCTAGGCAGAGCTAACACCACTGCAGACATTCAGCCAGACAGAGAAACTTGAAAAGCAGTCTAGCATTCAGGTGGAAAAAGACTCTCATATGATACCAGCTGAACAACAAGTGGAGTGTGAACTGTCAATATGATATGGTGGAAGCAGAGCGAGTATCATTTGGAGATGCACGGCTGGAGGTATCACATCACAGGCAATGGCACAAATAGCCTTTCTTCGTGTATTACTAGACATCTCCCTCTGTCAGATTAGTTGTGGTTCTGGGTGCTTCAGCTAGTGTGAAGGTAGTGATAGCATGAAGAAAACTGAGCAGTGGCCAAAAATGTTGAAAGGCAAGAGGAGATGTATGTTTAGAAGCACTACTAAATATTAATCAGTTAGCTCATTAAAACAATAAACAGCACCACACCAAAGAGAAGTAATTGCTTAAGATTAGCTAACATCGTGGTGGTACTGAAAAACTACGGGTGAGTTTGTACCTAGAAATATTAATGAGACAGAATTCCCCAGAAACAGGAACAGATTACTAAAGGGAAATGAAGCATAATGAAGGGGGAATTTATTAGTGAATTGTCAGGAATGTTAATGTTACGGCAAGAAAATGTTGAAGACACATTTTTGCTTTTGTGTTTACTGATTAGAATATACCAAAAGCAATTTAAAGTGAACTGAAACACTGACAAAATGGAAGCTGGGGCTTGGATCTTCTCGGGATGGAAGCAATGCTGGAATGCAGACCGCAGCCAGGAGTAGACCTACGACCACAGCCCTTGTTCCCAATATCTTTGTGAAGGATGCAAAGCAGCAAAATGTTTAATCAAAGATTTCAGGTTAAATATAAGGAAGAAGTTCTTTACTGTAAGGGTGGTGAGGCACTGGAATGGGTTGTCCAGAGAAGTGGTAAATGCTCCATCCCTGGCAGTGTTCAAGGCCAGGTTGGACAGAGCCTTGGGTGACATGGTATAGTGTGAGGTGTCCCTGCCCATAACAGGGGTTTGGAACTGGATGATCTTAAGGTCCTTTCCAACCCTAACTATTCTATGATTCTATGAAATACCAGAAACATTAGAAGCGGCTAAGCAGTTGCAAGGCAGAATGAGAGATAGGGAGGGAGCTCAGGGAAAGCACAGTGGAGAGGATTTGGAGGACAGCAATAAAATGTTTTAAAAACACCAAAACCAAACGTTTAAGGAAGGAATGAGAAGTGAGGAAATGATCTGTATGGGAGGTGAAAACTGATGGAGAGGAAGAGGATGATATAGAAGAAAATGAATACTGAAAAGTGGCAGATGGAAGAAAAATGCAGAAGAAAATAATAACAGAAGAAGGAAGAAAGGAAGGTTAAGTTGAGCTGTTGAAGTTGCTCTTCTGCAGAAGTGGAGGGTGATGGGCACAACCCTTGGTGAGAACTGCTGACTGCGGTTGCTGACCAGGGGCTCATCAGTCCTCACTGGTACGAGGCCTGTTCTGACAATGGAGATCAGTATTTCAGCTAAAATGCAGTCTTGGAAGCGTGTCTATGTGTAGGTATTTAAGCTTCTGTGGTACACTCCCTCAGGAAGTGTCAGTCCTGTGCCTCAGCCAAAGCCTAACCTTCTGCCTGCACGCATTTCACAGCGGTTTCACTTGGAGGCATTTTCAGGCCTGTCTCCTACTTGCAGAGCTGTGATTTGGAGCCCCCCAAAACACCTCGTTAAGGTTTTGATGCCCTGCCGAAGGGAAGGGCAGCCCCTTGCCTCCTCAGGTTGGTGCCAGCAATGCTGCTGGCAGGGCTGAGCTCCCTCACAGATACTTCCAAGAAGCAATCTGTTTTCCTTTCAAATAGGCAAGTGGGCATCATGTCACAAGTATGCAAAGCCCCTCTGGAAGGGACTGGGCTGCCTTCCTGCACTGGGAGGTGGTTTAGCAGGTGCCAAGCTGCTAAGTTCGTGCCTAAGGAGCAAACACCCTGCAACTGTGCATTTCCCCTGGGGCCCAGGTCCTGCCTGTCACCTCAGTTCACTTTATGTACCCTTGTCTTGAATCATCTCCTCTGAAGGCCTGAGTGCCTCTTGTCTGACCTATAAGGAAGGTGGCTCCTGGGTCAGCTCCTGCACATCCAGTGCTACGTCCCCGTCAGAACTGGATGCATTGTCTGCACAAGGGAGCCCTGGAATGCATGTATGCTCCTTGTTTGGACCATAGGGCTTCTGCAATGGGTGGCCACCAGTGGGTGACTAGAGAAACAAACACAACAAAATCTGTCAAAAATAAGTGGTCATCAATTAAAGAGCTGCAAAGGATACCCAAGGGCTTGCAGTCACTGAATAGGTGAAGGGACAGGGGAGGACAACCGGTTGTAATGTCTTCAGGAACAGATGATATATCCTTAGAACATTATTAATCTATCTCCGCATGAGTTGCAGAAATACCCAGCCCATGAAGAGCAGAAATACTGTAGCTTCTTGAAGAAGAAAACAACTGAAGCCTGCCTCCCCTATTTACACTGGGATAAACCTCTCCTGTGTGTTCCCCCAGAGTCAGGCTGGAGGGCAGGATGGGAGGGCTCTGTACTGAGCTGCACACTGTGGCTGAGACTGATAGGGCCTCTCCCACTGCCCCACAGCCACCCTGCCCCATGTGCTGCTGTGGGGATGCTCCGGTGATGGTCTGGCTGCACTGGGTAAGGGCTGCAGCCTTGTGTGGTGGTCAGAGTCCCACGCTCTGGGTAGTCCATCAAGGAGGCACTGCCTCCACTGCGGCTTTGTGCTTTAGCTCCTTCACATAATGTGCATCCATGCGGTCACCCATGCTGCTTAATGTGATAGAAAATAACTGACCTACTGAAGCTCCAGAAGTATTAGAGCTTGACTGTTACATGTAATTGCAGCATTTGGCTCTTTAGTTTGTGCCTTATCACCTGGTGAAGTGTCTGAGCTTAGAGAAAGAAAAGGAGCTTGTACAAGTCCAAGAGATTTTTATTTCCACATCTCCTGGAAGTTCCCTGCCTCCTGCAGAGTCCCCTGTTGGACGCTGTGGCCCACATTGCTCTGCCACTTGGGGGTATTGGTGCTGGTCGGACAGCCCTGCAGAGCTGCTTCCTTCCCACCACCCAGGGCAAGTGGCTGATGAGGCTCCTGCCAGGCAAACCCACATCCCTTCTGGAGGCTGTTTGTGTTGCAGGAAGGCCAGGGGGCCTGGTGCAGCACAGTCCTAGCACGGCATGGTGACAGGATAGATGTGCTGGGTCACGGGAGGGGAGCAGGAGGTGGTGGCCCAGGTCTGTCCCTTGCCTGCTCAACACATGCACAACCCTCCCAGCGCTGAAGAGAAGCTGCGGGCACTCAAGGCTTCAACACCAACACTCAGTTTCCTCAGGAACTCATCCGGTCTATGGAAGCAATGATTAAGGCAGAGCACCTCCGCAGCCAAAGTAGAGGACTTTGTCTGTAGGCTGTTTAGGGAGTGACGCATAACTACCATGAGTTTGCCATGAAGGGGGTACCTGCAGTGCCTGGATGTAAGGGGAGAGGTAGCTCCAAGAACTGTTCCCAGCAAAGGACCAAGTGAAACAGCATCTGGAATCTGTGTACACAGTAACTAACAGCCAGGAAAAACTGTTTTGAATCAGAAGAAGGGCAGAAAACGGCTAGGAAAATTGGGGAACTGGAGAGGGTGTCCCATGAGAGAGATGAGAACAGGTGGTGGGATCAGGCTAACCAAACAAAGGCTCAAAAGGATTTCAGTTCATGTCTATAAATACTGTGGAGGGGAAGGAGCTATAGGACACTGCTAGCAGTAGGGAAAAAAAAGGACATACACTGTGCATGACTGCATTTGGATCAGCGTTCAGAATGAATTTCCTAACTCTTAGAACAAGAAGGCTCTGGGAACAGTGTTCCCATTAAAAACAGATGGCCAAATTCACTAACTTACTGTGAAAAGAATGCAAGAAGCTTATGAGAAGGATAGTATGGTACAGTGCTTTTAGGAGCAGAAGCCTGAAACTGGTAGCACAGAAGCCATTATTATATTAATGCTCTTAGATGTGATAACTCCACAGGATCTGCAGGTTGGAGTAGTACTGAAATTTGTAGGAATCTCCTACAGTTTGTAGTAAGATGCTTAATTTCAAATCCATGCAGGTCAGGTGCAACTTTAGGAAAGGAGTGTCACATGGAAGCCAAAGTTGTCCCCTAGATGCTGGCTTAACACCATCCATGCTTGCTACCAACAGAAACCAAATGCTTAAAAGTGAGAACAGAATTTGACTTAGAAGCCCAGCGCTGTCCATGCACTGCCCCGGTCTGACAGATCTCTGTTTCTAAAACCCTGCACTTCAGACAGCTCAGTTTTAGATTCATTCCTCTAAAGCTACAGCACCAGTTTACTCTGGCTTGTGGTGCAGTGACTTCATTTTGATTTTCAAGTTCTTGAACAGCATGGTGATCATTGTGCCTCCCTCACGAGGAGAAAACCTGCAACCAGGAGATAAAGCCTTGTTCAGAAAATACCATGTACCTGCAGTGCTGAGAAGATCTTTAGAAGCACCTGGTGATTTGGAGTGGCTGGTTCTATGAGTAGCATGAGATACTTTCCTTTGTGGACTTACAAAACATCAGCCCACTGCCCGTGTTTAGGCACTTCCAAATGAAGTTTCTGAATAGGACTATGATGTTTGCTGTATTTTGCTCATTTTACTTTATCTGATAGTGCTCTTGCTCTTGGAAGCACAGAGGATTCATGTTTAAGAGCTGCTACTCAGCACTCTCAGGTGTGTTTATTGCTACATGTAACATCTGACTATCCTCAGCTTCAAATGAATACAAATTTTATGAAGCCTTTTTGTTGGCAAGAAAAGAGTTATTTCCTACAGAACTGTGACACAGGGAAAGGCGCTTCTCTTTCCTTGAGATAGTGGCACAGTAAATGCTCTCAGGGAATTCCTGGTAAGAACCAGAACACGTATCCTAGAGCTAAGTCTGAGGGTTATATCCTGGGCTGTGCCTCTGCTATTTCTGTTCTCTGGGGTATATTGCTTCTTTTCTTTTGCTGCTTCTTTGCCCTAGAGACACCAGTAATGCTCTGCCTCACAGTACTGCAAGGCTGTGTTCACATAGGCTCAAGTGTGCTCCAAATTCCTCAGACATCAAGAGCTATTAGATGAATTATGGTTATTGTTTTAATTTATTTGATTTATTTATTGTGTTGTTTTTGCTAACAAACAGGAGTGTTTTGCCTGGCTGAATAGAGGTGGCTGGGATGAGTGTCAGTGTGTTTCTAAGCAGTCAGAGAAGCAGCCCATGACCCAGTGCAGGGAATTTTGTAAGTGAGATGAAGCAAGCCATGAGAACAGGGACCTAAAGCCTGATCTGGCCATGCAAGAATGCTGTGAAAGGAAGACATGCCATTCCTGTCATTAGTCACCTAAGAAACAGGCATGTGGGGAACTGAAAGGACAGTCAGAAATGCTTCTGCACCCTGAGGAGGATAAATTGGGGCTGTTTCCCAGGAGTGGCCTGGGAGACAGTTTCTCCAGACTAACCAAGTATAACCTCTAGCCATCAGACTGTTTTTCTTGCATTGGAGATGCCTGAAGTTTCAGCTCCATAGGTAAGAAATTGGTCCCTTCTGCACCCCATTATGCCTTTCTGCCAAGAGCATTCGGTCAATGCACCCATAAAGGGCTAAATATTTCCTGGTTTTCCTTCCAGGGCTTTTTCTGAGAAACATTTGGAGCCTGAGCTTTATATTTTTATAAACATGGAGGTTCTCAAGGGCTGTCAGTGAGCTACAGTTAAAGCAGTGAATTTCCAAGGCACCTGCAGGAAGCCCTGTGTGTACACAAAGCAGGGTCACCTCTTTCTCTCGGTCTCAGCTTACTGCTCTTTAAATCATCCATACATACACATGTTGCTGTGTTTCACAAACAAGGTGGAAGGCAACAGTACTCGTGTTTCATGTGCTCTTGAACCCTTCCAACAAACTCGGCTCTTTGTTTTCCTCCCTACCAAGCCTTCCCTGACAGTGGCACGTTAGTCGCGATTGTGTGGGGCAGCAAGGGGCACAAAATCTCTGCCTGTATTGCATTCATCCAGGCGTGTGACTGCACAGGCAACACTCACACAGGACAAATATTCCTGCCTCTCATCCTGGTTTAGCATGCAGGGTAGAGTCTGTCACTAGCCCCGGTTACACAGCCTCTGACATCCCAAGTCAGGCTCATCTCTTCCTTCCAGCCAGTCATGAGCTAAACTTTTCAGTCTCTGCTATAGTTTAGAGTGACCAAAAATAGTCTCAGTGAGATCCAACCACTCCAAACATCCTAAACCAGATGGATTTTAGCTGTAACACCAGTCAGAGCTGCTCCAGGAGAATTTTGCAGCTCCGGATGATCACTGCTGTGGTCCCTGTTGTCTCTTTCATGCCTGCTTGTCTGTGCATTGCTGCTCCCTCTCATACCAAACCTGCAATAGCTGAGTTCAGCAAGGTAAACCAGAACCAGAAAAAAAGAAAGAAATGAAAGCCAGCTAAACAAAAGGAAGGCTTCTGGTATGGTTCACTAGGTCTCTCACTAGGCATATAATTAAATGCAGGGTGACCAGACCAGTTCAGTGCTAAGAGTATGGGCCCTCTGACAGCCATCTGTCCAAAAGCTGATAGGGCCCACAACTCATTGCACATGTTAACGACCTGTGATCCCACCAACGGCATGGATAATCCTGAAGCACTCAGCAGTGTGCGCTCCTCAGCCTCTCAGCTTTGTTTCCAGCAGGGGAGGCATTGTGTTCAGTACCTGGGAATACGGGATCATCATCACCTTTAGGGGGCTGCGTGACCCAAGCATGCTCCCATCGCTTGCTTTGCCTGTCAGTGTTCTGATACTGTCTTGTAATTGTGCTGACTCCAGTTAGCGCCGCCTGGGATACAGTGGTGCAGAGGAGGTTCTTTCATCAGGGATGGTGTCAGTTCATCACTTCTAGGGTGGAATTTCTGATTGGAGTGAGAGAGGCAGCCTGAGCCTCTGGGTCTCAAGTGCTACTGTTGTGGTGGGACTTACATGCCTGAGACTGCTCGAAACAAAGACCTGAACTTCACTCTATCATATTTCAATGAATGTTTAAGCACCTGCTTTCCAGATCAGCCTCTTTGCAAGCTGATGTTTCCCCCTTTCCAAATGGAACATTGCTCTCCAGAGAAGTTCAGTTTGCCTGTACCTTTGTTACAGAATATTTTTCATGTGAAGTTCAAGGTTAATGCATCTCTTGAGCGGGCTCAGGGTGTCTCTGTCTCTCATTTCCTTTCATGAAGAAATCTGGAAGGTTCATTTCTTTCTGGGGCAAATGGTGAAACCATTCAGTTCTTCAACAAGCTTCTGCAGGGCCATTCAGTCCCCTTGCTGGGGCTGGGAGAGCTGCCATGATCTCTGTGCAAAGGAGAAAGAATGAATGTGTCTACCTAGTTCAAGTCTTTCTGCCAGCAGGAGATGCTGCCGTGAGGCCATGGGGGATCTCAAGGGCCATTGCCATGTTTAAAAGCAAGCAATGGACTTGGGTATGTTATTTCTGACACATAACATCGTACTTTAAAAGCAGCACATCTGGTTGAGCTGAAATCAGCTGGGAATGGCCTGACAGCAGATAAGGAGCTGCATAATTTATTGTAGTCAGCTTCTAAGTGAAATGGGGAATTCAGTCTGGAAACGCTGTGGAAGCTGTAGCTCTACTCCGACCTCCTGCCTTTTACACCAGATGTCTGTAATGGTTCAAAATACAAACACTGAGCTAACCAGCGGCGGAATTCTGTGCACAATATCTACATGGCTGCTGGTGAGCAGAACTCGCACTGCAGCACGGGGGGGAGGCTGCATAAACACGGATGAGGAGGTAAGGATACTATATCCCTGATTTGCTCTTTCACCAAGTGGTCTGTGGGATCACTGTGCTGTGAGAAGGAGGTGGGCACAGTGCTGCCAGTGATCAGACTGCGCACAGAATTATGGGGGGAAGCATGGCCCCTATTTTGTCCTGCTGTCCCTCCCCTTCACCTCAATGTTTTGCATGGAAGAGGCTTGCTTTTTCCCATGTTTGCTCTGGGACACTGTCTGCCTAATAACTCTCTCAGAGACGTACTCACTGTGACCCAAGCGTTATCAGCTTGGGCTCAGGGTGTTCTTATCAGTGTCAATCCTTCCCTCACACGTCTGTTCTAGGCTCCACATTCTCATGTCAAAAGACACCCTGCAACCTTTTCTTTACCCTTTAATCCTCATCTGGCGTTGCTCAGGTCATGGGAGTTGTAAGTAAAAGATGTAAGGAAAAGCCAAGCCTAAACCATGAAGACAGTCTGAAAAAAGCTCCAACAAGCTGCTTTTTCCTTCACACTGGCTCTGAACCAGAACAAAGAATAAGGCATCTTTTCACCTTATGTCTCGCTACTGATGAAAATGCATTTCCTAGCAGACACCACACAGGCTTTTAAATCCCTGAATGTGTTTCAGGTAGAGGGTCCCGTCCTGGTGGTTAGAGATGTGGTAATCATAAATGGGAGGTTTCTCTGATAGATAAAGATAAAACTGAAGCTTCCACTATGAGTCTAAATTAATGCATTTAGAGCATTAATGGCTCTAAAAGCAAAAAATCCACAAAGCAATTTTAGTATTGATTTGCTGCTTTTCTGTATTCTAAAAACCCTTTTTATAGGTTTTATTGGAAACCAGCAACATAATCACCTGTACCACATATAAAATAAGTGATTGCAGCCTAGCAGAGAAAGCAAGTTTGTTCTGGTATTAAAAATTCTCTACCAAAGGGAATCTGATAGATAACGCAGCACACAGAATCAGCATGATTTGTATTTCAAATGTTCCTCCAGCACCATGGGGCTATGATGTCCTTTATGCAGCCGCTGTTACAAAGGTCAGATGTTTTGCCAGCTTGCAAGAATTGCCAAAACTGTAATATGAACTTGTGTATTTCTTGATACATTCTCATAAAGATTGATGTGTTTCAGTGCAATGGGGCACTGCCTCAGATAGCATAACAAATCCCTTCTCAAGCCTGTAATTCCAGTCTTTGTTTCTGCCCTGTGAGCTCTGCCAAACTCTCACGTGCTCCAGAGGGAGAAATCTGGGGGTCTTGATCATACATGCTGTGCAGATTGCTTCAGATGCTCCCATCTGCAGTGTAAGCTTCTATTCTGTATGTCAGCTACATGCTTCTCTGGGACAGCATACATTTAAGGGGAAACAGTGAATAAATGCAGAGACAATCTCATACTGTGTATCCCCAGCCATTAGCTATGGTACATGAGAGCTGCTCAATGAACATTACAAAACTAACCCCATGGGGGCTCACTCTCTACAAACTAATGGTGCTGTTCCTTACCAAACCTGTGGTTGAAGTATCACACCAATTAAACACATACTCCTCTCTAAGCTTGAAACTGTTGCTAGTTAAGCATCATCACTGTGTTTGCTGTTGCTGATCTCCCTTACCATCTATTTCCAGACCATCACAACAGTTTGACTGATTAAGTCCATACCATAACTTCACTCCAGTTTAGTATTTCTAAATACAGCTTGGTGGAAAGATTTCACTACTGGATAAAATGTAATGCTGCTTGAAATCAGGAGCAGTGGGTAGGGCATGTACTTTTACCACCAAGTTCTGAAAAAGCCTTGGTGAAATGAGCCTTCCCCATTTAAAGCTTGAGGAGTAACATTTTACTTTCTGAACCCTTTACAAAACCTCTTGCAGTCCTATCTGGTTAGTGTTAGGAAAACGCTTAGAGGTCCTGGACAAAAGGCTGGCACACGTGTCCAGAGAATAACCAGTATTTAAACTGAATGAAAAACTTCAGGGTTAGCACACCTGTGAGCTTCTGTTCAGCAGCACCTCAAGAAGTTGCATTGGGCAGAAATTAGCAGCCAAATTAGCAACAGGAAAGACAAAGTTATTGCTTCTTTTTTCCTTCTTTAATGCTGAAGAATTTAGTGCTGAAGAATAGATGCAGAACCCAACTGTCTTTATAGTAATAAACCAGGAGGTCAGATTTAAAGAGCTACATTTGCCCTTGTGTTTCCTGGAAGACCACCTCTGTGTCTCTAAATTGACAGTGCAGCTGGTCACTGAAAATTATGCAGAAAGATTAACAAAATCTTCGTTAGAACCTCAAAATACATGTCAAACCTACCAGCTTTAAGAAACCATGGATCACATTGTTCAGCTGGGATAGCTGACACGTTTCACCCTGTGCCTGTTGTATTTATCAAGTGCAAATAGTAAAAAAGAAATACAATGAGGAAAGTAAACCAATCCTATTGTAGCTGTGTCTAGTCACAGTTTCTCCTTATGTCCCGTGGTGATCTGAGAGGCTGAGGGATGTAAGAGTGTGACTAGCATCCTGCAGCAAAAATATTATCACACACTTCAAAGCTATTGGATGCCTTTCCTCAAAGAAAGTCAGAGCTTTAACGTGCACCCTGATGAAAACAGGATGGCCCCTTTCAAAAAGAGATGATAGAGATAGACGAGGCAGTAAGACGAAACCACAGGAGCTAGCACAGGCAGGGCTGCAGTAAATCTAGGCCATAAACAGAATGCCTCCTGCACTTGAAATCTTCCATGGCCCTGAGATTTCCAAAAGCATGGCAGCAGCACTGCAGTACCTTTTGGCCTTGCAGACCCACAGGGGTTCAGAAGGGGCACCAATTCTGGTGATTTTGTAATGACTGACACCCATGAAACTAATGTTCTTTACATCTTCAGGGAGAAAGGTGTGAAGTCTGATGCAGGCAGAGCTGAGCAGCCATACGATAGGGCTGTACATAGCTGCTGCTGCCCGTACAAACACTGCCTGCAGTAGTCACGCACCAGGGCTCAGGTGGCTTGCCCCAGAGAGGACTCCCTGTGCAGGATCAGTTAAGCTTCTGACACCATCAATCACAGTGAAAAGCTGCTATGGGAGGGTGTGCTGCAAATCTTGTGTTCAATCCTGTGTTCAGTTCTGGGCCCCTCACTACAGGAAAGACATTGAAGAGCTGGCGTGGGTAACAGAAAAGGGCAACAAAGCTGGTGAAGGGTCTAGAGCACAAGTGTGATGAGGAATGGCTGAGGGAACTGGGGTTGTTTAGTCTTGAAAAGGGAAGGCTCGGGACAGGACCTTATTGCTCTCTACAACTACCCAATAGGAGGTTGTAGTGAGGCAAGGGTTGGTCTCTTCTCCCAAGTAACAAGCGATAGGTAATGGCATCGGAACAGGCTTCCAAATGAAGTGGTAGTCACCATCCTTGGAAGTGTTAAAAAAAGCATGTAGATGAGGCCCTCAGTGACAAGGTTTAGTGATGGACTTGGCAGTCCTGGGGTAAAGGTTGGACTTGCTGAACCTAAAGGTCTTTTCCAACCTAGTTGACTCTACAATTCTATGAAATGTGCCTTGCAAATCAGGGGATTAGCAACTGCTCTAGAACTTTAAGTCTCAAAACTCATGTCTTTCACTTAGTTTATTAGAACTAAATCCAAGGGGAACTGCATGCTGTGACTGGGTTTCCAGTGTTTGGATCACACAGGAAATATTCAAAAGCACAGTTTAAGGCCACACTAGAGTATGACCCAATACTTGCACACACAGATAGTCAAACTGCTTGGATTAAATCTGCTTTAGACATGATTCAAGTTTCGTTTTACTTTTTGAGAGCTTAAAAGTGGCTGCCAATTCTGAAAACCAGGCCTAGCAGAAATAAAGCAGTGTTACCTGATGGTTTTGTTCTGAGAATTGAAGTAACTACATTTTAACAAGTAAAATGGCATTTAAAACTATTTTAAGTGGCACATGTCTGGACTGCAGTACCATGGTCTAAATGTATATGCATTACTTTTGAGATTGTTACCACTACACAGGTGGGCAACAGAGGCACAGGACAGGATGGTTTGACTTTTTACTGTGTGCCAGAAGGCACCAGTTCTATCCATGCAGAGAGGGAACATCTGAAGAATGGACCACAGGTTAGTGCTGAAAATGGCTTGGGGAAGGACATAAGGAAGCATGTACAATCTAGTTTTATGGGAAAGTCAGGAAGCACGAAGGTCTGCAATGATCTCGCATTGTATCACACTTCCAAAGGAATTCAGGCTGGTCGCTGCCCAGGCCCACTGATGGCCCGACGTCCATAGCCGCACAATGAACCAGGCCACATGCCCAGCAGCAAAGAAAGATTCCAGCTTTTGTTTTCTTTTCTGTGCCATCAGTTATCTCTGTTGGGATGACTCCTGGGAGAATGCATCACTACAGCTATCCTTTGCCCAGCCACCCACCTCTCATATTGCTCACTATTAGGACAATCAGCCCAAAGCTTTCTCTATTGGTCATTTAATACCTCCAAGTATTCCTCAGCTAAGCATGTAGGTAAGACCATTTTATCCCCAGATAGGAATCCATGTTAGGACAGCCTCTGTTCATTTTGAAATGGCTCATGTGTTTCACACAGCTGCATTCCGCAGGCCGCTGATGGTATTTGTTAGGCAATTGTGCTAACTGTATTTTTATCAAGAGGTTTGGAGAGCTGTCCCAGAATAAGACATTGTCCCGGAGTAAGACCAGAATGGCCTAGAGTAGTAAGGGCCATGAGATGGCCCTTGAGATGATTACCACATGAGATGTGGGAATGTGTCTGTGAGAAAGAGGCACTTCGGTTAGCTGGGTAGGACATTAGTTTTGCAGGAGTCAGATATCTCAGCTCCTTTAAGGGAAGCGTGAAGGCTGTTATAGCACAAAAGGGATCCTTTAAACATTACAGAATGATTTCATACAGTTTTTCTCTTCTTTGTCTTGCTTTACTGAACTCTATTGGTCCTTTTGTAGACATAATCAGACTAGGTTTTTTTAAACTCTCTGAACACTTTTGGTTATGTATTTATCTCCATTTTGGCACCAAAATTGGTAGGGCTGTGCCTTCTGCACAGACATCTTGCTGGCTGAGGTCTTAAATTTTGTCTGTAGTTTTCCTTTTTTTCCTAGTCAGATAAAAATTCTGCTTTACCTGATAGCTTGCATTAGAATTAGGATAATTCATATGGAACATATGGTAGGTTTTTAAGCTCTTTTCTCCATGAGGGGTAGTCCCCTTGTGATGGGCTGCCTGGCTGAGGAGCAGGTTAGCAATGTAATGTGCCTTATTCAAATACTCTTCTAAGAACACAGAGTCTGTGGGGATACCTCCTGCCAAGAAAATCAGGATTTCCCTCTCCAAAGCACAGTATGCCATTCAGACTGAAGTCTGGGGAAAGAGATCTATAAATGCTTCTAAATACGTATTATTTCTGTTTGGCAAAGTGTAGACATGGGGAAGAAGCAAAAAGGGTGCAGGTAAAATCCTGCTATGCATTTCATCCAGGAATTACATCAACCTGCATATGAAAAGGGCAGCACAGAACATAGGTAGGATCCAGAAGGATGCTGAGAACTAATCAGCAGCATCTCCATTTCAAAAACAAAGGCAAAAGCAATACCATGGACTGTATGTTCCCTGTCACGTGCTGTTGGTACCTATTTTGATACAAAGAACTTGTTTGGTTTGTACCAGATAACCACTGTTAGCACGGTCAAAAATATCAAATGCAGGCCCGAGCACTGCTCAACACAACTGGCAGCAGAGGAGCTCGCTTGCTTTCCAGAACGCCTCCTCTTACCTGTCTCAGCACAGCAGGTGGGTTTCGGTAACATTAAGGAATAGGTATTACAGGCTTCTACAGGTAAAAACTTCAAATTCTTGATGTAGGCCCTCCAAAAAGAACACTAGCTTGTGGATTTCTGCTTTAGCCACTTGCTCTTCATGTTTACACACATCACCCTCAGACCAACCACAGAAACTTTCATGTTAACTGGATCTAGATGGCTTTTTCCATTTCATTTTGAATTTAAAAATGAAAACAAATTCTCTGCTGACAGCTGAACAGGCATAACCCTGACCAAGGACTAAGTGTTGAAGATAATTTCTTCGCTTGGTGATGAAATAAGCACTGTTTTGCTCCAAAAGACTATCCTAACCAGAAAAAAAAAAAACAAAACAGAAAAAATCTGTACTAGCACCTACTGAAAATAAACCCTAAAAAACCCAAGCAAAACCCAACCACCCAACCAAAAAAAACCCACCCCCAAAAACCCAAATTAAAAAAGTATTCAAGTTTCTCAACAGTTTGTCAGTCCGTATTCCTTGTACCCTGATGATCTGGGAAAACCCATCTACCAAAGGGCTCCAAATCCAGCTCAACTGTTCCAGCAGTTGCCTGGTTTTTGGCATCAACATCCAGAAGAGCCAATTCCCAATTTTGTGTGCTTGCCAATGTCATTTAAGCAAATACTTTGTGCCTGACATATGATACAAACACTATCATATTTCTCCAGCTTTAAACTCCAGATCGCATTGTGTCCCCCAGGTGGCACAGACAAAAATATAACCCTGGTGATGGTTGTTTCCAAACTTGCTCTGCTTTCAAAGCTTCTTTGACGTTTTTTTTCTCCTCAGAAAACATTACCTCCCTTAATCTAATCCTCAAGTATGACTCTAAAATTCATACTGCTTGAGTGGCAAAACTCAGAAAAGACGATTAAGCTTGAGGGATGGACAAAACACACACATGAAGTAATGGGTCAAGAACTTCACTCCAAAGAGGTTCCAAAACCTCTTTAGAGCACTAGAAAAGGCCTTTACATATGTTTGTTAGGACTAACAGATAAAACCCACGACAAATGTAAATATCAAGCTTCACAATTTTAGGAGCGTATTAAGCTGCCTATAGATGGGTAAGTCCTGCAGGTATCACCCAAAACTATGTTAGAGAAAAAATTTAATAGCTGACACATTATTATTCTAGCTCATTTTAGCAGATCACTCTGCAAATACTGCAAAATTCAGCACAAAATAAAATTTGGCAGAAAATAACTCATTGCATATTTTTGAACATTCATAAAACGATTCTACTTTTCAATGTATATCTGAATTACTTTCAGATCCATGATTTCAAACAACTAATGGTTTATTTTTTCAAGCACAAAACAGCAGACATGCCATAGCAGTTTGGTGATTAAAAATACAAGTCTCCTCCACAACTACATAAACATCCATCCTCGAACGTTCAAAGACTGAAGAGTCCAGCTGGCGTCACTGACAAGCGCGTTTAAACGTGGATATTAAACCCCCATGGCTCACGTTCTAGTTCATGCTACCCCATCCTTTCCAAATTCTCACTCACAAGAAAACTCCAGGCAGTAAACAAATACATAGCAACTGGAATCCTCACTGCGGTGCTAGAGGGTAACACGGGCCCTTTGAGAGACAGAGGCTTAGTATCTTCTAAGCTTTCCTAAACCAGTTTCACTTCTCTATAAATAAAGCTGCTTATCACTGTACTTAAGCTTCAGGAACTTTAATTAGACCAGGAATTTCTCTAACGATTAGATAAAGGCTGTTGCAGTGGATTGGTAACAGTCTTAAAAGGCTCTCTCCTCCTTTCTCCTCTTTATGTACACCTTACTTGGGAAAATAACCACAGTTGAAGAAAAGAAATAGGAAGAAAAGCCTTTTAAAAGCATATCTTAAGTTTCTGTTTAGTAAGTGGAGAGGAAATAATTATATACCTCAGCACATCCTGCAAGTGACAATTCCAACTTTGCCTTGCACTGAAGGCCTAAAAAAAAAATTAAATCAGAGAAGTACTCAACTTCAAATGAAAGCCTACACCAGATAAAAACTTGAAGTGCTGGAGTCTTGAGGCGCTTTGGAGGAGGAAGGCAGACTGCTGAAGTGCCCTGAGCTCAAACACTACTCCATGCAAGACGGAGTAAAAACCTCGCAATTTAGTACATTCATTGACAAGAGTTAACTATTGAATACTCCTTCTGGAGCGTTTACTGATGAAGCCATGTTTGTCTGACCTTGAAACGCTGCTGAATTACTGCACTTGCCTGCAGCAGTAGCTCTTTCCAGAGAAGCTGCTGAGCAGCCATGAGATCTGCCAGGAGACCGGACAGGGTGTCACATTCTTATTCATTGTGTTTACTCACCAGCAGCACAATCCAACTTTCCAGAGACACCAAAACTACTGTGACTAGAGAGCATCTATTTACTGCTTTGTGAACTTGGCGAGGGGACCAAAGTTACTTTTAAAGTGTATAACTGATATGCAGATCTACTTTAAAAGCTGTGCCACAATTAGCACTTAAAAACCACACAGTTCTACGCTAGTTGGGTCAAATTAATTTTATTATGCTCCATGATGAATTGCCACCAGTGCAACATCCTATTCACTGTACATTTCAAAAATTCACATACTAAAAATTTCAGTTTGATAAATGGAAAACTGAATGATTGAAAAGTTCTTACGGATTTCAAACGTACAAGTGGCTAGCTGACATTGTCTATGCACACAGAGTGTTGATACAAAAGCCTCATGCTAGTTTGTTAATTGCTAAGGCTATCTGGACAGTCATTTAACCAGAATATATAAGAGGCCTTCATTACAATGTTTAGCAACAATGCATCAGTATCATGAAATGCTATCTTCTGCTCATAGTGCAAGTGGCGGAGTGCTGAAGCATGCAGTTATGAGTAACTTAACTGCCACTGCAGTCTTTGTGCCTGAAATTCATCATGTACAAACACTACTTTAAAGTAAATATTAACCTGGACACCACAGAATGTGAATGTACTTTTTGTATGAAGAAAGAGAAACAGAAAAATCAAAAGCTTTCTTTGGCCAGTATCTACAAATCAAAGTTTTATTCAGTAATGTAACTTCAGAGCTCCCAAAACCTGGAACAGAAATTTGATTAATGAATTGTGATGCTTAATTATTAACTGTATTACAGAAACTCCAATTCTGGGAACGTAAGAGCTAAACATAACTAGTAAGTAACATGTTAGGAAAACCTCTAGGCCTCATCTGCTTAATTTTAAAACGCCCTATATGCAATAAAAATAAGGGAGCAGTGCCAGAAGTTATATGAAAGACATACAAACATTTCCTTTACACGAGTTCTTAACTCCACTGCCATTAGCCACCCCACGCTGCACTTGCACTTGATCCAATGCTCACATCATTACAGCAGCAAAGCCAGTAGGAAGTGTTTCCAGCAGCAGAAGGCAATGCAAAAGTTACTGCAAGAAAGTGAGACCACGTGGAATTTTTTTTTTCCTGAAGTTATGTGCTTAAATTACTCTTGGAAGAAAGTCAGCATCCTCTGAATAACTTAACTACAACCTTACCTCTCCCACTACTTTTCAGCAACTTTCCTTTCTTCTCATATGACTACATTAATTCACTAAAGACTAGGTTATAACTGGGTTAGAAATCCAAGCCGTATCATGCAGGTCCAGCCTGTCAAGATCAGGTCAACACTGGGTTTCAGTCAATACAATTCTGATAATTTAAATTTAGTTTGATACCTTGACTACAGTCAAAGACCCAGGACACTATGCATTAACTATGCTCCAAGTATGACTGACTTAACTAAATATTCTGTGTCAGATAATGTGTTTTTTAGAAAGATTTTCTACCTGAAAATTACAGTAAGTACAGTATTAATGCTGCAGATATTAAATACCCACATAGCATAGATTAATATTTTGTAATAGGCAGATATGCCAAAGTTTACTGCACTACGAAGTACAATTTATATAAATGTGCAAGCTGTGAAATGAGAATCCCACTTTCCGTCCACTTATTCAAATATTATTCTTGCAATTCGGGTTCTTGATCTTCGTCACAATCCCTGGTCTTAAAGCCAACATATGAAGACAGAATATTGCCATAAGGTTCAGTACTTATTCAAAGTGTATATTCTGAGTTAATGGCTTTCCAACCTTACGGATGTAGGATTGGTGTTTCAGCATTTGTTGTGTACCATAAAGCAAAGACTGCAAAGTAATACCACTTATGTTTATTAGTACACCAATGTCCTACAAATTTTTAAAGTAATTAAACATTATTGAAGCAAGCATTAAACGAAGCCCTTCAGCCTGAAAACCACGTAAAATTGGTTTTAAAAATAAATCGAACTGTAGCAACTGCCAGCCTCCAGTATAGCCCCCGGTAATTTACACTTCTTCATTCTGGAAGTAAGAGCTGGGAAGGAGAGAAAAAAAAAGACTGAACTTGCTTGCATCAAAGATGCCTTTACAACTATTACAACGTAAAAAGCCACCCTGTAACCTCAGATAGAGAGTTCCCTAATTGAAGGATTTAATTACTTCTGCTGTTCAGTAGCAGTCAGTATTGCTACAGTTAGGGCAAACTAACCTTCTCAACTAGCTGTGCATTTCTGTGGTGATCTTGTTTTATGTAAAGATTACTGCTAAGGTTTGAAATAAATGTTGTGATGTATTTGAAACCATGCAATAGGATAAAACCAGCCTCAACATTCATGTAGCACTGCATCTGAAATGAAGGGGCTAAATAAACTAAGAGCTGCATCACTTAAAGAACATAGTGCTATACTAGGTTTTAATAAGAAAATTTAGATACAGAAAAAGTAGGGTATGAAAATAGTGTTTTCCTTCTTGCATTATAACTAAATTACATTAAGGTTTTTGTCAGTCTCACATATTACATTTAAACTCCCTTATTGATGGAATGGAAAGTATTCACATGTACATGATCATCCAGGTGTAAACTTGCACACATTAACAGGGAGTAGCTTTGTAGAGGATTATGACAAACCTTTACAGATTAAATGAGGTATTGCACAGATTAATAAAAAAAGCAAAAGGCAACAAAAATATACAGCAAATTGGTAGAACATTTACATGATAATTTTACAGAATCCATAGACAGAAAGTAGTGTTTAGTATATCATTCACCTTAAAAAAAATATATATAATAATATATGATCAATCATCCCATTCATCATCATCCTCAAAGTCTTCTTCTTCATCTTCATCCTCATCTTCATCTGTAAGACAAGAAAAAGCAAGTCACTTGCACACACAGAATTAACATGACAAAAGTGCTATCGATTTCTCCCACAACTTTCTGAAAACAGAACAATCAGTTCAAGGTCACCACGAGAATACATTTGGTAATAGGCTATTTTAAGATTGCTAGATGTGACATTTGGTTTAGACAGATGCTGGCTGAAAGTTAAATGTAATTTATTTCCTTTCTCACTCCTCTCCCCATGTAGGAAAAATGTATCTTGTTTTCTGCTATGAGAAAAAGAATGAGAAGTTCTCATTTAACACTTTCTACTTATTACTCTTTCTTAGAAAATGTGAGAGCCAGCTTGTTCATGACTGGGTTTTAAACTTCAAGGACAGAGTAACTTCTGAAATGTAAGAACTGCTTCCCCAGGTTTACTATGTAATGGGATTTCTGTTTACTGTACAAGCAGATAAGAAAAAAATCGTGAACTAAAGACCGTGTGGCTACTGGAATATTCTAAGACACGTAATGTACATCAACATCAATGTTTGTGGTTAATTTCATTCAGCCTTCCCCTCTTTTTATATGCAGCATAATGTTTAAATTCTAGCCTGTTAAAAATAAGCTACTTATTTGTTGGGCAAGAGCATTTCCTTCCCTAGGAAGGCTGCATTTAGCACACTTCTGGCATTTATTTTACATAAATTACCAAAACTGGAGATTACTAAACAGGGCAGCAAATCAACAATCTATACTGTATTTGTTCAAATAGTCTGCAGACTGCAAGTTTGGATTTGGTATCAAGGTAAGACCTGGAAGAAAAATGTATCAAAGGCCAAACAGAAGAGATGTAACCAGCTACACTGCAGTTACTGAACTGCATTTACTACAAGCTGGTATTTGAGAAATGCAAATCCTCTTGGAGTCTTATTTTTTTCAAGCACTGAAGTGTGAGAAGTTGATTCAGCGAGACTAGTCGAGTAACTCCTGTTATCTGATTATTATCCAGCAGGTGGCATCCAAAGCCCACTGGAAAGCACAGTTTTGAGAAATGAAATCTTCAAGAGCTTTGTTTCTAGAAAAAGAACGAAAACCCTTCCTTCCAAAAATATTTTGACAACTTATTTTATCAGACATGTAGTGGATAAAAATATGTCAGTTAAAATAAAAATCTTCACAAGAATATTAGCCCTAATTAATCATTTTAAATTCAGAATTACTGCAAACTACTATACATCAGTAATTCAAAGTAGCAAGAAGTAACCACTGAACTCAACATTAGGGGTCTGCCTACAATATGCTGACATCCATGCTTTTTTTCCCCAACACCTTTTTACATTGAATGGAAGTGTTAACTCTTGAAAACCTGACACTCTGAGGCCAAAAAAATCGCAGATTCACCTGAAGAATGAATGGCTTTGCTCCTTTTCTGCATAACTTCCATTAATGCACCCACAATTCCTGAGGTGGGTGCAGGTGTAGGTGGCGCGCTCTCCTGACCATCAGATACCTTGGAATAAAGATACATTAGAAAGATGCAATTAGCAAAACAAAACCTGTGTATTTCAAGACAAACTTCCTTGTAAGATTAATGAATTTTTTCCTTCAGCCAGAAGGAAGAGTGAAACTGCACTTTGTTTCTTCAGCTCAAGCTAAGTTTTATCAACCTTTTCTCTTTCATCATGTAACACAACTGTAGCTGGTCCATATTCAAGACTACATATTTCAGCTCTGACTTCTCACGAAGCGAGGGCTCATCTAGAGTAAAGCTGTACAGGCATGACTTCCGTGGCTGAAAAATCATTATTTATTTTATCCTTGGTATATTCCACAAAATATACTTCCTTGTTGGGGGTTTGTTATCCAGGTCTGCTTTGGGTTGCCAATTCCTTCTGAAAGTAATAGGCTTTGATACCACATACCTGCAATGGCACATAAATATCAACACAGTATCACAGAATGGTTTGGGTTGGAAGGGACCTTCCAGATCATCCAGTTCCAACCCCCTCACACGGGCAGGGACACCTGCCACTAGACCAGCTTGTTTAAAGCCCTGTTCAACCTGGCCTGGAACATGGCCTCACACTGTTGCTGTATCAGAAGCCTCAGGTGCAGTAGCATGGCACAAAAAAAACCCTCAACAACAAAAAAATGACCTACAGGTAAAATTATTTTGAAGATATTCAGTGATATGAAGAAGAAACAGTAAGAGCCTGAAACAGCCTGAGCTGCAGAGGAACAGCAGAGGCATCCCTCATGACAGGCAGTTTTCCAGACACATTCTGACAAGCCTCAATGTTTGCAGTGACAGCTCCCTTTTAAGATGAGGGGATCTAGTGTTTGCCTTCTAGTACCATTACTGCTCAACTCATGCCGTGCAGTTGTATAGACAATTTTACTGAAGCATTCACGAGACCAGCAATCTTTCATAGTTCTTGCAAAAGTTCTTTACAGCTATGATACCATGGTATCACCACTGTAAGATTTAGTGAAAAATGAGTTTGAAACAAGGATAGTTTCATGCACCAATACTCCTCTATAGTAAATATGTGTTCTAAACATTTTCTCAACACTACTGTTTAACGCATCACTTCAAAAACTCTTGAAGTTATGATCCAGCCCAAACCAGAGAAACAATTTAGTGTTGATATTGTAATGGTGCATCCATTTGCAAGTCCCAAGAGGACCTAGACGAGAAACAGCTTTTACTCACAGATTTCAGCTGTATACCCTGCCGTATCTGGTCTAACAGTGCGTCTCTTCCTGAGCAGGACACTGGTCGACTGTTCTGTTCTACTTTCTTTAACTGAGCTCCTTCTCTGATTTGATCCAAGAGTGCTGCTTTGTTTCCTGCAGGAACTGGAAGCTGGTGATCAACCTCTGAAGTAAGGCCTGGTGGTGGAGGAGGACCAGGAGGCGGTGGAGGAGGAGGAGGTGGTGGAGGAACAGATGACCCACTTGCTGGCGGTGGCGGCGGTGGAGGTGGGCCGGACGGTGCCGATGATGAATGCACAGGTGGTGGTGGAGGATACATCCTGTTTGGAGGAGGTGGGGGCACTGCTGCACCAGGTCTAGATGGAGGTGGGGGTGGAGGTGCTGCTGTGGGAGCTCTTGATGGAGGTGGAGGTGGTGCCCCTCGGCCCCTAGCAGGGGGAGGAGGAGGGCCTGAGCTATGGGGCGGTGGTGGTGGAGGGGGTCCTCCTCTACACGGTGGTGGTGGAGGTGGAGCTGAAATGAAACAAGACAATTTGCAATTACATGTTACTCAATACCCGTAAGTATTTCAGAGACTAGCAGGAAAAAGAGAAAAGGCACTGCCTTGCCTTTTGCAAGGATCTCTGTGCTTGTGCAAATGTTACCAATTCTGGATTAAGCTTAATAAACTATGCTTAAGAGCAATGCAAACCAACCTGAATATAGCTGCTATGTCTGTTGTGTATTTTGGAAAAGAATCAACACGCAGGAAGCAGGTGCAATACATAAAAAGACAAAACAAGCTTGGCCATTAATTTCTGTTTGGTTCTATGGCAGTGACAGTGTTTCAAATTCTCATGACAAAATGCAGAAAAAAATTTCAAAAGAATCCTCTAAAATTTTATTGACCCAGGACAGAAGACAAGAGAAAGTGGTTCTAGAAAATACACTTAAAATGAAATACAGAATTTCCACTTTATAATCTATCCATTCTTTTATTAGGGAATTACAAAAACAAGTATTTTTTGAAGTAACATCTTCCAGTAACAAGAAAAACCACTAATGCATTATGATGCAGCCTAAACTGGCTCTTAGTTCCTTTTACTGAAAATTAGTCCCAACAATAACTTTATGCAGGGACCGTAGAAAGGAAACCTCGATGCACAGAATCACTTCTATAGGAAGTGGCCTTGAAAGGTACTTCCTCTGCTAATGGCATTTTAAATGGCACCATGTCCTCTTCCATTAACCATCTAATGGTTTATGGTACTTTTGGCACAGAACTACTTAATAACCCAGGTGCCAATATACAACTAAAACTTCACAATTACACATGCATTGATAATGAACAGGGTATTGCACTTAAGAAGATACTTCTTTACTACTTCTATTACCTCTTTCATGTTACATGCTGAGAAATCAGGATGTCTGCACCAGAGTAGAGAGGGAATATGCTTATAAAAGGGATTGGGACGAAGTGCCTCAACACCTCCTTCCTTGCTCATCTAGAGAAACACACCCCTCCTAAAATTATGTGTTACATTCTTAAGTTCCACAAACTGCTCTGGGCTTTTTCCATCCCTTCAAAAGAACAACACTGGGAGAATCTCCTCTCAAACTTCATAGATTTTCCAAGAGATATACTGCCAACGCTCCTGATTTTGAAAAATCCCACCACTTTCTGTCTGACACGACTGCAGTTTCCTTTTGGGCCACTGGAGGCCAGTATTTTAACACATAACTGACTCGGCAAGCACTAGAGACAGTTTTTCTGTATTACTGAAAAGATAGCGTGGTCACGAGTCTGCAGCGTCTGTAGATTTTGGACACAAGGTTTAAGTTTTCCTGTGAGTTTATCTGCATTGTATCTGGAGAGATTTGCCCAATTCCACCTGTGGAAACAGAGTTCAGGAGTTTTTATAAGGCTTGTCTGCCTTCAGCTGAGTGAAATGAGGAAGAGGAAGGAGGGAGCACCATTACCTCATCCTCTCTCCCTCCTCCCCCTCCCCCAAGACAGATGGTACAAGCAAAACAGGAAAATAATTTAGTTTTTTTATAAATGCACACTAATCTGAATATTGCCATTAAGGAAAAAAGTTTGTAAAAATCTGCTGTTGTTGGTATTGTCACTAAAAATCCCCCAATCAACAGTACCAAAACTAGGGAAAGGGCAGAAAAAAACCAGGAAAGTAACTTCTATCTGAGCAGAAAAACGTGTCTGCATTCTCAAGTCAGCATCCTGGCAGAGTCAATATGTAAGCACAGAAATTCTTGCAATAAACACAGAAAAATGTGTTTCAGCTAAGAAAGAACACTTCAAACAGCAGTCAAGCCTACACATCAAACAACGTAATTGTGGATAAATCCACTGAAATACTGGAATATTTTATCTGCCTCTATCAGAAAGCACAAAGTATCATCATGCATGTAAAAGGTGAGGCAGCTTTTCTTTCAATGTTATACATGCAAGTGTCCATAATGTGAAATTAACACATACTTCATAAAAAAAAATAAGTATTTTAAAAGTATTTTAAATTAATCATAAGAATCCAAGGCAAGTCTTCCCAATCCAATTTTATGGTCAGCAGTCTAGGATCAACAACTCTGTATGCATTTAAACAGAGTTTAAGATTAAACAAAGAAACTGGAAGATTTCTTACTGAGAAAAAACCCAAACATAACTGAAATTCTGCTTGCAATTTAAAGAAGTTTGACTGTAATTTTTAGCATTGCAGTCAAACAGCTGTGAACTAAGGTTTCTCATCTAGGAAAGAAATCACACAGCAGCATGAATACTTTGAAGCATTTGCTTAGATGCCAGCTCAAATACATACCGCTCCACCGTGGGGGACCTAAGAAATAAATGTACACAAGTCATTGTCCCCTGAATCTGTATCACTTCAGTCACTTGAACAATTTACTCACTTGCTTCAAACTGCTATAATTTCAATGGCATTTATATCCTATTTCTCTTCACAAGTGTTCTGTGCAAACTTCCTAAAGTTTCACGTAGGCAGTGTAATTTTCAGACTGACTTGCTATGTTCCACTAGATAATGCATCAGCTGAGATCACATTCAAAGGCTAGGAAGGGAATAGCTTGTTTGGGAGTTCTTCTGCAGCAGAAGCCTGTTCAAAACTCACACTTTTTTGCTTTAAAATAGAAAAAAAGCCTTAAAAATTTTCATGTAAAGTTTGCAGATCTCTAGCTGTTGCAAGGGTCATCACACAGTGCTGCCAAGGTAAACAGGCAACATGCATACAACCAGTCAGCCATGTACTACTCCTGTAACTGACAACAGCAGTATCGCTTCTAAGATTTTAACTTATTTATAAGATTGAGATTATAAATAAATATGCAACATACACATTCTGAAAAATATGGATTGAGCATACTGCATAGTTTTGCAGCCAGACTAAATGCTACTGGAAATTACTTCACTGACATAGGTAAGACCCTTACTCTTTATGGAACAAGTACTCTCATGGGTCATGCATGGACATTTTTACATAGTGTAAGGTGCACAGAAACCTTATGAAAACTAGTGCAACTGCGACATGAAGTCCAGAGAAAAGAAATAAAAATTGCTCATCATTAAGGGTTTCTACTCTAATCCTTAAGGCAAAAAATGCCCTGCTAGTTTTTACGTGGAAATAAAAGGAATCCCACCTTGTCTGCGCAGTTCATTTTTAACAGCTTCCACTCCTCCTGTTTTTTCAATGAAATCATATATGACCTTTGAAGTTTCTTTGTCTTTTAGTTGAGCCTCCGAAATTCCACACAGATCAAACAGGTTTTTCAATTCTGGGTCTAAGTTGTTCACCTGCAAGTAAGATTCATCAGTTTTAAGTAGCTTGAAATAGAATATTCTTTAAAAGTATCAATTGCACTGGAAAAAGAAACAACCCATGTAGTTAAAAGAATAGCAAAGCCAAATATATGTCAGGAAAGACTGGTTTAGGAGAAAGAAGTACCTTGCACAAAAATTTCAATTATGCATCTTTTCCCCTCAGTCCCGGATCCCTCCTATTCTCTTGTATGTCAGCTTCTCTCTATGTCTGCATCATACTATAAAAATCACCATTTATGTTTATTTAAAGGCAATCTTCACAACTTTGCATTAAAAAGCATCCACAACTTTTAATCATTCAGCGTCTTGAATAACTTATTAAATTACTTACATCAAAACCTGTGTTTGGATCCCAACCAACATGTCCAATGTGTCTAAAAAAATAGAAAAGTTCAATTAATCAGCATAAAAATGACCCTGTTAACTAAAACAGGACACCAAGGTAAGCTGACATTATTACCAGCTTCTAACTCCAGGCTCATTAAGACGCTAAGCAACTCTTAATCCTCAGTGCTCCACTTGAGAATGGAATAGTAGAACTTCCTTTACTCCCACTTTTCATCAGGTCAAAAAGACCAAGTGGGGTCTCCCCCTTTAGGTTATAGTCTGTGGCAAAACATGAAGGTTCTATGCCCCCCTGGTGTGCATATGGATGGGGATGGAAGGACTGCACAGAGATCAAGGAAGGAGTTTAGTCTTTATATAGTAAATGGACTCAAGCTACTGCCAAGGTCTTCAGTGTCATGCAGGTGGAAAACCACCCCTCCCTGTCATCAGAGTTGTTTGTTCTCTCATCACCCTTCTCCCATTTACATCTTTCAAAGTAAAGTCAGAATTGTTTTCAGCTGCCATCTTCCATTTCATGTGTCTATTAAATTATTATTTTTATGCGATGCTATAATCAGCTAAAAAAGGCAGAAAAGTTTCTGCCCCTCCAAGCTACTTCATGCAACTGCTTGTTGGCTACAGAACGTACAAATGATACTAGGGAAGCATTTTAGCCCATCTTTCCTTTTACTTCCTGTCCACTATCCCATTCTACAGAGCACTCTCTCAACACACTGTGCAGTAACATTACTGTAACTGGTAATGCCAGTTACTTTTATGGAGTACTATTCTGTGAAAGTATGTCAGTGGAAGTGATACAAAATAATAGTCCAAAAGAACAAGACATTCACTTTTGGCATGTAAACCTCACACTGATTTTTTTAATGCTTCACAGAAACTGATCTTTGCTGTAACTAAAGCTCCTTATTGCTTTAGCAATAGCCAACAGATTAAAATACCAAATTATAGTTCAGGGAAACAATAGTTAATTCAGTAAAGTGACCAAAACCAAGTTTCATGAAAGTGAAGCTTAAAATGAAACTACAACTACTCAAAAAGATTAAAGATACATAAAAAAATGGTATTAGAGAAAATGCAACCCACTCCAAGAGGTGTATGCAAGCACACTGTACTTCCAATAAGGTATGGGTACTACACCATGTACCCAAATGAGTCAGTTTGTAAGCAGAAAGCCAGAGATAAAAATATGGCTATTTCATTTCCACTGTTATGACAAGTCAGGACCTGCATATGTTGACTAAGCAGACACTGCTGTAAGAATAAGCGTCAAGGAGCTGACCACTGAGGCTGAATAGGAGTCTGCACTGAGCTGACCACTTCAATAGGCATACCTCTATACCGCTAATTTTCTTCCTTTTTTAGGATAGCAAGTTACTTTTTGTTTACAGCTGCAGTAAACTCCTCACCTGTGTATAAGCTAACTTGCTTTTACACTCCACAACACTCCAGCTAGCACTCATTGTAGTTCATGGTACACACAACAGTCACACATTCAAGTCTTGAGCATTTGCAAGCGTAATTCACACACACACCCCCACACCCACCAAAAAGCAAACCCAAACTCAAAAAAGTCCTTACTGGAAATTTGATGGCGTTCCAATATCTGCTTTCGTCAATCTTCTCTTTTTAGTTTTTCCTTTCTTCTTTTCTTTGGTATATGAAATATTGTTGACTTGTGGAGTATAAAATCTGTTAGTTGTAATTTCCGGGTTTTTGATATCAACAGTTGCCATTGGTAGATTTGGGCCTGTGAATGTAAAGTACAGGAGTTTTACTGCTGTGTTTCAACAAGTCCATATTTAACCTACAAACTTTTTGGTTTTTTTGAGTGTAAAATACCTGTTCTGTAACCACAGCTCTACATGCCAAGTGCATACAGCTGGGTTCTGGATGTCAAGACACACAGGCTAAGTTATTTGCTGAAGGAAAAAAAAAAAGTACTGCAAGAGTAATGTCGGAAAAATTTTCTGAACTAGAATTTGGTTTGGGGTTGGTGTCTGCTCCCCCCCCCGCCTCAAATTAGGCAAAGAAAGTAATTTTAAACTAAAGCGCTGTCAGGTACAGAACACATGGAATGAGACACACTGAAGGTACAGCACAGCTACTATCCTAAACAAGATCAAAGAAGTGGACACACTGTTTTCTTCAAATACAGGAGAGTATCTATGAAACTACTCAGGGTTTCTTATGCCTTACTCTTTGACAGGTTTGAAAAATAACAGAAGTCCCAGATAAGAAACAGAGCTTGAAGAGCAGTGACATAAAAACAGCACCAGAAATACAAATTAACCACTCAGAACATAATTCATAATTTTAAACCTCATTCTTCATTATAAACAATTTTGAATTATTACTCTAGTTGTTTAAAACACACCTGAATTATATTCCTGCCAATTTTAGTATTATGCTACTTGCGCAATACTAGCAAATAAACGTACCTAGCATGTTTTGCACCCAGTTTTTTAGCTTAGTTTTAGAAGGTAATTCCTGACTTAAGCGACAGTAGTATTTAAATACTAAGAGGCAATTTATGCATTTTTCATATATACATACACACATGTAGGTATATACATATGCATATTTTTAAGGAAACCTACAAAAAGAACAAGTGATTTCAGGTGTGGAAGAATGAGATTAAGCAGTCCATTTTGGTCAGTTTGGCCAGAAATAGTTTGAGAACATCCTCTACTTATCTGTGAGTTCTAACCCGATGGTTAGCAAATTAAAGTAAGACCCATGCATCCAGTCTTACTGAGCAGATGATTAAAAAAGTCTAATTAGAATTTGAGAAATCCAAACCTTATTCTGACACTATTTTTTCATAACTGCATTTTGTATGGATAATTCAGTGTCCTCTAAGCATTCTAAAGGGACCAACAAGCATTAAGTTTCACAGTCCAAATTCCAAATCAGAAAAGAGAAGCAGACAATACAACGGATAACACAGCTGACATTTGTAGTTTAACACCTTAGTGGGAATCACCGAGTACTAGCTAGAACGAGAAACAAGAACAAAAATGCAACACCAGGCTAGACAAAACTAATCTAAAAACATACGACAATGCCTACATTCCTGCAGGAGTCTTAAATGACAAGACTTAAAACCACAGGGAGAAGAATTTCTTGTGTTTTCTGCTAAGCAGAAATGCTTTGATCTAGAAATGTTACGATCTAAACAACAGTCCTTTGAAAATACCAAAGCACAAACTGACCACCTACAACTATGCAAAACAATTTGCATTGTTAAGTTCACTTCAAGTTAGCATTAAATTCATTCATCACCGAGTATTATCAACCCAAAACTTAACAAGTGGAGTTACGTAAAAAATCTTCAGGATGAATTAAAAATTACTGTCTTAATGTCATTGGATACAAAACCATTGTAGGAGTTAATTTCCACTTTAATCACCTATTAATTTTCTCTGTTATATTCTCTACTTTCACCCATTATATTGATATTTGTACTTTCACCAGGTGTACTGATGTTCAAAAAGAAACGTGCACCTCTGCAGTGTTTATTCAGCTGAGCTCAAATTATGAATTGATAGTCCGATTCCTTGGATTATAATAATATTTATACAAGAGATCACAGTAAATTCTTAAAGACAAAATTTTTTCTTACCATCAGGTTTAGACCTTAGATGTCCACGAGGGATAAAAGAGCCTTGGAAAGATTTGTACTCTTCTAGAACTGCCATATTTATATCCAGTAAAATTTTTCCCATCATAAGACATGCACCTTCCCCATCAGGTGTGGACAGGTCAATAAATGAAGGCGAAAGAGGCATATAGAGCTCATCATTAGGAAGTACCTGACAGTACAGTGGCCTTAAGCATCCACTGTTACCAATATCCGTGACATCTTCGGAAGGAGCTCCAGAAAATGTAGTACAAAACATTTTGAAATGTTAGTTCTAGGAAATTCTCTGTATTTTATTTAGAACCTCTCTTGACATCTGTCCCAGACTACAGACAGCCCTACTATAAATGCAAACTGTTCTAGTTAATAGTTGAAATTAAATGCTACCACATGGTTCTTAAAGATTCCCTCAAAACCTAATTCTCTGACAAATCCTTGATCCTTGTTTTGTCCAGAATTCCACTAAGAGGTCAGTTCAACGGCAGTAACTCCTCTTTATTTGCATAAAGAGACCTAGCTGTTACAAATGCGTAGAACATAAATCCCAGGAAATTACAGAATAAAACATTTTACATAACTGTTAATGCCGATTTGATTTTAAACCCTGCAATTCCACAAAAAAAATCTTAAATCCATACCACTGAAAATGTCATCTGAAAAGAGAGTGCTTTTTCCATGCAGCTTCAACGTATGCAGAAAATCCAGACAAACAACCCCACTAAACCAAAATTCCCCACAGTATTTCAAGCATGGAACATGTGAGTTCAGAAATGTGACTGCTCTTGTTTTTCAGTTTTAAAGGTAATTATGCACTGATACCCAGGACATAAAAGCAGGTGTTCCTTTTTTTTTTTTTGTGGTGGTGTTTTCCAAGAGAATTTCACTGCATACAGAGAGTAAATAAAAAAAGCAGCTGATCCTCCAACAATTTAGTTGCTTTTTTGGTGGGTTCCCCCCAGTTACATGCTGATAGTATGGATCTCCTGTAGCCTGAATTTCAAACACTAAAAGGCAAAGTCTGTATAGAATACAACCACCTGAGGCTATAAACCCACACCCTGACCATGCCTCACCTGTGACTACAGAGGGCATGACCACACAACTTTTTGCCAGGAATTACAGAATTTGACAGAATCAGAAAAGAAAAATGGACAGGTTGTGAAAGAGTATGTGGATGTTCCAGGGAAAGACTGTACTAGAAAGCAGAGATGCTGAGAGCTCTGACTGGTAATTATACACGTGGAAAGTAAAATCTATGGGCATAAATCTATGTCTTCAATATTCAGGATAACAGCACAGGACCAAAAACTGCAAATTCAGTATGTATTTTTCTCAAAAAAACCCAACCAAAAAACCAATAAAAACCTCCCAAATCACACAGTTTTTGCCTGAGGTCTTACAGCATGAATTATGGAGTCTGTTTTATGGACAAAAGTTTTTGCAAGCTTAGTTTTTACAGGTGTAGTTTTCTTAAATCTTATTTCAACCACTGACAAACTAGATGAAAAAAATGCTTGTGTTACAGTTGGTAACATTTACAGTAGAGACAAATGCTAAATGTTTTGTGGGAGGTGGCACTACAGAGTCACCACTGCTGTTTCAATTCCCATCTGTTCTGTGGACACTGCTATCAGGGATGTGCTCTTCAGATGAGCAGAAGCAAATGTCGCTCAAGAGGCAGAACAGTCAAAACCTGCTGAAAGCTCAGAAAAGCTGGTAAGATGATCATGGATGGTATTACTATGTTTCTAAACTAAACAACCCAGTCTCAGCTGAAGAAATCAATATTAAAAAATGCCTGGCATAAACTGATGCTTGCCTGAATGTCCTCAAAATTTAATGTCTATGAAAGAGTAATATTTTTAGAAGTATTCCACATGAGGGAGGTTTTGTTTAGATAAAAAAAGATGTAAGTAGTTCCCATAATTCAGGATTTGTTAAGGATTACCTCTTTGGTGACCTACACCAAGATGCTTGGGTATCTTGGTTAGTACAAATTTAAGACTACCACTTCAAGCCATAAGGGGACCTCAGATGATCAGTTGACTATACTGTTGCTCAAGCAGCAAACTAACAGATACAGGGATATGACCTATGATCTGGATCACTAACAGAAATATCACAGGAGAAATAATTTTTTAATTTCAGTGTGAGTTCAGTGCTGCAGAATGACTCTAAGAGCAGGACCATAGAGTTCTGGAGGACTGTGCAAGCAAGGCAGGGGGTGGCCCCCACAGGTAACCGGAGACCGGACATGGGAGGAGAATGTGGAGGAAGCTGTGGGGGGCTAACCAATACTGTTGTGCCAAGAAGGAGTGGCTGAATACCACTCCTATATATATGTGAACTGTGTCACAAATAAGGTAGAAGTTTGCTTATCACCCATACTGGGTTGGCCTGTCTGCTTCTCCTCGCCACTTACAGTTCAGTACTACAAAGACTTCAAACTTAATACTCATTGATGTGCTTTTTTCAGATGAATCTAGAATAGAAGATTAAAAATGATGGGATCAAATTGATACATAATTTTGACTCCTTCCATCAATTTCATATGATGATCACCTGAGGAACCTGATCTTCATGCCAGTGAGACATATTCCTGATATACAGACAGACTGAAATAATCCTTCATGTAAAAAAAGTTTAATATTGACAACCATGACATGTGACCAAAGGGCTATATTAGTTAGCTAGATACACTGAAATTGAAATTTTATGGATGTTCTATGAAAACTGTCATCATTATGCCTGTCCTTAGACAAATAGGCCAACTTTAAATATCATCAGGGTTCTGTCTACTGATCCTACACAGGCATACTCTGAAGAACAAGCAGCAAATGCAAGGTACAAAGTTATCTTCTCAGTTCAAGCTGAAAGGCCTCTGTCCTATTTGCAACAAAACACGCTCCTCCAGAAACATTCTTTACAAAGCCAGCTAAGCCACAGATCTTTCAAGCGACAACTAAACAAATACCAAAGAACAGAAACAAAACAAAAATACTAACCTCCAGAATAAGAGGTTACTGCTTTTGCCACCACACGACTATCCTGAACAAGTCCAAACCAAAGCTATACATAAACACTAAATGACAGGAATAGGAAAAAATAAAATACAGTGACTCATGCAAAAAGCTTACCATTTGGTGGGTCTCGTCTTTTCTCTGTTGAAAAAAAGAAAGAGCTGTTTATTCATAGGTCTCACAGGAAGAATTCATTCTGTATTTTCATTTCAGGTGAAGCTTTCGATGATGTTGAACTCAAGAATCCATTAATATCCTTAAAGCCTGCTTGTGCAGTTTAAAAAAAAAACCCAACCCTAAAAAAGTATTACAGAAAAATAACCCCCCAGTTTTAGATAATAAGCACTGATTTTGAATGCTCAAATAGAGTAGGAGTATAACGTAATAACTACTGAGCTGGTTCCACACATTTTGACTCCAAAGTAAGGTGCAATGTTAAGAAAAGCAGCTGTTTTGGTACAGTCTATCAAAGCAAGATTTTTGAAACATTATGCTTTCCGATTTCCACTAAATGAGACTGTTCCATCATTTGAAATATAATTGGCACCTTTATACAGTATTGTTCTCCCACAGAACCTAAAAGACATTATAATTATTTTTGATTTATGCAAAGAAAATAAGACACCTCATCTGTTATCCAACAGGTAGATAAACAATATGGAACAGAACCAGAATCTCAGTACTAATCTGATATACCATTTACAATGCCATGCTGTTTCACAGATCATGAAGAATTTGGCTTGATGATTTAAAATGGAGTTGTAAACATTTCACATTTCAGTGTTCTCAGCCTATAATAATAAACTCTTTAAATGAGATTTCCCTCATTTACTATTAGTATCTATCCACTACAAACAGCATCTACCTACCCTGCAGCCATCCTTCAAAACCCCAGTACACAGTTACACTATTCATGTACCTACACACACACACACTTAAGAATTTTGGACTTAGCAGTACACATATGGGCAAGCAGCTTGTCATCTCACTACACCAAAAAGCATGGCTCTCTAAGGAATTTCCTTTCAGAACTGGATTATCTGAAATCTAACAGGGACTCACAAGAGTTTTGTAGTAAGAATTTGTAACATACGTTTCACTTTACAGCAGGTCCCAGAAAAGCTAACATACTGTATTTTTCCAGACACAAAACCACACGGGGAATGGAGAAGGTGCCTCCACAGATGGTGCTGACCTTGTCCTAACAATACTAAAAAAGAATAATCTACGATCCTAAGCATGTGAGGCAAGTCAGCCTTGTATCAGTCAGCTGATCTTAGATAGGAATAAAGAACCTGTCAAGGTCATCAAACCTTCAGAGGAAGATGAGTAAAACCTCTTGAGAATAAACTTTTAATGAGCAAGCCTCCTAAGGACAGACAATTGCCTCTTAGCTCACAGCAGCTTAGTTTTATGTACAGAGGTGGAGAACCTCTGCCAAGGTGCCTCAGCAAAAGGCATCAGGTCTGAGAGAGAGGGAAGGAAAAAAGGCTTTTGCCCAAACCCTGTGCTTTCTTTTCCTAGAATATTCAGCATAAGAAACCACTGATGCTGTGCTGCCAAAAATAAAGTAAAAAAAAACCCAAAACCAAAAAACAACCAAATGCAAACTCAACTTCTGGAACATAACTGGAGTTTTATTTAACAATTCAGACACAGCAAACAAGAATACAGGACTGACTGCAAGTCACTTGGCACAGGATGGGAAGCTGGCAAAAGAAGGAGTTATTCATAGGAAGTGTCAAGTGGCCTTGTGCTGAATCAAGGGAATCCATTACCATTTTCATTAGAAGAAAGAGTTCATGAGAAAAGATAGTGGAAAACAAAGCAAGACATTTAAACACTTCCTATAATTTTTGCTGGGTATATAAAAGATGAATATGTGTCCAAAATATATTAGATCTGGTTTTCTGTGGTTCCGACTGCTGATTAGAAAATACGACCTCCTGTTCTGAAGTGCAGATGAACTGACTAGAGCGTGGAGGATTTCTCTTTTTCTGAACATGGAAATGCCTACTGACCTAAAACAGATCAACTTCAGCAGCTGCCTATGTCCAAAAAACACACCTCCCTTTAATAAGTATTCCTGGAAAAAAGAATGATATCTGCTAAGACTCAAGATGAACAAGCTGAGCACTTCACAGATTCCCTTGTCTCCCACGCAGTAATAACAAAAGCTGTGACGAGAGACATTAAAGAAACATAATAATGCTCTCCATATTAAGAGATGTTAATACCTAGCTTGAAGCTTATAAATTGCATTAAGACGGGCAGCAGGACCTAAAAGCTTGTGGAAGCAATAGCTTCAGAGAGGACTAACAGAGCTCCCACCCATGAGCTACAAGCAGTCCATAAAAATTAAGAAGCCTGCTACTTCAGAAAGGCACTTAGAACAAGGCTCTGTTCCACAGTCTCTGCTGCCCTTTTATGGCTAGGCGCTCAGCATGTGGAGAGGACACTTGTGTGCGTGTTTCTGAAGCAAAATAATAAAAGCAAAAACTAATGGTATGTATGTGCAAGACTACACGAAGTGAGAATGCACTACACTGACAAGCACAGAGAAGAGAAACACTGTGTTCATCCTGCTTACCAGCAGAACTATTTGGGATCAGCTTAAGAAGCAAATGGAGAGGCCTACCAGAGACATTAACTAATTACAGTGATTTCTTCCTAAACTAAGGTTGAGAATTTAATTTACCTTAATAGCTAGATGAAAACCAGCCTGATATTTAAAAAAGGTTAAGACAACACATCAATAATTCCTTTTATTCATTTGCAAGCTCTTGTATATTCTCAATTCGGAGCCAAACTTTCACCTCTCTGGAATTCCAGATGCACTTACTAAGGAGTTGTCTGTGTACTAGAGTGCATTTCATTCCAAGTGAGGAAAAGCAGAATACTGTTGCTTCTTCTTGCAGCTGTTAGACAATATTTTGTGTACTAGTCTCGGCACCAAGACATAGACTTGTGAGCCAGAACTGCTGTTCTTGCTACTTTCCAACAACATAAGCCTTCCATAAGACTCCAGGAAAAGTCTTGTGGCAAGCCCTGAATGGTGTAACAGGCTTCTAAGTGATCAAATGAAGCATTCATTTCAGTGAAAAGCCTGTCAGATGGCACTGCTATGAAAATCAATGTATTTTAGAAGCCATGGGAGTAAAATCCCATTAAAACAGAAAAGCATTAAAACTACCAGACTATAACCTCTGTGTTTGAGAATTTAAGATGCTTTTAGAATGCACACGATTTATATATACACATTATAAATAATATACAACTTCTATATGTAATTTATATTATATATAAATGTATTATAAATTAGTATGTTCTATATAAGCCATTACATATAAATAAATATATTAACACCAAAAGCAAATCAGCTTTGACTTGGGCAAGTGAAAAGCCTGTTATTTTAGCGGCACAATTAGATACAGTCGAATCAATGAGAAATACAGAACTTCATCTAGTGGCTTGACTAAGAAATCTCATCATCATTTAAAATTCCTGTTTTGCAGCTCTTAACAAGATAAAACCATTGTCCTGGGTTCAGCAGCAGCAGTCATCTTTTCTCCTTCTTAGTAGCTGGTGCAGTGCTGTGGTTTTGACTTTCAGCCTGGGAACAGCGCTGATAACAGCGATGCCTTTAGTTACTGCTCAAATGTTTAGTCTGACCAAGGACTTTGTGAGCCTCATGCTCAGGGAGGAGGGGAAGCCAGGAGGAAGCAGAGACAGGACACCTGACCCAAACTAACCAAACAGGTATTCCATACCACAGCACGTCATGCCCAGGATGTAACTGGGAGTTACTTGGAAGGGCTGGTTCACTGCTGCATCAGGCTAGGTATCGGTCGGTGAGTGGTTGTATTCTCTTCCCTTGTTATTTCCCTTATAATTATTATTACTGGTGGTAGCAGCAGTGATTTGTGTTATACCTTAGTTACCAAACTGTTCTTATCTCAGCCCATGGGAGTTACATTCTTTCGATTCTCCTTCCCATGCCTCCAGCAGCAGGGGGGGAAGAAAAGGGGGGGGGGGGGGAGTAGAGCGTGTGGTTCTGATTTATGGCCTGGGCTTAAACCATGACAACCATCAAAACAAACCCTCAGTTTTCTGTGTGTTTTTTTTTAATTAAAGTTGTCGTCTTCAAGTTGTATGTGTTTGGGGAGGAAGAGTAGTTTGTTTATTAAAATACAGTGTATGGAGTAAACTCACCCTACAACATAAGCTCGATCACACAAACCAAGGTAATGGCTCAAAATAACTCTATATGGAAGGACAGAGATGAACATCTGTCCTGTGAACAAGAGGTTTGACTGAACCACTCTTTTCCAGCAAAGTTTGCTATGGTAAATAATACAAACATATTTCTTCTCAACTCAAGTCTATGCACTGTACCACTGTGTTTTAGACACAGAATACAGTGGAACTTCAGGAATAGGAGATGGAAGATTACTTTTACACAAGAGTGGGTACACAACATTATTAATGCCACTTCTTAATGACTCACTTCTTCTCATGGAACCCTGTCATCTTATACTAATTCTGAGCAGAAGGAATCTTAAAGAAGCTATATAAGCTTCTGGAACAAATGCTCTGCACCTGAGTCACCATATCTGAATGAAATCCAAATGATACATATAGACCATGTAGGTTCCCAAGAATACTTGCAAGGATGACACTCTAAGACGAGGGCTTCTTCCCTCTACAGAAGTCTACAGCATTGCTAGTGCAATTCAATTCCAGAACGGATTACAAAAAAACATCCTGTAGCTTGAACACAAGTCCATGTGTTCTCAATCTATGTTTTGTATCACCTTATCGTTCATGGATATATGGCTGTCAGACAGGCAAGTTGTTTATGGACTCCCTGGAAAAGGACTAAGATAAGACCTTGTAAGAAGCCTGAACTCCCTTTAAAACCCTGACTACATTTCCTGAGGCATCCTGCAGCTAGCAAAAAAGCTCCTGTGCTGGTAAGGACAGTATAGGCACATTATGTCTTCTGCTCTTGGCCTCCACCAAGATCGTTAGTTTTGAATAAAACATATTTCTCTACTGAACGCTGGACCAATGCCAAAAATTCATTCACATGAACTACTGAACATACCAGATGGTAAGATCTTTGTTGCAACCCACTTGGGCTGAATTTAAACAAATCAATTATAAACATCCCTAAAAGAGATGCTAAAAGAGGGTTTATTCAAATGTGAAAACAGCTTACAGAAAGATTTGTAGTTTCCCCACTGACAGCTTACCATTTTTTCTTCCTCCTGATACCTATTTTCAAACACCACAACCTTGGAGTCTCAGTTTACAAGGAAACTTAGAGTAAAGAGCACTAAAGTTATTTCAGAAAAATACTACTTTTGCACAATGCAGAAAAGAATCCTGCTTTAATAACACAATTACTTCTAAACGTAAGTATGGCAGTAGTGCTTCCAGTAGCTTTCAGTCACTGAAGTAGCTTCCTGCCTCCCCCCCACCAAAACAACATAAACAAGCCTCAATTTAAGATTAATTTGAATATTTACCAGATTTTCTCTGCCGTCGTCCAAGCAGATCTGTTACTGTTTTGCGGAATAGTTTAGCTTCTTCTTCATTAGCAAAATTAAGACCAACTTGACATGTCTGAAAAACATTAATATTTCCCCACCCATGACTAAGAAAATGTTTCAAAGGCTTTCTTAAATGTCTTCTTACACATTCTGAAGGTATGATCAGAAAAAAATCACCACCACTAATTTGGAACCAAGTCACAGTGATTCATTCTATCTTAGGAATTTCAGTCTACTAATCAAGTTTCCAGAGATCATGGCTAACAAATTTGAACAAAATCTTGTGGCTTGAAATCAAAATGGGGAGAGGAAAATTTGTTCTTTAAGAATATATGATGTTCCACAAACACCATCTGCAAATCAAAATGTAAAGGGAGTTGAAAACAGAACTACATTTTATGCTTCTGTTCTATGGATTAAGTTTTCTGGATGAGATTAGAAAATGCTTTTAGAAATAAGCTTAAAAAGCTTCAAGAACATAGGTAATATTGTACTTTTATAAATAATTTACAGAATTAAATAAAAACCTCTGGCACATTAAAAAGAAGCTGCTGTTCAAATAAAATGCATTTTAAAGCAGATATTCAAAGATGTTGAGACTCACATCTCCAGCAAAGGTATGAAAATATCCTCTAGGACTATTATATACAAAGTTATTGTACAGCTCCTGCTCCCACAATAATTTCCCATCCTGAAAAGAAGAAAAAAAATAATTTGAAAAACTCAGATGAATTGCAGAGTTCAACTTCTTTCACAACAGAACCTATTAAGAGTTGCAAGCTGCATGGTATTAAGCATCTACCTTGCTATTAGCCCAATAAATGAGCTCAGTCAAAATCAAAATATACTGGAACTTGCAGAACAGCTGTGGAAGGCTATGCCATCAGGTCACTGTGCTCTGTTCAGATACCTGTTTTCAAAAAGCACCATTCTTCAAGTTCTACTGGGAGCAGTAAAAGTGACCATTGATAGGAATACAGTGATAATAGCAATAACATTAAAGGAGACTTGCAGTCTCCTGTTATTTTCTCAGGCTTGACTTGAAACAGTTAAGGGGAACAAAAATCTCACCTTTTTAAGAAATTTTATATGTCTAAATGAAATAGTTCTAAACCCAAGGAACAGGTTTCTTTCTAAGTCTAGTAATCAAGTGACCAAATCACAAAGTCAAATGCAAATGTCAACTGGCAATCCTTAATAAATCTGAGAAACTTCAAGCACTGAATGCTGACAGACAATGAGCTGTTTCTGGCTGTAGAGATAACAGGAAGCTTTCCCAAGTCTCAGCAAATCAGTAAGACTTACGCTTTTCAGTATCATTTTTGTTATGAAAAAATTATCTTCGACACTTCATCTCTTAGCTCCTACTGTAAGAAGTGAAATACTGTAATAGGACAAAGATCCACAGTATGAATGTACATATACGTTGTGGAGGGAAAAAAAAACCAACGAACCTGTTTGTCCTACAGTTCTCACATGCACCAACACACTACCCAAAAACATTATTTCCACCCATACAGAAGACAGCATCTATTCTGTTAGTACCGAAGTAGAGAGACCTGCTAAAATTTTGACAACTATCTGTAGCAGTGACACTATGCTAACTTTCACTAGTGTGACTAATCAGATCTGTAGACAACTTCTGTGAACTGCAAGAAAATCATATCTGATATTTATTTCATCCATAAAAGCTGACATCTATGAGATACTTTAAACTTAGAATACTTGAGAAAGTTGCACTTGTCTATTAATAAGCACTGTAATTACATCGCTTATAGCGCAACCATCTACTTGAGAATGTTGAGTTTGTAGCTACAACCTATGCTCATTCAGTTCAAAATGGAGAATGAATACAATCAAGCTTAAATAATCTGATAAAGAAAAAAAAGATACTTGCTTACCTTAATGTCAAATATTCTGATAAAATATGACCTCTGCGGATTGTCCTTTACAAGGCAAGCTACACCACAGCATTTCTTCGACCACACGGCATTGCGATCTGCTGCGTATATCTGAACAACTGCTGAGGACATCGTCTAAAAAGAAAAGGTAGCTATTAAGGTAAAAAAAAAAAAATAAAAAAAATCTCAAATTCCACATTTCATCTTTTATCAAAGTTTCTCTTATTACTTGTTCTAGGCAACAACTTTGATGATTTCCCAGGTGGTAATGCAGTAAAGTTCAAATGACCCCAAATCACTTCTATACTTAAGATTTTCACTTCACTACAAGATTTAGACAGCTTAAGAACTCAACTGAACTTTTTGTTCTTGCTCGTAAAAAACTGCAAAAAGGCTTGGCCTGTAAGTGGCAGACCAGTAACTATGGTGGTCACACAGAGAAGTCCTACTGTGCAATTACTTTCTGTTCAGTACTTCAAACTGGATAGAAATACAATACTCAGGCTAGAACTGTAAATTACACAGTGCTTGGAAACACTCCAGGGACTGGAATGCAACTGTCTACGTTGCTTAATTGTTCAAATGGTCTCTGGCATAATTTTAGCTTATGCCAACTAGCAAACTCCTAAAATTCTTGGTCATGGTTTAAGAATTCACATGAGCTAGGCTCATTCCCAGCTGGCAACTTGAAATCTTCCTGTTTTCAAATTGAGATTATTTTAGTAAGAGATGAACATTATTCCACACTAGACTGCTTCAACAGGGCACTGGGAATGTTTCTGAGTATATTTTGTAGTATATATCCATTCTACCTTAGAAGTCCCATGAGGGAATAAAAATTGGAACCTTTGAAGAGTAGTTATTTAGGAGTCAAGTCACACAGAATCACAGAATGGTTGACACTGGAAGAGACCACTGGAGGTCATGTAGCTTAACCTCCCTCCCCAAGCTGCATCATTACCCAGCCTGTCTAGAGCCTTCTGAAAGACAGCACAACACCTGTGGTATAAGCCAGTCCTCTAAGTTTCATATAATCAGCAAACTTGCTGAAAAAGCACTCTATCCCTTCATTCAAGTCATTGATGAGTAAGATGAACAATACTGGACCCAGTATTGTCCCATGGGGGACACCACTTGAGGTCTCCAGCTAGACTCTGTGCCACTGATAACAACACCCTGAAGCCTGCCTTTCAGCCAGCCCTCAATCCACCTCACCATCCACTCATGCAGCCCCCACTTCCTGAGCTTTCCTACAAGGATGTCATGGGAGACAGCATCAAAGGCCTTGCTGAAGTCCAAGTAGACAAAATTCTCTGCTCTCCCCTCATTTATCCAGCCAGTCGTCCAATTGTAGAAGGCAATCAGGTTGGTTAAGCATGATTTTCCTTCAGTGAACAAGGTCATAAGGTCTTAACAACATAAAACCTAAAGGCTCTGTAATGGGACAGATGAGAGGCTACCTAGCCCGGGACCTATTCTCCAGCAGCACCACATGGTTAGTTAGGAATAGAGGAGTACACTATTGCACTATGGGAATATACCCCCAGCAACTGGAGGGGTATTTTGAACTGGAGTTCAAAGCTCCACTGAGCCAGCATGTGCATCTTACAGCACCTGATGGATTTTTCCTTTGTAAAATTATCTAATTACTGTGCAAGCCCCTGTGGACTTCTGGGCATTACAGCCCTGGACAGCATTGCATTTCATAGTTCACTAATGCACTATGCAAATAGTTACCTTCTTTTAGATAAAAGTTTGCCACCTGCTAATTTCAGTTGACTGTCCCTCCTTGTTCTTACACTTGGAGATGGTGTTAATGGTTTCACAGTTGCCCCTCCATGCTGCACATGCATTTGACAGGTATCTGTCACACTTCTTTACCCTGTAATTCCTCTACTGTTTTAAGAAGCAATATCAGCATTAAGTCACTCCCATACAAAGAAAAAAAAATAAATCATTCTACGCTTTAATTAGCCTTGTTACTTTCACATGGATCTTGCCTAGCCTTACTTCATCCTTCTCTGATTGGGGATAGGACTTATGTTGCATTAATCCAGTTTATTAGCCTGTTGAACACTGGCTCACAATAATACTGTTTTCTGTTTCAGTCTCTATTTCTTTCCCTGTAAATCAAAGAGTTTTATTTCTTTTGTCCACTATGGAACATTAAGCAGATGTTTTCATAGATCTGGTGTAGTTCCAAGATCTTTCTGGAGGGTTCATACCTAGTCTGACTAATGGGCTCCGTATTTAGTTTTCCTCACCTGCTCTAAGAGCATTACTTTGCCTTCCTTCATCAACACTACTTGCCAAAACAGCTGACATTTAGAATGCAGGCATGTCTCATTGCATTATAAGATTATCTACTATCAGTATCACCCAAGTCACAATTAAATTGCTTTAAAACAACCAGAAGAATAACCTAACTTTCCTGATTTTTTTTTTTTCAATTAAAAAAAATCTTTCCAGGTAGAAAGAGTAGTAGAGTTAAAGTAATACAGCCAGACTGACAGCTACGCCCCTGGGGAAGCTTTATACCCTTTGCACAGGAATTGTGATGTAACTTTCACAATCAAGGTATAATTCTGTTCCCTGTTGCAACCACCTCCTCAGAGGTTGTCAGACTACTGATTTTTCTGGTAACCTACAGAAAATGTTAAAGCATGACTGACTGATGAAAAGACAGCTTTGAAGTTGCTTCCTCAAACCCTCTACAACTAAGTGTAGAGTAAAACTTCTCTCTCTGTAACCTAGAGTAATGAGTAATTTTATCATAACTGGACTTGTCAGATGAGTAAGAACAGACCCTTGGGTTAGCCATACTGCCACAACGAAACTGTTAACTGACATTAAGTTGCAGGTGTAAGAAAGGATGATTTTCCCCCTTATGTGCAACGGGGAAAGATGATTTGGGGCACAACTGGCCAGATTTTCTTCAGAACTTCTGCTAACAGCTTTTTCTATCATTTCTCCAATATCATCTGTTAAATCTTGTAGTCAGAAGACAACAAAAATAAGCACAGATGGGCCATTCTATAGTTGTAACAAAGGCATCACATTCAACCACAGCAACTATGCCACTGACCATGCAAAAAGCCTTTTCAACCCTCCAAAACAAGTTCAGCTCCCAGGTAACCTCCCTCAAACAGGAATATTCACAGAAATGGGTGGTTTTGGCAGGAACTATGCAACTTAAATTGAAGGCACAGAAGACAGTTATCTGTATGTTAAGACAGCTCCCTATGTGTTGCCTCCTATCATATCTAGCTGCGAAAGTACTGACTGGATTATTTAGGTAAACCCGTAACTGTCATAACTTGGGGATGATTCCTTATAAAATCTGGAACTACCACCTTCCCCATGAGTAGACAGAAGAATATTACACAAAAAGAGCACATCATCATTCCACATAATCATAACAGATTTAATGTATACTTGGATACTCTACGAGTAGAGCTTAATTTACAAGTTAGAGAACAATTCCACTGAACGTAAACAAGGTGTTGTGAGGCCTACCAAGCCTAGAGTTCAATTACATTTTAACTTATTACCACTGCATGAATTCCTAGTGTTGGCTGTGTTGAGGCTTTCACATGCTAGAACATATAATTACAAATTCCACTGTTACATCACTGGTTTGGGTTTTTTCAATTAAAAAGACAATGCAGGAAAAAATACAAGATGTATTTTTTGGGAGAAAAGGACAGTAAAATTCAACTCTTTTTACTTCAGCTACAGTTTATTTTCATCATGCAGAGCTGTGCTGCCACGCTTTATGCTCTTCAGCTTCTGGAAGACAGTACAAAAATATTTACTCATCCACCTCCTTTGCAAACTTAAAAACTTATCAAAATTTAAACTTGATAAAATATAAACCATAAATTCATCTACTGCTATTCATTATGAATCCTAGCCACATAAATTCAATTAAAAAAATCAACTTTAACTGCAGATTTGCAGCATCTGAGAACATCTATACAAGTATCACTTTGAGTATTCTACTGCGTTTTCTGAATGAGCATTCACTTTGTCTATTTTGAAGCCAGCTGCGATATCCAGCTCAGTTTCTCACAGCATTCTTGAAGAGAACATTGCATTTATAAGCATGGATTCCTTAAAACTATACGCAAATATTTCTTCACAAGAGGTCGTACGACAGATTTTACGGATGGAATTAAACAAGACTGCCCTTAAATACTCAATGCAATTAGTGTATTTTTTCTGAGATATAGTAAGTTCATTTGGCACTTAATGCCTAAAGTTATTGCTGTATTTCAGGAGGATTTTGAAGTTGGAACTAATGCTTTGCTTAACAGATTTAGCGAGGACCTTGTCCTTTTTCAGGATCTGTGTATTTGGAAAAGGTGCACACAGGAAATAAATAAGACAGACCACTAAAAACCGATGGGCCATGGACATGAGAATCAACAGCCCTCGGTTTTCTTTAGCTTTTGGCACAGTCAGCTTCCAGCTGGAGGATATGCCATCACTGATTCCAGGAACTTGTCACACCCCTCAAACTGATGAGCTATGAAGCTGTAAGTCTGGTGTTGTCATCTGGTCACATCCTTGGGCACACATACTGCAGGATATGTGGTATCAACAAAAGGCTCATGAAAACACCTTCTGCTTGCAGAAGGCAGCCGCAACTAGTCACTGCACATTTGTAGAATGTGATCACAGCAGCCACTGCTAGTTTCCAACTGGGCAGCAGGTAGTTGTGTCCTTTGATCAGCTTCTGGTGTGAACATTTGCTGCAGTAGCCTGTCACGATAATGACTTGCTGTAATTCAGTGTTTCTCAAAACCAGAAAAGCAAGCCAACACAAAGTGGTATATGTCATTACAAGTAAGAGCCACCACACTAGACTGCTTATGGTTGACATCAACTGCAAAAAGCTAAGTAATTACAGGAAAGTACTGACATTAAAACGTAGTGGGCCAAAAGTCACAACAAAGAACAGCAGCAAGATTAAGGCTGTAAGAGGATGTTCAGCCACCTCAGTACACACTATAAGAGAAAGCAATTCAAGACCAATTGGGATGGTCTCATAGTGCTCACGTGCAGCTGACAACTGCTTGTGGGACAAAGATAAAGAGATTCATGAAAGGACTTAGGCTGGATGTGACCTCTAAGTCCTCCAGCCCAACCTCCTGCTCACAGCAAGGGTAATTAAAAGTCTAGAGTTCAAGTTGCTCAAGGTCCTGTCCAGTTAAGCTTAAAGGCTTCATATCACAACTGGGAAACCTGTTCCGGTGTCTAATCACTCCTTTTTTAATGCTTGTAAAAATGCAACCCAGTTTAATGTATTCTTCTAATGGTTCAGTATCATATGTGTATATAAGACCTACTATAGCGGAAGTCCTTACTATGGCTAAGCCATCATGTTGAAGCGTGACCAGGTGATGCTGGGTGCTCCTGGGTTACTCACTTCTTTGATACAAGGCCAGGAAGATAGCCCACAGTTTGCTTCTAGGGTGGCTGTTCCAAGAATAAAGGGCTATTGCTATTAATTGACATTAAAACATCCGTGAGTTATAGTCTTCCTTGGACAGCAGGGCTCAGGAACAGAGATATGCTAAAAACAAGTACCACTTCACTGTGGAAAACAGCAAGGTGTAACTCTCATCTTCACCATAAGAAGGACAGGAAGCTTCAGTACCAAAACAATCTTTAATCACCTAGCATTATCTGAGTCATGGAGGAAGATACAGAAACTCATTAAGACTCCTGAATAAGAAGACAAGAAGCAGAAGTCAGAATGCAGGGTAGCTAACACTGCAAGACACAACAACGAATCCACAGAAAATTAGCCAATTAGACAGAAACCAGTGGGTGACATTTCTTTCTCTAGATTACAAGTATCCTGCAGAAAAAAAAAACCAACAACAAAACAGAACAAAAAAACCCCATCAAAACAGTAGCACTGATGATTCAAGCAGAAATATTGCTTGAAATCTTAGTGTATCTCAAATAAAAGCTTGTGTAAGCAATTACACATTTAAAAGTCAATATTTTAATAAATTCATGTTATTCAAAGCAAATTGGAGTTAGACAGTAATAATACCTTCCTGTTGTTCTGCAATTATCTCCCATTTCATAAATATACAGAGCTTCTCAAAACATTTCTGCTGTGCTCAACACAGCTATGCATTTTCTCTCATCCCTCTTAATACAGAAACAAAACCTGTTGCAGAGACCAGGCCCTGAACCTCCTCCTCCCCTTCTGGAAGGAAGGCCTTCAGGGGCCTATACAACCAAGCTCTTTTCTGGCAGTTCTGTGTCCCTTCTGCACAGTTCTCCTGTTTCAAGAGAAAATTCAGTTATTTTCTTGGCACTGAGGATGTCTCCTGCCATGTGGGAACAGTGTGTTTGTTCCCTTCCTGCTAGGAAGGGCTGATAACCCACTTCCAGGGTGAATGTTCTCATCACCATGCAATCCTACAGAAGGCATGCACTGCAATCTCCTCTAACAGGGCTCTTAAATGAACTGAATAAGCCTGACACTATTTAGATCATCCCTAACTAATTAGGCCACATAAACATCATGCAAGCATGCTTCCCTAACAATTTCCACATTCTAAGTAGCAGAGGCATTTGCTAGAGTCAACAAAAATATTTCCTAGCACTTTCACAGAAACTTAGAAAACTTGAGGTCAATCAGGTTCATAATCCTACAATATTCTTTAGCCCTGGATAGTAAGTAAAACTTAACCCTCTTAAATGTGGGTGTCTAGTGATGGTTTCGGTGCAATCCAGACATAACAGCAAGAAATGCTAAACATAAATCAACACTTTCACCGAATTTTAAAGGTCTCAATCAGCATTCACAAGCATCAACCACGACAACCTGTAATTACTTACTTTTGCAGCTTTAGATGGGAAGGGATGGAGATAGTTAAAAATAGCACAGGGACAGAGAAAAAACTAGTGATACTAAAGGCAGACTGCTTCTGCTTCCTGCTGATGCCTTCATCTGAAGGACCTCAAGGATTATGGCCCAAACCTCATAAAATGTATGCATCCAACTGTCTGTTTAGCCTTTTCCCCCTTAAGAACAGCAGATAAGGCTATTTATGGTTTCTGCATCTTGCACCATAAAACAGTGTGATGACACTATTTTTATAGTACACACACAGTTTTCTGTGCATAAAAATATTTCAAGGCCTCCACAATATTTTGACTATGAAATTAGATTTTAAATTAGATTTTACAACTCTCAGAATTTTACAACTCTCAGAAGATTTATGTCTTCCCACCAGGTTGCCTCCAGAATCTTCACGAATGAGTCTGACATGTGACAGTGTTCACCCACTGGGGATTTGGATACTTTATTTGCAATTTGAGTAAACTGTGATTACTTCAAATTTTAAAGCTCTTAGCACTGTTAAAGATACATTTAACAGGTTACTAATAATCTTATATTTAAAGACAATTGTGTATTGTAACAAAAAGTTATATTCAGACGCTACAGACAGGATTTTAAACTAGTTTCCCATTGAAAGAAAGAATACAGAACTTCAGAAGTTTGCTGGCAGATTTCAACAAGTTAAGCAGCTGAAAACAATCTTCTACTTTTAATGCCATTTACAGGACGTTATTTTCAGAAGACAGACTGCTCCAGAGACAGGAAAACTAAAGCAAGATTTCACTTTATTTGACAGAACTGACATAAGAGAGCCTTTTGTAAACACTCAATCACATGAGAAAAGCTTTATTTGGTGCAAGTTGAAAAATTATGCAGCTGACAACACTGAGGCCTCACCAGTTCTCCTGCTTATGACTATTTGCTACAATCACAGTGTGCAATTTTAAACTTAAAACTTGCTTTTCATCTGATTTCCCATGATTGTCCACAGATTAAAAACATGCACTGTGTATACATCTAAGAAATTAATATGTGTTTCCACCTACATGCAAATTAAGCTATTTTAAAAATAAAGGCACTGCATAAGAGATGCTGCCTTTTTCTTATTTGAAGGGGGAAGGAAAAGAGGAAGTTCTTTCTAAAATATCAAAAGGCCACTTCAGGTGTTTTCTACCATTTCTGAAGCATAAGGATCTTAATCTAAGTTAAAAGACAGCTTCACTCAACACACAGACCGAAACATTTAAGGGATCAAGAGACCAAAAATTAAAAAAAAAAACCAAAACCTAAATATCAATACCTAAGAACAGATTCCCTGCCTTGTTCTGATCAGCATACAAATCGGCTACAGCATCCTCACTGAGGATTCTGTAACGATACTGTGTGGAGAAGGTACCAGTGATCTTTAACTGATTTTACAACAAAAGAAGGGATGAAACAAGGGACTGCTGTTTAAGAAATCTAAACTATAAAAGTGCTTGTTCAGACTTGAGTCTGCAGTTGTCTAGCTAAGTGATCCTTCACTCCTAATCCTGTCAGCCCATTACACAGCTCACATTCTCCTGAGTGCCTTCAGATCCCAGTTCATTTACATTTCCAGTACCTCCCAGAACTACCCAGTTCAGCTAGAGCTGGCCAACTCTTTTTCAAATACTTGCTGCTGAACTGTGGATCATGGGAGACCAACAATTAAGATGTGGGTAAACAGCATAGCATATAAAACCAAATCAAATGGCACATGATTAAGAGAGATGTTTTTATCAGACAAAGAATATTTTTAAATCCTCCAACCTCAGTTCAGACAACACATGCAAGGCTTCAGCCTTGCAGAGATATGACATAACCATAACCACAAGCATGCTCCAGATGATAATATTCTAAGCCATCCCATTTTAGCAGATCATTTACCAAATGACATACACAACCTGGGGCTTCTACTGATGAACAAGCTGAACACTGTCACTTCCTGTTTACCTGCACAGCATCAGTAGGAGCTTACTCAGCTGCATCTCACTGCTGAAGGCTGCTGAAATCTTGGCTGGCCAGAAAGCAGCAGACACATGACAAAACACAGTTGGATATTTGTGTTCCGTTGTTAAAGTTACACATTTGGCTGCTTTCAGAACAACAGAAAGTGTGCTGTGCACAGGCTGTCCACAAATTTGTCACTGTCCTACTGCCATGGAGCAAAATTCTCACTACAGAAGAAAGACATTTTGTCTTGCAGTTCCACCCCCATACCTGCCTCCACAGGCACCATGAATCAAGGTGTCAAAGACTACTCATTTCCAAAGCTCAGGGAACTTTCAGATGAAATGTTAAAGTCTACCTTTTGATTTTCAGCCATTTTAAATTAATCAAGATTCCCAAGACTAGGATGACCTTGACACAAATAAAGCACTGTGCAGGTATGTAGATTAACCAGTTCTCAGAACTATGCTTCAGTCATACACAGAAATTGCAGATTGATGTTTCAAGCCATACAGATTCAAGGCAAGAATCGGGCATTTCACGCAACCCATGGGCTAAAGTTGGAGCTTGAATGTGTCCTGCCTTGTTCTACTGCCTATTCAGCTATAAGGGAAAGCAGCTCCTTTGACTCAACACAATCTTCCTTTCTACTAGCAAGCTATTGCTTTCATGCACTAAAGAGTTAAACTCAAAGTAGTTCCTTATAGACACACTTAATGGTGTATGTATCACACTCACAAGTAAAAATCTTCAGAACAACAGTTAAATTGATTAAAGAAAGGATGTGAAGCATAAGCCTCAGGAATTCCTGAATTACCCCAGCTCTGGAACATTCATTAATGAGCCCCTGAAAATGCTATTTAGCATCTACTGGTATTCCCAGGTCCAGATTAAAAAAAAAAAAAAACAAAAAACACAACAATTTAGTATTAGCTTTGCAATGGTGAGGTTAAGGTGAATTTTTCTTATGATCTTTACACTTGAGAACAAAAAATAACATGGAGTTTTGACTTCAGATATTTAGAGAACACTGAAATAAAACACTTTAAATTGTTTTAAAAGAAAAAACTCTTTTAACAGAAAACATTAACTTCTTGCCAACATGAAACAAAGAACCCCTTCAAAATATCTACAAATTGGAGAAAAGGCTATTAGAAGTAAAACCTCTTTGAATAATAGCCAGCAACTGGTCTTGCAATTGTGTATACAGCTTGTGTCCTTGCCCTGTAGACTCAATCCACTTACATAAAGGTACTTAGAGATGTAAACACCCCCCACCCCCCCACCTCACACTTTCACTGTGCCACAACTCAACATGCTTTAATTCCTCCTTCAGCAGTTCCTGTTTGACCAGAACAATTATGATAACTGAAGTCAGATACAGGGAAACATAACTGTGTATAATTTGTTTTTAATACCAACAGCTGAGTCTATGACTGAAGTTATTCCCAGTTGTAAGTCTTAAAAAATAGACATACTAAAGGAAAAAACAGCATGATGATCTAGTAGTTACATGATCCCTGGATATATCCAAAATTCATTCCAGGGATAAAACACTAAAAGCTCTTTCAGGGTAGATATACCCAATAGTGAAAGCATCAGCTGAATGTTTGGGAGACTACTATTTTTCATTTAGTTTTGGATGATGTTTGCATTTATTTCTCCCCCATGCCTTAGCTTGGAGACACAGCCCTCTACCTCTGTAATTTGCTTTGAGAACTGATAAATCAAACATAAAATTATGCTGCCACAAACAGAAATCTATTATTTTGGGAGGAGGGGGATAGGAGGTGTCCACATTATCTTCTCTGCTAACAGCCAAGGTTAAACCAGCCAAATTTCTATATCACTAGTGTTAATTTTCTCCCCAGTGCATGAACATAATACCTGATAGCAACTGTTTTAGATCTTTACCATGAGGGATGTCCCTTGAGTAAACTGACATTTATTACAGCTAACAGCTACAACTGTCACTGTCAGAACAAGTTCCTTCGTAGGTCCAAAGCACTGCATTTATCAGTGCACTGTGGAGGTCAAAAGCCACTTAAATCCACCCATGTGTAAACAAACTTAAAAGCTTGGAAGCAGTATCACAGAATGGTGATCTGACCTAGACAATTCTATGCAAATCTCAGACTTCAGTCACCTATTGCCAGACAAACCACAGCTGTAAATTCTGTTAGCAAATTTACCAAAGCTTTTTTAAGTCACCATTACATATGTTTAGCATTTGATTGTTAAGACAGAAGAATAAAGAGTACAAGGCACATAATTCAGAACTTGATGGCAAAAGGAAAATTATTTTTTACGGAAAAAAAAAGTAATTTCCCACCTACCTGACACTTCTCAGTGGTCTCCTTCCAGGATAATCCTGACCCCTGAGCAACAAACTCCATTAAGTCTTAGTACATAAGGATCAAGAAAATCATCCTAGCACTCTATTCCTATTTCCGACCTAGCCCTTCCGTAAGGGCAATTGTCACCTCATACTTAAGGTTCCTTTACAAGGGATTAATGGGAAAGCTCCTTCCTTGAAGTCAAAATTCTTCTGCAGCTCCATAAAGAGACAGAATGTTACTCAGCACAACACTGCCTGTTCCCCTGGGCACAACCAAAACAGCAGAAAATATAAAAAAAAATCTACTCATTTAAAGTGTTTGCTTATACAACAAAAAATTTGCTGAAAAAAGGCAGCACCATGTATTTTTCCTCTACATTCAACACTTGGCATCCATGTCCAGTCAGCAGTTTCCAGTATAAATCCCACAGCTGTTATTTTTTTCCTGCAGTGCAGAGCTGGTAGTACACCTTTACACAGCAGTTCTAATGAGGAACCACACACAGAAGTGAGGAACAGGGGCAGCTGGCACTCAATCTTTTATTCTTAAATATTAATATGTTTGGATGGGGCGGAACATAAGCATCCCCACCAAAGATTATTATCTCTCCAGTACTGCTGTAGTCCTGTTCATAATTTGTGAGCATCGTGTAACAGCAGTAACAAATATGCTACATGAAAAGTTAAGAGTGCATACCAGCCTGTACTTACAGATAATACAAAAATTACTTCACCCTACTTACAATAGTACTAAAGTAGCACTAGATCTTGGGTTAGAAACAAAACTTACAATTAAGAAAAATCAGTATTTATTAGATCAGTACAGGATTTTAGAACCCACAAAGTCACACCAGTATTATTTTAACATGAACACAGTAGTTTAGATATTTTAAAACCTTTTAGGACAAAAAATATTTGTTTCAAAAAACATTTACACAAAATACTAGGTCTGAAACTGACCTTCACTCTTTCTGGTGAGTATGGTCTGAATTAAATGCAGCAAGTTGAACCAAAATAATAAGTTTAATGAGAAAGATCTTAAGACAGCTTTGCTTTTGATCCCAGTGAAAATTAAATACTAATCCAAATCAATTTCAATTGCACTGGCAGTCCAATCAGTCAGTATCATTACCCTAATCAATAGTTAGATTTGAAGCATTATATGCTTCGGTTCCTGAACTACTTTTCTGCAAGTCTCAATCTGTTCTGGAGCTGACAGTGAAGTTAACACACCTCTTGCTACTTAGGAGAACTGGCAACAGCTTTACTGTCAGGTCAAGCATTTGTCACTTAGCTGAAAACTTCCACTTATGCAATGTTAAGTTACAGTGCTTTTATGACAGCATAAAGACAGCAAGTACATTGTTAGACTACATTAACAGAATTAAAATGTTCATTAATACCGGCTGTAACCTTTAAACAGAAGGGAAAACCAAAAGGTTATTAATGACCTGTTAATTTTTTCAGAAGTGTAACACCTTTGGTAATGAGATATTCCTCCATAAGGGCACTGATGTAACTTAAACCCCAATGACTAGAAGAAGGTAGCCCTTGTAAACACTGGGGGTTCCATGCTTTGTATGGATACTTTCTTCGTGATCAGCTAACTACACCAATTGCTCTGAGCACCTGCACAGCCTCAGTCTGTTAGTACAGCAAGTTCCTGATGTTGTGAGTATATGAAAGATAATGCGAGTCCCAGGAGTGTACATTTTAGAGAAAACAGGCTGATTACCTGATTAAGACTGCAAGAAAAATAACACCCTACTCAAAAGACTTTGTATGAGTATAAAAACATGTATCTCTTCCAGTCTCCTGGAAAAACTAATCACAGGAATGGGATCTACTTAACTGCAATGCATTAATAGGTTCCTAGACGTTAGCAAAGTATATTTTATGAACATCAGATTAAAGTCTGTATAACTGGGTCCTCCAAAGATCTAGGGATTGTTTGTCAGAAACTTCAATACCGGGATGATCTTCCTATAGGAAGATGGAAGGGGGTGGGAGTAAGTGTGCCAGTAACACAGTGAGACCTCAAGCAAGCCTGGGCAGGGAAGGAGGAGGAAGTAATCTTGATTTCTTGGTAGTCAGGATCCACTCCTGGGCACACGGAATATTTACAGAAGGTGAAACAGATCTACAGAATGGATTGAAAGGCTAGCCAGCTTCACTGATGAAAGTGTCCTGTAGAACATTTGTATTCAAAAGTACATCCTTCAGAAGAAGGCCTCTGCCATCCACCATGTGATGTGCAATATGATACTGAACTCAAGAGTTTTGTATTAGCTGATGTGGAACTAAGATCTCTAAGTCTGCTAATCCCCACATAAAAGCTTCAGTTCTACAACAAACACTATAGTCCTGTGAAGAATCTCAGATGGTGACTGCCATCAGTCACCTCACTTCAGGACCAGGTTATTCTGACAAACGAAGGCTCCTTGCTACACTTCAACAAAGTGCCCAAAGCATCTGAAGTCAAAGACCAGCCTTGATGAGTCATGGCAGATATCCTTATTTATGGCTTTTTTTTTTTATTCGGAATAAGCCAACTATGTAACACCCTTTGCTAATTAAGACTTGCATCACAGTGACATTGTCTGTATGGGGTGACCTCAGAGAAGAAGTTATTTCCAGTGATATGGATCTTGGCACTGTTTCGTTTCATTGCTAGAGCAATTACTGAAGCCAGAATTGGCATTCAAGTCACCATCCTGAAATTAAGGCTAAAAGCACTCAACTTCTAAATCCATGATGGATTGCTATCTCCCCTCTGAAGCAAAGACTACCTGCTGTGGGAGAAGTGCTTGTACAGCACCAAGCATCACCAGGGGTCCAGTTCCTGCCAGTGCTGATTTATGAAAGCTGGTATTGGAAAAAAATATGGCTTGAGGAAGAAAGAGAGATCACAAGACACTACAGGGGGGAAATAAAAAAGATAAAACAAAAACTTCAGGGAAGTGTCTACAGAACCGAGACATCCCAGACAGAACCAATGATTAAGGCGAGACACCAGAACAGAAAGAGTATTTGATGGTTAAACTATCGTAAATTATCCTACTTCACACCCTAGAATTGTCACTGGAGCTGAAGTGGTAAACAAATTGTTGCATCTGAACTGACAAAAAAATGCTAAAACACTCCAAAATGCAGCTGCAGGCAAGATTCCAAGAGACCTCAACACATCCCTTGAGTCTCTGAAGACATACAAAACTTTCCTTATATTACCAACAAATTACTCATCACAAAAGAACGACAGAAATTCCTTTTCTTGGTAGACCAGTGCTCTGTAATCAAGAAGTACAGTAAGAGAAATGCAGCAGCCCTTAAGGTACCTGTACCTGCTGTACCTAATGCAGTCTGTTAGAAGGAGGCTACAAGTTTCCTTACCAGAAAGCAAATCTTTTTTTTTTTTTTTTCCCCTCTTGAAATCAGAGAAGAGGATCAGGAACCTTCTGAGCTCATGTTCACAATGTCAGTATCAGATACACTTGATAATTTGTCCACTGCACTAGGTTGCTACGCACACAAGCACACTTTTGTTGGCTGGAAACTTCTAGTCACCTGCATTTTCTCAGGCTTCCAAAGGCAATTTCTAAGAGCAGAGAGACAAGACCGAATTTTGTTGCTGACAGGAAACCCAGGTTTGACTCCAGCTTGATGTCAACTGACCCTTATCTAGTGAGGTACCACTGACAATGCTAGAACAGGTAGTTCACTTCTGCCTCCCCATCCTTTTGTCTTCCGGCAACTTTCACTGGTTGTGCTAATATTAGTAACTAGAACCAGGGGCACTCTGTGGATGCGATGGCAAGTGGTATAGCAAGTGGTGCGGCAAGTGGTGCAGCAGAATGCACATCTGCACAGAGAAGGGCTCTCTCTCTCTGCTCCCAAGACAACACAAATTGGGTGAGGATGGCCCTACCCATTTTGCCTATTAGGAACTGTGTTTACACCATTCTATTCCCAAAACCATGCTCAGTAAGTTGGGCGAGTACAAGCTAGCCAGGAAGTGCGTCAACAAATTTATACCATGGACAGCCGCAGAACAGGGCATGAGTTCACGCTACTGCCCTACTTAAGCTTGTTAGCACCAATATGTTAACACAGACCAGAGAGGAGAGAAAGAACAAGATGTATCCTTCTGTATAACTTCAATATACCCTGGGTGTGTACCTCAGGTTTTGAGCCTGTCAGTTCCCGTTACCAGAGACAGAAAGATACAGTCCAGACAGGTATGGCCAGCGAGAGGGATGGTCCCATTGGTTACACAGGGTAAAGCCTAGAGCAGCACCAGAAACATTGCTCAATAAGCAACCCTCAACTAAACAATACAAACAGAGGGCAGAGGAATAGACAGGATTTGTTGTTTACAGGCAGCAAAAGCCAGAGATGCTCAAAAAGACTGTTAAGGAAAAGTCTCAATGAAGAACTGAAGCACTGAAAGAGAGAACTCCTAAATGACATAAAAAGATGAACTGAAAAACATGACATGGAGCAAGATCTACATCTTCTTAGAGAAACATTTAGTCCTAAATCCATCTCCTTCCATCCTATCAAACAAAACCATAATGCATTATAATTGTAGACATGCAGACTAAGGAAGGGAAGGGCATGCTCTGAGCAGAGATACAGATGAAATAGCACCTCTCAAGTATCTAAATAATGGCACCTGAATATGATATGGCCAAATCTCTCAAAGACAAAACTAAATTTTTATTTTTTTTTTAATTAAGTGGTTTGTTGAATCACCACTGAGTTCTAGAGATCAAGTGCAACCAACATGCTCTGTTGCAATGACACTCTAAAACCTTGTATAATCTTAGAGTTCCAGCTACACAAACTGAGAATACTGCTAACAGTGCAGTGTAACACTTAAAAGAGGCCAACACTGCTCAAGAAAGGTCAAAACGATAACACCTACTGTATGTCTAAAACATACTGGTTGATATAAAACTGAAAACAAAATTAAGGCCCAAACCCAGTAGTTTTTAAAAATTGTTAATTGCCAGGTTACTAAAAACAAATGCATAATGCATAAATGCATAATTCTGTGTGCCCAGTTATAAAATGTATTTCATACCTGAGATACTCAAACTAAAGGTAAATAAAGAAAAAACAGCTCTGCATTTTATTCATCAGAAACTACTGCTTCCTTCTTTGCAAAACACAAGGGGAAGCTTTTGCCTGTGGTATTGCACAGAACACATACCACTACAGGATGTTCATAGTTTTCTTCCTCTTTTCAGTTAACCACAAAAATTGAGCACAGTTTTACAGAGAGGAGCTTATTTGGATGCTTTTGTGTGCGTTTAGTGTTATAAGCCAAGTGATGTTTCTATTTGCTTTGGCTGACTTAGGTGGAGTAAAGGAAAAAAATGTCTACTTACAAAGAATGACCACATCTTAGCTGTGCTCCTAGACAGCTGTCACATGGTTAGAGGAGCAGGAAATAACTTACAGTTCACTCAAAGCAGGACTAAGCAATTCTGCGATTTTGAGCCTGATCTGAGCCTGTAGAGTTGCTGAAGCTGTATCTTCCAGGATGTAGTTTCTTAATATAGCAGCTTACAAACTGGAGAGTCTGGTGCTCCCATGAGAAGCAGTGGAGGGAGGAGAAGAGGGTGGCAAGAAGCCCAGGAAATACCATACTCTGGTTTTTGCTTTCCTCTTGCTTATCCACCAAGAGTTCTTTTTTATAGCAACATTAACAGTAACTTTAGGCCAGAGAGGATGAAATAGGAGAGAAATGTCTAAAGGCCATATCTCAGGCTCAAGTGCACTCTATGTATCCAACAGCAAACAGCTGGCTAGCATAGACACTCTCTCCTCTCTTTGTGCAATGCTCTGTTGCATTAAAACAATACAAATCATGACTAGCCCAGCACTATATGCAGATAGGACTACATGTCCCACAAGACACAAAGTTCATCAGCAAGAACAAAGCACTTGAAGAACTAGGAAGCAGGGGAGTAAGGGAACAGAAGGGATAATAGTGAGAAGGAGAGACACTTCTACCTGGAGATCTTTGTGCTGATTATGGATGAGGGGCTGAAGAGAGAAAGGAAGAAACTATGAGCCTTTGAAGTACAACAGGAAAAGAGGAAATAAGGGCAGGAAACTTGTTTGTTTTTTTTTTTTTAAAGTGTGATAAGGAAAGTGCAAGGAGACCCTGATGAAAGCTGAGACACAAGATTCTGAGGACAGTGGCTAAATTGATTCCTAGAATATCATTACCAACTTTACAGTAATCTGCTGTATAAAAATCTGAAAGCTTTATTTTCTACATAGAAACCAAAATTAAGTCAGTAAATTACAACATAGTATGTTTTCTAACAGAAGAATGTTGTAAATAATCTCTTACTTTTATCCCAAACATAAAAGATATTACAACAAATTAATACTAATTTCTCTCCTTAGCCACAAATCACATACAGATAAATCTCTTGGCTGTTATCTTGAGAGGTGAGAAAGCATTTCTAATTTAGTGCCAAATTCCCAGATTCAAATATTCTTCTTGTTCTTCAGCTAAGACAGCAAGACAAGTGCTTTCAGCTAATTTTCAGGAAACACATCACAGATAACACCTGAAGTAAACACATTTTTTAAAAGCGCTTACAATCTTAAAGGCAAGAGTTACCTTTAAGAGTTCAAATAATGAAATACAGTTTTCTCAGCTTTCCAAAGAGGAGAAAGGCACGTTTTCTTTCATTAGGTCAGTGCTTCTCCAATTGCAGGCACAGTACCCCTACATACAAAATACTTTTGGTGAGCACAGATATATTCCCGTACAAGACTGATGATGCATAGTGGCTAGTTAACAAGGGTAGAGAAAGGCAAAATAACACATTCACTTTGAATGGAAATTAGATGAATGCAGAGGAATTCTGAATGACACAAAGTTCTAAATTGAAAAATGGTGTGTGAAACCAATTCACAAAAATGGAAACAGGACCCTGATCAGCAAGCCTTAACGTGATCTTTCAGTTTGAAGCTAGACACACCGGAGGACTGGAAAATGCATTAACACCGTTTCCCAGAAAATGCAAAAGAAAAAAACAAAACTGTCTTGGAGTGAGGATTTTAAGGATAGCCAAATAAACAGTACAGGGAAAACAGTCTAACCAAGGTGGAGATACATATATGAAAGCAAGCTTCTTAAGGTGAGCTGTAATCTGCAGATCTGCCAGTAAGTTGTGGAGCTCTGCAGCAAGTTTCCTTGCCAGCAATGATCTTCTCCGCAGAACATTAAGTCTACAGGAACTTCTCCCAGAATCATATATTCTTAACACACACATATTTTAATTTGAGATGCCTAATGTGTCATGTCATTCACTACACAAACATGAAGAGGTGTCGGGAAAATTGTCTAACTCACAGGTAGCTTAAAATACACTACTAAATCTGAATTAAGCAAGAAAGTGTCCCTATGATTGCTTGCATTACATCTCTTCTTTTTCCATTTGGCCCTTCTAGTACACCGCTCCCATCATGTGAAGATTACAGCGCACTTCAGGATCTTTGAATTTAACTGCAACTTGTCCCTAGAGGTAAGTGCACACCTACCGCAACCATTTTATTGGTTATCCAGGCATAAACAACATGTCTGGAAGTCACAGAAGTTAGCGTGGTAGTGTACCCAAGCAAATACCTTGAAAAACAAAACTATTTTGTACTGCATCTGCATCATGTCCCAGTAGAACAGTCTGTTTAAAACCACCATGAAGATACACTTCTGGTTCCACTAAATTCGCTTTGTGTGATGTACTGTTGCAAGGAAAACAAACTGGACAATAAAAAAATCCCTCTGTGCCCAAGTAATGCATAACACCAACCCTTCTTGAGGAAATTGTACCCTAACCTACCAATAAGCAACTCTTGTCTAGTACCCATGACACATTTTTGTTACTTGCTATATTTTATTATTGAGGTATTAGGTCATGAAACCGTAAGTCTCCTGCACCGTACCAAGTTTTATTTCTGTACTGCAAATATTCCTCAAGAGATTAGTCTATGAAACATGCTCACTGAAAGAGAGGACACCATAAATCTTACCACATGGCTAAGTGAAGAGCAAACTTTCTCAGAGAAACTGAGCACTTAAAAGCTAACTAAACCCCATCTTCACTGCAGATACCTCTGCCTGCAAAAGGTCCGTGAAAGAATCAAGACTTTTGGTTAATGAACTACTGCAAAGTTCCTAGATGACACTCACTCAAATACAGATCACTTCAGTGCTTCACTCTACCCACTGAAGCACTGAGGTATAGAGGCTGCCAGTGGCAATTGCTTTCGTTGCTGGCACCCACAGTCCCTACTCACCAAAGCCATAAACAGTTCTGCTACTACTACAGACACTAACAGCAGACCAATAAGGGTCATAAGCTTTACAGAAAAGTCAGATAAGTTTTTTTTCAGGCAGAAATACCAGTACTCTTCCTAAAGAAGAGATCTGAGATCTAAAGTTCCAGTATTCTCCATTATCATCTTTTTACCCTGAAATTGCATGATATAAAATGAATCTTAAACACCCTACTTGGTTCAAATTAGGCTTATATTAAACCCTTGAGAACCCCAGAATAAATATTCACAGAGCAAACATTCTAGTGTTAACAGATTCAAATCAATATTTATGATCAGATAATGCAGAGAAATCACAGCAGTTCTTCATTAAAAGAAGAACAAATTTATGTCTTTGCATTTACATATTTGCATGAAATAGTAAACTCAGACTTTATCTTCTAACAAGAAGCTACCTCTTCCTTCAGTGTTTTCCTAGACAAGTGGTATCTGGACATCTTGGAGGAAATCTTATAGTCAAAAGATGACTGTTCATCTGAATCCTGCATTAAAACCACACTCTTCTAAATTCCTCCACCTGATTCTTAGCTGTGAAGAGCTGGTAAGTTACAACACAACAGCTTGTGACTACAAATTGTTTTCATCCTGTTACTTCTGTACACTATAGGATTCCAGAGCACTTTATCAGGAACATGAGTGGTATACTTGACCAGCTGATGAACCACAGAGATGCTAAGACAATTTTGGCACTTGTCTACCTCCAAAACACAGGAAAATAAATAAAAAAAAAAATCTACAAAGAAGCTCAGAAAAGAATGTAAGAGTGTTGAAGCCTTAACAGACTGAGGTTCTTGTTCCAGGCCTGTATTACTAGATCACATTCTCCTTAGCAACACATAACACTTCATAAGAGAGATGTACAGCGACTGAAATTTGTAGTAGGACTCACCTTGCATGTCAAGACATTAACACGTGTCTAGCACATGAGCTACAAGCATAGTCAGGAGAGATGTAACCACTACAGTCACTGAAGCAAAGACAGAAATTCAACTAATAATTGTTTTAATCTTCAAGTAAATTGAATAGATTTAGATAACAGCCAGGGATGTCTACTGACAGTGATGGGATTTTAACACCTAAACTTCAGCCTCTTATTCTCGAACTGAACCCACACTTTATGAATTGATGCTTTGTCTCAAACACTAACAGCTAGGAGATGTAATGCTTTGTAGAGCATTCACATGAGGTCTAAAAACATTTCTCATCCATGGGTGAATAACCTGTTTACAGTGTATCTTAGCTTGTGCTGTAATTACCTTAATAGGAGGTTGTGAGAAAAACAAGCAAGAGAAATGTTTTGTAAGTAACCCTGCTTTAGATACATGGAGACAATTTGAGGATGATGGCTAAGCTACTTGCTCTGAAGAGTCTGACCTGACCCACTCCTGTTGAAAATCAGTTTTGTAGGCACAGGTCTGGTTCAAAGGAACTGTCAAAACTCAATGTAATTCCCTCTAAAAGGGAAGATTATTGCTGATACTGTTTAGCAAAGTGACTCCAGTGGATACTAGTCAGGCACCTGAAGATGCTACACGTCTTTAGATAAAACAGGATGGTCCTCAGAAGAAATCTAGGCCTAACTCTCAATATTCTTCTGTTCCACAAGACCCTATCCTTTACACTTCCTCATTTGATTCTCATTTAAAAATACACCCAGAGATGAGATAACTACCACTGAACTGATGAGTCAGTTATCCCTGTCTGTTCAAGGGATGATTCCTTTCCAATTCACAATCTCAAGGTTTTTGGGAAATACAGCCTGCAGCACAACTGGCTCTTTTCAGCCTCATGAAGCTGCCTGTTACTCAGACCTGTAGTTCGCCTTCAAATCTTAGTTCCTGCTGTTTTCATACACACAAGTAACCTTCCAAGTCCTTTTTTGATAAAACCTTTAAATCTTATCAATTAAGAGCTGTAACCGCCATTCTGGTTTTTATTTTGTTTTATCTCAACTATTACTCTAATTTGTCCTTTGTCTTTGACATAGCTTATTCTGGTCACATGCACTCTAAAAGCAGCCAAAACAGTTTTCTTAGTTTACTGCTGCCTTACTTCTGCTTTTGCATTCTACGTGTTTTTGCATTTTACCAGTTCCTGCTTACCATATAAACCATGGCAAGATCTTACAAATAACAACCTATTCCTAGCCTTATTCATTACACCTTATCCAAGTGTTGCGTTCCACTTCCCAGCAGTATAAAATAGCCATACTCCATTACCTATTTCTAACGCTATCAAGTACACACTTCTCATGTTTTCTTTCCTCAGGCCTCACACACATATAAAATTATTTCTACAGAATAAACTAGTTTTTCATCAATGACATCACTGACCTATATTAATCATGCAAATTATAAAAGTACCTTCTTTAGTAAAAAAAAATTAAAGAGGAACCTAGTATTAGCTTTTCCTTACAAAATTCATTCTTTCAGACAAAATTAAAGTGACTGATTTATAACCCAGCAGACTTAAGCAAAACCTTCCAAATTTGGCATGACCACAAAAATATTAATATGCACAAAAGTAACCTCATAGTTTACCTTAGCATAAGTTTACACAGACTTTTATTTCCACATTATGATAAAAAATAGTTATGGAAATATTTCTACAGGTCGTGAACTTTACACCTGACCTAGATAACAAATGTTATAGATCTGAATGAAAATTAAGTTTCATGCCTAAGTAACAATGAAAGTCCTAATGGACTACCTTACACTGGACACCTACTGCAAGCAGTCCCACATCTGGATTCACATTTCAACCAAATTAACTGTAGCTGCAGCTTGGACTATTAGCCAATGGCTTGGTTTTGAAAACCTGATCCGTCACGGACAAAGGTATTTTAATGGCTTATAGATTCAGATACACATTTCACGGCTCAGCAAGTGGGGGGGGGGAAAAAGGGGGTAGTGAAAAAAAGAGCTAGTAACCTTCTGTATATTCTGTATCTACACTTGTCTACTAGTCATTGAGATTCTCAAAGTATCAGTAGTGGTCCAGAAAATGGTACCAGTCTCAGCAACACACACAGAGTGATGGCTCTTCACCATTTCTCCCCTCCCAGGTAATTTTTGTGTTTACCAGTCATCATTACTTAAGATGCCATTGAAATTATGTCAGTATTGGAGTTCATAGGTTGTGAGTACTCAATCAAAATTAAGCTACTTGATAAATTCCTTTGCTTTTGCATAGAACAAAAACTGAGTAGTTGAATTCTTAACGTTATTTTAAAGTAGCTGCCTTGTTATCAGTCAAAAACAGTCTCACAGATTGCTGAAATAAATCAGTCCAGAATGCCACGTTCTTTCTCAACCAAACCTGTTAGGACTGATACCAGCACTACGCCTTCCGTAAGAGCTATAAATTATTACTACAAAAGGAGTATGTAGGACCATAGTTTAACGTCTCAACTGTTCTTCTGGCATTCATTTCACTAGTGATCTAAACAACAAGCCAAATCAAACATAACCTAAAATTATGTTGACATGGCAGATGCACATCACATCCAGCAGCATATCCATGCCTTATCTGGGCAGAAAAACCACCCATAACAGTCAGGTAGCACAGACAATTCAACTGATGGGAAACCAAGCTCGCGCATCCTATGAAACTCGCAAGATTCTCTTTTCTTAAAAAGTAGCATTTACAGTCTGAATTTTCACTAATGAATAATTCAAACATAGGTATTAAGAGATCAAATATCATACACATTACTGCAAAAACGAATTTATCAGCATAGCATGCCAACGCTGAGTCAGGGTAGGTGGTAAAATACTACTAGGCTCTGACAGGCAGATACTGTAAACTCACATTCAACAGCCAAAGCTGTTCCCATCTCCAGATGCTCATTCCACTTCTCAAACAGAGGTTGCCCTCTAAGGGACAGAGATATTCACTCTGTTCAGGATTAGTTTCTGAACTGTCACCATTTCTGGCTCATGTCACAATAAGGCAAAAAAGACTGGTTAAATACCTCTAGAGCTTCAAACTGAAGTCCTCAAGATTTAGTAGAGACCCTCAATACAGTAAGATGAGCCTACGCTTAACCTAGAGAGCATACAGAGCTGGGAGGAAAGGAGAAGAGAATGTGCCACAATTAGAAGAACCTCAATTGGTGTATCACACAACTTTCAGTGTAACCTACCGGAATGTGTAGTTTCACGTAAAATACAAAGCAAGTCATGTCTATGAAGCTGTCACAGATTGCATGACACCCAGATACTGTGAAGATATTTACCTCCAAAGTCTGCTTTCAACATGCTATTTATGCAGAAAAGTTGAGAACTTGAGTAGGTGAGTGTTACAGACGAGCCTAACAAACCCGACAAGCGTGGTCACTTGACAAGAAAATCTGAGCTGTAGAAAAACAAACTGGAAATGAACTTATACAAATTCATGGAATATTCTTTAAATTTAGAGAAAAGCTTGGGGGGGGGGGTGGAAAATGAGCTAAACATATGAAATGTGTGCTTGAAAGTAGATCAATTACTTGAAGGTGGTTTGTTTTTTTTACAAATTATTACTTTTCAAAACACAGGTTTTTCAGTCACACCTTCTGACCCATTTAAGTTACTGTAACAGCATCTTAGTTAACCCATCCCAGTGTAAATAGTGCCTACTTCCTGTTCAGTTACTACATCTTATGTTTTCCTTGTGACAGTTTGACCAACACCACCATTTCAAAGTCCAAAGAGTTGTGTGGAACCACTATGCATGGATATCCTGCTTTAAATCACAATTTAAGTTCATGCAATACTGTTCATAGCATTACAGTAAGATGCACAGCGCCTAACACAGCATGCTAGGTGCCGGACACAAAGTAGCAGAAGACATCCAGGTAACATTATTTTCAATGGCTTCCAAACAGTTAATTTTTCTTAAGAAGCATTTTCTTTATAGTTTTTTCAAAACTGCAATTTTTCTAAAAGCTGCTTTTCTAAAGAAAGTGATTCACTTCTGAAGCCTTCTAGCAGTTCTTTAATACAGAGAAGTTCAGTTTTAATGAAGTTCTATAGCAACATGCAAGAAGGTATTCTGCAAACGAAGAACGTGCTGAGTAACACATTTGCTACAAGGCTTTTTCTTTTAATCGCCTGCTACATACACACATATAAACAGGCAAAGGTGCAGTGCCTGAGTTGCATTTGAGTACGGGAACTTCTCGTTTAGGCCAGAAAAAGTACAAGCTAAATTCAAGGCAGGCCTCGCACTGAGAGGAGCCTCCCTACAACTTCGTCAGCACTGCTTTGCTGTACCGCAGGTGCACCTGGGGCTCGTCAAGCAACCGAACTTTTACCACCGAGCCTCGCGGCTGCTTCTCGATGGCCTGTTACCCCTGCAGAGTCCGTATCAGCCGCAGGGCAGAGGCGAGCCCCACAGGAGCCCCCGGAAGCTCACTGCCTACTGACGGGGCAGCGTGAAAGACAGAGCCCACACCGGCGGTCCTGGGACCGCCCCGGTGCACACGGCTCCAACCGGGACCAGCACAGGGAAGGGGGCGAGGCCGGGCCCGCCGCCGGCAGAAAGGCCCCGCCACCCGCGCTGCTGACCGCGGCCCCCGCCATTCATTGCCCCCAGCATCCCGCTTCACTCCCATCGCCCAGCGAGCTGTGGACGAGGCGGGTGGACAGCAAGGCCTGCGGTGGCCGCCCCGCTCCCGGGCGGCGGGACGGAGACAGCGGAGCGGCCGGGTAGGCTCAAACTTCCGCAGCCTTCAACTTCCCGTCCTCACACGCCCCCCCGCCTGGGCCGGGCCCCCGCGCTCGGGGTCTTCGGGCCGGGAGCACTACGGGCTGCCCCTGCCGCTGTGCTCCCCCCCGGACCGCCCCCTCCGCTGTGCTCTTCCCGGGCCGGGACTTACCACGCATTTCTTGCCGAGGAAGCCGAACAGGCTCTCGTTCTCCTGCGGGGTGAGCAGCAGGGAGCCCACATTAGTGACCCGCCGCGGCTGCGGGGGCTGCTGCTGCGGGTTGCCGCTCATGGCCGGGGCCGGCCCGGCGCTGCCCTCGCCGCCCTGAGACCGTTGGCGCCCGCGGCCCCCTCCTCCTCCTCCTCTGCCGCCGCGGCCTCACAGCAGCCGCATCGCGGAGCCTCCCTCTCGGGGCCGGGGAAGAAGGGAGATGGAGAGGGACTGCGGGGCCTCGGCCGGACTGCCGGCGGGGGGGTTCTGCGGAGGGGGTCAGCCGCGCCGGTGCCGCTCCGCGCCGACGACCGATCGCACCCGCCCCTCCGAGCGGCGCTAAACTTCCAACTCCGGCCCGGCTCCGGCCGCCGCACGATCCAACATGGCAGCGGGGGCGGGCGAGACCACAGCTCGCGGCTGCCAGAGGGGAGGCCGACGAGCGCGCGGCTGCCGCGACCATGCGCCGTGCGGCGGGGGTGCCGCCTTCCGTTCCAGCCCCGCCCGCGCGCGCCCTCCCCTCAGTACCGGCTCGGCCAGGCCAGGCTGGCGGCTGTTGGCGGAGGCGAGCAGCGGTGTGGAGGGGGGAGAACGAGGAAGAAAGGAGAGGAAACAGAATGAGGGGTCGTTGCTGTCCCCGCTGCTGCCTGACGTGTCCTGCCTTGGCCGGGGCCCGGAAGGCTGCGGTCTGGAGGCCGTGAGAGCCACCGGGGCAAGGCGTGAGGGGGAACGGGGCCGGGAGGAGGCCGTGTCCATGACGGGACTCACCGGGAGCGGGAAGAGAGCCCGAAATCCAGTAAACGGCACCATTGCCCGGGCTGAACCCCAGTGCTAGCGAGTGTTCGGGATGGCCAGGCCTCGTGCAGGGTACCGGCGATGGAGTGAGGATGTGTTGGAAGCCCTTATATTTGTAGTGAAACCCGATTTAATTTTTAACTCGGGAATCCTCTCACTTTCTGTGACGGAGAGGGTAATGTTCCTTCACGGTTTGACGGACAGATGACCGATTGCATCTGGAAGGCAGCTGGTACAGTCCTGGCACTGAGGGTCAGGGGGCAGCCTGTCTGGCCACACACACAAGGAGGGCAGGGCCGGAGTATCAGTCCTCCCGCTGCCCGCCACGGCTGCCTCTGTTCTAGGTGAAATGCCTGCAAACAGTAGCAGTACTTCAGGCCCTCTGGGCATCAGTTGCTGAGGAGAAACATACACAATCGGCAGCCTTTGTTAGCTCAGTTTCCCCCTGCTTCTCTCCGTGTAACAGCAGACAGCTGGGGTGGAGGTTGAAGACTTTTCGAAGCCTGAAGATCTAGCTCACAGCTGCCTTACGCGTAGCCTGGCATTCAGCAGCACAAAAGGTGCTTATGCTTTCACATGCAGAGGTGAAAAAACAGATGTCAAAGTGAGCACCTTGCTAGTTTTCTCAATGCTTCTAGGTGAAGAATTTGTTGGCTTCACATCTGCCAACAAATTCATTGTCCATCTGAAAGGTGCTATAGCAGTCCCCCTATGGTGATTTACTTTGCATTGTAGGGTAGAGCTGAAGAAGCGCAGGAAGAAAGGAACTAGAGAAGCACAAGAAGAAAGCCTGTGAACACAAGTTGTACAAAGCTGTACTGACTTCATATCTCCCAGATCAGGCAGGAACAGATGGCAACCCCTTCTGCTCTGTTTATAGGCTCTTTTCCCTGTGCTTAACAGACTGTAACTGTGTCCAGAAGTGTAAAGAAGGGAGAATATGATGGAAAATCCTGAGCTTCTAACATAAGAATTTAAAATACATGCAGATACAGGACTCGTCAACCTGCAGATCTCATAGAAGTGACTTGGGCTTTTGCTGTAAAGGAAGAACAGTAGGAACCAATACATCCAAAATACATTTCATCGATCCTGGATTTTCCAGTTTTCATTCCTTTCTTGTGCAAGTATGTGCATATTTTAGTGGAAGAGGAAATATTTTAGCTAAAAAATATTGGCAGCATTTTTCTTATTGAAAATGTATGTAAAAAGATAAAACATGTAAGCACTATGCAAGGTACTTGCATTTTGTGGGGCTTTCAGGTTTTTTTTTTGTTTTTTTTTTTAATTTCATAAGCAATTGTTTCATAGCCAAAGCTGTTTCAAGGATATTTACATACCTCTGTTGGTGATCATAGTGTAAATAGCTAGAAGTATAGTACACCTTCAATGAGTACATGCTGGTACTGTCCTCACCTCTCTGACCACTTGTGTTCCTTGATTTACTTTTTTCTCATTTCTGTTAGCTTTTACTGTTTATTCCTTCTTGTGCAGATCTTGCCATTCAAAGAGAGTTCTCTTTGGGTATAATGGGTGATATATTTTACTTCCTACTGTTTTTCTCAGACCAGCTGGCTGTTAGTTCTTTGTAAGGGCCCTTTAACCTTCAGGCTCTCCTGTTAGGGTTTTATTTGCATTTTTTGAATAGGATAGGCAGGAAAGGGAATTAAAAAGGACTGTTTTCAGACTCTGTGTGCAAAAGCTCTTTCTGTTTTTGTACCATGGCAAAGCAGCATATGCTGAAGGTAAATGGAAATATCAGTATCGCTGGAAATATCAGCATCTGGTGATAAGTCCAAGGGATCCACTGAAAAATAGATTTTTGCCTTTGATATTTATATTTACAGTAATATCAGCAAAGAGCTGCTATTCCTGCATAAAACATCCAATTTCAAGCAAAGCTCTCTCAAGGAAGGCCACCAGCTAGAATTACCTGTGTATATCTTGAAGAAATGGCAGTTCTTTCTTATCTCTCTTAGGGAAATTGCTGTCATTGTTTATCTGAGGTTTTTCTCAGAATTTCTCACTGTAGTCCTTAGGGTTCAAGCTGTGTTACCCACCACTGATGTCTGGAAGCTTTATGGGAAGCTGCTCTTCTGTATTTTTCCATTTCAGGATACCAGCTCGTAGCACCAAGGTACTGAAATACATTGGAAGTAACGTAACAAGTGTATCTATATAAGCAAGTGTAACGATACTAAAGCTTTATATTACAAATGCTTATTTAATAAACAGGTTTTATTATCCTTGTCAGACTTAATCTTTGATAGAAAATATGTATCTCTGAATTTGATCTTTAAATGTGGACCTTTACAGTACTTTTCAAATTTTCATACTGTGTCAGAGTTTAAATGTTCGTTTAAATGTTCAATTAAATGTACAATTTCAGGCATAACATTCTGCAATTGAACATCAAGTAAGAAGGTGAGGAAAACTTTCTGTTGAAAGTAATTTTTCTAGCATTGTGAACCATATTTTAAAGGTTTTATCAAAGTCTGAAGTATCTAAATGCAAGAAGTTCTCCAAGGATTTTTTTATTTTTTTTTTTTAGTAGTGTCACTGTATTTCCCAGATTTTTATTTTGTCCCAGGGCTGAATTCAGGTCACAGTTTAGTTTTCTTATTTTCTGTAAGATGAAGAAATGGTTGATTGCACCAAAGAACAAGTAGCCTTAAAGGACAATGCTGCTCTCCATACAGCAAAATTTTCTACCATCTCTCTTCCATCTCATGCTATTGTTGGTGACAAGTGGAGCAGCCTGGGACAAGTGCAAACCTTGCTGCAGGAACCACATAAGCATTGTTGGGGGAGATAAGGAGTGAGAGTGTCTGACTGCTGTCACCACATGGGAGGGCAGTGTCAGCCAGGCAGCCCAGGGAGGGGTGAAAGGGAGGAAGGCTTGTTTCCCTCAACACCCTTTTTGGTTGTGCCTGTAGAAAACAACAGTCCCCTTACTGCAAAACCTCCTGTGGTAATCAAAAAAAAAGGAACTGTCTTGGTGGCTGGAAGCAGGTTTTGAGCTGTGGAGACACAAGTTCTCTTTTTTTAAGTAAATCCCATTGTTCTTCTCAACTGAGAGACCTTTCTCTTCAGGGAGACCTTATTGAAGAGGATTGGGTTTGCATTGTTACTGAATTGATGGCAAATAACATATTAGCTATTTGACTGGTAGGAGGTTCATTCACTTCTGCTCTCTGCACTGAACCTTTAAGCATTCAGGATTCCCAACCTGCTCTGGAAGTAAATGAGTCATCTGTTAAGTTACAGCTCATTTCAGATTCAGTCACTGCCTTTCCTTTCTCACAGAGATTTTTACATTGTCTGTTTCAGGTGGGTAATACTGTGGAAGAAAGAGGATCTGGAGCCTCTGGTGTTTTTTGTTTTTTTTTTCTTATTGAAATTCTATATTGAATTTACATCCTGCAGATTTTGATTACAGAAGGACTTGAATTAGCAACAGAAGTTGGCAACTAAGTTTTATTTTAATTAGTTAGGAACACCTCTGCTGATTCCATATGAATGGGAAGAGTGGTGTCAGTAGGAAGAATCATATCCTTTTGTGAGCCAGGCATGGAGCAGAGCATCCTCACTTGCAACAGTAAGCATGGTGAAGGCCGGGAACCAATGCCATGGGACAATAAGGTCTTTCATTTCTTGCACGAATGCCGCCTTGGGTGCCAGCTAGAACTTTTTCTCTCCCTGTAGTGGCTGTTACGCCTGTCTTTCTGTTTGCATATCTTTCTAGCCCTCATTTTCAACCTCAGACTATTTGCTGTAAGGAGTTTGTGCCCTTCTATTCTGTTCAGCCAAGGATAACATTGGTTTTGGTTTGGATGTAGAATTGTACTTTCAGTATGCTAGGGTAAGATATGAGCAATTCTGTTTTAACTTTGCAGTCAGTTGCAGGGAGATGTAGCTCTTATCAAGAGCTCTTCTACAATTCCTTTGTGGCCTCAAGCACTGGACTGTATCACTCTCCTTTTCAGGACTGTGGAGAAGATGGACCAAGCAACATACTGGAATTTGAGGCATCTTCTCTCTTCTCTTGATACCTATTGATTATTGCCTGCAGTAACTGTGGAACAGTTGCATAGCTGCTCTGTAAATTAGAGGAAAACATTTTCCTTACCCAGCCCAGCTAGTGTCTACCCTTGCATCAAAGCTCATCTTCAAAATTTCATAGCACAGGGTTTGTTGAAACACTCTTTTTATTCTCTTTGTTTGGTTTATACCTCAGCAGAGATGTGACTTCTGAGTTTTACACCCAGCAATAACCATGAGTAGTGTGAATAAGTTCATTTTGATTTATCCACAGATTTTAAAAGGAATGTTTATTCCTTCTTCTAAGTTTCCTGACAAGTTTTTAAATTCAGTGTAATGAAATCTCCATCAATTAATCAGCCACCATAAAGCTCAAGGGCCTCACCAGTTAAAAAAAACAAAACAAAACAAAACATGTTCTTTCCTCACTGCAATCTGCAAGTCCGTTGTTAGAGCACATTTCCTTAACAACAGAAATCTTGCTCGCTCTTTGAAATGTCAGTTCTTGTTTGCAGCGTGACTGACCTCCCACCCTGATCAGCGTGGCTCTGACCAGGAAGCCTCGTCCTCACTGAGTGGAGGGGAGCACAGACAACTGCATTCAAATCCCCCCTTTTTACTGTAAGCACTGAGTATGATCTACATACTTGCCCTCTAAGAGCTGGCTTGATATCAGTCATTTACTCCCAATAGGTCAACAGCGTACAACTGGCAAATATGTAATGCACCACAGCAACAATTGCAGTTTGGATCCGGATGGATGACTTAATAACTTTCATGTAGTTTTTCTGTCTTTTTTTTTTTTTTTTTTTTTTCTCTTAATTCTGTGTCCGGTGTGTAACAACCCTAAGGAACAGGCTTGAACCACACCTTGGTTCTTTCTGGGGTTGTGCTGCGGCTCACACTGCTGGATCCTTACTTCAGCACTGTGGTGTTTCAGGGCTGGCTATGTCCTGCCAGTCCTGTTCTGCTGCTGCTGCCCTCCAGGAGGCGAAATATCCCATCAAAGGTCAGCCTTTATCTCACAGGGGTCCAGACCTGGGGTTTCTCCATTGCATCAAACTGTCTCTGGTGTTAGTACTTCTTTAATTCCTTGCTTCTCTGTGGAGATGCTAGTTGGTTTCAGTGTTTAGCAGGGGACAATAAGAAAAAGAGCAGTCTTCATGCATCAGTGTTCTCGAAGGCGTATAGCTCCGCCTCATAAAACAAGATTGAGAAGGTGCATATCTTGATCAGCCTGATTTTTATGTTCAGGGAGTTCACTTATATCAGCCTCAGGCCGACTAAAGCCACTGGTGCAGTGAACTATAATTTTTTATAAGAAAAATAGAGTATGCTTAATAAATCTAGAAGCTTAACAAATGTATGCTGTAGGAGTTTTAACAAATCTAAACAACATTAAATTGGACATGCTGCAAACTGCCTTGGGAAGATGGATGAAAACCATCTTTTTTTCCAAACCATATGTGTAGTCAATTGACTGTGGCTTATATGTATGATGCATCAACAAGCAAATTTGCACTCTGTCCAGTTGTTTCCCCTCAGAGATAAGTAAGTCTAAAAGTAAATCTTTGGTTTTGATTGCATCCTCCTAAGTAAAGATAATCAAATTTCCATAAGACCTTAGGAATACCTGGAATTTAGCACAGGCAGCCAAGTTATTTTGATTGGTACTATCCTGGCTACCCTATTATTACTTTCAATTAAGGACTCTTCCCATGGCATGTTAATATGGCACATACAAATTATATCAGTACCTTACGTACATTGCTCGTGCTCACCAACTCAACCTGAAGGAGAAATTGTCCTATGAGAACTAATTTGGCTAATTTTTTTCTTTTTCTAACTAAAATACTGATGTATGTGTAGTACAGCAGTGCCTGAAGCCCTGTACAGATTTGGTGCCTCGGAGCTTTATAAACGCATGAGAACCCAGTGGCTGATACAGAGGGAGGTGACGTTAATCTTGGGGAACATCCACAGAAGCCCGCCTCCTAAAACTAACCATCCTTGAATAAATACTGAATCTGTGTGTTACAACGTGAGGTAGAGAAAGTAGAGAAGTTCCTTTAATCAATTTTTTTTGTACTTCCTTGTGACAAATGTATTTTGGAAGATGTGTAACTTTTTGTGTGTATGTCATGGTTCTTCTAAGCCTACCGTTACATGTGTTAAATATATCAGGTTCAGACCTACCATTTTTGAGCTGATAGGATAGTTCTGTGGGTTTTAAAAGAGCCAGAACTGATTTTATTTGAACTCTAGACTTAGTGCAGTGTTTGCTGCAATAGCATAATATCCAGTGCTGACCTCCTTTGTCCAGTTAGATTTCTTGGCCTTGATTTTTCTTGTATCTATTTAAAAGATGAAACCAAATGTCTTCATTTAAAATACTCTCACAATAGTTACAGCATAACGAGTTGCTGTTAAAAAACTAGAAACCTACAGCACAGTTAATAAGGCTTTCTGGGAAAATACTTGCTACTGCTATAGCAGCTCTTTCGCAGAGGTCATGGCGAGGAGCCAGAGGAGGTTGGTAGACAGCTAGGCAACCAGAAAAGAACAAGTTTGTCAGCATGCACAGCTGATTACCATGAGAATAATATTCCATAAGCATAGCCTGCAGAGTGTTTGCTTAAGAGGAGGGGTTAATTTTTTACTAAACTTCCTAAAAGCTAAGCCATTTTTAACTGTGGTAGAAAGTAATTCAGTCAAATCAGATGGAATAAGGCTCAGTACAAATTTTATACTATTTTAATGCTACCTACACATTGCAGCAGGTGTGATATTTCAGTATGTGTAGGCAATATAGGACTATTCTCATAATGATACAATTATTTTGGATAGGTATTTTTATTTCTACTAGCTACAGTGATCAGAACAAGAAAATATGAGACATGTTCTTAGTGGAAGAAAAGACGGCCTTTAGTTATTATGTTTTCCTGCTTGTAATTGTCAACTAGATTGACAACATATAACCATACAAAATAACGCCCTCATTTGCTTATCGTTACACCCATAGCATAACTCTGGGAATATGGGTAGTCTTACAAGTTTTGTGGTGCTCCGAAACCCCAAATCTCTAACCGAGTATAACTAAATCATAGTTCCAATCTTCAAAGCAGGTTTAGGTGTGTTCAGCTGCTGCACTGTATCTGTACTTCTTTCTCTGGCTCTTTGTGTGCAAGGTCAAGGTTGAGAGTGTTACATGGTCCTGTGCCATGTGGAAACTTCCTTCACACTGAAATAATGCAGTGTTAGCTGCTTGCCTAAGGAATGGTATAAAGCGGATGCATTAGAATAAATGTATGAACTCTAAACTGACAAAAGATTGGTTCATATTTATATGGAGAAAATGTTTTTGATGAAATAATAACCTGCTCAATTTTTAATATTGTTCTTCAATATACAGAATGTTTGCCAAAGTCTTTATAACCATATGCAGTTTATTTCAAATAAGATGCAATCCATAACCTGCAGCCTGCTTAATTTTGCAATATGAGCTGTCTTTATCCATTATTTATTGTCTTTGAATATGAGGAGGATCAGAATATTAGACAGGAAGAGCACAGTGGCTTTGAGGGTGAGTCATGAGACAAAATTCAGCAGTAAAAAGCACCATGCTTAAATGTCTCTGTTGAGAACAACTGTGGGGGAGACCTGAGGATGGCTGGGAGCTGCGCAGTCCATGTGGGCTTGGAAAGGTAAATGCATGTCCCAGGAGCTTCATGGGAGAGATTCCAGGGAGGTATTAGTGCCTTTGTTCAAGGCCCTAATGCACCTTATCAGAAATAATGTGTATGATTCTGCCTGTTTTCTAGAATATTAATTTGAATTGGAAGAGGTTCAGAGGAAAGATAGTATGTGTGGGAGAATAGGAAAGAGGAGATGAGGTATCACGGCAAAACAAAATGACAAGACCTGAGAAAAGATACAACTTTAAAAACAGTGTACTTCCTGGTCGTGGAATAGATGCAGCTTCCATTGATTAGGTATCATTTCTCCTCATATATGTAATTTCTAAACAATCCCAGTGACTGATCCTCCTTTATCAGGTAATATCAGGTGATGAGAGACTTTATGAGGAATACATTAAAGAAGAAATCTCTTTTTAAGGAATGGGCAACATTGGTTCAAGAAAAATGTTTAGAAATTAATAATGAGTACATTTAGATAGAAACTTACAGATTCCTAATTATGAGGATAGTCTGCAACGTGTCTCCAGCAGGATTAGCTGGGGGCAAAAAATTGAACTGCTTTTAAGCTAGAGTTCAAGATATTTATCAGTTACTCTGTAAGTGTTGCTTTTAACACCAAGGGACAGGACTCAGAAGATAGATCCCTTTAGTTTTTCTGTTCGTATGTGTCTGTTAAGTGTTTTATCATCTAAAGAGTAATAATAAAACCAGTCACCGCTATTGAAAACATTCAGAATCCTTCTGTCTTAAGTTGTGTAAAATTAATAAATGATTTGGGTTTCTTGGAGGACAGTAGCTTCTAAACAAATCTGTTGGATCCTAATTTAAGTCTGTTTAGTCTGCAGAGGTGAAATTGTTCTGAGTAGAAAATACATGATAAAAGCTGTGTAATGGGTCTTGTCAGAAAGCTTTCTCATTCTATTTAGTACTTTTTAATAATAGACAATCTCTACTGCATTTAATAAAGAGTAACAGAACTCGTGAAGCCAGAACTGGTTGCTGGTTAGTTTAAATCAAATGAAGTTTATATCCTCTCTTTACAGTGTGCTGCTTGTTCTCTATATCTAGAAGTCAGTGGTTAAATAAAGTCTCTCTGGGAGGAATTTTCCATTCTGAGTCATAAGCATTGGATTGACAACCTTTGTAGAAATTTAAATGCAATCCTATTAAACAATACACTTCTATAAACGCTGAAGGATGGATTCTTTCTCTGGGTGCGGGGGCACTAAGCTGCAGTATCTTGGAGGGCGGCTTGTAGGGAATTTGTGTAGCTATGAAAGCAATAAAGCTGGGAACTGCTGGGCTAGAACACCTCCAGCATCCCATCAGGAGGACGGGATATCTAATGGCACAGGACCCACCAGCCAGCAGCAATTATCTAAATGGTGTTTGCCCACAGGCATAAAGCCACAACCACATAAATAAAACTGTATATCACATTAGAGCTGGAGGTTGTTCTTGCAAGCAGCATTTGAAACAAGTATGTCAATAAAATATGAGTAACTACCCAGTTCTTCCTGGTGTGTATTTTTAATGTACAAAATCTAAAAAAAATATTTCCTCTAAACTTACTTTTTGGTTTCATCAGTATTTTTTCTATAGTAACTATCCAGTTGGCTTCATTTTGAGTTCATACTCATGCAACTGCAGACTTTGGCCTTATAACCTCTGAATAATCTAAGTGAAAAATGTTAATGTGCTAAAACTGATTAAACAATGCAAGCACCGATAGTCACAGAAATCCAGAATATGCATAAGGGAAATTATTTTTTCCAGTATTAAAAGTAATTGGGAAATGTAAAGGGCAGTCAGCTCACTCAGGATGCTGCACATAAACACCAAGGAGTAAGCTAGAGAGGTCACAGGTCATGTTGTAATGATACAAAGGAAGAATGCTGATAAAAGGAGGTGTGAAGGTGTTGGGCAGCTTTCTGGAAGAGCAGAGGAGATGACACCAGCAGGCTGGGAGTGCATGAGATTCCCGTTCTGACTGAATGCCAGCACTCATCAGTGCCAGTGCACGATCACACTTCTGTAAAGCTGCCCCAAGTCACTGGGCTGGGCTCATGGTGAACCTTTGGACAGACACTCCATGGTGATGTGTAGTTCTCAATGAAGAACACACTATAGCATGATTCCTTTGCCGATAGTTGGTCATGCACACAATGCTGTGCAAGTCGTTTCTTGTTTTCACATTTCTGCTATCACAACCTCTAGATCACTTAAGATATGGCACTGGTATTAGCTTCCTGAGGAAGGGCATCTCAAGGTGATTGCTAGCTATACATGCAGGCACAAACCCTGTACATCTTGGTGCTGTGCTTACCAGAAGAGAGGAGTGTCGAAAGAGAAACGCAGTGAGGCCATGTAGCTGATGTAGAGTACTGCTATTGACACTTTCTGTCTGGTAGCAATAATTTGGTTCACCATCTCCACCTCTTTGAGTTATTTATTCTTTGTTAATTGAAAGCAAACAGTTGCTTACTGTTAGTGGTCAGTTGGTCTAATTTTCCCTTCTCAAAAATACAAAAGTTCAACATTTGTGCTTTGCTGTCCTTTTTTTTCTCTTGATGAAACTGAATAGCTGAAGTTATGCCAAAAGTTTTAAGCAACGAACAAAGCCAAGTAAACAGTCTACACAAGTGAATTGTGTTTCAGCACATGTTTCTGAGCCAGCAATCAGATTTAAAATATTTGGAAACAAAATCGTCTATTAACCAATGCAGTCCATAAACCTAATCAGCCATAATATATTCTTTTAAGATCAGCATGCTTTTGCAGTGGGGAGTAACCCCTCTCCCCACAGCTAAACAGGCACTTTACAAGTGTGTAACACATCATATATCATGATAACTCACAATCTGGAAAACAGCATGTTCATTTACAGTTGGAGTCATTAAAATTGCCATGTATTGCAGAGATGGAAGCAATTGTGCGTGTGTATATGCACGTTTATATATATATACATATATATATGTATGTATTATTGCATATATCATCACTGATTTTTCTTGTCCTGCACTGCTATTCCAACAAGGATGCATTCTGGCTACTCTAGTAAGGGAAAACTCTCCCCAGAGAAGAGCTACTTGCCTTCAGCAACCTTGAAGACCATCATTTGCCTTTGGCTTTTGAAATAGTTATTATCCTGGAACTATTGCACCAGCTAAGACCATAACTGAAGTTTTGATGGAGCTGTACTGTCTGGATGAGGTTGTATATCCAGGGCCTGAGGACAGGCAGGACTTCCAAGAAGGTAGAGATTTTTCTTAGGAAGCTTTGAACATCTTTCCATCACATGGAATTTGAAGTCACTGCTGGTCATACAAGATGATTTGAAACCAAAATCATGTGAAAAACTGCCTGCTCTCAAAGTGCCAATGTGCTTGTGGGATTTTATAAGCAGCTGGTATGTAAATGTAAACCTCCTCCTATGGTAAACATTAACGATGAATCAAGGAGATCTGTAGTGGGTGCAAGTTGAGTTCAATAGAGGTATGAGAATGTAAATGCACTGTGAACATGACTGGTTCTCCAGTGCATAGACTTATCTGCAGTGAAGTAGATGAGATTTCTACTAATGAAAGGTGTGGGAATAGTCCTGGGATGCCAGTAAGCCCTTGTGTAATCTCTTTTCAGTCACTGCCTGTTTTAAAAATTAAAATTCTAAACTATTCTATCAAAGCCCTTTTTGATGTGTTACTGGCAAGACTTCTGCCCCTCTTGAGCTTAATGGCAGAAGTGGAGTTATCAAGACCTGATAATAAAGAGTTTTTTAATATATGGCTATTGAATGGAGAAATTCCAAGTTCTCCTGCTTTGCTTGTGTCTTGTGTTATTAGCTCGTGTTAAATAAATCTTTTTTGATTGATAAATCTTGACGATGATACATCTGGATGACTTGTTTGATGTCTTCTGTTTCAGCATAATAAATTTATTTCCAGTGTTTCTGATGATTCCTCAGTTTACCCCATCACAAATGCTGAAAAAGAGAAACTACATTAAGTTGTTTGCTCATTCTAATACACACAGATCAAGGAAGTGCAGAAAACACAAAAATTAACAATGGCAGTCGGTATGACAAACAGTAGTGACCAAGCTTTCTGCAATTACAAAACAGGCTCTGGGTTATTTCAGTCTCACTAGAAATTTTGTTCAAACTGATGAAGCAAAGTTTAAAGTTTAGTAGATTTTCCATTGAAATGATGACTTTTTCTTTCATCTGTGATGATGGGTTGCCAATGGCAGGAGAAGAGATCTAGGAACAGGTTCCAACTGCATCACACTCGCCATTGGTCCTGGAGTGCTGCAGGAGCAGCTTTTACTCTCAGTGACACTTTCAACCCAAGAAGCACAGCAGGATATGAAAAGGTGGATGGAGTGGCAAACATTCAAATGGGCCAGACTGCTCCTAACATCAAAAGAGACTCAGTCTGAGAACTGGCCAAAGGGTCAATGAGATTCTAAGGCACTATTTCCATAATGACTTTGCTCTGTGCAAATGCTTCCTGCAAATGTAGAGCCAGGGAGCCTGGGCAAACTCCCAAATTTGCCAAGGGCTTTGTATTGGGCTAGGAATTGTCCTGTTTTCTTAAACTTTGGACATTCAACTTCTAGACACTGTGTCTTACCCAGATTGTGTCTATACTGCGTTCCTGTCATTTTTCATTTTTCCTAATATTTGTTCTCAGTTTATTGCACAAGGTTCTGATGTCTTTCCTCATTGGGTGAGTAACCAGGCTGGTGTGCTGTATGGTGCACTTCTAATCTCTTTTGTTTAATCTCTATAAATCAGGTAGCTAATTATGGTCTTGCTAAGTAAGACATTGGGGAAGCTTTTCCTTATGATTTGCCTTTACAACTTTATATATATATATATATGTATATGTCTTTATATTCTTATGCTTCTTCATGATTAAACGCTGCCATTATTTTACAATGTACATCCATGTATTGCCCTGGAATATCCCTTCTCAAAAGAAGAATAAATCATGGTAAGTAGATCTCAGAGAAGATATATCCATCTGGAATCCCAGGATTTCCTGAGTCAGCAGTTCAAAAATGGAAACCTTCATCTCCTTGAGGGTAAGTTGCAGCATAAAGCCCAAATGAATAATCCCCTAGCACCTTAATCTTCAAGAACTAGAAACTCTGAGAGCTGTGTCCAGAAACATGTGGATGTCAGGTGTGTCCAGCCAGCTTGTACCTTGGTTCTGGCAGAGAAACAGAGCTGGTGGTGACAAGGGTGAGAGGCAAAGAGCAGTCTTTGAGCCATAGGAGGGTGAAGGTGGAAGCTCTTGGACACTGTCTGTTTTCTTGTGTGAGCTTTGGGCAGCAGAAGGCTCTGTCCTGTGTCACACTAGAAGGATGGACAAGACCTGTCCCACCTCTTCCTCTCACCAGAGATGATCTCCTCACCTTGCAGGTGAGGGGAACTGTTGGGCAGCAAAACTGACCAGCCTTCCCATTTTCTCCCCACACTTCTGGGAGCAGCCAGTCCTGCAATGGGTTGTAGGAAGCAGCTGTACCCAGGTGCTGTGAACTTCAGCCTCCTGTTCAGCAAAAGGGAAGTGGCCTCTGAGCTTTGCTTACAAGGGGTAATGCCAATGCAGGACCATATCCTTTGCATGAGTATCTTGATTTGGAAGGATACTCTTGTGCTAGGCTTTTTGTTTACAGCCCAGCTCATACTCTGGCACAGATTTTGAAAAACAGTTGTAATTAACAACAAATATCTTAGGGTTAGCTTGTTTTTCAGTGATTAAAAAGAGCAGTTATTGTTCCTTTGCACATTAACTTTTGTTAATGCCACTTTGTGTGTTCACTTACCAAAGGCAAAAAGAACTGAAAGCGCCTCTGAATGTAAAGCTGTAATATATAGTTCCTCTCATAGGTTCACCACAAAGGATCATGCCAACCTCCTGCCACAGCATGCACAGCCCTATATTAAGCTATTTTAATGGCTCTTAATTCAGTTTTGATCATTAGAGCTTGTTCTTGAAGTCTGTATTTAAGATAGTCACTTGGAGTGCTGGATTAAATATCATACACAGGCCTTAAAAAACTCTTGATAATGTCATTTCCATGAGGCACAAGGGGTGGGATTTGTTTGACTGTGCAGATCGCTCCAGGAGCTATCTACATCTATGCTACATCTATGCTAATCACGTCATTTTCCCTTTATAACCAAAGAAGAGAAATAAGCACTCTAAAGGTATGAGTCAGCTGTTCTATTTCAGATATCTGGTATATGGTGAGATAAACTGCACCATAAAAGGAACTATTAATCCTTAGTGACTTGAAAAGGAGCTTTGGTGACCAGTTCAGGTATAGATATGTGTACTGGTGATATAAAGAGAAGTGAATCCCACTGAGATGACTGACAGTAATTATGGGCATGCCTTGAAATAAATGAGCTCAAGCACCACATATTTTACTCTTAGCCCTACAGCTGTTTGCATATGAAACAAGCTGGTGATACGCTATCATCAACACTGTTCTTGGTCTTTTCTATCTCCACAGTAGGTTGCTGACAAGCCTGACTGGTCCTTTAGAAGCAGAAATTGAGGTATTTAAAAAAGGAAAGACTGAGAAAAATGAGTTTGCATCCTGATAATTCTCAGAGTGAAGGCCTGGCTCTCTGCTTTTAACCAAATTGAAGTCTTCTGTATGTGGGCTTGAATCCCTTGCATTAAATTCTGGGACTCAGACATTGCCACTGCAAATGTAGCCATTGTTTTCTTGATAAACATATTTTACGTTGTCTTGGTTTTTTTTATTTGTTTTCTGGGGCTGAGCTGTAAAGGGTTTTTCAAAAATCATTCACAGATAACAGCTGATGTCTCCGAAATCTGTGCAGCACGGTAAATTATCAGCTTATTGTGCGCTTTTTGCGTAATAGAGCACAGCCCTACCCTAAAGTCTTCTGAAATAATGATTGTTTTTTAGACTCAAAAGGCTACTCTGTAGAATAATGAGAAACAAAAAGGGTGGGGAGGGGGAAGGAGGGGAATGAGAGAACAGTAAAAAACAATTAAATTTACTGAAAAATGTACTAAAGAAAAAAAGACTTCCGTTTTCACCCACAAGATGGTGCCACTTCCTCAATTTAAAGTACAAATTTCCTTCGAAAACACTATAAAAGTAACACTTATCAAATTAATCCCCACGAGAAGGGTGATGAAGTGCAGCAGTCCTACTAGTGCCTTAAAAATAGTATTTAAATGGGTTTTAAATGACCTATGGTTCTTCTGCTGTCCCTCTGCACAAGAGTAAGACACGTCCTTCATGAATCCAGGGACTTATTCTCTAATCTGTGTGACAGAAGCAGCCTTTTTAGTGCACACTGTCACTGCTGGCTCTTCAGAGTCACAGCACTCGGTCCGAGTGGGTTTCTGTTTCTTTCTGCACATGGTAAAAACAATTATTTAGTGAATGTCAAAGCATTATATCTAAGGCAATGTACTAAAGATGGGTGGTCCGCACAGATATTACTGCAATTTAAACAGGGCAGGGTTGCCAACACGTGGCTAAGAACACATCTGTGAGCCTTCACTGCCAGGATGATCAATCGGGTGGAAAGCTCCCAGCTCCCAGCTTTCCTTTAGGTTACTGCTGGGTTTACAAAATTGGCAGTTAGAAAAAGAAGACATACCACTTGTAACTTCTAAACTGAATGCATAGAAAGAGTGAAAAAACAGAACATTCAGTGTCTTTTTATAGTCACTTTGGAAGAACTTTTGGGATGGTAGCTGCTGTTTGTTATTTTTACCTCATTACTGGTGAAAACATGAAAGAGTAAGAAACAAATGTATGGTTTTATATAACACTTCAGCTGTAAGATTATCATGAAGTCAGATATGGAAAGACTAGGAGATGGCAAAAGAGGCAGCCCCTTAGCAGCTTTCTGGCCCATCCTGGGCTCCCCTTTGCTCACCCACTTTGGTGCCTGTGGGTGCCCTGGCCTTTGCCCTGACCTTCTCCCATACATACAGCAGCATCTCCTACCTGTTTCCCTGGTTACTTCCCCTCTCTGCTTCTCATTGCACTCATTTAGTAGCTGCTTCCTCTGTGGGGCACCCAAGGAAGTGCAGGGGAGCCAAACAGCATCACCCTGCTTTTATTTGGGGTTCAAGTATCCCAAAAATAGTGTCTAATGATGCAAAAACATTGGGCAAATTGACCATGTGTCATCGCTAGTCTAACACATGATGAGAATATGTCTTCATTTACTAAGAATAGAAGTGTAATTCTGTGTTTTATCATGCAAATTGTAATCTGTATTTAAGGTGGAAAAATCAACCTTTTATTCAAATGAATTGTGTGCCTGATTCTTACTGAAAGTCAAAACACATAAGCTCCTACATCTCTCAGGCAGTCTTGTGAGTTTTATTTGAGAGCATAGGCCAAAACTGTCTCCATTCATATGATTAAGAACAGCAGTGTGAATGACTTAAATAGTTTAAAGTATTTTTGTTTCTCAATGGACTCTTCTGAAATGTAGAAACCCCAATATTAGTAGCTGGAAGACAAAGCATGAGTTCATCTCAGATTCACAAAGCAAGTCATTGTCTCAAGGTAACCCTTCATTTGCACCTTGGCTTCTGCCTGGCCCAGGTGATACGGTGTCATCTGCATGGTAACCCCTAATTCTGTAGGTAACAGGTTATTCACCACCTGAGGCATGTTACTGAGGCATCCTTTACATTGTGTAAGTAAGTGTGGGGTTTTGCATGACTCAGGATGGCTCCATAGAACCATTTGAAAAGGACTTTTAAGATCACTGAGTTCAAGCATTAACCTAGCCACACCTTGCTTGTGTAGGCAACCTGCAAGCCTAAGGATGTGTCCCAGCCTAATTCACACAGGGTGTTTGCCCGATACCCAAGTAATCTGGTTCCTTGTGGGAGTTCCCCATATGCATATGCAGCCTGTGCTTGGAAAATGAAAATCAGTTCAAAGATGAGACACAAACTGACTGCACTACTTCCTTGATTTGCCCAAAAATCTGGATTTGAGATGATGTTGCAAGGCCCTTAGTTTTTATTAGGTATGTAAGAAGCAAAATTCATTTCACTTTTATTAAAATAAACTTTAATGATTTATTCTTTTCTTTAAGAAGATGAATAGAGAGAAGGGAGAAGGAAAACAGAAGAAGCTTCAAAATTAAGGCTAAAATTTTCAAAGAAGTAGATGTAATTTGTGTAAATCTCATTAAAAACTTCAGCACACCTATTTTAAAATAGTTCCACTCTATAATATGTTTGGTTTGGTTTGGTTTGGTTTTTTTTTTCCGTATTTTTAAAGGAAAAGCCCTTTCATTTGGTAGCCTTTTAAGTCATAATTAATGCCTCTTCTGTGGAAAGAAAAAAAAAAGTGTTGATTTCAGACAGTGGCTTTTGTTCTTCACACTTAAAATTGAATCATATTTCCTTGTAAAGCAAAACAAAGCCCTCTGGTAGGAAGGGGAAGGAGGAAGGAACAGCAAAGGCAGGAAAATACAGCTTCTGTATCTGGGTAGCTTTTGGAGCAAATGATCCAAACTGTGATCTTCAGGCCAGGAAAAACATTTGCCTTTTTGCTCTTATTTTGCTCTCTACAATTCATGGAAAACTTTTTTTCTGAACTAGATCTGATTGTTTGGGACTGTTTGTTTGCTGGCTGTGCTAAGCTAAATGTAGCAGGGCTAAGGCCCTCTGCCTGGCTAAGGTGGGTTCTCGTTCAGACAGAAAGCAGAAAGGATTGCGAAAACATAATACAGAGAAGGAAAAGAAGCTGAAAAGGAAGTTCATTCGTTAGAAGGATGCTTGTTTGGTGCCAGGTCTGCTGAGCACCACCACTCCTGCACAGGTGCCACAGGGTGCTATGAACAGCACCCGTTTGCTCTCTGGTTTAGCGTGGTGTAATGAAGGGGTGCAGTGCTGGTGGATTCTGGGTGCTGGTTCACAGTTCCCCCATCCCTGTTTCGTCTTCAGCACTTTTGAGTCCTTCCTCTTTCACTTCTCTGGCAAAAGAGCTTGTAAAAGGCCAAGGGGCATGAACAAAGTGAACACTTCTGCAAATATCTGTATTTATCCTATTTCTACTAGCTGACAAACAACTTTCTGACAACATTTAATGAGCCTTAGTGTTCAAGAAAGAAAAAAGCTAAATAATTTCATGAAAGAATATCTCTTGGTTTTATGCATAGCTTATTGTTAGCCTCCCCACTCATCCATGTTATGGATAAAAGTACAGACTTGTCCTGGGTTCAGCAGTAGCAGTCATGTTTCTCCTTCTTGGTAGTGGTGCAGTGCTGTGTTTTGACTTTCGGCCTGGGAACAGAACTGATAGTGATGTTTTGGTTTGGCCAAGGACTTTGTGGACCTCATGCTCTGCCAGGGAGGAGGGGAAGCCAGGAGGAAGCAGAGACAGGACACCTGACCCAAACTGACCAAAGAGGTATTCCATACCACAGCACGTCATGCCCAGGAGGTAACTGGGAGTTAGCCGGAGGGGCTGGGGGACTGCAGGGTTGGAGGAGGTATGGGTCGGAGCTTGGTCGGGCTTGGGGGGCGAGTTATCGGTCAGCTGGTGCTGAGGTGTTGTATTCTCTTCCCTTGTTATTTCCTTTATCATTATTGTTATTGGTGGTAGCAGTAGTGATCTGTGTTATACCTTAGTTACTAAACTGTTCTTATCTCAACCCGTGGGAGTTGCATTCTTTTCGATTCTCCTCTCTGTCCCTCCGGGAGCAGGGGGAGGGCAAGAAAGGGGGGGAAGTGAGCGAACGAATTACCTGACTGGGTTTAAACCACGACAAGACGTTAGAAAATGCATCTCAAGGATGAAGTGGAGTTTGTTAGCAGTGGGTTTCTGATTGGGATTTCTGTATATATATATTTATTACATATGTATGTATATATGTATGTACAGAGATAAGCAAGGACTTGTTTTCCACAAACAGTTTCTTCAAGTGTTAATAATTTTTTATTAGATTCCAAAAATACTTCTTGTGAAAGTGAAAAATCTTCTTCTTCCATATGTAGAAATAACCTGATCTCATGAGTTTTCTACAATCCTGCTTGTTTTCATGCCATGCGAGAAAAATCTATGAAAGTTATGGAGATACAATTTAGCTACAGGCCCTTCTTGTACAGCTTCTGGTTTTTGCCTGTACAATAGAAACAGAAGAGTTGCCTTGCAGAAGTATGTGGGAAGCCATGGCTGTTCTTTTGCTTTCTCTTTAGTCAACATAAATTGATGCTTTTTTCTCCTTATTCATTTATCTCCTGCTGTTGCTTGAAAATGCTGTTAGCTGCACAGGCCTGTGAGTCAGCCACCTCTCTGCATGGAGCTGAACAATAAATTCCATTTCTTCTTCCTTGCACTTTAAATATAGCTTCATTCCTCTGTTCAACCAGGAAAGAGGTCTGTTATTTATTCTCTTCCTGTGTGATGAGATTGCCAGCTCCCTTGGGTGTGACAATGCAAATTGATCTATGTTCTGAAAAAAATGAATCCACATTTTTTCTAAAGGGATGCCAAAATGGCAATATCACAGCAAAATAACATAGGAAAAGGCCTTTGAGTAAAGTAGCTCTTCAGACAGCAGCATCTCAGGCCTGGTGACTCTTATTTTCAAGGAAGTATGTTCAGCGAGTCAGCCCAGCTTTTCTATTTGTAAGTACCAAGAGTTGGGAGCCACAGGTCTGATTTTGTGAGTTGTTAATAAAACATTTATCTCTCCAAAACTATGCCCTGAGTGTGATAAGCTTATAAATGCTGCAGGCTTTGAGCTTTAAGCACATTTTCTATCTTTGTATTGCATCTTTGTGTTGTAAACATAGCCATTGCTAGAGTAAGATCTCAGCTATGTAAGTGCAAAGGCCAAGTATGCTGAGTGTATTCTCAGGAGCTCCTTGCAATAATGCCTAAAAGCTAGGACTGAACAAACCAGGTACATCCAGAGAATGTTACTGAAGTGCACACTTCTTGCATTTACCCATGGAATTAAATATCTGTGCGAATGCAGAAGCGTTGCTGTAACATGTTGTGTCTTGAATGGACTTTTAGGTTCTTTAGAAAACCTAAGGAAAATGAATGGGGGTTATCTTTAATTTCTTATATTTTGCATTAGATTAAGAATCATTAACTCTTCCTCAGCCTGAATCTCCAACCTTATTGCAAAATTTCCTTATAACATTGTTAAATACCTGATTTTTCTCCCAATGAAAGCAGAGCACTAGTCCAAACTTCACATTGGCATTGGCTGATTTGTAAATGCCTTGATATTCACAGGACTGGCCTTTATTTCACCCTAAAGCTGTGCACACCTACTGTCCCTTCCTGCATGGCATAAACGCCACTCACACACAGGTTGTCCATATGTTATTCAGAGACACTCCTACTGTGTGTATATATATATATACAAACACATATATATACTATATATATACATACACATATATATATGGTTTGGCAGTGTGGGTTGTGTTGGCAATTCAGCAGCAGGCAGGCTGATGCCTCCTAGCAAAATAAGCAACATAGGTTGGATTTGGCCCCACAGCTTGAGGGAGGTGGATATGACACTGGGTAAGAAGCTGAGTGCCGGCAATGGTAGCCAAGCACTTTTTGGCATTGGTGTCCTGCGCACCCTTAACTTGAGTCAAACTTCACTGAAAGCCCATCACAATGGGATGCTGCTCCCCAAAAAAGGTGCCAGTGATAAGCACTGGCAAAAAGACAGCCAGCAGTTGGTACCAGTGTCCCAGATGTGTCCCTGTCCAAACAAAGCCAGCAGAGGCAGTTTATTCTGTCTCACAGTTAGCTGGATATTTTTGGGGGTGTTTTAGTTTACCTAGTCATAAAATCAAATGTCCAGTATTTGTAATTAAATGTGTCCAGAAATGCAAGAGAGAGAGATCCCTTAACCTTCTAACCCTTGAAGGGAGAGATTTATAAAATTACATAAGGGCTTAAAGTACAGACAACTAATAACATTTTCAAAAGCAATAAGCCTGGTTCAGTGCTATCAGTCTATGCTCAAAGGTAGTAAGTGCCTGACTTCACTGAAATCACCAGTAAACAGCAATTAAATATTTGAATAATTTTGCATATATGAGACTTAGTCCTATGAGGCCCAATTGGTTCAACTGCATTTAGCAATGTCAGTAAATGCCTGTTTGCATCTTTAGGCAACGATGTGATTTTTAAATCTGGCCATAAGGGCATGAGCCCTCTTACTTCACATTAACCTTAAATAAAATAGATCCTTGGGAGTGGAATTCAGTTCAGGGACATGTATGGACTTGAGGTGAAGCCCGTGGCCCACAGGTCTAATCAACTGGGAAACATTTATTTAGAAATCAGTGTTAAAACTCAATCTATTACTGGGTAATTCGCACAGCCCTTCTCAGCCGTCTCAGCTGTGGAGCATAAGGAGCTATTCTGTAGGCAGTGTTGAATTTAAATTTTTCTAAAGTTCTTCGAAGTAATTTTGTTACTAGATGTATATTCTACATAGGATTGCTACATCAGTCCAGTTGTTTAATAAGACGTGAGCTTTTTAGAAGCATTTATGTTCAGAATGCATTTGTGATGTGTTGTAGAACCTGGATTTTAATATACATCAAGACTTCATAGTTTTGTTATTGTCTTTAAACACTAATATTAATAACTATTTGATAATTAATTAGGAAACATGCATTCTAATATTTTTGTCTGTTATCTGGAAAAAAAACCAACCCAACAAACCAAAACCCAACCAATTCTGCATTTGAGAACAGACTGAATTTTATTCTTGTTGCAACCCATATTCCTAATGTGATTTCCTGAGGTATTTCTCTCTCAGTGCATAGGAAGCTGGATTATAGTTCTGAGGAATGAAATTTGAATTAAAAATGTCATTATTTTTAGATGGGTAATAAGAGGCTGAGCTTCCTTTTGAGCTCTAAACAAATACCACTCTACATAAAGTATAGCTTTCATCCTCAAATTCCTTCCATTAAAGATCTTGGTTTCATTTGTAATACACAGAAATCCAAGGCATAAGTCCCTCCCTGAATTATTCCCCCGACAGTCTGTCCCTACAGCTCCCTCTCTTCTGCTGCAGCCCGTTGTTCCTTCTTCCTACAGGACCTTTTCTGGATGGCTGGGGTGAGGTCTGGTTGCCAAGAAGGAGCAGAACTTGGGAAGGCTCCTGATGTAGATGCCCACCACCCAAGTTCAGGGAGACACAGCAAGGCTTCTCTGGGCTTTCAGATTTAGCTTTGTACTGCACAGGAGAGGTTGGCAGGAGCCAGACTGCAAATCCTGGTGTCATTCTCCTCCTCTATGTCAGAATTACTTACATAGGTGGACAAGCACCCCTTTGTCAGATAGCAGGAATTGATAGCTGCTGACTCATGGCTATTGTTGCACCTCCCTCGTGGTCTCCATTTCTCAAATACTGAAGGTAACTACATCGAGTAAAAATAACAGCAACAAAACACCCTGAGGTCTTAGTGCCCACACAAGTGTGGGTGGAAAGAAAGCTGAAAACCTTTGGTGGGTTGGAGTATTACACTGACTTTTACTAAGTACTAGTACTGCCATCAAGTAGCATTGTAAAACAGACACTGCTTGTTCTCAAACCTGCTTCTTCCGGTCTGGGTTGTTGGGGCTGTTTCATGATCCTGAACACACACTTCTTGCTCTTCCTGGTTTTTTCCTCCAGTGGTTGGAGGGGTTCATTTTGCTCCAGCAGCTCAGTGCACTGCCCTCAATGACTTGTGATGCCTTGAAGAAGCAAGTTCCTGAGTTGGCTTTGTCTCCCGTTTATCCTGTAGGATTCACTTCCCTGTGTGGTTCTGAGTAAAACCCTGGAGTAGTATTTTCACAGGTGCCAGCCATTTATGTCGAATTCATTGTTCTTCTCACTTTAGTCAAAAAAATGCGATACTTTCCACTGGCTTATCTGAGCCTTTTTTTCCACCCTACCACTCTAAGTGTGTTCAGGTCTATTTTTAGATTACACCAAAGATTTTACCTACATACGTATATAAACCAAGTACATGTGCACAGCTTGCATATATTTTACAAACTGATATTTTTAATAGCATTTAAGTGAAAAGTTATTCTTCATGTGTTTGAACAGATAGAACAAAGAGAATAATGGAAATCAGTTGCTTTTGAATTATTCCTTTGCTTCATATTGTCCCACCTGAGTGCAGGATAAGAAAAAGGAAAATGTTTACTGGAGTGAAATGGGACCCAGAACAAGAATTAAGGTAAAGGGGAGGTATCACTGCAGGACTGGCAGGGTAAATGGTATAGTAAGGGGGAGGTGGGCAGCACCTGGGTTAGCAGCCACTGTCCAAAGGAAAGACACAGCAAGAAATACCTTGAGAAAGAGGCATTTCACACATGTATCAGGTTGGTCCCCACTCCTGAACCTACAGACTGAGATAACTGGGCTGAAGAGACCTTTACAATGGTTTAAAAAGGAAGACAGATGTAAGGCCAAGTATGAGGAGCCATCTGTTTAATGTTACCCTTTGTGCTATGTTCTATTTTAGGTGAATAAATTGTGCTTTGTTTTGAACAAGTTGGTGCTGAATCCTGGCAGGTGCTCAGGAAGAGCTGTGCTGGCCGGGTGAGCCCGCATGCTGTGGCTCCAGGATGGGAACCTTGCACGGCTGGTGAGGGGCACCTCAGCAGTGTGGCATGGCTGGGACAGCTGTTAAATGCACCCCCTAGCATACCTACAGAAGGTGTGGGGCAACAGTCAGTAATGAGAAGTTATTTCAGCCTTTCAATTGTAGAAGGGATGCCGAAGCACGGAACAGGCCCAAGTCTGCCTGTCTGTGTAATTGCATGTCCTTTTCTCACAGCAAACATCAGGAGGGGCTCAGGTCTCAGGTCATCTCATCTCTACCCATTGATGGAAACAACCTGCTGAGTAAAAGCCAAGAAAAAAAAGGAGACATGCTGCAAGCTGGAACCAGAGCAGGACAGATCCACTGTACATACCTCAGCCTTGGGAAATCTTAGGTTGGAGCTCAGTTAAGGGTAAGGCACAGGCCAGTAGTAAACTTGCCTTTATTATTCCCAGGGCTCAAGGAGCTACTTGTTTCCTATTTAATTCAAATAGCTGTGCAGATTCAGAGACAAATGTGGCAACAACAACAACAAAAATGTCTGTAGTTGTTCCAAAAATTCTCTGTACTTGTTTCCTGTATTTATTTCAAATTTAATACTTAAATGGCACAGTCATGCTTGACAAGATGAGGAAACCCAGGGTTCCCTTCTTTTGCACTTTGCAGTTCCCACATGGGGATATGGACATTTCTGACATCCTTGTCTGCACTAATACACAAATGCCTTTGATCATCATACTTCTTTGTGCAGGGACTCCTTCTATCCTTATACATCTGATGGGGTTTTGACTGGTCATTGAGCTAAGATGTAGCTGTTTAAGCTGTTGTCACACTGAATCATTTTAAAAGCCTCTTTGAGGAGCTGGTCCCTCCTGCCTTGCTTTGGTCACTCACAACATCCTGTGGCACTCAGCCACTGGTCCCTGGGGTCCTCTTGCAGGTGTCATGTTCAGGGAATAGCAAAGACTGAGCATTTCAGGTTAAGTTTTAGGGAGGCATGTGCCTAAATCATAGAATAATAGAATCAATTAGCTTGGAAAAGACCCTTAAGATCATCAAGTCCAACTGTTAACATAACACTACCAAGTCCACCGCTAAACCATGTCTCTAAGTGTCACATCTACATGTTTTTAGATACCTCCCATGATGGTGACTCAACCGCTTCCTTCGGCAGCCTGTTCCAATGCCTGACAACCCTTGCGGTGAAGAAATTTTTCCAAATATCTGATCTAAACCTCCCCTCATGTAACTGGAGGCCATTTCCTCTTGTCCTATTGCTTGTTGCCTGGGAGAAGAGACCAACAACCAGCTCTCTACAACCTCCTTTCAGGCAGTTGTAGAGAGCGATAAGGTCCCCCTTAGCCTCCTTTTCTCCAGACTAAACCACCCCAGTTCCCTCATCTGCTCCTCACAGGACTTGTGCTCTAGGCCCTTCCCCAACTTCACCGATCTTCTTTGGACATGCTCCAGCACCTAGATGTCTCTCTTGTAGTGAGAGGTCCAGAACTGAACACAGGATTCAAGGTGCAGCCTCACCAGTGCTGAGTACAGGGAGAGGATCCTTTCTGTGGCCCTGCTGGCTACTCTGTCTCTGATACAAGCCAGGATGCCGTTGGCCTTCTTGGCTGCCTGGGCACAAGCTGACTCATGTTCAGCCACTGTCCACCAACACCTCCAGGTCCTTTTCCACTGAGCATCTTTCCAGCCACTCTTCCCAAAGCCTGTAGCATTGCATGGGGTTGTTGTGACCCAAGTGCAAGACCTGGCACTGAGCCTTGTTGAACCTCTCACCATTGGCCGCAGCCCATCGATCCTGCCTGTCCACATCCCTCTGCAGAGCCTTCCTCCCCTCCAGCAGATCAACACTCCTGTCCAACTTTGTGTCATCTGCAAACTTAGTGAGGGTGCACTCGATCCCTCGTCCAGCTAATTGATAAAGATATTAAACAGAACTGGCCCCAGTACTGAGCCCTGGGGAACACCACTTGTGACCAGCAGCCAACTCAATTTAATTCTATTCACCACAACTCTTTAGCTCTGGCCATCCAGACAGTTCTCTAAATAGCTCTTCCTGAACCATTTTATGTGCTTGGTTTTGAAAGCATCCCTGCTTCTCCCTGCGCCACAGTGACCAAGCTGTCCCTGCTGTTAATTCCTGTTGCTGTTGAGTACAGAGCATGTAACTCTCAATACACAACTTAATCCTTCCCAAATACCAGTCTGATAGTTCTCTTATCAGGCCATAAATGTAGGCAATACAAAATTTTTAGAGCAAGAGCCAGGCTGCTTACAAGTAATGCAGCTAACTTTTGAATGAATTTATTTGCTTATTTTGCAATGACATGGTGAGTTTTTTAGGTAAAATTCTGCCCTTATCTTCAGATGCCCTTGGTTTCTCATTAGTTAAAAGCCCACTCATTAGGAAGAGCACATTCCTGGGACAAACACATCAGCTGTTGTAAATTGTTCCACCAAAGTTTTCTGCTGTTCACTGATTTAATAGAGGTAAGTGCCATGTTATTTCCTCAATTAATAATCAGTAAAGACAAAATTTTAAGTTCTGATTATAATCTACCAGTTAGGAAGGCTTTCTATGTTTGTTTGTTTTTTTCTGTAGCATGTCAATTTTGGACTATATTTCTTCTTTTTTTTTTCTGTCAAATTTGGTGCTTTACACTCCAATGTGTAACAGCAATTTTTAATTAGAAAACTGATCTTGAAAAGCTCTCTGTCAATAAAATGTATGTTTGAGAAACAAGAGTAATGTTTTGACTTTAAAGGTATTTCAGAATTTGATTACTCAATACTTAAACGCACTGATCTGTGCATGCAATGCTATGCACCTAGAAAGCAGCTAATCGTGTTGGTTGTGTATTTAATTCCATATGAACGATAAAAAAAAATGCTTCTTCCATTATAAGCAAACCATTCTGGGCAATTGTTTTAAGATGACTGACAGTAAGGCAGTCCCTCACCTACAGAGAGTGTGTTTTAAAATAACCTCAAAAGGAGCCCAGAGGAGGATGCAGTTAGTTGTTTGGCAATGGGTTCTGTTTGTCGATGATTTGTGTTCATATATTGTGCTGGGTATTTGCAGAGCTAGAGATATTTTGAATGCATTTACTTGAGACAGGGTAGATGCCAGACAAGCTGTGTATTGGCATGCAAATAAAGTCTTTAGTTAATTTCACCTCAAATGCTTTTTGCATAATTCTCAAATTGTCCTGAGTTTCTGTGCAGCAAAGCAATATTCTCTTTATTGTTATCCAAAGAATAGGAATTATTCACTTTAAGCAGAGATTTACAGTGGAAATACACAACTGTTTTAAGCATTTGCCAACATACGAGGGTTTTTTTAAACGACACATTTTTCCTCTCACAAGATTATAAATGCTTAATAACTTCATTAATTCATCTGGAATATTTCCAGATTTACACCCCTCAATTAATTTCAATTGAATTTGCTTGAATTACACCATCTGAAAGCAGAATTTATCTTTGAGAGCACTAAAGTTAATTTAGCTTACAGCATTTTCTCTGGAATAAGCCAAGGCCTGATTGTAGGAATTCTCTGTATTATCAAATTGACTTAATTTTCTCTCTTATAAGTGCCTCTAATAGCAATAAACCTTTCAGAAAGTGAATGTGTGAATTAAGCAGATGGTGTGAAAGAAGGTAAACTTTAATGCTTTGCAACAATGTAAACTCATGCATTATTGATTGTACAGTATTACCCATTCATACATTCTTATAAACTATTAAAATGACATGCCAGAAGGTAGGATGTATTCCATTAGTGCCAATTGATGTTCGTGATCTTCAGCTGAAAGTATTTAGTAATAAAATAAAAGGAAAACCTATAAAACAGTAAAAACTTCTTTTCAGAATACTGTTGGTAGGCACTTTTCACCTGCCAAGGGTCAGAGCCAGAAGAATGGTACAGTGAACACTGCTGAGGACATTAGTCTTAATTATTCAAGGCGTTAAGGCTTTAACAGCCCTGACAATCAATATGGCTCCTCAAGAAGCCAAAAAACCACAATTTATTTTCCCCCTTTATTCTTTGCACACTGGGGAAGAAATAAATATTAAAATTGCATAGGAAAGGTTATAGTTTTAACATAAATTTCACAACTTTAAATATTGAGAATATTTTTTCTACGATATATTTTTCTTCAGTTTATAATGCAATACAAGCAGATGGAATGGAATTGAAAATAACAATACATCAGGCTTCTTAATAAAAAAATTGATCAGTGTTTCATATATTAGATACAATCTAAAATCATGTATTAGCTATGTAAAATGGTTTAATGCTCTAGATTTTATGTACTTTCATCCAATCAAAAAATACTTATTTTACTCAATCCTTCAGTGATTGAAAAACTGTTTGTGGCACATACACATTTAATCTCCCTCTACTGCACAGACAGATTTAACCATATTACTTTATATTTCCCTGGTATTCAAAGTGTCATCAATAATCTGCAGTGATTTAAAATGACAGGACAATCTTTTAACTAAAATAGTACTGGGAGCCGTGACCTGTATCTTAATTTTCCCTCTGTCATTGATTCATTAGTAAATCACTGAAAACTTTCAGTATCCCAATAGGGAACGTTTTTCTCTCCAGAGGGAAATTAAGAATTAACATTTCAGAAACACTTTGAGTTCCTTCTGTTAAAGGCAGTGGGTCAGTAAGGAAGAAGAGCCGGGGGGAAGGAAATCACAGGCCCTGGCAGCTTCCACTGCCTGTATGTGAGCACAAAGCAAGGACAAGCTGATCCACACACCCCCATTTGTGACTGACCAGCTGGTGCCCAGCCTTGAACAGCCAGATCCAAAAGAAGAGGATGCAGGCTCCAAAAATGGGATATGAAGGCATTTGGGACAATTTGCAGAGTTGTTGCAGCACTGGAGCATTGGGCCAGTAGATGTTTAGGGTGCCAGAACTGCACATGTGGAAGGGGAAAGGTCAAATGTTTTACCAGTGGTGCTTTCGTGACAATGCACAGATGCAGGTGTCTTTACCTGTCTCTGTGAGATCTGGAAGTAAAGAGACCCTAAGCCATAACTACATAGACAAAAGAACTCTGATGGCAAAGCCTTATGCAATGGATGCAGCTGGGTGCAGGCTATGCTGAGGGTTTGTTGCTGGTAGCAAGGAGCTGTGATAGCTGGGATAGGTGGGATAGCCTGAGCTTCACTATCCCATGCCATTGTTTCTTGCTTTTAAACACAACTAAAATCTCTGTCATTCTGGAAATGAATGTCAAACTGGAAATGAAAAGTTACAAGTCTCCTGGTTTTACTGAAGGTTATACTGGCTTGAAAGTACTTTAAGGATGGAATTGTACTTCAATGAAACCAGTACTACAGCCAAAGGTGGGGTAAAATGCCCTCAGCATTTATTGTGCTGAGTAGCCCTCAGTTTTGTTAGTACTAGTGCTATGTCTTGGCATAAGAAACAATGTGTGTAAAAATGTAAGAGTCTGGCCTCTGACAACTATCCAACAAAGATGTTAGACTAGGGTAGACCATGACACGTGAAATATTAAAGTCGTTATTGTTAATAGAAGTGAATTATGTGTTCCATGGAAAGAATATCTTCTTATTACCAATGCTTTTCTCCTTTGTTCCCATGCTTCCTTACAGTCTTTTCTCTCAATTTAAGGCATGATGCAAGCTCCACATAACAGAAACAATAAAGCTAAACAGGAAATGCCTGAGCAGATCTCTGGCCAAAATATGACTTACTGTAAAACTGTGGCACACATCTGAGAATGTCCTCTGGCACTTTCCATTTGCTTTAAGGTGAATAATCCACAGTTTACAAAAATGTCAGCAGTGATAGCATGGGCCTGAATGCCCATTTCCTTGCTCTCTGAATTTATTCTCATGCATTTTGCACAAAAATAAAGAGATGCTGCACTGTGTCATGCAATCTGGTGTCTGTGTTCAACTATTGGAAGTGAACTGTAATACAAATTCCTAAAGAAAGAGTCAACTGTATGGGTTTTTTTTGTACTTTTATTCATTTGTAAAGAAAGCTGCAAGCATAGGATTGTAGAACGGTTTGTTTTGGAAGGGACCTTAGAGATCACCCAGTTCTAAACTCCCTGCCATAGACAGGGACACCTTCCACTAGACCAGGTTGCTCAAAGCCCCATTATATTGGAATACATGGTGCACAAATATGTCTCTTTAGGGTGCGAGTCTGTATTTTTTTACTAATTTTAAGCTCTTTATTTTGGAATGAAAGTGTGCAATTAGGATGTTTAGTTCAGCTGTTATCAACTATTTGGAAATAGAAATACGGTGGAATTCTGACCAATAAACACAGTTGAAATAAAGGTTTGACTAAGTTAACAGCATCTGCTTGGGAAAAGCAAATGTTCTCTTGTTTCTTCTTACAAAAATGAAGAAAAGAATATGCAGAAACAAACTTGTTTTTACTAGCCAAGAAATACTGAATTTCACCACACTTATCAAAGGATTTATTGAAATCCAGCCGTAACATGCTCATGCTAAACTGCATAGCAGAAACTGATGCAAATAGAAAACTGCATGTTTTTTGTGCAGACATGATCCAAAGTTTCCTGAATACAACAAAAAAAAACAACCTCATCAACTTAACGGATTTGTGATCAGCCCCTATTTCTTTCGCTTATGAAGAATTCATTTTTGTTTTTAGAATATGGAGCAGAAACACTGAGAACAGTTTCTGCTCTGAAAAATTGTTGTGCCTCAGAAAGCTATGTGCATCTTTGGAAAGTTAAATTAACCATGATAATACTCCATTGAATCAGAAAAATGGGAGAATTTGGATTAAGGTTGATAATATACTTCAAGAAGGAACTGTTAGTGTCTGTGCTCATTAAAAACCCCAGTGTTTAAAGCAGTCCCAATTAGCGCCGATGCATGAAACTAAAAAGTCTGAAGATACAGCAGTGGAAACTGTGATAAAAGATGTTTTGTTCTTGCTTAGAGGTCCTTTTGTGCATTTGTGAGAGAACAGATAATTTTTTTGCCTCTTCCAGAACTATAGGCTTACTTGCTTCTTTGAAAACTTGTTTCACTTGGCTTCAGGTGGCTTTTTGACGCAAAAACAAATAACATCAGAATTAATTGCAGATTAATGCAACTGGAATGGAACTCTTTGAAAGCACAATCTTTTTGAACTGTTTCCTCTTTAAGGAATTTTGCATATGGGAATATCTCCTGCGTGTAATAGAAAGTAGCAGGAAAAGTGAGATGCTTTAGCCATATAAAAGATAGGCATGTCACCTAGGCAGTTGACACCTCCTTTTCTAGGTTAATGCAGACAGCTGAGTGACTACTTCCATAGGATGTAGGAATTTATAGTAGCTTTGGGAAGTGTTCAGTATTCACTGGAGGATCCTGAATGGTCCTTGACCAGACCTCTAACTTCTAAATAGCTTAAACATGATCAGAAAGATTCTTGCCCTTCTTTTTTTGTGGGATTCAGCTTGCAGATGCAGACATCTGCATGTCTGCAGCTGAGCGAGGTATCCAGGCTTCTTCATGACTTCAAGGAAGATTTGGTCAATCCATTCAAAAGACCCTTGAGAACTATTCAACATGTCCTGAGATAAACATTTTCATTTTGTTACTTGTGAAGTACTTGGTCCCAAATACCCAGCTCTAGGTGATCCTGCTTGAGCAGGGGGTTGGACCAGATGTCACCCAGAGGTCTCTCCCAACCTCAACCATTCTGTGATGCTGTGATTTTAAAACCTTGCCAGGGACAGTGACAAGAATTAGCCAGGAACTAAAAATATGACTTAACATTATCCTGTACTGTTATTTCCTGGCTTATCTTTGCTATGATTTATTATCTGCAATATTGTAATGCTTAGGGCTGTCAGATCTAGGCAAGAACTGTACTGTATTAGTCATTATACCTGACAAAAAGATCTAATTTTATCTACATAATAACACAAGGCTGAGCAGTATCAGCATTTGGATTGTGGGAACAAGCAGCTGCGATCTTTTCCCAGATTTTTTCCTCCACAGAAATCCACTAAAGGTCTTTTATCTCCCTCCTGGTGCTCCTCCCATTTCATCTGAGCTATCACTTTTTGAGAAAACCTTTGTTTATATTATAAGCTTGTTCTCACAAAGCGATCCAGCCCAAATCATGAAAAAACCCTTGCAGATGTACAAAGTGAGTTTGCTGCATTAAATAATGAGTGCAAAGTCCTGTGATGTATTCATCAGTTTGCATAAAACAGGAAGGAAAAGAGTTTTGGTGGCTTTTGTTGTTGTTGTTCTTTGTGTTTTCTCAGCCTATGGTATTACTTAGATGATTATGCAAGACTCTGCAGGAAAACAGAAAAAGATACCAGTTTCAAGCACATGACTTCCTTCCAGCAGATCGGTGAAGTGAAAATAACCTGGCATTCTTTTCCCACAGGCATGTAGGTAGCACCAGCCTAATGGCCTGTAGCAATGGCCCATTTCACTTAAGGATGTTATCCTTGATAGGATCTAAACGATTGTGTGCGAAGTTTCCAAACTTGGGTGCTAAATCTATATTTAGGCAGGCAAAGCAAGCAGCCACAGAGCAGGCAAGGAAACAAGAACATAAATCCCTAGCTTGCCAACAGGGACTTGCTCCCAGAGGGTTCCTGCCTGGCAGCTTCTTGAAGTCCTCCTGCTCTTCACTTTGCTGTCACTAGCCACTGTTTACTGCAGATTGCCTTCCTCCACCTTCTGGGAAGGTTCTCGTGTACCAGGCCACTGGTCTGGAAGGCTCAATGGTTTTCTGGAACTGAGGATGGAAAAACACAAGGCTGGGGATAGAGGAGAGAAAGGCAGTTCTATCGGAGACAAAAAGACAAGTAGAGACTTTAGGGAAAGGCAGAAGATCAGGAGAGCATCAGCAGATAGAAGAAACATTAAACCCAGAGGATGGAAGAATGGCAAGGAAGGGCAAATTACAGGGGGAGAAATACTGGATTTTAATACTTTTGAAAGCCAACAAATTTTCCAACAGTGAAAAAGTGTCTTTCTTTAATAAGCCTGCTGGCAGATTTGGATAAGGGTACCTGCAGCCTTCCTGTATATCTGGCATCCCATTACAGATTAAAAGGTAATATCCAAGGAGTACTAAAAAATCGTATTAGAGTGGTGTGTTGACTGCAGTGGTTTGGAAAGCAAGAAACCTACAGATCCCAGCCATGGACTAATGGATGGGTATGTGCAAAGAGCTTTCCTTGTCTTGGCAAAGTTAGGATATTAACTGGTGTTATCTGAGTGAAAAAATACTAGCGACAAGTGAAGCTAGGCTAATTACAGTAAGATCGTTGGGTCTGACCTTACAGGCAAGGAAAGAAGTGAATAAAAATGGATGTAAAGTAAGAAAATGCCCAGTTTCAGGACATTTCAAATTCACATGGCTAGTTCATGAACTTCAGCACTGCAGAAAGTGATTGCAGTAGTTTAACATGTGACTAAACTGGAGAAACTTGACAGATATAACAATTGAGAGGATAAACCATGTTATACTATAGATGTGGTAATATTTGTAACAGCAAGCAATTTTTATCATCTCTGGATTCAGGCTGATTTATCAGCTGGACCCCACTGTGTAGTGTTTGCTCATCAGCCCCAATAACAGGCACTGTATTCCCCAGCAAAGAGACCTGAATGACAGCCGCAGGACAGGGCTGAGCTGTCCTTCTTTGGGGAAGAAGCAGGAGCAGTATTCTGGAGCACCTGACTGCAGGCAGGGGGTGGACAGCTGCCCCATGGGGTGCAAAGTGGGGCTGGGGTGGCGGAGGTGCCAGCAGCCCTGCTGCTCTTCCCCCTCCCAGAGTACTGATAGTCCCCAAGCCAATGTGACAGTCAGTGATAACAGCACATCCTGAAAGGAATAATTAATGCTAATAGGCCCCTACTGCTACAGACTAGGTCCCTTTTTTTAAAGATGGAGCATGCTTTTTTGGCTAATTCAGATCTACTTAACATAATTGTTTCTCTTTAATATACTGATATTTAATTTGCTTTCAGTATAATCAGTAGCTTAAACCATTAAGTCATTAATAGTATCACCCTCTTAGCCTGAAGACTGGTTATCACTATTGCACTTATTCATTTAGAAAAAGAAAATTAAATTCAAGTGTAGGTAGCAATACAGTTTGGGTTGGGTTTTTTTTTCAGATATGCTGAAAATTGCAGCATTTCTGAGTTCCCGATTAATTTGTGTGAGTTACAAGTGTCTGACTTTTGTTTAAATTACTTTTCCTATTGTGACCATTAGCATATATAGATATTAAAGAAGGCATTAGCCCCACTGTAACAACATTCTAGGCAAGTCTAGACTGTAGCAGACTGGTAGCTTGGAAGCTTGAAGTTTCAAATGATCAGCACATTCATCTTCATATTGTTGTTTTTAAGTTATTCTTTCATTAGCTATTTTTTTTTATACACATCAGGGAGCAAATAAGTGTTAAGGAAAGGTCTGAATCAACTGTGGGAGATGTCTGGATGAGAGGGAAAGACATGAAAAAGCTGAGCATCAGAACAGACTTCCAGACAGTGAAGTCGATGAAAAAGTCTTTGACAGCATTTGATACTAGGCTTAATTCTTACAAGACTACAGTTTTGCACTTTTCTCTGTGCTGGGTATAATGCTAACATAAGCAGATCAAACCAAAAGACATCCCTTTGCCATCCTATCTGCCTCCAGGGTGGCTACTGCCCTTCTAACATGTCTTGTTTGATTTTTCTTTTCAAAGACACACCATAACAGTTTCCCAGAAAAGCCCCATGCCATGGATGCTTGGGTCAGATGGTTAGCAGTGTCAGTGCTGCTCACTATGATTGATGCTCAGCTGCCGAAGCCGGCACGGGCCCCTCTGGTTCTGCACAAGCCTTTCATGGTTGTTTGGAACGCGCCGACCGAGCAGTGCAGGCTGCGGTACAAGGTGGACCTGGATCTCAGTATTTTTGACATTGTATCCAACACCAATGAGACTCTGAGTGGATCCAATGTGACAATCTTCTATCACACGCATCTGGGATACTATCCCTATTACTCAGATAATGGAGATCCTGTCAATGGAGGGGTGCCCCAGAATGAAAGTCTTATCAAACACCTCAATAAAGCAAAGTCTGACATTGACTACTGCATACCCATGAAGAAATTCCAGGGACTTGCAGTCATTGACTGGGAAAACTGGAGGCCCCAGTGGGATAGGAACTGGGGCAACAAAAGCATATATAGAAATAAGTCTCTTGAGATGGTTAGGAGACGGCATCCTCAGTGGTCAGAGGACAGAATTAGGAAAGTGGCTAAAGAGGAATTTGAAGATGCTGGCAAGAGTTTCATGAACAACACCATCCTTCTGGCTGAGCACATGAGACCAAATGGTTTGTGGGGTTACTACCTTTACCCAGACTGCTACAATTACGATTACAAAGAACACCCTCAAACATACACAGGGAAATGCCCAGCCATTGAGTCTGAGCGCAATGACCTCCTGCTCTGGCTGTGGAAGGAAAGCACTGCTCTCTACCCTTCTATATACCTGGATTATATACTGAAGTCAAGTCCAAACGCACTAAAATTTGTTCACTATCGGGTTAAGGAGGCAATACGTGTTGCCTCAATGGCTAGAAAAGACTATGTTTTGCCTGTGTTTGTTTACTCCAGACCATTTTATGCCTATACTTTTCATGTTTTAACAGAGGTAAGCAGACAATTTTAGAAATGTAGAGAGTAGAAAAAGCCTCTTAGAAAAAATACTTGCTAAAATTTTTTCTTCTATAACAACACTTACTGTTTTTCACATTTAAGGTGGACCCTCTAAAAAGAAGTACTGTACAATCTCTACACCTTTCAAGAGTTAATACTGCAGTGCTTTGGTCTACTTCTGTAGGGTAACATCATATGTTTTTAATGAGGGTAATTTAGAAAGAAAGTACAAATAAACCATTTCCTTAAGGAAGTAATTCATTCCAATATTTTAATTCTTCAGGACAGCTTGTGAAATGAACTTGACAAATTTTCATGAAGTTTAAAACTAATTAGTGTAATGGAAAGATAAACTTTCATAAGAAAGGAGCCTCAGGACTTTTTTGTTTATCTGAACGTAAATTCATTCAGTATAGAAATATACTGAATAGTACATTCAAGTATAGTCAAGTACAGTAGTCTGGCCTGGAGTTCCTAACTCCTGCATGGTAAACATTGGCCATCTCTCTTTTCAGAGGTACAACATGTTCAAATATCTTCACGATCCAACATTTAGTGCTAACACTGCGGAGTTCATTTAATAAAGAAACCAAGTTTTTGAGTCATGCAATGTTCCTTCAACTAATGACCAAGTGCAATAAATATACACTGTTCACAACATTGATGGTAAAAATACATGCTTACAAACCCCAGACTTTCTGGATGTGTAATGATTGTGGCTCTGCCTGTTTATGCACATAATAGAGAGGCACAGATGCTTATTAATTTCCCAAGTTCCAAAAGTTTTACTTTGATCTCTATCAATTCCCTAAGAGGGGAGGGAATCTGGGGCAGACTCCTTGACAGCTCAGGGCATCTGGGGGTGCTCCTTCCCTTTGGTTTATGGAGAGCTGTGTGAGAGCTTGCTTCTGTGGCTGATAGAGACAAGTTCTTGACTCAAACCAGAACAGCCAGAGGGAGAGAAGAGTTAAGGGAAAAAAGCAAGTCAGTCCAGCAAACCCCAGGCTGCACATGGCTTCAGCCTGGAGCTGGAGCTGGGGAGGTGCAGTGGAGCCCTAGCAACCTGAGAAGAGTTTCAGGCTGCCCCCAGGAACCAAATGGTGCACAGAAGCAATCATGAATTCAGTCTGCCTCATTTTTGAGCAACTGGGAACTCTTTGGAGCTATTTTCTGTGTGATGTGGAAACTACACGTCCTAACTGACTCAGAAAACATGGGGTTTCAAATCAGCAAGGTTGCTGCTGAAGGCAAGGAGCCACTGGGGTCAGTACAGGCAGGATTTCACCCAGAACACCTTCACTGAAGAACCTAGGCTGTGAAATAATTAAGCACTCTTCAACTGCAGTCTGTAATAGTACATTTTTATAATATAAAATAGTCTTTTGATTGACACAAAAATACCACAGACATTACTGAGAGGTATGAAAACTAATATGCTGTTACCAGTTATGCTCAAGTTCAAAATCTGTGGTGGTATAAAGTTATTGTTTTACCTAAAGCTATTTTCTGAACAGTACAGCAGCAATATGACATTCCTCCTATGTTATACTTTCTAACTCACTGGCCCGTTTTTCAATTGCATGTAGCCATTTACTTTTGGATGCTTTAAAGATCACTTTACAACTCTGCAGCCAAGGAAGATGGCTGTGTAGCCAGAGAAACACCTTTGGGTTATACTCTACTACATATTTTCTAATAAGGACAGAACCCAGCTCTGCAGTCAGCCATGGGTCAGGGCTTGACATGTCTCCAGGCTATGTGTGAACAGCTCGGGGACTGACGGGAACTTTCGGGGTTGCACTTCAGAAAATTCTAAATAGGAATGATAGGAAAATAATGTTCTTGGTTTCCTTCATATCCCTGAAGCCATCAAGGTCTTTTAAATACCAGTTTGTGTGTTCAGATTTTAGACTACACTGGAGCTTCTCATTTGATCTATGACATGCCCACAAGTGATGCTCACAGACCTACAGACAAGGCATGAAAACTCTGAGCTCCAGCAATGATGTGCATGAATGTTGCAAGGAAAGGAGACAGTGCAGTAAAATAACATCCAGGCTTAATGGCCATATTAAAACTGGGATAGCAGGATAAAAGATACCTGAGCTCTGACAGGGACTGGGTCAGGAGAACTGCTGCCCTGCTCCATCAAGTTCCATCAGAGCTGTGATATTCTGGTGCAACAGAAATAATTCCTGGCACATTCAAGCTTTGTGTATGAGCTCTTCTGGACACAACATGAAATACACTGAATATCACAGTGGAAGAATATAGAATGGTTGTGAGTCAAAGTCACTGAGGGAGAGACACTGGTCTAGCAGACCTCCAGAAAGACGTAAGACCCAGGTCCTAAGCAGATGCTGTAGTTATGTGTGCTGTACCTTTCACCCTGCCTGCACCTGGAAATCAGGTGAGTTGAGTATAAGGTGTCTGAGAAATTCGTTCTGCTTTTTTTCTTGGAAACAATTCGTAAATTCTGAATTGGGATCCTGATCATTATGAAATACCTAGAAGCAGTTTGCCATCTGTAGAGTATTTAGAAACTATCTGCCTTGACAATCCACTTAAGTGTGTGGGAGAGGGAAGATAATACAGTAACATCTGTGCTTCCTGAGTAGATGGCTGAAGTCATTAATAGAGCAGGATGACAACTCACAAATGGTGAATAATGAATAACAGTTCTCTCGTTCACCTACAGATAGTGTTCTCCGATTAACAGGCGTGCATGTGTACAGAGGCCATTCCCTGAGACCGCCCCAGGCTTGTGCAGCCATTCCTGAATACAGAAAAATCACGTCTGTAACTAAGACTGGTCAAAATTTAAAGGAAAGATTACAGATTTATTTATCTTTCCTCAGCATGCAGCTAGAACTGACTGTCCTGCTTCCTCTAAGGCTCTAAAACTGAAATGTCTTAGTGCACCTCCTATTTTTTTACTGTCTGATGCAGTCAGTTGGCTGATCAGAATATGGAGAAGCACTGATAGAAACTAAAGCTTCTTTCTCCCTGCCAAATCAACTCTCTGCTTGGAGATAGCCCAGCATAATCTTGAGGATCTTTGGTTGTTGCACACTGCCCCCAAAAGCTTGAACGAGAATGAGCATCAGAAGGGAAGAGGCTTTGTTGACTTGTTTATCACTTGGAGAAATATCAGACACTTCAGTGGCAGCTGACCCATAAAATTGCCTCCCCAGGACAGTACTCTAACATGGATGGATGAGGGTCTGGTACAAGGAGTGAAATAGGATTCTCCACCTAGAAAAATGTCAAGATGCTCGTATTTAAAATGATAGCTAACATTTTTTAAACTTGCATGTATTCTTCCGTATGAGGTACTTCTTAATCTCAGACAGAAGAGCTGTGCCAATGAGCTCCCACTAATGCCAAGCTGTGCTGCATGATAAGCGGTGCTAGGTTCAATCCCAAAATCAGGACTGTTGTGTCTGAGGCTGCTGGTAGAACTCGTGTGCCTCACTTGGGGCTTCACAGAGGTACCTCCCTATCTCTGCTCCCACTCTCATCCATTATGAGAGGCACATAGCTTTCCTTTCCTAAAAATACACAAATGTGGGTGAAACTTTCATTTTCTAACCCTGTCTGTGGCAGGGGAGGGTGGTGGTGGTGTCACCCTTTTTGGGTGACTGCTGCCCACCTCTGGTGTGGGAGCTCTTGGCTCCGTTCTCTTCCCAGGCTCGTCAGGATGAATCCAGCACCCAGTGTTAGACACCAGGAAAGAGTTAAGAAATCACCAGACCAAAAGTAACAAGTGTATGAGAGAGCAAAAATAAAGAATGTGGTGCAACCTCCTGTTTATAGATTATTCAGAGAAAAGCCTTTCTGTGATAATGGCTTTTGAGATACCGAACGAGAGTCACTCATTCAGTAAAAGACATAACCAGGTCTAGAAGTTACAGTCAGAATTCTTACTTCTTTCCTTTTGGGCAAGTTACCTAATGTTGTGGTTTAAAACCAGTCAGAGGGCTCGTTCACTCACTCCCCTCTGCTTCTTGCTCTCCCCCTACTCCTGGAGGGATGGAGAGGAGAATCGAAAAGAATGCAACTCCCACAGGTTAAAATAAGAACAGTTTAGTAACTAAGGTATAACACAAATCACTGCTGCTACCACCAATGATAATAATGATAAAGGAAATAACAAGGGAAGAGAATACAGCACCTCACCACCAGCTGACTGATAACTTGCCCCCCCAGCCCGACCAAGCACTGACTGATACCTCCTCCAACCCTGCAGTCTACCAGCCCTTCCGGGTAACTCTCCGTTACCTCCTGGACATGATGTGCTGTGGTATGGAATACCTCTTTGGTCAGTTTGGGTCAGGTGTCCTGTCTCTGCTTCCTCCTGGCTTCCCCTCCTCCCTGGCAGAGCATGAGGCTCACAAAGTCCTTGGCCAAACCAAAACATCGTTATCAGCTCTGTCCCCGAGCCAAAAGTCAAAACACAGCACTGCACCAGCTACCAAGGAGGAGAAAAATGACTGCTACTGCTGAACCCAGGACACCTAATTATTAAGCTGAATTCATCATAAGTTGCATTCAGGTTCCCTTTTGTTTCTTTTGCTCTCCACTAAACCTGTATCGAAATTGGAGTAAAGTTAAATGGCATCAGAAAAAGAAATGGTACCCCTCTGAACACTGTGTAACCTCACTGTGAGAGTAACCCATGCTGGAGGGTTAGCTGGAAATGATGTACCTTTTCAACATAGGAGAAGAAAGAAAAATTCAGCCCATGTCTTTCTAATCCTCTTTCCTCCTGTGGAAGACTCTTAGCACTCAGCCTTTGTCTTAAAGGATACAAAAAGTAGAAATGTAAGGTGAAAGAAAAGTGTTTATATGAGGGCTTGTACAATTTTTGTTTTTCAGTGAGCTCCTGTTCTTACCAGCATCAACACCTGTGTAGGTGCTACAAGAATCGTTTAAGCATCCCTAGGGGAACATGAATTCCAATCAAATGCCAGATTTTGGCCTTAACCTGAGAAAAGTGCTAAGTTTCTCAGCATTGGCAAAGTGGTGATTCAAGGTGTGGGATGAAAGTGGAAGTGTAGGTGTCTTGAGAGCTTCAGTTGTGAAATTACCAGTGCCATTGGGCTTCACACACCCAGAGGACTAGGTGAACTTTAAGGGTCATGCTCTTTTTTGATTATTTTATATCCATATGAATTAGACATGAAGTGCTGAAATTCCTTTGTGGATCTCAGTCTAAACTATTTCTAGAAAGTAACAAAAGAAAGAGGTGGAACATGAGGGAATAAAAACTGGATTTACTGACTTAGGTCAAGCACCCTAACTTATAGCATATTGCTTACTTATAAAATCTTTATTTTGGGGCTTGCTCAGGTCTTAGCTCATACATCAGTGCTAAATATCTATTGATTATTTATTTTGTCTGTCTGAAAAGGTTTCATTAATTTGTTACTGAGATATGAACCATGTTAGTGCTAAATCATTCAACCATCATGTGACAAATGTAGAATCACAGATCAGCCTTTGTATCTGGGTAGTCTTCATAAAATGCTTACAGATGAGGAAAGCCTGAGAATCCTCATTACCAAGAGGTCAGGCTGTATTTCTCATTCTCTTAGCATTTAATATTTTGATCCTTAATTCACATATTTTTTTTTAATTGATAAATTAAATTCCCATAGGAAAAACCCCTCACACATAAAAGTAACACCTGCAGCCCTCACCACTATCCTTTTATAAAACTAACATCAGACTGTATACTTCTAAGAGTAATGACATTCTCTAAAAATCAGCTTGGATGATCAGCAGCAACATGAATTTCAGGCAAGGCCAATTATAGCACTCTGAATCTTACACTAAGAGCCAAGAGGGAAGCTCTGCTTTTTCATACTTCTGCAAGTTTTGCTGTACTGGTTTCTCCAACCTTTAGTTGAGGGTCAAGTGTCCAGGGTCATTTTTTATCTCTCAGGCCATAAACGCTTCAGGAATGGGGACTCCTTAACTATGCACTGGAAAATCAACAGGCCCACTTACATAGTGAAATAAATTATTTAGTAGTAATTAACAATAATAACATGGCTCTTCCACTTCGCCATTTTGCATTTCTGAGGTGCCAGCACCATACTGTGATAATTTGTCTGGTCTTTTGGATTGTATTCTCCTAAAAACAGGTAAAAAGACTATATCAAAGACCATCAGTATCTTTTTAAAGGAAGTTGCTCTTTCTTCATCAAATACTGTAATATCTGTCATTACAAACACTGATCAGGAACTACTTTGTTATCAGTACTTGTAGACAGAAATGGTTTTGGATGTAATTGATCACGCTTTGAAATTTGAGGGTGGAAGAAGATCCTTCCTCCATATTGTCTGAGACTTAATTGCATTTCTCTAGACACAACAGTCACAGTCTCGTGGAATGTCTTTAAGACACTTATAAGGTATGTTGCTAGGTTGTTGGCAAGGCACCAGTGACTCCTGTTCTACAGAGTCTGTAGCTGGTAAAGCTGTGTTACTGCTATTGTTACAACTCCACTGCTTATTGGTGCAGCTCTAAAACTGGACATGGTTAAGTCAGTGTGCAAGTATTGGCACTGTGTAGCACTGGAAGAGGCTTGTTTTTCAAATATATGTTTCCTGGAATAATGGCATTCATGCTGGTAGTAACAGCAGCTCTGTAACTCTATCGGTATGGCTAAAGCAGCAGAAGTTAGACTCCTGCCTAGAGCCTATCAACTGCAACTAGACACTGTAAGGGTACTCCAATGATGTGTGATCATACTTGTCATCATTTGCCAAAAATGGTGCCTATGTAGGTATGGCAATCATTCAAAGGCTAGTAGACAAAATAGATCATTAAATTCTTACTCCACCAGGTTTGTTGGAGGACCCCTTGTGAATAATTATTTACTAGTCACATTCATGAATGCAACCTATGCAAACCTGTGAGACACACAGAGGAGCTTGCTAAACTAAATAGTGATTTTATTGTGAAGAATATACCACACGACCAATGTCTCCTCAGGGTGGGGTGGGAACTGATACCCATATCCCTGTTCATTTTTACTTTTATTTTTGTATCTTTGGTTTTCTGATGTCTGGTTTTGGCCTTTTTTTTCAGAGGGATCTGGTAAATACCATTGGTGAAAGTGCAGCTTTGGGAGCAGCTGGAGTTGTTCTCTGGGGCAGTATGCAATACGCCAGCTCAAAGGTAGGTCTGTATCAGTTTATTAGTATTTAGGAATCACCTCAATACCTCTTCCCTGCCACCATGCACACCACAGCACCTACCTATCTTTATTAAAGTCATCAGCTGAGGATCATGGTTTAGTGCTACCTTCAGGTCTCATTAGTCCTATACTTTTGTCAGACTGAGAAATCCCATTGCTTCAGAGAACATTGCTTTGGGCAGGTCATTTGTAGCATCATGGAATAACGAGTCCAGGTTAGAAGAAAGACATATTTTGAAACAATAACATATGAACATAAGCACAGTTTGTTTTACCTTGTTCTGCAAGGACTATCTCCTCCTCCCAGGTTCTTCAAGCTTTCATAAACAATCCTTCTTGAAGTGATGGAGGTGGCAGGAGGCTGCACTGGGGTTCTGCAGAAGGAACGACAGACAAGCCCCTGCTTCTAAACCTGGGCTAGGCTTTGGTGCCTACTCCACTTTCATGCAGTCTGCTCTCTTCCTGCTGGAGTCTCTGGAAAAGCACTGCTGACTCGGGCAGAACAAGGGGAAAATATGAACTGGGACTTTGTAGCTGCAATTGCAGCAACTTCTGTGTTGGTTTCTGAAAATGCCGTGGCTCCTTGTAAACTGAAGGAGTTGGAGAGATGAACACCAAAGTGGTGCTTCTATATGTGCTTTAAAACCTATTGGTCCCAGGCACTGTTCCTTGTTAGCAATTACCAGAAATCTCTACTTAAGGAATTAAGTAGTCTCAGATTAGCATATAAACTCTCTTTCTGCTTACTAGGACTTCTCCCTAGTCTAATATTGGATGTTTCTACCAAGTATCCAAGTAGACAAGGTAGTAAAGGTTAATACTTGACTTTGTTAATCTTACCCATGGAAGTAAGCTTGTTTAAACTCCAGTACATAAATCCAATGAGATTTATCTCAACAGGTTACTTTAGCCAAGAACAGTTTTTTACTAGCATCTTCTTAAATATAATAAATTTGGACATAATGCTAGCTACTGAGAAATGTGTCATGGTCTTTTATTATCTACAGGAGAGCTGTTCAACTGTGAAACGGTACATTGATGGACCCTTAGGACATTATGTTATTAATGTGACAGCAGCAGCCAAACTCTGTAGCAAAGTCCTTTGCAAGAAGAATGGAAGATGTATCCGCAAAACCAGTGAATCTTCTGCTTACCTCCATTTGTCACCCACTAATTTCAAGATCCAAGCCCGTCACTCAGAGAGAGGCCTCAAGTTCCAGGTGACTGGTGAACCCAGCCTGGAGAGTATTGAAGCCATGAGGCAGAGATTTATCTGCCAGTGTTACCAGGGCTGGACAGGAATATTTTGTGAATTGCCTGAACAAAGGCTAATGGAACGGTGGGTTCACATTGTGTTCAGTAGATCAAGAAAACAAAAGCCTTATGTCTTCCTCTTAGCCGTCATGCAGCTTATTCTGCTCTGTATCACACACTAGTCTTCTGAGGCAGTGCAAGGAAATAAGAAATGGTGCCACTAAGGGTTCTGTTTCTTAGCCAGTTTTTATTGCATGGGGAAAAGGCATTGTTGATTAAACAGTTATTGCTGTTTTCATCATCTGCCATTCCTGAAATTGCTTCAGACATTAAGTATTTTGAAAGCAGCCCCCTCTTTTTTACTAGCTCCTTTACTTTTAACTCATGTTTTACTCATATGTTCAATAGAGAAAGCTTCTGCTCTGACAGTGAAAGCTTTACATCAGTAAAAAAGTTAAATAAAATTAAAGTTGAGAAAAACTGACAGTTGTTAAGAACTCTTCCTTTAAACTAAAGCTAGGATGTTTTACCTTTACGAATACTTTTTGATTGTATACATTCTACTTTAGATCTTTTATTCAGTTCAGAGTTTGCTAAACTTCAAGGGGAACTTACACATACTTTAGTGTACTGAGAGCATAGAAATTATTAGCCCAGTTTTGCTAAGTACCTGTCACCAGTGTAGGTCTGTATTCAAACTGGATGCTCCTGATTTGTATTATGGTGTCCTGTGTTCTGAAAAAAGAAGCAATGTGAAAATGCTGTAATGCTCATGCACTGTGTCAGTGAAATGTGTTTTTAAAATGTTGTGTGTCACTTTTTACAGTGTTTGCATTATTTCTGTAGGCGTATAAGAATAAACTTGTGACTTATATACACAATTTATTTAGATAGCATAAATTCAATTAAACTGACATAAGGTCTTCATCAGCTAAAGTTCTGCAACTCTGTAGGAAGTTTATACAAGTGACAAAAATGCTATGGGTAAAGCGGTAGTATTCCTGATTCAGTCTGTGGTGTATATTCTCTATTAGGGTACATTGGCAGAGCTTTATTAAAGTCCGTAGGGCTCTGTCAGTTATGTCAGGTGTAAATTTGCCCAACAGCTCTTCTTCAGTCTAGGTTACCACTTCACACAGAAGAGCATGAGTGTTTCTGGTAGTATACCTACCTGGATATTTCTGTGAAGAACTGAAAGCCCAGTTCTGCATCCTCATTGCCAAGTTGTCTGAAGTAGAAGACTAAAATCAGAATTTGGTCTGGGCTTCTTAATAATTATTGAAGGAACCAAGTATCTAAACAAGATATGACAGGGGAACATATCCATTCAAGGATGTGGGGTACTGCCACGTGAGCTGAAGCTCCTTGCAGTGACCAGCCCAGCCCTCGGTGCCTCACCAGAAGCCAAAGGTGGAGTGGGTAAAGCTAGCCTGAAGTGGCTCAGCTCAAGAATGTGGATATTTAACGTGCTTTCTGAAGTCCTCTTCTGCCACTGATTCTTTAAGATGAAAACAGATAAGAAAGGCTTGCTGGCTGAACATAATCATGCGAGCATTTGGGGTTTCATCAGCTTTTTCCAAACAGTATGTTCTCTGCCAGAGTCAGTCACTTTCTAAAAATGGAAATGATATTGTTATAGAAAAACGTGCTAACAGCCCTCACAGGCAAAACCAAAAAGATGAAATTTCAGAGCAGTTTGGATTTGTAACATCATGCACAACTATGCACGTGTACGTTTCTCCGTTAAAATTCCTTGCTAAGATAAAAAAATGTTGCTTAAGTTAAAAGTTATCTTGGTTTTGCACTGAAAGTGTTTGATGTAGACAGTAAATTAAAACTGCGCATCATGTGTAATAAGAACACATGAATGTTTTTTTTTGCCAAAGAAACTTTGATACCTTTAAGATGCTTTGATAGCCACTTTTTGTTTGCTTATGTTTCAGGAAAAGTAATTTCCTGTCAATCTGGGCCAGACTCAGATAGCGGGAGTATTTGCAAACACAGGTTGCTCTAAAAATAAGTTGGAAATGATAGTTCTGTACACTTCAGCAGATGATACTGGCTGGGAACAGTACAGATTCTCAGAGACTCAAGTCTGATCCTCCAAAAAAAACGCAAGTTAAAACAATGCTGTCACGTACTGCTTAATGAGATTAAAGCCCCTAATTTGTTCTCATTCAGCAAGGGCACTGTGTGCTTTCCACATACCACAGCACGCAGCAGTAAGGAGCAGTTAGAAGTCACATTCGAGAAGAGGGGAGAGCCCCTTTGTTAGCTTCCCAAAGTAAGTGTGTGTGTTTGATGTTTAACTGTGCTGGTTTTAAGAGTTAAAACACACCATTTATTCCTTGTTTAATGTCACCAGAATAATTCCAAGGTAGTATTTTTCTGGGTCAATGAATACCTTGCTTAAGCTGTGATAAGAAAAAGTGTGTGTGTTAATATACATAGATATCTACATGTACAGGTGCATATGAATGAGTGCATTCATTTGCATGTTTCAATATATGTGTCTGTAAATCTGACCCAGCAGCAGCAGAACAGTTAGGTGCGAGGCTTTGTTTTCTGCCTGGAAGGAGCAAGCTTGGGGGCAGTTGTGTAATCTTATAGCTTGGCATGTATGGGCCCTGCTGCCGTGTGGATTATGTTCCTTATGTAACCGCGCTTATACAGGAAGCTAACAGCATCTCACAAGCTAAAAATAAGCACACTTCTATGATTTCAAAGGACAATATATTAAACTTCACTCATGCAGCTGCTCCTATTTCACCAATAAATGAGTCCTCTTCAGATATTTCTTTTTTGACTAGGCTGGTATTTTAACATGCTGGCAGCCTGTTTTCTCAGAGAGTCAGAGCTCCTTTCTCATTTTTCCATTACAGCAAGAATTCTCCTTACTTTTGTTTAAGGTGCTCTCCAATTTCTGAGAAGCAAAGCAGCCCAGAGTATTAGTCCTGCTTTTTCTCCTCAGACAGCCAAGCAGTCTGACATCTGTGGGCAGCTTTTGGAAAAACAACGTTCGTTTCCATGCTAGCAATAACCTTCTCAGTCAGTTAGACAGCAGATTATTAACAGCACTTTCTATATTGTTCCTTGAGGTGCTGGCTTTTCAGGGTAGAAGAAAAAGCATCTATTTTTTTTTCCCTTTACTGAACTTGCTCCTTCCCTTGGCTTTGCATCCACTCACCCTATGTGCTATGGAAACCCTCGGTCCTCAACTGCAGTACAGTCAGGGGGTCATGTACATAGAGGGCAGCTGGGTTTTCATAAGCCGACACTTGCTTAACAACAACTGTGCTTAACAACACAACCTTGTGTTGTTACCTTGCTTACTGTGTATGGCTGCTCATGCCTCTCCCCATAGGGAGTGGAAGTGAGCTTCAATACAAGCATTTTAATGCCCAGGGAATCCATCTCTCCACCTCTGCACAGGGGTCCCAAAGGGGGTGTTAGAATAGGCTCATGCCAAGTATTGCCTCCCCCATATTGGGCTCCCTTGGCTCCGCAGGGCTGAGGAGGACCAAGGTGCCAGCAGGGACTGTTTGATACAGGACTCCCCTACATGGGGAGGACAGGCTGGTGGCTGTTTACACTTCAACAGCTTCACAGCAACAAGGAGGGCTTCCTGAGAGGCCTGCAGAGGGTGACAAGGACTTGGGAGAGTGTGGGGAATGCTGCACAAGAAGCTGTGCCAGAAGACCTGAGTGGGAGTACAAACATACTGACCCTCATCAGCTGCAAACCAGGGGAATCAAGAGGAATCAAAGTTAAAACACTGAGATGATAATCTCCAAGAACTGTAGATATTGAAACAAAGAAGTTACTGAAGACAAAGATATAATGTTGTACCAGGGACTTTCCCAGGAGCTAATGAAAGTCTCCAATGTGGACTGAGGGGACAAAAGAATGTGTTCAAGGAAAATGGAAAGTAATAATGTAGCAGAAAGTAGTAACAAAAAATGTGCTTATACATCTGGGAACAAATAAGTTGTTCAAGCAAAGGTGCACAGATACTGTCCCACACGACATCCTTGGCTCTAAATTGGAGAGACATCAATTTGATAGGTGGACCACTCGGTGGATAAAGAACTGGCTGGATGGCCGCACGCAAAGAGTTGTGGTCAATGGCTCAATGTCCAGCTGGAGACCAGTAACGAGTGGTGTCCCTCAGGGATCAGTGTTGGGACTGGTCTTGTTCAACATCTTTGTTGGTGACATCAGTGGGATTGAGTGTGCCCTCAGCAAGTTTGCCAATGACACCAAGCTGTGTGGTTTGGTTGATAAGCTGGAGGGAAGGAATGCCATCCAGAGGGACCTTGGCACGCTTGTGAGGTGGGCTGATGCCAACCTCATGAAGTTTAACCATGCCAAGTGCAAGGTCCTCCCCCTGGGTCGGAGCAATCCCAGGCACAGCTACAGGTTGGGCAGAGAAGAGATTCAGAGCAGCCCTGCAGAGAAGGACTTGGAGGTGCTGGTCGATGGGAAAATGAACATGAGCCGGCTTCAGTGTCTGCTTGCAGCCTGGGCTGCATCAAAAGGAGTGTGACCAGCAGGTTGAAGGCGGTGATCCTGCCCCTCTACTCTAGTCTTGTGAGACCTCACTTGGGAGTATCGTGTGCAGTTCTGGTATCCCCAACATAAAAAGGACATGGAACTGTTGGAACAAGTCCAGAGGAGGGCCACAAGGATGATCAGAGGACTGGAGCACCTCCTGTATGAAGATAGGCTGAGAAAGTTGGGGCTATTCAGCCTGGAGAAGAGAAGGCTGCGTGGAGACCTCATAGCAGCCTTCCAGTATCTGAAGGGGGCCTATAGGGATGCTGGGGAGGGACTTTTCATTAGGGACTGTAGTGACAGGACAAGGGGTAACAGGTTCAAACTTAAACAGGGGAAGTTTAGGTTGGCTATAGGAGGAAATTCTTTCCTGTTAGGGTGGTGAGGCACTGGAATGGGTTGCCCAGGGAGGCTGTGAATGCTCCATCCCTGGCAGTGTTCAATGCCAGGTTGGATGAAGCCTTTGATGAGATTGTGATAAATGTTCAAAAGAACTGGAAAATCTTACTGAGGGAACTAGTTTGTTCCCTCTTTGGGAGGAACCCTGAGGGGGGGGCTCAAGGGGGAATAGGGTTTGTAAATGCCCCCTTAACTTCAACAGAAGTTAGGAATTTAAGAAGGAGATTAAGAGACTACTGGAGGACCCCACAGGTCTCTCAGAACAATTTGACCAGTTCCTGGGGCCCAGTATTTATACCTGGGAAGAAATGCAATCCATAACGTGCATTTTGTTTTCACCAGAGGAAAGACAAATGATTAGAGTAGCGGGAATGAGAATTTGGGAAAGAGAAAACCAACAGGGTTCGCCAGGAGACCAGAAAATGCCAATAGCTACCCCTAATTGGAATCACAATGATGCGGCAGACAGGCGGAACCTGAGTGATTATCATAGTTTAATAATTAGAGGAATAAAGGAAGCCACTCGCCGAGGACAGAACGTGAGCAAGGCATTTGATAGCCAGCAGGGAAAAGAGGAAACCCCTACAGAATGGCTGGAGAGGCTCCGGAGAAACATGCAACAATACTCTGGTATAGACCCAATAGCCCAGCTGGCCAGCCGTTGTTGAGAGTTAATTTTGTTACACGCGCTTGACCAGATACAAGGAAGAAACTAGAGAAGTTAGATGATTGGTAGGACAGAGGATTGCAGGAGCTGCTACAAGAAGCACAGAAAGTTTATGTGCGAAGAGATGAAGGCAAAGGCTAAAGCAAAAATTATGATGACACAGTGCAGGGGGTTAACCCCCCCAAGTCTGTGGGTCCTCTGAATACTGAGATGCCTAAATACCATACCTTAGGGAATAGGGGAAGGGGAAGAGCCGGACCGCTGGCAGGAGCCACGAATAGAGGACCCTACTATAACAGTGAGGCACCGAATAGCATGTGTTTTTACTATGGAAAAGAGGGACACTTTAAGAAGGACTGTCCGAAGAGGATTAGGGACCTAAAGGTTTTCAAGGAAATTCAACAGAAGGAGATACAAGACTAGGGGTGTCAGGGGCTCTACCTCCTGGGGAATAAATACCATCTAGAGCCCTTGATAAATTTAAAAGTAGGACCCCAGAGGGAGACGTTGGAGTTTTTAGTTGATACAGGGGCTGAAGGAACTTGTGTCTCTAGCATTCCAAGAGGATGTAATGTGAGCCAGGACAATATAGGAGTGGTGGGGGCAAAAGGTGAAAGTTTTAAAGCTCCTGTAATCAAGGATGTGATAATTTCCCCAGTCGATGCCTCTAGACTTTAAAATTCGTAACATTAATCCCTGGGAGTGGGTACTAATTAAGACTTGGAGAGAGCAATCTTTAACTCCAAAATAGGAAAGTCCCTTTCAGGTATTGCTGACAACAGAAACTGCAGTCCGGACCAGAGAAAGAGGATGGACCTATGCCAGCAGGATTAAAGGACCTGTGGAAGAACCTACGGAGTGGACTGTCATATCTGTGCCAGGTGACACCAAACTGACTCTCAAGAAGAGGACTATGTAGCAATATATATAGATAATAACTTGCATATACAGGGTCTCAAATTTTTTGAGGAATACTTGAGGAAAGTCAGGTTCTCTTCCTGGGGAGGTAATATTCCTCAAATTGGGGGATCTGGATCATATTATTCAGATATACATGGGGAACTGGCTCGGGCTTGTGATCCTGTAATAGAGGAACAGAGTCTACACCAAGGTACGAGACAAAAGGTGAAGTGCGAGTTTATATGACTGGGGGTGTTTGTCACTGTAAGATAAGCAGATTCATATAGACAGCTATTACAGGGCACTGATGTACTTACTCTACTCTGTGGCTGGGAGTTATTGGTACCATCGGAGTGGGAGGTAACTGAAGATAATTGGAAACCCACTATCAGGGCTTGTGAACAGAGTTTTCATGAAAATCGAATAGGAGGAAATAAGATATCCAAGGGCAAGCCCAGGTTGGCCTCTATGCCTGCCACCAAGAAGCACAAACATACCTCGGCTGTGGGCAGCAACCCCACAGGCCAGAGGGGTGAAGCATATGTCATACTGGACCTCTGATCACCTTATGGCTCCTGTCCCTATCACGAGTACAAGCCTCCTCTGATTGCACGGAATGTATAAAAACCACATTGAGTGGGCACTTGACCATGCAAACTTTAATCTATCATACCCATTATTAATGCAGTGGAACCCCGCTCGAGATGTGTACCCATGACAATACAGAGTACGCCAGATGTAATGTTAAAGGCAAGATAATGTTATGATCCTAAAATGAAAGTAAAGGAATGGTGGTTGGAAGTGCGATCCCTGGGGAAAAACGGAGTAGTAGTAGGGCGAACTGAAATTACCAGCCTAAATAATCCAGCAAGCGTTATTTTTGATGCTTGTGAAGCAGTAGACAGTGGTAAGTGGTCAGGGGGATGTGGAAGTATGGAATGGGTACGAACCTACTCCTGCGAACGGAAATGTATGTGCCCCTCTTGGAGGTACAAATCTAAATGGGCAAGTACTGATTGTACAAGGAACTGGAATTATTGTACCTCTTGGACTCGTGTTCTTTGGACCACAGATTATACTCCAGAGAAGTATGCCAAGAGACTAGAGGAGCTAGGATATTGAGTAGTTAAGCTAGAGAGACTGACCGCCCCAAACGAATGCAGGATAAACCAGTGTAACATACTGAACTTAAACATAAATAAACCCAGAACCTGGAAAGGGGATTGGAAAATGGCCGAACACAATTTCGGCCTGCAGACTGACACCACTGGTTCAGACCCAGGAACTCTAATCCATATTAAGATCCAGGAAGTTGTACACACCGACAAGGAGAAGTACCTACTCTTCCATTCTTTCTATCATGGAATGGAAACTGGGGCCAAATATGAAATTCCCACAATTGCCAGAAATTTGTTTGTGAACTTGGCAGAAAGTATAGCAAAAGTACTCAATATAAGTAATTATTTGTGGAGGTACAAATATGGGGGAACAATGGCCTTGGGAATTGAAGGAAATTAATATCACTGATAATAGTATATGGAACTCAAGCAAAGTCCGGAGAGCGAAACAATGGGCACTACAGACAGGTATCATTGGCCAAAATTGTTGGCAAAAGCCCCCTGGGAGACAAGGGAAAAAGCCAGTGGGGGATTTAACTTATGAAAACAGTAGAATTTGGAATGAAACAGTAAACAAATGGGCAACTTGGGGCCATCCTTCGGACACTGCAGAAGGGGGGAAAAGTTGGACTTTAGATAAGTATCCTGGGGATAAGTGGGAAGCTCCAGAAGGACTATATTGGATCTGTGGTAAATATGCTTACTCTGAATTACCTGGGAGTTGGACTGAAACATGTATTTTGGGAACCATCCGGCCAAATTTCTTTTTGTTACCAATACGTAGAGGGGGACGATTAGGGGTGCCAGTCTATTTTGATGTATTTGAAATCTCCCAGGCAAAAAGGGCCCTACAGATTGGAAACTGGAAAGATAATCAGTGGCCCCCAGAGAGTATTATTGCATATTACGATCCTGCCTCCTGGGCTGAGGATGGATCCTGGGGATACCGGCCTCCTACATATATGTTAAATTGCATAATTAGACTGCAAGCAGTCCTGGAAATTGTGACTAACAAAACTGGTGATGCATTAGCCATATTAGCCAAACAGAACAACAAAATTCCTACAGTGGTATATCAAAATTGCTTAGCCCTGGATTACCCCTTGGCCCAGGAAGGGTGTGTGGGGGGGGAAATCAATCTAGCTAACTGTTGTTTACAGATAGATGATGAAGGAAAAGCTATTGAAAAGATAATTACTGAAATGAAAAAGGTCACACATGTTCCCGTTCAAACCTGGAAAGGGTTTAACTTGGATATGGAAAAATAGTGGAACTTGGGGGAGTTAAGAGGAATTCTGCTGGGTTTTGTTTTGCTAATAACTGGTTTTCTTGTTGTACCTGTGTTGTTCCCCTGATGAGCAGAATGGTCTGTTCTGTAGAACCATAGAGTAATTACAGCTTGAAATAATTACTCCTGAGGGAACAGAATCAAAAATTAGAATGCTAAAAATTCGGCCTCGTGATGAGCCGTTGAAGGAGGCAAAACTAATCTTCGAAAAAAAATGAGTGATTGAGAAAAGTCAGAAATGAAAATTATGGCTCAAGCCAAATGGATTAAGTAAAAAGGCGGGAATTGTGATAAACACATAAATGTATTGGCTTTTGCAAATCATAGGTGTGGTTATGTGGATATAACTGTAAGAGTTTATAATAACAGAAACAAAACTCACTAAAGACACAAGACTAGACAACAAGTTAAAAAGATTCAGATCTCTTGATCAAAATGGAGTCACATAGCAAAAGGATTTGTAAAGATAAAAGAAAGAAGGGGGAGGGGGCTTGATATAAGGAAAGCTGGTGCCTGGAAAACAGAGTTAAAGTACTTTTTAGCTTAACTTAGGTTGTAGAAAGAGAACAATGTTTATGTTGTAAGTCTGTGGAATGTAGTGGCCCCACTAAACACGAGTTAATTGTTTCACACTAGTCCTCTGAAGTACCTTTAGTTTTAAAGAACAATGTTTGTGTTGTAAGTCTGTGGTGAGATAACAGGATTTAGTGGCTCCACTAAACATGAATGAGTTATTTCGCACCATCCTTCTACTTATCAGTTAGTTTAGAGACAGACTCCCAAACATCTGCTAGCTTGGAATACTCCTTGTCTGCCCATCCTGCAAAAAATTTTGCAGGTAGATCACACTGTTTTAAATCTTTGCTAGTTATCAGAAGAATTACAGATATAGCTGGTTGTGTGATTGCTGGGGGGTCCAACTGTGCCAGAGGTGAAAAGTACACCGTGAGGAAGACTGCTTACTTCATCTTGAAGACCCCTACTCACAAGAGGAAGACTGTTTACTTCATCCTCAAGCCCCCTGCTCACAATCACCACAGAGCAGTGCGCAGACACCAAGAGGAGGAGACTTGTGATAATAAATTCTTGAAGCTCGTTATAATATCCCCCGCCTATATGTGGGAATTATGAATATATATGTGACTAATGCAATAGTAAAAGTATATAAACCTGTAACAAATACTAATCATCCGCACCTCTGGCTTTTTGCCAGCGTTGTTGCTTTTGCTTTATTGACTTTGTCCCTAAATAAAACCTTGTTATCTTGTTTAGAGGAGTGAGTTCGTATTTCACAAGATGGTTTAGTGTGAGGTGTCCCTGCCCGTGGCAGGGCGGTTGGAACTAGATGATCTTAAGGTCCTTTCCAACCCTACCTATTCTGTGATTCTATGATTCTACAACAATAATGTGATTGATTGAAAAAGGTGTGTCATCAGTAATGTCATTGGCTGGGAAGAGCGTATGATGTTGTGAAAAGTACCGAAAAGAACTTAACTGATACTAACAATTACTAACCACTAGGCAAGGGTTCTATAAAAAGCCTGTAAGTTCTCCACAACTAAAGTCCATGCCTCCACTGCCACAGGGGAGTTGTGGACAGGGCTTGGTGCCCAAAGCTCTGGCCCCCAGCACCTGCAGGGACAGCTGAGAAGCCTCTGGGGACTCTGGTGTTTATGCCTTGGTGGCCATGGGCTGCTCCTGATCCCTCCTGGACTGCAAAGGGTAGGTGTGGGAAATGTCCCTGCCAGCTTCTCCGTCCCTCCCTGATGCCCAGGCCACCCCTGCAGGCTCAGCATGCCCTTCCCTGCACCACCGCTCAGGTTTGGAATCTACCTGGGCCATGCTGTCAGTCTCATCACTCATGTTCAACACAAGTGGGACCAGGCTCCTCCGCACCTCCTTCTATGTTTGCCACTTGTGCTTCCAAACCACCGTGTGAATCAACTCTTTGAAGAGGGGGATAAAGAACTCTCGCACCTGGCCAGATTCCTAGTAGGGAGGAGGACAGGAGGACTTCAGCAACAGCCACTTCCTGAGCAAGGGCCTCAGCATGCCTGAGGGGAGGGGGCTCAGGTCTCCAGAGGCATCAGTGCATCAGGGAGAAGCTATGCTGGGCTGCAGAGCCCAGAAGCCATCCCCATGAGAGCGCAGGGACTGGAAGAGGGGCACAGCCCTGCCTAAGTGCTGCCACTGCGCTGTGCTTGTGGGCAGTTGTCCTGGCAGAGGGCCCATCAGGGGCTCAGGGTCCCACAGCAGCCTTATATCATCAAAGAGTTGCTGGAGCTTCTTGGCCAGCTCTTCCTTCTTCATACGACCCATCAAATTTCTGAACACAGGCAGGGGCTACACCTTGTTGTCAGTGTGGGCACTCTACAGGGTCTCCATCATGTCCAGCAGCAGGACCAGCATTTTCCTTGCCTGTATGAAGCACAGAATTTTTTGTGAAGTGGTGAAAGACCACCCTGGCAAAAATGCTCTGGCCACTAAGCACCAGTCTCCCATCCGACTGCCTGGCCGGTGGCACAGGAATCCCTGCAGCAGCCTCCTGGCAAGCAGCACCCATAGGTGCACTGATGGGGCCAGGGCCTATGAGGGGATGCTGGGGGCATTTGAGGCCACAGCTTCTGACTGCCAGCACAGGTCAAGCCACTGTGTTACCCACTGCCCAGCCCCAGGCTGCCAACACAGCTTCACTTGACTATGCCCTGCTCACCATGTCAGGTCTCTGGGACAGTGTGACAAGGCCTCTGAGCATCAGTGAGAGCAGCACCGGCCTTGTGTGCATCAGGGTCCTCTGAACTCTGTACACCCCAGCAAACTTCTCTGCTGTCACGTCACATCACCGGAGGCCAGCAGCTGAAACAGATGGCAGTGAGAGACCTGGAGAGCCTGCAGGGCTCCTTGCCCTGTGCAGCTCCTGGGTCCCACTGGCAGCTCAGAGCAAGATCATCGGGGACAGAGAGGATGTCCTGGGGGACAGTTGCCGCACACCACACGCTTGTGTCTGTGCTGGCTCCGCATGTGCTCTGAGATAGGCAGCATCTTGCTCGCACCCCTATGAGGAGCCATCCAAGAGAAAGAGCACAAAGGAAGTGTCGATGCTTTCTGTGCCCAACCTTGCAGCCTGCTCAGCCTGTGAAGAGGCCACTGGGGTCCGTGACCTTGCCCCAGCCCTTGCCCTGCCACAGGTCTCCAGTCTGCAGAGTGGGACAAGAGGATGCAGGCAAGGGGCAAGCACAGGACTGCCTGGGCAGACGGGCTGCCTGGGCTTTTTGCACCCACTCCCAAGCAGTGTGGCATGGCCCCCCGTGGCTTGTGCAGGGGAACCTGGTGCTGGGCTGGCCCTAAGGGGCTGTGTCCCTATGTCCTTGCACAAGCAAGGACTGCTCTGGTTACTTGCAGCCAAGTGCTGGGTGCAGGCCTCCTCTGTGCTGGAGCTGAATGTCCTGTGCAACTGCAGGTCCTAGACCTTGCCACCTCCAAGGTGTGGGGCTGGGACAGCAGCCCATCCCACATGGCCAGAGCAGCACTGCAGGCCCAGAGTGCTCTGTCAGCAGGGGTGCCTTGGCCACCACACGGTACGTGGGCCAGACCTGCAGCAACCAGGCTGTCCTGCAGCCCTGGCCCTTCCCGACCCCTTGCTTGGAGTGCCTGGGCAGGCAGGAGGGGGCTGAGATAGTGTTCCCCATGGGGTAGGGAGGAACCTCGTGCCGGGACTCGGATCTAACTTGGCCAGCTTTGGCTACTGCAGGCCTGGCCGACCCAGCAGGGGTGGAGAGAGTGGTGGGGTGCAGGGCCCTGCTCCTCAGGGGTGCCCTGTAGTTTTCTGTGTGTCTCCAGACCCCTATCCTCACATGGGACAAGCCCATGAGGGCTGTTGGGGTGAGTCACATGATGGAGAGAGCTTCAGCAGGCTTGTGACCACTTCCCTGGGCACTGCTCTGTCATACGGAGGAGCGGCAAGGCCAGGCTGTGCCAGGCTGACGCTGCACTGATGTGCTTCATGTTCTCATAGATGCAGCTCATGTTTGGCACCTGGAGGGCACATGGGTGAGCATGGTGCTCCCACCAGACTGCAGACATTTCCTCAGCTGCTTCTGAAATGGCCGCCCTTCCCATCCTGCTCTGCTGGCCTCAGATGGCTTCAAGGTGCCTGAGGCACCTGGGAGAGGGAAGGCGGGATGCAGGGAGGAACAACACCTGGAAAGGCTGAAAGGGCAGGGCAGCCGCAGTCTGCCTACCTCCATCAACCAGGAGGCAGGTTCTGTCATGGCCACATGTAGGATGCTACTTGCAGGGGAAACCTGCAGAGCTTATGAAACCATTTCCTCTGCAGGTTAAGTCTGAGTAGTATGTATGTTTTCCTATGGCTAGAAAGAGTTATCAGTTGGTAACTCTAGGGAGGAAAGGGTGGAGGACTTGGTATAAAATTTCTGGCTGTTTACATGAGGAAGGTTTAGGAAGCAGGTGCTGTCTCCTCAGCATTTGCAGCAATAGTAGCTCTGATAGAACTGTCAAGCCAGGACCAGCTCCATAACTTTCCAGATGAGGAATAATACATATGGGCAAAGAAGTAACAAACTGACCTGTTGGATATACTCAAGGGCAGGGTTTCACCTTTAACCCAGTGGTTAATGCAAATGCACATCTTATTAGAATCATTCTGCTTTCAGGCTTTAACATTCTCAATTCCCCAGTGATACTTTTGTTGGCTGACTTTAGAAGATAAAAACATAGCAGTATGGCACTGCGTAATGCTGCTGTTCCAGCTATCACTGCACTCCATCTCTTAGCAATGTTTTAAGTGCATTTTTATTTAGCTTTCAGGTGCCTCCAGCAGTCTCTCATCTCTCAGCTATGTGCTGTGCCTGGGCAACCACTGTCTGGAAAGCACGTGGTTTCTTTAGGTGCGCTGTAAAGATGTTGTTGGGTTGATCTTGATATATGTCTACCCTACAATACCACAGTGAGGTCACATTGCTCTGTGTTTCAGATGCCACTGTATCATGGCTGGAGTCTAAGGTTTCATTTCCACAGTTCTCTTATGTGGCATTTACAGGCTTGTGACTGGGCTGAGTGCAGCTCTGGAGCAGCTGAACACCAAACAGCTGACAGGCGGAGGGAAAGGCCGATGAGGAGCAGTCTGGGCAGAGAGGGACGTGAGAATGGAGAAAAGATCATTGTCTTTATTAATCGTTTGTAATTTTTCTAATCCCTTGATATCGGTAGTGTAACATCACTGCAGTAGGATTTTTGTTACAAAATAAATGCCAAAGATTGAAGGCACATTCCTCAGCTCTAGATTAATTGGGGGACGGGGACACAGGGTTTATATTATCTGATGATTGCTTAGTTGTTTTCTTATCCTTTACACAGCTGCTGCTTTTTTTTTTTTCAGCAGTATACTGTGATCTGGTTCAAGTACTTCCGTTATGTCTGTTCAACTCAGAACTGCTTGTTTTAAGCCAGTTTTGCTTAGTCTTAGTTAAAGCTGATGTCTAATAAAGACAAATAGTTTCTGCTTTCTCTCTGTTGGAAGTTGCTGCCCACTGTGCATTTTCACTGTCAGCTGGACATCAACATTGGCTGTCTCTGTGTTGCCTTGGTTTTCAGAGAAAAATAAAATTAGCAGTAGGGGTATAACTGGGAACCTACATTCTTTCATTTGTCAACTATGACAGATATATATGAAAGAAATACCTAGCAAAACAGGGGAAACAATTTGAAAGGTCTGGAGGAAATGCAAAATACTGAGCAGAGCTTGGGCACAGGACATCCTTTCTGCATGCTGCAGACAAGTGAATTCAGAGCCTGTTCCCAGCTGGAGCATGGGTGTGCTTACATGGTGACTAAATGCGTCAAATGGAATAAAATCAGAAGTCAGCAAATCTCAGTGATTTGCCCTCACACAGTATATAAACCAGTAACTGTTTCCTCCTTAACAATAGAGGAATGACAAATATGTTTCCATGTTAAGTCGTTCATGACAGGTTTTTCTTAGGGGGCAGGGCAGTCTGCAGCTTCCCTGGAGTCTTCAGTAACCTATAGTGATATTATTATTGTCCTTGTTATTATTATTACTATTATTAGCTTGCTGATACTGCATTTCCCATGTGTGAGCTCAGAGAGTCTTGGGGCAGCAAATCAATATATCCGGCGATCAGTAAAGCATAGGGCTAATTACACCAGAGCCCTGGCTGAGGAGGGATGTGCAGACCCATAGGCCAGGGCAGTGCTGACCCACCCCACTTCCCACCAGCAGGCAGACCCCAGCAGAAGCAAGCTCTGGTGAGTTCCTTAGGTTTTGGCACAGCCTGGCTGGGCAGCACTGGCTCTGCCTGCCCCAGGGTGCAATGCCATGAGGTGTGCCAGGGTACAGGTGGGCCACTGGTACAGTGCTCCCTGAAACCTGAGGTAAATCACCTGCGGGATATCCCCAGCTCAGCTAGTGACAGCTCCTTGAACCAGACTGTGACAGGCATGGGAGCAGAGGGGCAGGGTGGGTGGTACACCTCTAACAGCAGGCACATGCTTAAGAAGCTGCAATTTAAAATCACATGCTGCAGTATGAAAGAAAAAAAATAATTGTAGGAATTTGCTGCCCTCTGGCAGGATTTTCTTACAGCTCTGGTTCTCTGTAAGCTGTGAGAGCAGTGCTCAGTGATGATGCTCCAGCTCAGAAAGGTCTCTGCATTTCCCAGCTGATTGTCAGCAGAGTAGAGCAAACAGCTGGGCACCACTGCTGCTGCCTCCCTGCAACCCTTCTGGAAAGCCAGAAGCACATGCAAGGGCTGGTGTAAACGGCAGAGCTGCTGGGCTGGCAGGAGCACCCTGTCCCTTCTCTCTATCCCTTTGGGGTGATGGGGAAGCAAGCCTGACTCTCTAAAGCTGTTTTTTTCATTGCTTGTCTCCTCACAAGAGCAAGCCCACTGTCTTCCAGCTTTGTACAGCCTTCTAGCAAGAAAATTCATCTTTCTGACAAGCCCTGAATGGCTTTGCTGGTTTGAATTCTTGATATGAATTCTTTCATATACCATGCCAAGATACTCAGCAAATCAGGCTAATTTTCATTAATCCCATTAATGCTGATATGGCACTTGTGGATATATGGGTAGTGGTTTTGAAAACCTGGGTTTCCTCTTCACTAAACACAAAGTATTGTGAATCTCTTGGGGTGAGATTTCTCTGAGGAAATGTTGAGTTCTACAATGCCTACACCATACTACATCAGTCCCATGGACTGACTGCCTGGTCAGCAGGAGGAACAAGCACATTTTGGACACTTCAGAGCACTCTGATGAGTCTCAAACTGTCAGATGACTGTATCCTAAAAGCATCCATGTCTTATTAAATGTACTGAGGTTGGCTACCTTGAATGTTGATGTTTTTGCTGCAGGTACCTGAAATTAGGTCATGCTAGTCCTACCCTAAAATAGCAAAGAAATGGGGGAGTGGGGAGTCCATAGAAGTACCTTAGGAGTATAGAGACTCCTGATTGTTTTTCTGTTTTGAGAGAAAGGAAGGATAACATAGGTGCTCTATTCCCATTAGTATACGTAATAGTCTGGCTGCCCATATGACATGCATGAGCCTCACCTCCATCAGCTCACTACCCCAGGAATGATAAATAGGTAGGCAAGGGTTAAGGAAGAAGAACAGCAAGCAGGACTCACATACAAATCCATGATCATCCCTGATGGTTGATTGTACAGGTTGATTGCGCAGGTTGATTGCGTGGGATTTCCTCAGGGTTTGGAATGCAGGGCTGAGCCTGGAGTTGGAGGATGTGTAAGACTCTTACCAATAATGTAAGTATGTAGGTTTTGCTGTGTATCCAATTTCTTTTCTGCTTAAAAAACACATAATAGCAGGGATCTTGTGACGAGTGATTTGCTTGTAGCAGTGGCCACAAGCCTTAGCATCAAAGTCCACATTGTACAGTGCAGTGCTATGCAGAGCTGTCAGAGCTGGTCTGGAAGGTGCTAGCTCTGTGTGATAGTGCAGCCAGGCTAATAAATAGCTCATGGTTCTGCTTTATTGCTATTGGGGATTTGAACTTGTATCCCTTTATGGTACTGCACAGTGACAATGAAATATGTGCGCTTGTTTAGAGCTATTTGGAGTATCTCTGTCTGGCACTGTACTAGACAGGTCAGGGATGTTCATGAAGCTGTGAAGATGGTGATAAAAGCCAAGGTTTGATTTTATTGTTACCTTTGTTATTCTTGAGAAAGCTCAAAGAATAAGGAAACTGTTTCTTCATCATCCTGTTAACTGCAACAGCCATGGCCTCTAAGACACCCTGGGCCCCCACTGAAGTGATGGCAGTATCCTTGGTGATTTCAGTAAGACCTGGATTGATGAGACATACAATTGTGGTTCTGCTGACTTCCATAGACTTACACTGATTTACTTCAGCTGCGAATCTTCCCCCTTTCTTTGGGTTAGATTGTGCTCACTTGTGTTAGCAAGATAGATACCTTAGAAGTGGCTAATACAAATTCATATAGCTGTATATGGAAAGGTAATAATAATGCCTCTTCTGTTATGTTCTACAGAAAAACTGGGAGATCCACCTAATGTTGTCTGTTAAGTCATGTAAGTATTTCCTGAAAATGGGACATGGTTTTGCATTGTTCACCCTTCAGCATGACTACACATTTCACTCATCTGGACTTCCCTTGCTGTGAAAACAGCCCAGCCACCAGTGTGAGAGAGCAAGCCTTTCTTAGACACTTGGAATGGCCAAAAGACCTGGGCTCCCTGAGGTGCAATGTCATACTGAACCTGCAAATGTTCCATATGATTGGAAGCCCGTTAACTAAAGCAAGAGGGCAGACATATCACAGGAAGCCCCTGTTAATGGTGGCCTACCCTAGAACTTCAGTTTAAAAACTCATCTGGAAAAAAATGACCATGACTTTAACTACTACATCCCAGACAAGGACTTCAGTGGATAAGTTATTACAGAGTGAGAACACTGGAGACCTCAGTGGGCCTGCAACTGGGATGCAAAAAAAAGTATGTAGAAGAAAATCCAGGAAATTCATAACCAAAATGGAAGGGAGTATTTCAGGAAATGATGTTGAACATTTGGCCAGTTTCCTTTGAAGAAAGTGCAAAGCTTTTATGAGGGAAACAATTGCATAAGGAATGAAAGCAGAGCAGAGGGCCTCTGGGGATACTATTTATGCCCTGACTGTCATAATTACAATTTCCATGATCAGAACTACATGAGTTCCTGTCCAGAGAGTGAAGTTACGAGGAGCAATGAACTTTCCTGGCTCTGGGATAGCAGTACAGCCCTGTATCCTTCCATTGACATCAAGAAACCCCTTGGAAACAGTCGAAATATTTTACACTTTTCTCAGTTTAGGCTGGATGAATCCATAAAAATTTCCTTTGTGACATCCCAAGATTGTGCTTTGCTTGTATTTGTGTACACTTGACCGGTTATAGAGATGAACCTTTATTATTTCTCTCTATGGTAAGCTTTTGCTGGAACAATGTGGGCTGCATTTATGCTTTACCCGTTCTTGCAGATGGTGCATCAGGATGGAAAACCTCCTACTCGGGCCAGCTCTGCTGGTTCATGTTAATTGTCCACATGCTTTAAAGAGCTCAATGTTCTGAAGAAAATATACAGCCTCAAAAACTGGTGTTTTTTTTTTTCTTGTTTTGCTTTGATTCATCCCTATGCTATACTCCATCATGCATTTGAATGAATTAAAAGGATTTCAGCATTTTGATGTAGTATGTAGAAGACAGTTAATACGTTAATCCTCCCTGATGTACTTTCTTCTGCTCAGGTATGCATTCACTTAACTAATCCTCAGATAGCTGCCCCTTTTATAGAAGGGAAAATGAGGCAGAGATGTTAGCAGCTTGCTCAGTGTTACATCAGAATGAGAAATTGAAACCAGCAGTCTTTCTGCATGCCTCCATCTTAAACACATTTAGTTTAGTCCCATACCTACCTGAAGCAGGCAAATGGTGGACCAGAACCACGGAGCTCTGCTCACATCAGCTGAGCGCACAAGTATTTTCAAGAAGTACCTTACCTTAGTCCTTCTTCATGTCATTTTGGACATCCTCACAGAAACTGGGTGCAGACAGTAGTGAAAAAGCAGCATACCCTATTTGTCACAGCCCTGGCTTCATCTTCCACTGTAGACTGCACTACCAGCAAGTCTCAATTTCTGTGTTTCAGAGTTTAGCAAGTGAGCTGTATTGCCATTTTAAAGGCTATGTTAAGTCTTTCAGACCACATACAGAGTCTGAAGCTGGCACCTTGTCTGGGAAAGAGCATTAGCTCTCTCTCCTATTAGGTCCCACTACTCTGTTAGCACTGCCATCACCCACTACGCTGCCCACAAAGGGACTGCACTTCTCTCTGTCTTGAAGGCAAATGCTTATTTTTAGGTATTAAAGGAAGTACAGACACCTGTTGTTATCCATGTTACCCTTCCTTAGCCCTGTAAGAAGAGGATATATGGACATAAATAACTGCTTCAGGCTGGTGTGCATCCCCTTTGACATTTTATGCCCAGTTTCCATATCTTTTCCCCTTCAGGCAGCTAGTTCCTGTAAAGTTTTTCTGCTTTGATTCTTGATGTGTGGTGGCACTTTGTCCTGGTTTAAGCTGGGATAGTTAATTTTCTTCCTAGTAGCTGGTGCAGTGCTGTGTTTTGGCTTTAGTATGAGAATAATGCTGATAATACACCAATGTTTTAGTTGTTGCTAAGCAGTATGTACCCTGATCAAAGACTTTGCAGTCTCTCATGCTCTACCCGTGCGGAGGGATACAAGAAACCAGGAGGAAGCAGAGACAGGACACCTGACCCAAACCAGCCAAAGAGGTATTCCATACCACAGCATGTCATGCCCAGTATATAAACTGGGGGGAGTTACCTGGAAAGCCCAGATCACTGCTCAGGTCAGGCTGGGTATCAGTCAGTAGGTGGTGAGCAGTTGTATTGTGCATCACTTGGGGGTTTTCCCTTTAAGTTTTAGACGTCGCTCTTCCCACTCTTTATTATATTATTATTAAATTGTTCTTATCTCAACCTATCGCTTTAACCTTTTTCCAGTTCTCCCCATCTCACTGGGGCTGGGAAGAGGGAACAGAGCCTTAGGCTGAGTGAGTTGCCACCTGGGGTTAAACCTTGACATCCTCAGTCTCTCTTAAATCAATGATGATATCTAGGGAGTCACTTGCACATCAATGGTCTTTCATCTCCAGTGCTTGGGCATAGTAATTTTATTGTTGCTGAGCCTTAATCACTGTTTAGTTAAGGATAAACATCCAAGCACCAAATACCCTCTCCTTACATCTTGCAATATGATAAAAACGTACAGTGAAAGACGTGTCTCTGAAACAAACCTAGGAAGAGCACAAAAGTTAAAACTGAATTTCTTAAGTTTCACCAAGTGTTGCATTTTCCCTTTCATGTAAGGCTGTACAATGCCAACATTCTCTCTCCTATAGTGCGTGCCTATTTACAGTCACTTTTTCTAAGGTGTTTGTAAGAATCTCCCAGGGAAAGCAATGAGAAAAATGCATGCCTTTGGTATCACAGCTTTCAAACAGAGAGGGACTGGAAAACAGCTGATTGACATAGTAGAATGGCTCTTTCCTTCCCCTTATCAGCAAAAACAGAACTGAGGGAATGCTGAGGGGAATTCTCATGTTAAAAATTCCTCTTTAATGAAAAGATTTTAGTTGCTTCTGGTAATTGATATGAAATAATTTTAATTAAACTTTGCACCAAAGTAAATGAAAACAGTTGGGTTTTTTCCCCCAGTGTTTGTTCACTTGCTTATTACCAACACCTAAAGCAGTACCTAAGTTTGCAACTTTTGTTTAATAATCTCTGTGCTCTAGACAACAAACCTTTAACCACAATAAAATATAGTTCATATGGACAAGAAAGAAAAGAAAATGTAGTCTGAGGGACAGCCACATAGCAAACCATTGGATTACTTTAGAAAGACTGAAATGCTGAATTAGCTTGACAGTGATGCCTTTACTCTTTTCACTGTACCCAGATTTTCTTAACACTATTGGGCAGAGTACCCTGGGAACTGAAGGCATTGTTACTTGATAAGTTATGTATTTAATTTCTTCAGATTAAGCCTGTGCCTGATTTAAATGCAATGTGTAAGATCCTCATTTTATCCTACGAATAGACACTGATGGACTGCACCAGTGATGAATACTTGGTACCAGCAGAGCTGACTACTTAACCAGTCCTTGCTGTCCTGCAGTCAGGATGACCATGGAGCATGGTCAGTTCTTCCTGGCTCAACAAGGTCTTTTGAGGCTCACAGGCAACCAGTGGCAGGGTAGGAAACCAATGGCTAATAACAGGGATTTTGGAAGACAGATCCTCAATAGTTATCATCCTGGTCAGATTCCTTTCCAGCTGAATAAAACACTAGGAAATCATCTAGAGCCTGATTAGCATATCAGCAGACCAGATTAGGTGAACCAGTGGTGCTGAGCCATTTGTCAGGTTATGGGAGCTCTGTGTTTGTGGCTCTGTGTGGGCATCTAAAATAAAGCAGGATGCTGAGATCAGATGGACAGGCTTTGTATTACATGGTATCAGACCTAGACATATTAAAATTAGTGACTGATTTCTGAGGCTCCGTCATGTCCTGGAGCTTTCAGACACCCAATTGAGGTGCAAAGGGTTTTAGCAAGTTGCGGTCCCCAGAAAACACCACAGTCTGTGGACCTAGAAAGAAGCCATGTAGTATCTTATAAACACAGGTAATGATGGCATGGCTGTATGTAAGACTGTGTGGGTCCAGAGCTGATGCAGATGCTTCAGGGACTTGCATTTGTGACCTGACTGAGTTGGAAGGAAGTTTACTCCCCTATTCACATTGACTCTGACAGAAACCACAGCCGAATATTTACAAAAATTGGCTGAAGTAATTGAATTTGCTGAAGACAATTGAGCACTTACTTTCAGCCATTCATTCTCATGCTGGCTGGGTTTTCTATACTACCTGCCAGGAGAAATGCAGCCTAGAACACCCATTTCACACAGCTTTAAGGTCAAAGTCTTTTCTCATGGCAAAGTTTGATGTCTATATCTAGAAAAGGAATAAACAAGTAACCATAAGACAAATAAGGCATGTTTAAGACCTGTGCTGGTCTCCCTGTTTTTTTTCTATGTGACCCCAGCAAAGATTTGAAACATACCATCCAGCTCCCACTGGCCTCCATTATTCCTTTTGTGCCAGAACCTTAAAGATCTCATCAGGCTTAGACATTTGTGATTTCACACCTTTTAGCAGCCAGCTCTTTAACTGCTAGGAAACTAGAAAATCATCTAGAGCCTAATTAGCACATCAGCAGACCAGATTAGGTGACCTGGTGATGCCCAGCAATTTGACAGATTCTGGGAGCTCTGTTTGTGCCTCTGTGTGGGAAAGTAAAATGAAGCAGGCTGTTGAGATCGGGTCGACAGGCTTTGTATTACATGGTATCAGACCTAGCCATATTAAAGAGCAGCCAGCTCTTTAACTGACTGCTAAGAGGTGCATTCTTCAAATATATGCTATTCATATAGTGTATTCAAAATATGCTTCACTCCTCAAATATGTGCTATTTACTCTTCAAATACATCCTGTTATCCTCATATCTATCCTCAGTGAGTTATTGCCATAAAAATCATTTTAGATAAACAATTGTAAGGTGAAAAAACATCATGTTACTTGAGTTCTGGAAGGGACGTGAGAAAAACTTTCATTATTTTTTTGACAAAACTCCATTGTAGAAACAAATATTTTAAATTCCATTTAAGGTGGGGAGACTGTGACTACACCACAGCCAGTCAATAAGAAATAAATTGAATTTAGAATGATCCTTCTTTAACAGAAAAAAAATACATTTAATTCTTGCTATTTCTCTCAAAAATTAGATGTAGGAGATCCACTGAATACATTCAAATGCACATTTTTATGGGGAAGAAAACGAGAGATATTTTGTTTGAATTTTTTTTTGGTGGAATGGCTTTCTCAGGAAGATGCAATTTGTTAAAGGCAAAGTGCAGATTGTAGTGGATTTTTCAAGGGAAACGTGTAAAAATGATTCATTTGACATTCTGCTCATACTGTAGGACTGAAGTACAAGCTAATATCAAACAAAATATCTCTTAATTTCTTCTGAGCAGCACCGGATTAGATGTTAGTTTTGAGTCTTCTTGCTGTCTTTGCTACTGTCACATCTTAATGCTTGTAGAAACGAAACAATGGAAAAGAGAACCAATAAAACATAAGATCAAATTTCAGACTCTTCCATGACTATGTTAAATTAGGAACTGTCTGTAATACATTAATGTATCTTGCATAAATGTTTCTTATATATAAATATAACGTATCTTACATAAATGATATTCCTTCGTACTCAAACATGCATCTAGGTACTCAGGCCCTAATTTCTCCCACCCAGTATATCCATTGAAGTGGGACAACTAAATCAAAAGCTAATGTGTTAGTGGGCTTCTAATGGAGTAGCTCCTGAGAGCAGCTCCTGAGGACCACTTCAAGTGCAGTAGGGGTTAGCTGGTTTTGAGATAAATAGCCCTTGGGCAGATTCTGTTGGAGATGGCAGTTCCTATACCCCACATCAGTATCAACCCATGCACATAAGCCTTGGTTTGAATCTGGGTCACATTTCCTCTTTAGGCAGAGGTGCAGTGCCTTTTTATCAAAGCACAAACGAGCTCTGTCATATTGCTTCCTTTCATTGAGAGATACAAGGCTGTGTTTTTTTTTGCAGTGGCTCAGACTTTTTTTTGAGTGTTCTGCATTCAGAGAAAGAGCTCAAAATCCAGGTTACACTGAGAATTGTAATTTTTAAGTATTACAGCCCAGGTAAGCAAACAACAAAGCACAGGCCAGTGCAATGAAACTGAGCTTTCAGATGTTTCAGAAGAATCTATTCAACAGTATTGGTAGGCCAGATGATTTTGTAAGGTTCAAGGAGCCAAGATCTGTGGTTTGGTAGAGATGACTTGCAAGGTGATAGAATGAGGAGATACTTCTCAAGCTACGGCAGGTTATTCTCCCACAGCAGGGTACCCTGCATGCAGAGTCTGTTCTCATGGGGAAAGCTGAACCAGGTGCTCCTTCTGACTCCTATGCTAGCATCCCTTTCATTTTGAGGCTGGACACTCAGGCTGTGTGAAATCTGGTATGAATTTGTGTCAGCTGCTCCTCTAAGATCAACCGCCTCTCTTCTGTTCTCCTATGAGCAGCATTTCTGATTTCCAGTTTTATAACTTTTTGGATTTCTATTCTCTTCATTTTTCCTGTTGGCTACATTTTGTGATCCTCAGCTGGTGTGCTGGCATTTTCAGATTTCTTTCCTGGGATCTAACTATGATAGAGCATCCAATAAAGAATCAGGCTGCTTAAACTTCAGACTGTTGGTTCCTCTCAGTAGCCATACCCTTAAGATTTAGGCGTGCTAAAACTGAGCATTATGGTGACCAAATAAATTTATTGATTTCTGTAGGAGTTAGAAACCTAAACAGGCCTGAAAATCTGCACCTGGGCAGCTGCATGGTTAAAACTGTCTCACATGATATGTAGAACATAATGCAGCATTTCATAACAAAACTGTTAGTGCAAATAAATATTCTAGCTGTAGGTGGTTTCCCTGCAGAAAATTAAAGTTCAATTTATGTTGTTATACCTGCTAAATGGTGGTGATAAAATTAAGTAATCTCTGTACATCCATGAGAATGGATGTTTTTAAGTATAACAAACACACATTCTCTTATTATAGTGCAATTTGTGATTCTTCTTTTCATGTTTTGTGAGTCTAAATATTTTATAGTAATGTCATGTGAAAATAATAAAATATGAAACTAAAAATCAGAGGACATGATAAGCATAAAAATATTTTACTCATTGCTTTTGATGGTCCTACCAAAGCCATATGAAGTCAATGGTAAGCTTCCCTTGGTTTCAATAGGCCTTGAGTCAAGCTGGGGTGCCTCCTGGGAAATTACACCACAAGGGTCTTGAGACCTTGATAGGGTGCCTCTTCCATGCTAGAACATTCCTAAAACGGATCAGAAGGCATTCATTACAAGCAAAAAGAAGTTTTGAAGCAGTTTGTTTAGCTTTTGTGTTTACCTAAACACAAAAGATGACTAAAAAGCATCTAAAAGAGCTTATTATCTAAGTTGTTAGAAGTTTTGATAAGCTATTAAGCATTCAGATAGCCAATAAATAGTCTATGTGATTTGATGTTTAAGAATATTTATTGGTGTAAGGTATAAGAATAACCTTAAATGTTCTTTCACCTAGCCAAAAGATTAACAAAGTCAGCTAAAAATCTGCATGTATCTTGCTAATAATTGAAACCGTGTACAATTTTCAGTACATCTAGTCTTTTAGCAGAGGCAACCAAGGTTATTGAAATGTAGCTGTAGCTGTGAATGAGAGCAGGACATAAGGAAAACTGCTCTGACATTACTCCCTGCTGGTCACCCTCCTAGGCTCTTCTGTAAGTCACTTTGAAATGGAAAATCTTATACTAATTCTGAATTTCAGGTTATATGGAACTTTGGTTTGCAGCAATTTTGTGGTATTGACATGTTGTACCACATTTCCTGCTGGCTTTATGTTGACAAAGGTATCTTCTCTTTTTGCTTCCATCCTAGCAAACAACAGATGTTTGAAGCTGGCACCTACTTGCAGTCATACCGTGAAGTGTCTGTGCAATTCATGGCCTTGTTTCTTCATCTAGACCTAATCAGGCAAAACCCATCTGCATGTGTAGCCAGTTAGGAGGTACAGATACAAGTGGCAGCAAGGTTAAGTCAGTGTTTCAATTGAAATCAGAAATTCTGACCTGGTGCAGGCAGCCCTTGTCCCAGTCACCTTAACTTATTCAGCACTAAACTATTATCCTCCCATTAGCCTCGAGGCAGCTGAAAGGTAATGCTGCACCATTGTGCTCATTACTGCTACTTGATCTTACAGACAAGGATTTTTCTTTATCACTCATCTAGTTCCAGATGTCTGGATGTTGTTCTGAATCCCAGACTGGGTCTTTGCTGCAAATCAGTTTGACAGCTAACTGCAAAACAGATTTGCCTTGGAATAATTTGGGTAAAATGATGGTTAAACTCAGCAATAACATTGTTAAACACTGTACAGATTGAATTGCACATTCATTTTAATTGTATGCTGCATTGAAATGGATGTACTTAGGTCTCCTAAGTACGCTTAATGAGTCAGATTAATAGGAGTTTGTTTGTATTACTCTAATTTTCATGTAGGGGATTTAAGAGTAACTACCTACCTGAGTTCTAGTACTTTCAGTTATGACATTATTTTATGTTTATAATGAATAATTTAATCACCACTGTCATTGTATTGAGAATAGTGGAACAAATTACAGATCTCTTGTATCCATCTGCATATACTTTCACCTTGTGGTCGACTGGTAGAAGTCTGGGGTATGTAATGTTCTGAAAATTACATAATTACATTTAAATCTTTATATATCAAACCCTAACCTGATGAATCAACATAGAATTTTCTATTGGGCTCCCACTTAATTCAGGATTTTCTGAACAAGCCTGTCTTAAATAAAAAAAAAATACATATTACAAAATACAATATCTCTGAATATATTCAGAGGTATTGTGGCTTTCCTCTGCTATGTGAACTTAGCCAGGGGGGTTGCTTATTCAGATGACTCTTCATGGACTGGTATACCCTATGAACTCCCTACAATAAACGAAGTCTCAGCTCCATGTGAATTGCTCAGTATTTAGAAATGAGATATTAAGTGTTGTTACAGACTTCTGTTCTTCTGATTCTTGGGGAATTTATGTATGTGTTTTGCCTACAAACATGTTTTGAGAGAGTGGGAAAGGAGAAATACAGCATGAGCTAGAACAGCTTATAATCACCTATTAATATATGTGTCAGAAGATTTGGATTCAGGTTCTTTCCTTGTTTTGACAGAAGTGTCAAATCATCATCCTATCCAAAAAAGATGTTTCAGATGCTTATTCAAACAAGATTTGTAGTTCAGCCCATGCCTCTCTCTAAAGGAAAGATAAGCCTCCCAAACAGAAACTGACTATTCCGCTATTTGAAGGGTAGTAAAACTGTGTCTTCATGATGGCAATGAATCTATTTTCTGCTAGTATTCTGGGTCATTTTAGAAAGCTCTTCCTGAAATCTGTGTTTCTGTAAGGATTCTCTCTCAGCAGACAAGGAAGATGATGTTGAACTCTTCTGGGACTGGCTGCAGTTACATCTTAGATGTGTCTGTGGAAAAGGTGGCTCTCTCTTTAACTTTCACTGGATGTGGCTGTCGAAGACTTGAGCACTGATTCTCTGAAGAATTTGTTTAGACCTGGAGCAGCTCTGCAGCTTCCTACTGTATGTGGACTTTGCTCTTCAGCATAGAAGAACCTGGCCTTTTTCCAAATCTTCAGGCACAGGTCATTGAAATGATCACAGTACAAAAGGTGAAGTCTTTCCTAGTCATCACTGATTCTGCAAGAGCCATCTGTGTTAAGCAGATTGAACACTGGCTTGTTTCTCTGAGAAAGTGGGAGGAGGGATTGCAGATGAGCATTTAGGGAAAAGTCTGTAGTTTAAAAGCTGGATTTTTGAAATGAAAACTACTACATGCCTCTGCTTCCAGGAAAATCACTATTAGAAATCAACACAGACTTAACTGGCATTCAGTTAAGGCAACATGAATACAAATGATTTACTTGTAACTCCTTGGAGGGAAGAAGTGGATGTTTCTATAGGTGGTAAAATCTTTTTCTCCACTTTCAATATACTGGTTTTATTTTCATAATAGACATTTTCTCACCCTTTTTAATATTCTGCATTGTGATATATTACAAATATAAAAAAATGATCTAATTCTATTAAAGTTAGAAAACTCTTTGGTTGTATTTTAAATGAATACAGGATTAAAGAATATGTGCAATTTACAGCGTGGTCTTGCCTTTATCTAAGTGATTATTAGAGTTTCTGATTGGTAAAATGAAATATCACCACTCTGTAACACATGTATCCTGGTCTTATCTTGATAGAATATAGATTTCTGTAGCAGTAACTTGCTTACACAGCAGTGTGAAGAGGATGGAGAAAATGGAGTATGGCTGTACTTATCTCCAGAAATAAGATGTGTACACTGAAGAGCAGCAGCCCCAAACCCATCCTGCTTCATTAGGCAGCTGAAGGAAACATAGGAAAAATTACAGTCACATTATCAGGTTCACAAAAGTTTTCTAAAATACATAGCTGCTAAAAGTAGACCAATACATCTGACTTGCCTAAAGTTATGAAACAAGTCCAGGCAATGTTTGTTTGTCTCCTAAGACAAAGTCATTGTTACCAGAGAAAAGACAGATTCTGGAGCTTGCCTTGCCTTCCTTTGCCACGCTAATTCTCCCAAGGCCATTCAGGTCCTGGGCCTTTAGTTTCATTAGCACATTTGTCTGGGACACCAGAATGCTGAATGTTTGGGAAGCAGAACTGGAAAGAAAAAGCTAAAAAACCGCAATGACTGTGCTGTGCACATAGGTCATATCCACACCGGCTGGGGAACTGGGCTTCACAAGGGATGCAGTCCAGTCCCACTGAGAGCTAGGAAAATCCTTCCAGTCACTTTGACACGCAAACTTCCATCCAAGAGAAGTGCAGGACTCTTAAAACTCAATTTTGATTCATGCGATAACTAACACACATCTGTAAAGGAAAACAAAGGCTTAAAATGTAAAATTTACTTCCACAGTTTGACTCTTATCCCTAAAACTTATGTTGATCAGGTCCATGGGGGGTTTTGTGGTTAGTTTTGGTTGGTTATTTTTAATTTTCAGAATGCTTGCTCTAGGGCTTGGATTGGTCCATAAGGAATCTGGTCCATAAGGAATACTTAAAAGTCAAAGAGCATTACAGAAAATGTGCTACCTTTCTGAATTTTAGCCAGCTGTTTGATATATAACATTGGCAGTTTAAGGCTCCTGCTGAATTTTTAAGCCATTTGGAAAATATATCAGAGACTCCAGTAGGACTTCACTGATTTACACCAGCTGGGAATTTGACCCTGAGTCTTTTAGAACAGGGTAATAGCCAATCAATAAGAAAACATTTCAGTCGGTATGTGAAAAGTAGCACTCCTCTGCCAGTTCATTCCCTGGCTTTCCTGGTGGAATGTCTGCGAAGAAAATTGCCTCAACATTTTTAGTGGCTGCCGACGTAGTAGTTACAGGTTCTGCTCAAAGCAGCTGCTATGGCTTCACGTGTTTTTGGGGACAAAGAGGAAGGAGCCTGGATGTATGTATAAGGGGGAGAAATGGGAATACAGACATATGGGACTTGTATGCTGGGATCATTTCTCTCAGCAGATGAGTAGGGAAAGGCAAATGACTGACTGTCAACATGGAGCCAAAGGAAGGAGCCTGATTGACTGTGTCAAACTGATATCCCACACCTCATCCTGGGAACCACCATTAGTCAAAACAGGTCTTACAACAATAGTGTGCCTAAAAGTAGGACCAGCTCTCTGATTCTAACCAGATCTCTAAATATGCATAGGAAGAAGGGCGGTGCAGAAAAGGATGATCTGCATACAATGTTGAGGTATTGATGCTCACTCAGTGTGTTGACCAAGTATATAACAAATAGCAAAAGTCAAACACCCAACCTGAACAAGTGCTCAGCATGAGTCTGGACAATGTCTGCCCCCACTGAGGGTCCACAGCATTATTGGAGGTGTTGACAATAATCTTCTGAGTAACAGCTTCAAGGGCATTTATAACATTCGCTGTAAGCGGTAATAACATTCGCCCATTTGCTTCTGCTGCCTGTAGTCCTAACATTTTGTCTTGCTGATTGATGGATTAGGTGCATGATTACATGGTATTTTTGGGGGTAAAACAGAATGTTCAAGGCCAAAGAGAAGACCTAAACTAATCTTAGGCCTAGTTTTCTACTTTTCCAGTGTCTGCATATATGAGGCGGCTGGTAAACTGCTCCTATCAGACAGCCCAAAACTGATATAGTAACAGTGTCGTGGTTTAAGCCCAGCCGGTAACTCAGAACCATGCAGCCACTTGCTCACTCCCCCCCCACTTCCCCCCCGCTCCTGGAGGGATGGGGAGAATCGAAAGAATGCAACTCCCATGGGTTGAGATAAGAGCAGTCCAGTAACTAAGGTAGAACACAAACCACTGCTGCTACCACCAATAATAATAATGATAAGGGAAAGAACAAGGGGAGAGAATACAACTGCTCACCACCTGCCGACCAATACCCAGCCGACTGAACAGTGATCTAGCCCTTCTGGGTAACTGCCCCCAGTTTATATGGTGGGCATGATGTGCTGTGGTATGGAATACCTCTTTGGCTACTTTGGGTCAGGTGTCCTGTCTCTGCTTTTTCCTGGTTTCTTGTATCCCTCCTCTCTGATAGAGCCTGAGACTCATAAAGTCCTTGGTCAGAGTAAACACTACTGAGCAGCAACTAAAAACATCGGTGTTATCAGCACTGTTCCCAGGCTGAAAGTCAAAAACACAACATGGCACCGGCTACTAAGAAAGAGAAAAATGACTGCTACTGCTGAACCCAGGACACACAGTAATGTTGTTCATCTGTTCTTGCTAATACTTTTTTTAGTCATATGAAGAATGGATGGAAAAGGCCATTTAAAAGATGGGACATTGGCATCTCCCCATCTTGGATTCCTACCTCTCAGCAGCTTGGCTTGTGCAGCAGGTCTGCTGTTCTTGGCTGGGTCTGGAGCAGCAGGCACACAAATGGCCCAGGTGGAATTAGCTATTTTTAAGCTTATTTCTGTATCAGCAGAAATTGGAAGCTGATATATAACTCCAAAAGAGCATCAAATCTCTGTCAAATCCACTCCCACACTAAGCTCACATCCCATTTCCCTGAAATTAAAGCTTTACTCAGAGAAATCAGCTCCCGGTGGATGAATTTCCTAGAATGTGCATTCATTAGTTACTACTGGCATAGCACAGTGAAGGTGGAGAGCATTACACAATCAACTGATAATGTCACTAATATGTGCTATTATTAAGGCTATTAAAATAGAATTGGCATTGTAGAAAATATGGTGTCATTAAATACGTATTAGGGCTTTATAATGAACTATCAGCATGACTGGTTCCATGCAGTCTTGGCAGGCAATTTTAGAGGAACACGTTCACTTCCCAGCTTTGTAGTGCCAGGACTGTACTCTGTGGTGGGATTTGAAGGCAGAAAGCAAGGGCATCGTGTGAAGCCAGGCCTCGGGCATAGCGCTGCAACCACGCTGTGCTCTCTCGGACTGCCTCCACCCTCGACTGCTTGCGCTGTGGTCTATCTGCACCCTGGGCTGCAGCACTGCCACCCTCCACATGCCAGTGAGCTCTGGGACAGGGAAAGGAATGGCCGTGACATGCACCTGAGCTGTGTCCAGATGGAGTGTCTGAACAGTGCAAAGCTCTGGAGAAAAGAGGAAGGTAAGGGTGAGATGTGACCCAGTCTGCTCTGCAGTGGGTTGAAGCACTGACGGGTGAGTTGCTGGGCTACTTGGTGGCTGCCATTAGATAACTCCTTGGCTGGTTTATTGGCAGCTAGCTTTGCTAGTTCCCACACAATTACCATTGCTTTTCCATACTTGGAGGATTTCCTCCAGTGCTGGCTGGCAGAATATGGAGTACAGAAGAAATAATAGTTTTCATTTCTGAAGGAGAGCATTTGGCTGGGGTTAGTTTGCAAATGGGCTTCTCCAAGCATGCCCACTTTTTCTGGCTGGAAATTTTGTCTAGCATTTCCATTCATGTTCATGGCTACAGATGGGATCAGATAAATGATATTTGAACACTGGATATGACCATTTCAAGAAATGGCATGTCTATTTTGTACATGCTACAGATTCAGTGTACCTCAGACACAGCAGATGTTCCCTGAAGATCAGCCGTAACACTTCTGCCACAGAAAGCCAGCACTTCCCAGAAGGTGCTGGACCACTGCTCAAGCCACACTAGGTTTAATCTATGTGGTATGGAGCAATGACTGAAAACTCATAAAGCTTAATATATAAAACTCATAGAGCTTAATGCCTGTTGTTTTTAATAGTTAGTGGCTTTTAAGTCTCTCACATAATGATTCAAATAAATACCTGTTCTTTTATAGCCTGTCCAGCCTGTGAATCTTGAAATGCTATACAAAGGTCATAAACAACAATTTTACAATAGTCAAATTGTAGTCCAAAAAGACAGTCTTGCATCTGGCTGATGGCTGAGCCAAGAACGGGACAAGAGCCTCTGGACCCCAGATGAGGGTGCTACCCCCAAAGACAAAGGATGAACAGTATCCCACCTTACCACAAAATATTGCAACTGTACATAGAATCATAGAATAGTTAGGGTTGGAAAGCACCTTAAGATCATCTAGTTCCAACCCCCCTGCCACGGGCAGGGACACCTCACACTAAACCATGTCACCCAAGGATCTGTCCAACCCGGCCTTGAACACCTCCTGCAAAGGAAGACATCCCCAAGCACAGCACAGGGAGGGCCCAATCGCAAATGGTCCTTTTTTTGCCTCAGAAAACTATAACATTTCCTCTGGGGTCTTTCTCACGCTTTTTTCAGTGCTTGAGGTTAAAAGCACCAGCACAGTTCTTGTCAAGTCAGTGTAGTTATGGCAGCGTATGTCTGTTGAACTCCTGATGTGATCTGTTCTCAGCAATGCAGATAAACATGAAGAATGATACCAGACCTATGGTCTATCTTTACTGGGACCTATGGTCTATATCTTCCATTCATTCAAATAAATGAGCAAAACAAAAATCACAGTCAGAATTGCATAAAAGGAACTAACACCGTGTACTGCAATCAGCAGGGTTTGTCAGAGTTTGCCAAGTGAAGCTCTGAGCAGTTTAACTGGCTTAACTGGTTTAGTTAAACTACTTCATATCCTTTCTTGGATGCTTTTAAACTGGTAACGGTAGCTTTAATTCACCAGTGCTGCTCCTGGTGTTTCCACGCTGCAGTGGTGGAAACAAAGCCTCCCTTGGTACTCGCATTCAGGCATATGGTACCACTGGGAGAAAAGCTGTGAACCTCCCCTGTGCCTCCCATGTGTGGTTAGTGTTTATTTAGTTCACAGTATTAAACCTGAGGTATAGATACATAAGGACTGTGAGAACTGTCTTGTCTACTTGCTGAAAATGTTATTGCATATACAGAACTCAACATAAAGGAACCACATTCTATGAAAAGGTATTTCATTATGTTGCCACCAAACCTATGAAGTAGAACCTTCTTTAGCTGTAGCTGATTAACTTTATTCACATGGTTTGCCTACTTCTTGAACACAATGCAGTACTTGAATTAAAATCTTTAGATTTTTATGCTCTGTATTTTTTAGGGCTAGGTTAATGAATAATACCCACAATTTTACTGAGTTATCTGAGTGACCTGATCTCTCTGCCCAGATCAATCAAATTCTCTCAAGCAAGCTTCAAGGCAAGTGTTAATGGGGAAAAATGTAAAATTTGCCTTTTAGAAATTTTCTCTCAAATAAAATGTCCTGTTTCCTCAAGAGGTTCTTTCAAAAAAACTTGCTCATTAAAATATTAATTGGAAACAGGCAGAAAAGGGTCACGAACAAAGTCACGTATCTGTTGAAATCTACCTAGAGGAATGTGATTATCTAGTTTCTCAAATAGACTGTAACACTGATTGTAGCACTGATTTCATTGCTTTGAAAAACATGGCAAGACAACCTTCCTAATCTTCTCTTTGCTCAGCAGAAGGTTTGGTGGTGTAGAAATGAACAAATAAAGTGAGAGTTACAACTTTTTCATATTATTTCCTGGGAAAGGACCACTTCCAAAATAAGGAAAACCTTTCTGGTAATTGAAAATAGAAGAGTGACATCACCTTTACTTATTCCAGACTTCACTATCGAGTGTATATTTTTACACAACACAATCCAAATCTTTTTCCAGGATGACTCAAGAGATAGGAAAAAAAAAAAGTTGTTTTCCTGCTGTTTGCCTTGGTAACTGTGCATCCCATTGCTGGCTTCCAGGGCTCCATGTTCTGAATGGTTGCAAGTCCCTTCCTGTGCTGTGAGCAGGAGCCTGGGCAGCTGGTGAAGCAGCACAGCAACAGGAACAACAAACCAAACTCCTCCATATGATTAGCCTGGCCATGCAAGGAGAGGGAATCAGAAATGCAGCCCATTTATACCAGCAGATGTTACACTGCTTCGCTCCTGCTCATGAGGAGCAGGATTTGTACAGCTCCTTGATAGCTACTTCTACTGGATGGGGTTTCAGAGTAATCAGAAGAGACCGTTCCTGGGTCTGCAGCAGCATACTGGTGTATGGGCAGAGCCTTTGTAGATGTGCTAGAGCTGCCCAAGCTGTAGCATTGCTTGCTGGTGAGCTGTGTCTAGTTTGACTAGGGAGGCCTGGTGCACTAGTTCAAGAGTCCAGTGAAAAGTACAAACACACTCACTGCAAGCCTCTGTCCATTGCACTTCTCACTCGTGATGATGTTTCAGAAGCGTGTAGATTTTCCAGTGGTGGGTTTCATTCTATTTACATCTCTGATCAGGAACTACAGTTTTTACATAGCACAGGGTGCTTCCGTCTGCATACCGAGAGCCTTCACCCCTCCTGATTTCAAACACTGGAGGAGGTTGGGATCGCTTTGTTTGCTGTGCCAAGGAGTACATGCTGTAACAAGTGAATGTGGGCATAAGTGGTGTGCCACAAACTTCACTCTGTGCCACTTAGGGAAGGACTGGAAGAACTGGATTTCTGCCAGCCAGTATAAAGGTAGGGTAGGCTGGGAACAGGCAGTTCTGGTAGCTCTCTCCTGCAGAGCCTTGTAAGCAGCAGATCTCATCAGAACCAGGTAAAAAACCTCTGCATGAATTTGTTTATTTTGGTTTAAGCTTGCTACTGTTTGACCTGGGTCATTCCTGAGCAAAGGGCGGGATTCAGGTATATCCCACATGACCTCCAGCTGCAGTCCCAAAGGGATATAGGACTCCTGTGCATCCTGTGTCATACCTGCCAAGCCCATGGAGATACCTGGAATAGAACAGGGTAGTTATAACGTACTGTATATAGACAGCTAAATCTCACCAAGTGTTTTTACAACTCTTTGCACTGAGGCTTTTGAGGTTTAGTCTGCATAAATTTGCTTTTAGAAAAGAAACGGCTGTGTCCTAGTGCATGGGGACACTCACAAAGATTGTTTTCTGTGCTTCCTAATAGATGTGGACTGGTAGCAACCACGGTGAACCACGATGCTTACACCTAGCATGCAGATGTTACCAACCCCCTAAAAGACTTCTGCTCAGGTATTACCCAGCCCTCCAGACTGTTACACTCCTTTAGCATGTCAGGCTTTCCCAGTAATGTCTCTGCTTCACCCAACCCCTCTTGCCAGCTGGCTATGTAGAGACCTATTTCACATCTACAGTTTGGTGGGATTCTTTGGAAGTCTCATCTATGTGACCAGCTGAGAGTGACTTGCCAAGCATCTGTAAAGCATATCTCCTGGATATCTAAGGGAGATACTGATGAACAACAACTCTACTGCATTTTAGTCAACAGCCTGGTATTGTAGGAAATGGATTTGAAAGACCTGTTTGCTGCCTTTGTTTGGGAGCAGAGGCTTAAGCCCAGGCCTCCTGCACTTCTGACTAAGATTGGTGAATCCTTAGGTAATGCAAAAAATAAGATCTACTTTTGGTGAAACATTAGAGTGGAAAAAACAGTGAGCTTTTGTTCCTTGCAGATACAATATGACTGTTTTCTCAGAGCAGTAAGCTAAAGATGAGGGTTCTGGGGCTGAGTACTAGCTGCTCCAGGAGGGATGGGCAGCCATGGGTGACCTCAGCATGGGCCTTGCCCTCATCAAAAGGCACAGCCCCTATAGCCAGGTGCTGTTAATGGGCCCACTGACAGAGCCAGAGGAGGCAAGTGATGACCCAGGTGCAAGGGCTGTCCAGCCCAGTCAAGAGCAGCAGGAGATGGAGCCAGAGATGAGACAACAGTGTGGGCCCAAGGCATTCACCCAGGAAATAGGGCCAGAGATGGGGCTGGAGACAGGCACCCCTCCTGCATTGCTGCGACAAGTACCAACAGCCCCAGGCTAAGCTGAAATGGGGCTCCAGGGCCATGGGCTGAGCTGGAGGGAGGCCCCAGGGAAGGCTGGGCAGGGACAGAAAGACCATCAGTGCCTTTGGGGGCTGCGGCAGAGAAGTGTTTGAACCCCTTGAACAGTCACCAAGACAGCAAAGATAAGGACTCCATGCATGATATTAAGCGTATCTATGACACACAGTCTTTGGACTCTGTGACATAAATACTTCTTGTAACATCTTGGTGCAGCAGGTAGAAGGCTCAGGTTCCCTAAACTCCCAGCAATGTGCCCTAGCTGGGTGTTTATCTTGAGAAAGGCAGGGCAAAAGAGTTTCTTGAAGTGAACAAGTAATGCATTTAAAAACAAATCCCTGTAAAGTGAGGGCACTGCAGGCTGTGGATGAAGTGCTGGATTAAGACCTCTTGGAAATGCTCTGGCTTTTGTCTTTACCATCCTTTATGGCCATATGAAAGTCTATGATTGTTTTTCACCTTCAAAGGGTTTCTTAATTCATCATCTTCATGTGATGTGCTGTGGAAATACTAGCACCAATTGCTCCTAATACAATTTCTTTTTGTGACTGGAATGTACATATTTATTAAAGCATTGTCTGCCTCATTCAACCTTAGGATTGAATAGAAACAGGTCAGGAATATACAGTAATAGAAATATAAGGAAAATGAAAACAGATTTGAGGGAATCTTTTTTAGCAGCAAGCTAAATTAAGCAAAAGATTAGCTCTACCACTCAGATTCTCTGCTGACAAGCTTGGAAAATCCTCCACATCACTTAGCATCTAAAATGCACAGTCCACCCCCTTTTTAGCACATTTTAGTACAAAGCTTCTAACTAGCCAGAAAAAAAAAAAGCAAGAGCTTTATGCACAGGAATAGCAAGTAACTTAAAATTCACATGGCTTCCTTTGGGAAAAAAATAGTTGAATTCTGTGGGAAGTATCTACTAAAAGCTGTTCTTGGAAGATACTGAGCATCATTTTATAAATATATTGCTCAATCTGTCAAATTTATTTACATGTACACAGACAGGCTTGCTATAAACATTACAGCACTGGTTACTGCTCTGAACAGTGTCAGTGTTGATAGCAAGACTGTGTTTGAATTTTATTGTACACAGTAATTCCCACTGGTCTGCCATTGTATATGGGAAAATATGCACTTAACAGACATAAATTTGGGATTCAGTATCAAAAATAACTCTCAGAATCGACACGTGCTCAAGATGTTGCCTTCCTGCTAAACTAATGGCAACAGTAAAGGTAGTGGTATTTCAGAAAGTCACATTCTTCTTTTAAAGAGACATGGGGAAGGAACGTTGTACTGGCAGTTAGACAAACTATTGGTACAAAATGATGGAACCTGTTAATCTTTGCCAGCTCATGCTAATGGCAATAAAGCATTTGCTGTCACTTAGAAGTGTTTATCAAGGTACTACAACCATCTTTTATGCAGTTGAGCTATAAATGAAATAAAACTGGGTTTTGGGCTGTTACTACACCACCTATTTTTGAGGTAAGAGAACATCTTGCAGCCTGAGCAGGGCTTGCTGTATCCCTGTTTATCTGCACACTGTGGGGACACATGTTACGATAAATTTGTGTTTACCATTAGTTCAACTAGTAGGTAATATAAAGCAAGATTATAGACGTGAGAATGGAAAGGGTTTTTTTTCATTAAATCATAGTTTCATCTGTCAAGATACACCTCCCTCCTTTTCATAAAGAGATGAGAAGCAAAAGGAGAAAAGCACAGCAGGTAGGGTAGAAATGTGGGGTTAGGAATTCAGTTGCTTTTCTCCAGGGCTAATGCCCTGAAGGGTAAGGCTCTGGCCATGGCATAAACCCAGCTCACGGCATGGCACCCACCAGCTGCAAAGATGCAAACCTTGTTCCTGCTGCGGGTTGAGGTGTGAGTGCCCTGGGCCAGGTTTGACCTTCAGAGACTGGGCAGCACCAGGACTTCTGAAAGAAACCCACAGGCAAACCCTGGGGGAAAGCAGGAAAATATTTGTAACAACTCTGAGAGATCTTTATTTTCAGCTGCATTTTCCAGCAGTCGTGTCCTCCTATTTCCAAGGGATCCGGATAATGCAACCCAGATGCTTCTCTGGCTATCACTTTAAAGACTCCAAAGATTTTTTTTCAGTCAGGAAATGAAAAAATCCTTTTATACCAGTTTCGTTTCAACAAACGATTTTGCCTTCAGCTTTGTAACTTCTAACTAAATACAAAATGAAAATGAAAGCGTCACTTCAAATGGCAAGCAAACTTCCAAAATTTTTTTATATTGTTGCAACTTTCCCTTTTCACTGAGATTTTGTGTTGGAGACAAAGTAAACAATTTCATACATCTCAGATATATGTTTAATTAAAAGTAGTACCCTTTTTTAATGCAAACCAGTTTTTCTAGCAGCTCTACCTCCTGTATGTCAAATACTAAAGTCAAACTACTCTTTAAAACATTTGCTGGATGCATTCTGCAGAATGCTGGGTGTCATTTGTTCATTTCCACCTGGGCAAAGGGTGTTTAACATCTCAAAGCCTGAGACATTTAGAATGCAAATAAACAGGCGATGGAGATATTTTTTCTAACATTTAGAGTGCAGACTACAATCTGTGTTTAAGAATGTATTTTACCAACTAGTTCCAACTGATTTAAATAGAATTCAGGCTTTGAAATGCTTTAAATTCTTAAGTGGCTCTGTGGGTCTAAACCTTACTCTCTCCAGTCTAATGGGTATTGATAATGGTGATTCAGGGATTACAACACTGAAAATGGTATGATAAATACCTTCCAAACTGTAGTAAGAATCACAGCTAGAGAAGAAGGTTGAGAAACAGTCACCTGCACCTTTCAGTGATCCTTGGCAAAAGCCTAAAGAAAACTAAGTTTGAACTCTTAGGAAAGAAAGGAGAGTTTTCTTTCGGCTGTCACAGTGCATGCTTCTTGCAATAATTTCAGGGTTTTTAAACTGGAAATAGAAACAGTAAGAAAATGGCACAAGATATCCTGCTCTGATCCTACCTAAATCAAGAACTGAGAAATTACTGGAAATTGCATTAGAAGACCTTGCCTAGGAAAATTGCCTGGTTCAGGAAACTTCAATGAGTTGCTGTTACAGCTGGACAGCTTTTTTCAAGCTGAACAAAGCTGCTGAATATTCAGGTCCCTGAATTTCCTCTTATTTATGGAAATAATTTTTTAAATATTTATCCTTATGTGTGTAAAATCATATTCTATACATTACCCAACAACTGAGGCAATACAGAATGTCTAGAATGTGAAAAGGTCACAAAACCAGACACTGATTTTTCTGGCTTTGGCCAGAATTGAAGGTTCTTCTTTTTGAGGCTTGAATGCTGTTAGTTTTCTGCACTGCAAAGAGCAAACATATCAAAAAACTTACCCTCTCAGGGCCACAAGCCAGCTGTTCCCCTCTACCACATATAAACCGCAAAACTCAACAAAACACCACAATCCCCTGCTACTGTTGCATTTGCTACTGCTTCAGCAAAACTACAAAACTATTCTTCCCCCTCAATTTTCTGCTTTACTTCTGCAGGAATTCTCTATATCCCGTCTCAAAATGTTATATCCAGCCAAGTTCAATGCTAGACATCCACCCATCGGCAAACAGCTGCTTCTGAAATTCTCCTTGGCTGAAATATACCCCTGTGAGGTGAGCAGGATAATAAGGTTTTCTTTCTTGTAACAAAACCTTTTTGTGAGTCTGTTCCACATCGTCCTGCAGGACTAAGCTAGTTAAGAATACCAACAACAGCTCCAATAGCTAATGGGCTTGTAAGCTGATTTTCATAATGAAAAATCTATACTAATTTTAACTAAATTGGAAAAATGGTGTTTGAAAGAAACTGTATTCTTCTCTTTGGAAAATAGTAAAATATGTGGAAAATTCATACAATCACTTTATTGCCAAAAAGACTGAGTATCAGTCTAAAGTTGGGGGAAAAGATAATATTTATTTATTATAAAACACAGTGATCCAAAAGAAAAATGTAGGTCAAATCTTAGGAAAATTTTAGATTGTCCAATAGTACTGTGAATTCTTTGTGCAGAAATATTTAAACTGTTATTTTCCGTACAGACATGTCAGAGACATGATTGTCAACTATGCAGGGAATTCAGTGTACCTGCATCTGCAGGCTGGATTTTCTGAAGATGAAGGTAGCACAGAGTGAGCACTGGAGACAGGACAATTAATCCCTTGCACCAGGACACATGCCAGCTACTCAGTACCTATATTTGAGGGATCTTACACACCAGTGCACCATCACTTCCCTCCATAAATATAAATCACACACTGTTCACCAGTGCACTAATAGTTGCTATTACTCTTGCAATTGTCCAGGAGGACAAGGATGGAATAATGACAAGAGTAGAGGAGGAGTGGAGCCAGAAAGGAGAAGTTAAAGCAGGTTTGTAGTGATTCCCTTCAAAATATCTTACACTTTGGGCCGTGAAAAAGCAGCAAAGAGCAGGGATTTTGGCTGCAGCCCTTTTGTATGTGAACGTGTGAGGAAGTGTGGGCTTAACCCCTCTGCCTGCCTGTTCCTCTGAAGGGATAGGAAGGAATGCAGCTACAAGTTAGGTCACACCGTATACCCTGGCTACCTCATCTAAGCATCTGGGTCATTAAAACAGGGCAGCCAAAAAGGAGAATAAGTGGCTCTTTGCCTACTGCCCACATTAGTTGTCTCTGAAATTGGTACTCATGGGTCCTGAGTAGCCTCCTCACTGTAATAAAGAAACTTCAAAGAGCATCCTGTCTCCCCACCCAGGAACAGCACTGACTGTGAATGACACCTGAATGTTTGTGGCTTTAGGCATTTTGCCGCCTGACACATCTCATCCTTTACTGACCTAAATTCACATTTTGCAGTTGCTTTAGGGCATTCACGGAAGGCTGACTCCACTTTGAAGACAGAAATGTTATAAATGTCAAACACCCCAATGATTATTTACATGCAAACATACATTGTATCAGTCATTTACATAATAGTGATCAAAATGATAAGGTCAGAATTAAGCAAGAGGTCAAAAGTCAGCATTTTGTGTCTGAAAATAATGTGCCACTGAAAAACGTGACCAACTCTAAGCTGAGCTCAGGTAGAACGACTGACGGACATCCTATATCCTTTCCTTGGATGTCAGACATGGAGCTTTCAAACCTACGATGAAGTTGTTACACACTGCCTTCATGTGGCTCCTGAGAAGATTTTCACTCCAAGTTTTCACCATGGGTTCCTGTGGCCCATTTGCAAAGCTACCCTCTCCCTCAGCTCGTGGCAATTTGACAGCCCTGTTCCACTAAATTCTTTACATTCTCAATCTTCAGGTAACTCAAGAGCCTGGTTCTTCTCATAGCAGTCAACCAAAAAAGTACATTAATTTTGATGGCACAGGATCGGATCCTTGGGCAAGGCATTTTATCAGCTTTTTTCTCAGGATTTTTTTAGAGCTGGTAATGAATGCAGTAAATAAATGCATTTGCTTGACCTCCTCAATCAATATACATTTATTCTATTTTCTTTGTTCCTTCCCATCAGCAGCCTATAATTGCTTAGCATTTGGTTGCCTTTTTTACTCTCCCATCCTATTTCTGATTTGCTCTTTAATTCTCCCAAGTAAGGCCAAGTTCTCTTCCTTTCCCCACTTTATTAAGAAAATTCATGGTATAAGAAGGTGCTGACTCTTTTTAACCTCTATTTCCATTCTGCAGGGGTTTAGTTTTACCTTGCATGAACAAACTCAGAGTTATTCACAAATGAAAGCAAGAAAAGATCTACCTGTGCTTGATTTTCCCTCAGAGACAAGAAGAGCCACTGAATAAATAAATAGTATTTGCTGGGAACCAGAGTACATTTTCTGTATTAGTAGCAGTTCTTGGGAAATTATTTGTAGTAAATTGTTCAAGTTTCACAGGCCAGTGGGCATAGGGTAACTTAGTGGTAACAATCGGAGAAGGAAAAAATCTTTCTCCCTCAAGGAAAGACAGATATTTGGAGAAAAATAATATAAAGGAGTTGTTCAGTGAAAGAGCTGTATAGAGGAACAGCAATGCTGAGAGAGAATAACAAGTCTCAAACTAGCGGCTTCATCTAACAGCAAAAGAATAGCAATTAAATTTTATGTAGTGGTGGGACATCATCGAGCAGTGTCCCTGCATTTGCAGGGACCCTGCTTCAAAAATATGCTAAGTATGATAAGCAATTTATGACCAGGAATTGAAGAGACCACTATATATATTAAAAAAAGATAAAAACAACTGACTACATAGTGATTCCTGGTAAATGAGGACAAAATCATAGGCTATAATAAAAAATGCTGGGGATACAAGAAAAGAAAGGTTTTTTTTTGCGTGTTGTCAAAGCTTGTAAATAAAAATAGTGGATTAAACCTGCAGAAGGAAGGAAAGTTTGGTGAATATTAGGTTAAAATGAAAGTTGTAATATTATCTTGTTCTATGGGAAGTATCCTAAAAGAGTACATGAAGCAGGGGATATACATACATTTTTAAATAACAGACCAAATGACCTATTAAACTTTATCTCAACTGGAAGATTCTTACAGCTATATTCAGAGAATGAAACGTCATTAACCTCAGTATCATTGATACTTTCAATAAAATAAGTTGGTCTGACACCCTGTTCTTGTATTAGAAAAATAGGAAATATTTTATTTAACATGTAAATTATCATTGCCTGAATTATTCTGGATAAGAACTAAAAGAACTGAAGCATTTTAGGCCATCATAACTCATCCTGCAGTTTTCTAATCCCTGCATGCAGGGACCTTCACTTGCAGCCCTAGCACCATTACCTGCAGAGAGATGCCAGGTTGTTTCGTATCATCCATCTGAATTCTCCCGTGTTCCCCTTCCAGAACTGATGGGGAGAATGATGCTCACTGTCAAAGACACTTCAATGTGCTGGGCCAAAGTTAATTACACGGGACTTAGGCTGGTTTATACCTGCTTATGACCCAGTGCATGACAATGCTTGCTGTGTTGGGAAATGAATGTGGAGTGCTACCCTACTCATGCATGATGTAACCATTAACTCAAGGGCAGTCACAGAGGAAGCTATAAAGGAGGTAAAATCAGTAGAGCATGGACAGTATTTGCTAAGTGCCAGCTGTTAATCCAGGGTAATGAGTTAATTTTTAAAGGAAGAACTTGCCATGAGAGAGTCATGCATGCTCCCACAGCTCCCAGATGGATTGCACCTTGCTGGGATATGGAACCCGGTCTGGGACCAATGGTGAGGATGGTGCCAAGCTATTTTTCTTTCTGAGCTTGTCTGTTGTCATTACCTATTTTGCTACATTTTATGACTCCTGCTTCCAGATGGCAATTTATATCTTAGCTGAATAATAATAATAAAAAAGGTAATTTTTATCCCTGTTTTGCAGATACATTCTATAATTGTGATAAACAATGTGTATCACCCCAAATGTATATTGTGTGCTGCTGAAAGAGCATGGGCAGCACACTAGGCTGATTTTTCCCAAGCACACTTTTACTTATGGTGGTGCAGAGAAGAGACTGAAGGAATACCAGCTGTTTTTTTCCCTCTCCTGCTACATGACTGGCTGATACACCATGTGTTCATTCATGTGTCTGGTGGAAGGGCAGCCATCCCAGGCAGACCAGGACAGTATGTGTTAGTGGGTTTCTATGGGGCAGTTCCTTTACTTTGGTTTTCTTTAGCATCTGTTTTTGAAAGTAAATTAATTTTAAAGGGTGACTCCTTTGCTTGTGAAGTATTTTGAGTCAATCTATGGGTAGTCAATCTATAACAGAAACTACTTTTGAACTGTGTCTTTATGTTATGGGGTGATGAATGAGCGGTTGGTGAAAGCACTCATGAAACCCTCAGGATCTGTTAGCATTCCTCATTTTCTAAAATTAGATTTCTAGCCCCACCGCTGTAACTCAAAAAGCCAAAGGGTTTGAATGTGTGTGTGCTTGTACTTATGAACTCCTCAAGCTACTGGTATCTGCATTTGTTCTCTTTGAGTCACCATTATTAAATCTGCCCTGGTTGCTGCTCAAACCCTATTGATGACCATGATGATGTCCTATATTTGTTCTTTATAAAAATAACTTGTCCAGTTTATTGCTGCAGCAATTTGATAATAATTATTTATGTAGTGGACATCTTTAGAGCTAATTTGGTACAGGCAATGCTTTGATTAAACTGTCTAATGCTGTATGCTCTTTGGAAAAGTTATCAATACCCACATTTTCATTTTCCTTTCTCTCTTTTCCTTTTAAGTAGGCAATTATTAGACTTTATATAATTTTATTAAAAACTAGGCTACACATCCAGTATTCAGTTACACAGTATCTTGAAGAAAATGTAGATGAGCCTGTAAACTAGAGCTTGATGGCCCAGTGGGTCCTTAGCATGCCTTCAGCCTGTGCACTAACTTCCAGGTTGAATACTTTTGTGTGATGATATTCACATTGTCCTTTATCACATCCTGAGTAGTGCAATATAGTGCAGAAAGTGCTTCCATCTCCTATGGAGACAAATTGCTTTTCATTTTCTGTGTGAATAACTGACTATTTAGGTCTGGAATTCATCTACATACATTTGATGAACCAGTTAGATGCCTGTTCTTGTTAGGTACCATCTGCAGGCAATGGAGAGAGACAGGCACTTGTGCAGGGTGATTCCTCCCCCCCTCACCCACCATTCAGGATCTGAGATAAACTCGAGAGGTTCCTGCAGAGCGAGTCTATGACAACTGCATTCCTAAAGTAGGCACTGCAGCTACATGCATGAAGTTGCCTGGGTAAAGTGCACTGTGACATTCAGTCCTTATGACTTTAACCATTTATGTGTTAGGACTGTGGACCCAGGTATGTGCCTGTAATTTACTCAGTCATTAGAGGGAGAAGGTATTTCCTGGCAAGGATAAATATACTGGACAGATGTTGTACATAGATGGGAAGAGTCATGCTCTAGGGGTTTCTGACTCTTTCTGCCAAAGATAAAGAGTGTCTTGAATAACTACCTTGGAGCAGGAGCCTAACTTTTAGATGGCTGAAAAAGTCTCATTGTTAGTGTCTGTCCTGGGTTCAGCAGTAGCAGTAATGCAACTGTATGTCTGACTGGGTTTAAACCACAACAGTGTTAAAGGAAAGTATCATCCCAGCAGCTTAATAGTCATCTTTTATCTTATCCGGTAGGATAAAACAGGCAGCAGGATGCAAGCTTCCCTGTAATGTTCTGTGAGTATCATTCAAAGTTATTAAGCTCTGATTTGCCTGAAGAGCTAGAAAATAGCTCAGCCTTCATTGTCATTAACTCAGTTACTTTCAGCTGCATGTCAGATTTTATGACAGAAAGCTGAAGTCATTTTACCAATTTTATGTGACGCAGCAGGTAGCCAAGATACTAACTGGATAGGCTGAAACTGAGCTTTCAACTCAGTTGTGATGGCATAATAGCAGAAAAAATAAAGTAGATTTAACTGTAGATACTTTGAATCCATTAAGAGAAGGGATGGAGAACAGACCACTATTTTTTCAAGTATGGGTTTCAGGAAGATGTTAACATTCTCACGTCATGATGATCATGATTTGATAACAATGCCTGCAATGAATTTTTAGTAGGCTTTTATATCTTATATTTATAGAGTTTAAAATCCTTTTAAAGTCCTAATAATTCAATAATCATATTGCATGCAAGAGTGAACAAGTGGCTGCTATACTGGAAAAATGCTCACAAGGCTACGAAGACCAGCTATGGACAAGTTGCTCAACATTGGCTTGTGCAGTCTTGTATGAGCTCTGCAGTGCAGAAGCAAGATCAAATATGAGTTTAACTCATTCTAGTTACTGGCTGCAGTGTGCAGAAATTCACACTTCTGGTGTGAGGACATAAATGATGCACCTAATGACATAGATGAGCCCAAACTTGATGTTTTCATCTGGGCAACTGATAAAATATGGGCTCGTATTTTTAAACACAGTCAGTAACTGTGGGTGGTGCAATGTGTAAGTACCTATCTTGAGAGTCTACTAGTTAAAATTTCTGAATTAGCCTTACACTGACTGAGGAGCTTTTAATGCTTATGAACACAAATATGCAGCACCAGAAACTGGGTGGAGTTTACAAAACTACTTTGGTTCTAATATTTCTACACTGGTTTGCAGTGAAAATGTGAGCAGCCTTTAAAAGCTTTATCTAGCAAACAATCCTGCAATGTGCCTCATCTCTTGAATCATAATGTTGCCTGTTGTATCTGCAGCCATCAGGTATTGTGTGTCAACCAAACTAAAGAAAAGAATTCTAAGTCAAAGAGATCTTTTAATACTGCAGAAGTCAAAGAATACAATCCTGAAAGGGTCCTCTGGAAATAATCTGATTATCGCTTGCTTTCCAAAGTTTATAGGATTAATTATATCTACAACTTCCTTGAAAGATTTACCAACTGTCCTAGACAAAGTATTCTATTGTTTATCTGCTCTTACTGCTACAAAGGTTTCTAATATTCAGTTTAAGTCTTTTTTAGTATGATTGAGATTCATTAGTCCTTGCCTAACCCCTAGTGGACAGGGAGAATATAAGAATGTAATGTTCATCCCTTTTCATTCTTTTTCCATTTCATGCCTATAAGATATATGTTACTGTGTTTTCCTAATAATGTCCTTTAGAGAAATATCCTTTATTTCTTCAGTCCTACCTTGCTGTATTTCCTAGACTTCTATTGTTTTCCGTGTTCTGATGTATCTTCAGTGTTCTGCTCAATTGATTTCTTCTACCTCAGGACAAATTTTTGCATACGTCTCTATTGAGTTGAATCCAACCTTTTCCCTCGTCATTCCTTCCATATGATAATTATTGCTTTTGCCACCTAGGCAGACCTGTAGGCTGTCCATGCTGTAGGCCATGCTCAGCAAAAAATAAACACTTGTCTGAAATTACATTTGAGCCTCTGTTAGGATTCTGAGGAGGCTGTGCATGCTGAGCTGGCACGTAATTTCAGTTCACATCAACACACACATATGAATATATATGACTCTCTGAAACTTTACCTGTGATGTGTCTGTGTACATGTCACACTAACAGAGACCTATTACTACATGCCTCTAGCAAACAAGTGACTAATCGGGCAACTGGGCATTTCCATTTGGGGGCTTTTCTACATCTTTTTTTTTTACACTAGTGTATTTTCCTGATCATTTTTCTCTATTTTCTTGGTAACAAATTACTTCAGCGTGATATTTTTTTCTCACATCTAACCACTATGAAAACATTAACAAGCAAGAAGCAGCTGTTTTATGCCAAAGGAAAGCTGTAAATTAATCTTTAATTCAAGGGAGTTGCATGTTTTGGATTCGTGGCAATTAATTCTCTGGCCCAAAGAAGGAGACAGAAACTGAGTCTAAAAAACATGAATCAATAGCTCTGGACAAGTTCTTATAAAACGCCCATGAGGTAAGACTCAGATTTCTTCCTCTGCTATGGGTAGGTGCTGCACGCTTTACCATTAATCATGTAAACAATTCCTCCTGTGCAAAGCTGCATCAGGTATTTAAGGCAGGATCAGAGCAAGATGTACATTGCCTGACTGTAAATCTATTCCTGAGATATTCAGCAGTGTTTTATAGATAATTACATGTTATAAAACTGTTTGAAGTAGCAAATAAAAGGTGAACTACTAAACATGGCTGCAGAATGGTTGCATATCCTGTGGTAATTGGAAGTGATTGACTTCTTTGAAAATGGCTTTTGAAAATAAATGAATATTTCCCTAAACTTTTCTTAAAAAAATAGTATGATAAAATCCCAGTTTAAGAAATAGACTAGTTATTGTCTAATCCATTATTAAGTTCCTCTTTTATCTGGGAGCATGTGAACTCAGCTGTAATAAAAGAGGAGAGAAAGAGACTCTTCTTAAGATGTTTTCACTGCTGATACAATACTTAGAGTAGAATTCCCACATTTTTAGGATTTTCCGAGCTTGCAAGATCTTTCCCTTTTTTCAGTAAATTGATAATTTCCTTTATGTTGAGAGAAACATCTGTCCTGGGTGATTTACTCTGTTTGCTCAACGAAGAAGTAAGAAAATAGCAAAAACCCACCATCTAAAACAGTCCTACATAAAGCTTTTGAACTTGTTAATCTTCATCTCGCTCTCACATTCTGTTGGTTTCACAATGACCTGATTACATGTGGTTTTGTTAGCAAGTTCAAACACCTGTACTTGGGGTCTGAGAGACAGAATCGGAAAGAAATGATTCACGCTCGCAGGCATTCCAGAAGTTCACATATCATCTTTACAGAAACAGTTTCTGGCTACAGTCAAGCATAGAAGAAACCCTGATGGTTCTCAAATGACTAGTTGAAAAGTATAAAAAAAATCCCCCAGAAATTCTATTTCTATATTGCAGAGAATTAAACTAATGAAAATTAAATGCGGTCTAGACATGAAATTCTCATGGAAAGCGCCATTTCCTAAAGCTGTTCCTTTAGGAAATGGCACTAACAATACTGGGCAGTGCCATCCTGAAGTGTAGTATAATTTTTATAATGTACAAAAACATTTTAAGACTCTATAAACCCATGAACACTGACAGTGCTGCCCAGAACCACCATTTCACTTGCCATGGGTCTTCCTGAGTTTATTTTGGCACTAGTCTTAATGCCTCCAGGTAGTTCTTTTTATGTCTTCAATATGTAGATTGCTAGCCTGGGAAGACACTTACCTTTTCTATGCTACTTTGCAATCCAAATGACTGTTAACTCTGCTACTTTGCAATCCAAATGAACTGCTACTTCTGCAGCTTTCAGAAGTTATTTGAATTCGTTTCACAAGCAGGTGAGGCAGTTCAGAGGCAGTCTGTAACACAGACTTTCTTTCAGGCCGCATTCCAGCTGTGTTAGGTGTGGGAGCTAGCTAGTAAGCAACCTCCTACCCTAGCCCCTGTGAAAACCCTTGGCTTTGTTTTCAATTCAAATTCAGGTAGTCGTCTTCACACAGAACATTTATAACCTACTTTAATGAGCACTTTTCTCAGCAGGCTTAGTAAATTGGACTTTTTGAAGGTAAGAGACAGTGGGATCTGTTTTTTCAAGCATTATAATAAACTGAGATACTGATTTATTTCAATAATTCATTTTTTCAAAATTACTTTAGAAGTGAATAATGTCTTTGTCAGACCGGATTTAGAATTTCTTGTATTATTGTTCTTAATATGGAAATCACAAACAAAGTTCCCTGGCTTTATCACTCTGACAGAAACAAGTAAGGAACAGCCTCTGTTTTTTATGCAAGATGGACAGACTATTTCTAGATAGATCTAGTTAGAAATGGGGACTAATCTATTTCTGATTTCTGCAGAAGTGGTATGTGAGCTAGCAATAGGTAAATAAACAAATAGAATTGAGAGAGGCCTCTGGAGCCCTTGAACTTCTGGTAAAACAGGGCACAGATTAATCATAGCCTTTTACTGCTTTACACTTCAGAACTTCCCTCCAGTGCACACACGGTTACAGCAAAGGTGTAATGAGTTTTTACTCTCCTTGACTTCACAAGCAGAGTTGATGGCAGGAAAAAAAACAAGCAGACTCAGCAGAGAAGTTTTGAATGCTCAGGAGAAAGAGCTAATTTAACTGCAAGAAGGTCTCAGAAGTAAAAAATCCTTGAGATCAAAGTCCAAATCAAGTTCAATACATGCAAAGGTGAAAAGAACAAAAACCTCCCAATCAAACACACTGTAAATTACTGCTGAATGGGAGCTGTTTGATAAAACTATCCTTTTTTTTTTTTTCAGAAAATGCCAGTCTGTTAAAAAATAAAATAGAAAAAAAAAAGAATCATAGAATCATAGAATAGTTAGGGTTGGAAAGGACCTTAAGATCTTCTAGTTCCAAGAAACCAGAGGACCAACAGAAACCAGCAGGGAATACAGGGTTCTCCAACTCATGTGAGTCCACATTGACTGTGAAATAGAAAAATAGTATTTTGCATAGTAGGAAACATGTACTTGCAGCAGAAGAGGCACTGCTGCAGTCTAGAGCCTGCTGGGTTCAGGTAACAGCCAGCTGAAGGTGATTTTGGCTGCAGAATGCTGCTTGTGTCTGTGTTACCTGTTTCTCCTGCACATGCAGAGAGCTTACAGCTGAGAGTTGGGAGGGCAAGAGGGGACTGCAGCACCTTCAGTCACCCCAGCCAGAGCTCATTTCCAGGCCCTCTCCTTCCTTCTCTGCCTCCTTTTTACATAACCTGTTGCAAAGCAATAGCCAGGAAACCAAGCCTTGTCTCTTGTGAGCCTGGCATTTGTCTTTGCTTGGGGCAGTGTTATGTCCCTGAGTTTGGGGTGAAGGTCAAGGTTATATACCAAAGCTGGTTTATTCCTGGACAGTATCGTATGTCATATTTTCATTGTTCTCTCATAGACTATGGTTAATACAAACATTAGTATGTTAGGAAAATATGGGTGGAGAACATTAACATGGATTTTGCATGTCTACTACATCAATGAAATCCAGGTGGATTACATTGCCATAACAGAAAAGAAAGGTTCTGGCCCACAAGACACATTCTGTGCACAAAAGTGAAGGCTGGCTGAGAACAAGAAGCAGGATTTCCTGCGATCCAGTGGTCCTGGTATCCTAAATGGCACGAATTTCGGAGTACAGGGAAGACTGGTAAGTGCTCCTTGTACTATCCAGCGTTTACAATGGCGAGGATGCAGGGTGGAGCAGTTCCTTTTCTATGCTGTTGTGGTGACGATGTGTGCTTCTCTCTCTTCTCCCCACATGTAATTTGAACCTATGTGGAAAGGAACCTTTTCTAGACATCCACATCAGTGCACATGAATAGGGCAGTGGGCTTACTCTTGCTAAAGGTGCAATCCCAAATATCATTGTATTAGTGAATGTGGGCTCATTGGTATAGATCCGCACAGATGCACCAGAGCTATGTTCACTGCATGGATTTTCTCAGTTGAGAATATGGGACTATATAAGCTTCAGAAGCAACCTGTGCTACTGCTGTTGGTTTAAGCTGGAACTTAGTTTTACAAACCTTTTTGCACTTCGGCTGGGTGAGGGAGGGTGCCTCTTTACTCCTTGATTAAAACTGCTGCTTTCAATATGTACACAGGACACACAGAAATGCATCTTTCTTAACACAAAACCATTTCACTCAGATTGCTTTTAGCTTTCCTATTTGAAGATATAACTTGAAAGTGCCTAGGCGTAGATTGACATAAAAGACAAGGAGACATGAAAGGCAATCAGGTAAATAAGAAAATTCTTATTTACTAATTTTTACAGGGCCTATTGTCATGGCAGCTCAGCAAGGGATTAGAAAGATTTAAATGTAAATTAGATCTGTCATTCTCAAAACTGAGTTTGTTATTCAGAATTGTAGGGGAAAAAAAATAAAGGCAAAAGAGCCTTCTGTGTTGCCTTTAAAAGCTTAGATCTGAATCCTGGAAGGCACTGAGTACAAGCCATTTGGGAGGAGGCCTCCCAGGGGAGAACTGTGCTGCCCATAGCCAGTTTCCTTTAGCTGGCACAGAGGAGCACAAGTCAGAGGTAGCCTTGCATATGCAACTGTGCCAGGGCAGGAAAAATAACAATAATAATTAAAAAAAAAAAAGATTTACAGATTCTCTAGCACTAAAGTGGCTCCTTCAAACAAAAGAGAACATAGGTGATAGTTGCTTATGAAGGTTCACCTCTGTGGGTAGCTGAACCTTCTACCAAATGGGGGATCTTGGTCAAGTTAAGCCATGGTTCTCCAAAAAGCAGTTTGAATCTTTAGGCTGGAGTTGACAAATATATAGAAAATCTTGGCTAAAGAGGTGGTAAATTGTAATAGAGTCATATCAAAATGGTGAAAGCAAATCTCAGGTGCGCACAGGGCATGCCAAACATACGTGGTGCTGTCAAAACTACTGGTGTGACTTCAGCTCTCACAGCTTAACTGCAAGGGGTGTAACGCTGCCTGGGTCTGGCTGGGGGCAATGCACAGCAACATCAAGAATCCTGGGAGTGAGTTAGGGAAGTCAGCCCCGTATTGTGAAGGGGTGAAGGAAAAGAGCATCCTGAGCGATGTGAATTGGAAGGCAGGCTCTGTCCCATGGGCATGGTGGGTGAGCATACTATGGAGTAGGTCCCTCTGTCTTGGGGATGTGGAGGTTAAGATGGGCACTTTGGAGAAATGAAGGTTGGAGGTGGGGATATCCCAAACTGTACTGGGACAGAGAAAAAGAACAGGACCTCTGTGGAGGGTGGGCTTAGAAGAAGGGGATATGGGGTGTGCAGAGAAGGATCTGACAGGCGTGACTGAGGTTCACAGGATAGCTGCAGAGAAACAGGTTACAGCTGCCTTAATACCTTGTTTTGCTGAGAGATGAAGAAGTGCAGGGAGGCAGGATTCATCTCAGTGGAACCAGACTGGCAGGAGAGCAGGTGATGTGAGGGGAGAGGGGAAGGGAGATACCACATCTTCAGCTGAGCCCCCTGCCTCCTTTCACTCCATTCCCTTAGCCTTACACAAATCACAGTGTTGAGTTTTGCTACTGATTAATAATGGGATCAATTCCTCAATACTTTGTTTTTGGGGCAGCAGAGTTCAATTTTGCCTACACTGCTTAGAACCTTTGGACCATCTCTGCCTTTGCACATTACCACTAGTTTTTTTTATTATTATTATTTGTAGCATTCAATGGTATCAATGGGGTGGTATTTTCATCTTTTTATCAGCTTCTCTTCCCATCTGGGATGACACCGCCTCTCTTTTCAGCTGCCAGCTGTGGCTTCTGTAATTTTTCACCTCCTGCTGCCCCACGGCCAGCAGGAGCACCTTCCAATTTGTATTATATCAAATGGAAGTGAGGAGCCACCCAACAGCCATACTATAATGATTTAGAGGAGCACAGTAACATTTAGCACCAGGTTATTGGGTTGAATCCAGCTCATTCAGTAGCAACTAAATATTGTCAGTGCCTGCTGATGGGCTGGCAGCTGTGGGGCGTGATACTGGTGGCTTTTCTCCAGTTGCTAATGGACAGATATCCACATCATAAAAATACAAATAAAACTAACGCCTTTGGTGGCAGGCTTAGCAGGGGCACTGAGGCTGTTCTTAACGCTGAGCAATGCCCACAGAGAAGACTGAGAGGACTGGGTGAACAATCTGCAGATCACCCACCTGCTGGGGGTGTTCCGGGGATGGGAGCCTTCTGTATCAGTGACTGCAAGTCTTGTTTTGGAAGAAATAGTTTGATGATAAAAGCCAGAGGAGATGTTGCTGGAATGAACTGAACTGAAAGTCTTGAGACTGAAACCAATTCCAAAGACAAAACTGGTTTTATATTGAGGAAGAAAAGGAACATTTTTTAAGTTGCTATATTATAACAGAGGGGCCACAGCTCAAATCGGCTCTAACCCGTGGTACTGCCTGCCATCCCACTGCTCTGGGAGCCCCTCAACACAAACTACAGCATGAGCATAGTCAGAGCTAGGAGTTTAACAACAAACAGCGGATGGTTGTTTAATTATCTTTATCTGGGTGTTAACAAACTCATCAACACCTGCAAGGGATGCTCTGGTGGTCCTGCCCGAATCTCTGTGGGAGCAGGAAGCTGGCCCAGTGTGTCTCAGTTCAGTGATCTCCAGGCACAGCAGCCTTGCCACTTCCTTACTAGTGAAGGATCTCCTCCTACGATCGTGTTTCCCGCCCAGCGCGGATGCACTGCCTGGGGGTACTCAATGATCCAGCCATGCAGGATACAGTTTTGCTTACTTCTTACCCCATTTCTGCATAGCCATTACTCAAAGCACTGCTGCATCAAAAAGCAAAATTAAGTCAAACTATAAAACATTTCTTACTTTAGGAAAAAAGAACTCATTCAAAGCATTTTTTCAGTGGACTATAAAACACAGTGTAAAACCTCTGACAGGTAATGTGTTGTTATACTACTTACTGCAATCAGCTGTGACAGGAGACACCTTTAATCAACTACCCTATAATTATGCTAAGGCTTTCACCAGATACAAATCCCAATTGGCTGGGCCAGAGCCCTGCCCTTCCAGACAGGAATAATTATTTTGTCCACTCACTCGATTATTCACTCCAGCAAGTCCTGACCCGTAGAACCATGTGGGTGAGTATTTATTGCTTATTTTTTATATTGCTTACATTTTTACTGTTTGGAAACGTAAATCTCAGCCAGGGAAGGTAAATTTCAGTAGGACTTACCAGGAAGATTGTCCGGAATTGTGAGGTGTAACAACCACTATTCTGAACCATGTATGATGCTACCACCCCATTATCTTTCAGCCTGTTTTAACTTTTTTTCATAGCAAACGATACACCGAACCATTGCACACACAACAGATTACCTATAAGCTGCAGATATGTAGCTCTTGGAGGTATTGAGTAAAATCTGTGTCTCCATACCAACAAAATTGCTAAACCAACCTAAAAACTTGAAACAGGTCTTATTTCAAATAAGATTGTTAGTCTACAGCGGGTGGGAATGGCGTTCACTTAGAAGTAAAAGTAGGGATTTTTTGGGTTTTAGGAGTCTATTGGTATAAAATTCTGCCTGGGGAAGTTTAAGAAGAAGTTATTTGTCTCTAGTGAATGCTTCTAGTCAGGGGTGAAAGAAAATACACCTGATTGTTTTCAGCCTTTCAAAAACTCAGGGAAATGATATGTTGCAGTGTAATAGTTATTTTCTATGTGGAGCCGCAGGTGGCTAAGGTAATCCACAAAATATCTGAGGTAAGAGATTTGAGTCAGAGTTGCTCATAAGCAATGGAGCGCACACTGGGCACAGCTTGCACAGCTGCAGGTTGGCATGGGTCTCTGCTGAAGCCAGGGAGAAATCTGAGAGAGGGTAAGCACCAGGCCTGAATGGCACACATTGTCCCAGCTCCCCTGGCAAGTGGTCTACAGTCACTCTCTCAACACGAGAGATGTTGAGATCTCTTACCCTCTAGACTTCATTGTGGCTCTCGACCTTGCTGTTTAGTCAAAATGTATAAAGGTTTGTAGGTTACTTCAGGTAGAAGAAGACCCGGTGAGGAGGTCAGTTATCGCTGTTGTTCATAAGGACTGCACCAGCTTGGCCTCCCTAGCAGTGGTAGGTCCAAAGAAAAAGAAATTGGTGTTGGCTCAGAGCCACAAGTCTCTGCTTTCAGCTCCCTCCCTGTAAATCCTTTTCCTTAGGCTTTCTCCAAGGGTTATGTTAATGTGCTTGCTCTGGCAGGTCCAGCTGAGCTCCTTTCTTCTTTTCAATTGAAACTGTTAATTCTCTGCATAACTGTCTCAGAAAACAGTGCTAGATAATGGTAATGCCTCCTTTATAAATCACCAGTGTTCTGCATAGCTTTGTACTCACCTTTGCTTTGAGCCTTTGACATCTGCTTACCCATCTCTCTCGCTTATCTCCAGGGATGGGTGGTAATTACACTGGCTCCTCGGTATTAGTAGGCTTATCAAAATAACAAAAGGCAATGAGGATTGTGAAGAAACAGCAGGTGAAAAGGGACACAGTAGGAAAGAGAAATTATCTTTGAGAGAAGGTGCATTTCTTTACTGCGGTTTCATATTTTCCTCGGATTATATTTATTTATATATAGTTGTGTGGAAGAAAGGAATATGGAATGAATTACAGTCCCAGGAGAGGAAGTTTAAAAAGAGAGAGCACTCAGGCATAGCACTACAGAACTTGAAACACATACTGTGAAGACAGATGTTACTGTGCAAACTGGTACTGAGGTTAATAATACATATTTATTTCCAAGGATAATTCCCTTTGAGGACACCCCCAAACCCCCCCGCCACCTCCTGTTGCTCTAGCTATGAAGTGTTGCTGCTGAAAACCCAGGAACAAGTTCATCCATGCAGGCTGGGCTTACTCCAGGGGTATATCTGCTCCCCTGCTTTTAAAAGGGAACACCATTATCATTTTTTCTTGAAAGAACCGAACCAGTTTCACATTCAGAACTGGTCGCTGTGTTAATTTTAATTCTACATTACTTCCGAGAATTAAGCAAAAGCCTGCTCTCTTTTCCTCAGATGTTCTCCAGGGCAATCTTACCTCTTCCAAAGGTACAGCTGCTTTTGTATAATGTAGATCATTTTACCATATTAATCCCTAGACCAGGGTAATGGTTAGGTTGGGGGAAAATATATTTTTAACACAGATGTGAAATGCAATCTGCTTTGTCCAAATGTGTTGAAATTATTTCTGTGCTGCATGAAAGCTTAGAAGAAAAGAACACTGTATATGTTCAGTTCAGACTTCTGGTTTTCAAAATAATATTCCTATGGGAGCTAATGATCATACATGTTAATAGCATATTATAATCCTCCATAGTATGAGCTCCCTGTGATATTGCCTATGCATTTGCAGGTATAACATTGTCATGTTTGGAAGAGAGCACTGAGAAGATCTAGTAAAGGAAGCTTGTTCTTGTACTGTAACTCCAAGTGCACAGTGATCTGCACGAGAGCCCTTTGTAAAAATTGCTGTCCAATAGAGTTTTAAATAATACTGGAATTCAGATATTGCTGAAAAAAAAAAAACCCTGACACTGGACATCTTGGGTCAAATTTCAAAGCATTATCTTGATGAAATTATTCAAAGATTATTTGATTTACTCAGTCGATGTCCCCAGTGGGAGTTGGACCAGATAACCTTTAAAGGTCCTTTCTAACCCAGACCATTGTATGCTTCTATGAAAATTTGTCTACAGCTTTGTCAAGTTGTCAGATGAAGAACAGGTTGAACATAAAGGCTCAACCAAAGAAAATCAGGATTGGATTTTTTGTTTGGTTGGTTTGGGGCTTTTTTGAACGCTTCTAATTAGAATTATTCAAGAGGGTTCAGTGGAATACAGTGAAAAATATTTGACTAATTACAAACCAAAGAAAACCACTAGTTGCTTTTAAAAATGGGTCTGTGATTCGCTCTATTCTACATTAGAGTTGTAGCAGTGTAGTGCAGAAATGTGTTACAAATATACTCCCAGGTCAATCTGTACTCTAATTAGCTGTAAGCTAATTGATATTAATGGTAGATATGATTTTAAAATTTGTCTAGTAATGCATATTTCTTGCTACAAAAAAATGTTTGGACTTGTTTTGCCATAAAGCACTAGAGATTCAGCAGACAGTGAATATTTTGCAGAATAACCTTCATGAGATGGAATACTCTGCAAAGTGACAGTGATGGACTCTTTATCTTGTCCGCTATTTCTGTGCAATGGAACTGGCAGAACTCAGACTCTGTAATGACAAGCCTAAGTATGCACAATACAGCAAAGGAAATTTTCCAAATACTCCTGGAAATGTGTTCAGACAGTTTATTTGGCTAACTTGCTAAAAATTAGAACATCAGTAAACAAGTCATTAGGGTATTAAGAATTTGTATGAAATTGAGAATTAGAACTTGCAAGAGAAAAAGAAACCAAGAATGAAGAGGATAGTATTTCCTAACATTTGAAACTAGTCATGGAACGCTGCAGCAGTCATTGTAAGACTATAAAACAAAAATAATTGGGATACATTAGTAAAAACATATCATGGACTCATTTAAATAATTGAATGGCAGTTTGACTAAATCTTTTGTATATACATTTTTAAAGGGGGGCTGTCTATAACCTGAATGCTTATCTCCTGACCTTTACATCATTGGCTTACTTTGATGTCTTCCACAGGCAACGGTCAGGCATGCCATCACAGAAATCTGTTTAGAAGTTTTCTGAGACTTCAGGTCCTCACACACTCATTGCCCTGTACTAGGAAATAACTCAAGAATGGGAGTAAGCAATGATGAAAGAGGTGGTTTGGCAGTTCTTGATGATAAAGACAGCCACAGCACTAGGGTGTAGTTTGACAGCCATGTCTTAAATCAGACATGCTGGCTAAACTAGCCAGTTTTGCTGGTTTGTGTACTTAGTCATAAAACCCCCTTCCTTTCTCTTCTTTTGGCTGAGGTATTTTTAATCTGAACAATTCATTATGTGGCCTCAGAAACAGTTGCCCTAACTCAACTGAGATTACACTGAAATGAGGGTGGAGTTTAGGAACCACTGTCAAAAGTAAGTGCTTAGCAAATTCTGATTTCACAGAGAAGTGCAGCTTAAATGCATTCATAACAATGAGGTTACTTCATAACAATGCGGTTACATCCTGCTATACAAAGACCATCCTTCACACTTAATGTCTCATCGGGTTAAACTTGCCATCAGGTGTGCAGCACTGATGGCTCATACTCCTAGAGGAGGACCTTCATTCTGAGGAGCATCCTATTCCTCACAGATATTAATGTTATCATCTCAACATCAATGTGTGTTTGAATATCATTGACTTATCTTTTAGAAATCCCAAAATGACCCAAGTAGGGAATGCAATATAACTAAAGGGTTATTCTGCATTTCCTCTATGGTTGTGTCATGACTATGAAACCTCTTTGTAAGGAACAAACAGCCTCTAGCCCAAGGACTGCGCCTCTTAAAATAAACAAATATATAGCAGGGTTTAAACCCTCTCTAAGCTGAAGTCCCAGCAGTGATACTGTTCCCTTCATCCAGAAGAAGGATTCTGCTTCAAGTTCCAAGTTTGTTAACACTAATTTAACATATTCTTAGTCTGTTTTTCAGATCCTAGGAGTCTATTCTATTTCTCCTTAGGATTTGATCAGTGCTGATCTGTTCACAGAAGTCTTCAGACATCTTTCACAACTTTGTTTTCATAGCCTTCAAGATGAAGGAAGATCTAAAGCAACTTGACCAAAGAACTTATAAAGTTACACTGTTTAATACCATGTTTTGTCTGTATTGTTGGGAATTATTTTTACACTAACATAGTTAGTGTTTATATGAAAATGAAAGAATAGGGACTAAATCCTCAATATTCTGGTCCCATCTGCGTGTTTGACCATGTGACTTGCACCACAGCTTTAGAAGGATTTAAAGACTTGGATTCTTCTGCCCTATCAAAAAAAAAAACAACAAAACAGTTCCACATGCCAACTTCTGAATTCATATTTTCCTTGGCACAGGAGAAAAGCCCAACCAATTTTTACATCGGTGTTTTCTGTTACTGTTTTATGTTACTAATTAATAGGCAGCAACACATTGTGTGCAATGCAAGAAACAGTCAATAAACATTTAAACTATGTCATTTATAACCTAAAATTATATTGATAACTAGGGCTTAAAAGTATTTCTACATGCTATTGCTCAACCAGATACCGCAGCTCAGTAACACCCAGCTTCTCCCTCAGAAGTCATGAGGAGCACCACTGCTTCCTCAGCATTAAAACTAAACCAGGGAAAGTGAGATTCCATGGGCTTTTTTTTTGTTTTTTTTTTTTTGTTCTTGAAATCTGAGAAATGTGGTTAAGATTTACTAAAATCACAATGTCAGATACTGGTTGTACTTATTGGCTTAAGTTTATTTTTAATGTTAGCAGGTCTGACTTCACTAAGCAATGTCTAATCATTTCAAGGCTAAACATGGACTTTCATGTCTAATTTTCATTAAAAAAGCCCAAACCTGAGTTCTTCTAATATTTAGTGGCACTTCTTGAATATAAGCCAAATAACATAATGCTTATTTGATGGGATACATCATCTGGTTGTGGTGCATAATATTTGTGTGAAGTCCGAAGGTATGTATAGTATTCCTCTCCCTTTTATTTTCTGTCTGTGGCCAAGTGAGGCATTTTTTTTCAGGCTCCCCTGGCATCCATGACTGACTAGCTACCAAAATACAGGAGCACACTTGCTGTACTTTCAACTGTGTGTTTCTGCAGTGCAGTTCATGCTGTGAAAAATGATGAAATAATTAAACCATGAAAATTAATATGATTCCCTCTAATAGTTAACTTTTACAAATGCCAAATTTGGGAAAATAAAGCAGAAGCTATTTCCTTAGACAAAGGGCATTTAGATCCATCAGTATGTACTCCTAGTCAGGTAGCCCCAGAGCAATTAGTGTTAATATATTGTAAAGATATTGACTTTTTGACAAAGACAAGGGTGGCTTTATGACTCAGCTCATTCAGGAGGATGCTCAAGAAGACTGAAAAGAGCAACATTTATCAGAGCTGTCATTGTTAGGTGGGGCTACAGGCAATCCTTTTAACTGGAAATTATTGCATACAATAATGTATTAATTTATACCCAGCAGAGCACATTACAGCAAGATTTGGAGGAGCACTGTTTCCCAACAATCAGTTAAATCAAACTTTGCAACATTAGCCAAAAATAAATATGTTCTAGCTAAACTAGCAAATACAGGATTCAAAACAATGCTTTCCTCTTTACATCAAATCAGCATATTGCTGAAATCCACTCATAAAAAAAAAAAGCCTGTAGGAACAAAGAAAAAAATCTGTGTCCTGCAGTTTTCTGACTTTGGGTGCAAGAAATCTTTTACAGCCAGAGACAGGGGCACAGTAAAAGCTGAACCAGTCCCACAGCTCCTTTCTGAGGTTATCCCACTTTGTTAGGACAAAACCAATCCCATGAAGGATCGCTGTCCTGGCAAATACCAGTATATCTCAGCTCTCTATGTGTGATAGTTTTATTCAATTTTAATAAGATGTATTTGCATAAGTGGAAAATACTTTCCCTCAGAATTTCAGTATGGATTTCTTTTAGTTTTTCATTGAAGTATCAGTCTGTACCATCTTGGGAAATGTCACTTTGGATAATACAGCAAAGAGTGAGCAAGGGGAAATGCTCTGTTGAACCTTACAAACAGGGAGGGTGAAGGTTGGAGGCAGTCTTGGCTGCAGTGATTATGCAATGGTGAAGTTCAGGGTCCCCAAAAGAGGCAAATGGCAAGATCACAACCACTGATTTCAGGAGAGCACACTGATGTCTTTAGGCATCAGCTTGGAAGAACTGCCTGGGAGACAGCCCTAGAAAGATGGATCCAGGAGCTGATTGACTTTCAAGAATCACCTTTTCCAAGCTCAAAAATGGTCCACATGTAGGAAATCAAGGAAAAGCAGGAGGATCTCCTGACAAAACTCAGACATAAGAAGGAAGAACACGTGAATGGTAAGCAAGGACAAGTGAACTGGGAGGAATAGAGACACTGCCTGAGGTGTAAGGATTGGATTAAGAAAGCCTAAGCCCACTTGGAGTTGAATCTGGAAAGAGATGTTAAGGGCAACATGAAGGGCTCTACACGTCTGTCAGCAGTAGAAGATGTGGGAAAATGTGGGCCCAATGCTGAATGCGGCAGGCAGGAGGTCCAGTGGCAAAGGACATGGAAGAGGCAGAGGTACTCAATGGCTTTACCACCTCAGTCATTTCTGGAATGAAAAAAAAGAGTGGTGGAGGGAAGACTTGCCTTCAGTGGAGGAGGATCAGGTTAGGGAACACTTGAATAGACTGGACATACGCAAGTCTATGGGGCATGACTTCATGTGTCCGTGAGAAGCTGTATGTGTTGAATTGGCTGGCTGATGTCATTGGAAGGCCATTCGTGATAACCTTTGAAAGGTCATGGTTATTGAGTGAGGGTTCTGAGAACTGGATGAAAACAAATTTCACTCGTCTTCAAAAAAGCCAAAAAAAAGGAGATCCAAAGAACCATAGGCTGGTCAGCCCAGCCCCACCTCAATCCCTGGGAGGCTGACAGAGCAAATAATTCTGGAAAACATTCCTGAACATTAAGCACAAAATGTGATTGGAAGTAGTCAGCATGTATTAAGAAAGAGGAAATCATTCCTGCCCAACCCAACAGCCTTCTACAAAGAGATGACTGGCTTGATGAACAAAGGAAGAGCAGATGATATTGTCTTTATTACAGATTCTTTTGATTTTAGCAAGACTTTCAACACTGTCTCCTGTGATATTTTCAATGGTGAAGTACAAGTTAGATAAATGGATGGTGAAACTGAAAAGTTGCTGAACTGCCAAGCTCAAAGGGTTGTGATCAGTGCCAGGAAGTCCAGCTGGAGGCCCATTTCAAATGATGTATAATAAGGGCTCATACTGGGTCCAATACCATTTCACATCTTGATTAATTAGCTGAACAGAGTGCTCCCTTGGCAAGTTTGCAAACAATGCAAACTTGGGAGGAGTGGCTGATGCACTAGGGCATCATGCTGCTGCTTAGAGGGGCCTTCACAGGCTGGAGAAACAGGCTGATGGGAACCTCATGAAGTTCAACAAAAGCAAAGTCCCGCAGCTGGCAAGGAATAATCTGACAAGGAATGTGCTTCATCTCTCTATTTAGCAGTGGTGATACCACACTGTAGTGTTGTCTCCACCCCTGGTGTTGTTTCCCCAGTACAAGAAGGAAATGGACATACTGGAGCAAGTCCAGCAAATTGCTACAAAAATGAATAAGGGATTATAACAGTTGTCATATGAGGAGAGGCTCAAAGAGTTTAGATCAGAGGAGAGATGGCTTTTTCCTTTTGTCGTGTCTGGGCAGTTGGGGGAAGTGCATGAAGCCTTGTTTTCTACAAGACTCATCAAGCAGATGCCATGTAAATGAAGTGCTGCTCTTGGAGCAATTTAAACACAGCCATACGTTGTTTCCTGGTGATCAGATCTATAATATAAGCCTATCTTATGAAACTGCTTCTTGGCAGGATTTCTTTAGTTATCACATCAGCAGGTGCAGAATGATGAAGTATCTGTATGAACGTTTAGACTTCAATGCATCTGCTATTTCTATACCAAGAACTTGTTTTCCTCCTGTGATTAATAAGGCTTTTTAAGATAAAAGAAGTGGACAATTGAAGACTAGGTGAAGGAATGCAAACACAACTGTGAGAACTCCTGTCTACTGCTGCTTATTTATCGTCCCAAGAGAACAAAAGAGCTTGACCATGAAGGAGGATTCAAGCTTGTTGAAAGCAATAAGCAGTCACCATACATACCTCTTGATCATAGGGTCTCAAGTATCTGTTGTTTCACTTTTCCTTTACAGCTCTTGGCCTTCTTGACTGGTAGTCTAGCTTTCAAGGCACTGGTTTCCATTTCTTCCAAAATGTTGATGAAAACTTGACCATTGAAGATGAACAAAAAGCTTTCCTGTAAGGGAGAAAATAAAAGCTAAGGTAAATAAAGAAGTGCAGAACTACACTGGAGCAGAGCTCAGCTCTTTGTGAAAAGACATGGAGTTCTCTGCAGATATGCACATAGCACTGTGAACACTGGGGGAAAGAGGATGACTGGGCCAAAATCCTAGCTGAAAGTTTGTGCAGGTCTGTGGAAGAGAAGTGCTGATGACACTCCTGCTAGAGAATGTAGAATGTGCTTTAAGTTGCTTGATTTATGGTCAGAAATTGGGCTCTAGAGACTAGCAGTGCTACTGGGAAGATGGAGGTGCTACCATGGCTTGTAGGAGGAAGCTGTTGCAGTTATAGGTCTGTTGTACTTTGCACCTCGCCACCTATGCTACATTTTATTTCCCTTCCTTACCTGTCTTTTGTGTATCTGCTAATGAGTTCTGAAGTGATGCTTGAAGATACTGCATGGATGTACTTTCTGCTCCTTCTACTTGCACTTCCTACTCCAGGACTATAAGGTTCTGCTTTTAAAGAAAAAAGTCTTTCTCTGCTGCCAAACCGTCTTCCAAGAACCCTTGCTATAGGTGCCTATTTGCCAGTTTTTCAGCTGTGCATGCTTATGTCTTTGAGTAGCTGTTTTCATTCACATGTACTGGGAGCTCTAAGCCAACAATATTGAATTGGCTGTTGTTCCCTTCTCAGCCAGGTTGGGGACCAAGCAAAAGGAATGGTGAGCAGCTCTATGTTTCTCCACTGACACAATGGTCAAGAGCTGGCAATGCGCCCAGGAAGAAAAGGAATAAAAGGGAAAAGATCCCTACTGCCTGTTGGCATCAGAAATGACGGATGAGGAAGAAGTACAGTGAGATCTGCAAAATAGACTTGCTAATCTGGGAGCCTGAGAGTATGGGTTCTGGCATGTCTTGAAGATCCCTCTAATGCATGCATCCTCTCTCCTTTGGCAGACTTGACTCCTAGAGATCTCCTCCTCCAGTACAACTTTCTCATTTGTCTTTCATTTCCTCCTAGTCCTCAGAAGAGGCAAATTACCCTCGAATTAAGAAGAATCACAGAAAAATCTCTAGTGTGAAGTCTGTGACCAGGGACAGGATCTAGTCCATTTGTTGGCATAGGTTCCTTTACTGTTTTGATCCCCCAAAGGTCTAGATTTCCGTCATGCTGCTCTGCCTTTTCTCCCCCCCACCCCCCCCATGATAGTTCCTTTCATACGTGGCTTTCTCTCTCAGACAAAGCAAATCTGTAGTTTTCAGTAGATTCAGATGTGATCAAACAGTGAACGCACACAGGGAAACTCTTTGTACTAGTACTACAACAGTCTCTGCTGTGAATCTGGCTTGAGGCTGAATTTGGGAAGGTTCAAGTCTATCAACCTCCCATTATACTGTCAAACTTTCCTGCTTATGTGACAATTTGACGGATGGAGGCAGTTTGCCATTTTACTGAAACACATCAGAAGTATAACCATGCAGCCAGAGGGAGGGTGAAAAAACGCAAATGGATTATAATTGCAGCCTATTGTCTGTATGTGCTGTTGGGGGAAGAGAGATCTAAGATTCTGTGCCCATGCAGCTTGTTTTACACTAAGTAGTCACAGAAAAGAGAAACAGAGGGAGAGAGATAATTCAGGGTGTAGGAACCAGAGATTTGTGGATTTTCACTCCTAGCTGAATTCAGTAAATGCAAATCAAAATCTTTTTTGGCTTTTCTTTTTAATCTGTACTTGGAGACTTTACGCTGCCAGCCACACTGTGGCCCACTTCATGGTGGCTCCTATATTTTTGTGCACACTTCTATGTACTCCTTAGATACTCTATGGCCTTGTCATGAGGCTCCTATGGAAAGTGACGGATGCAAGTTTGAACTATTTCAAAATCAGGAGGGAAGTGGGTTCAAGTGAGTCACTGCACCCAAGAATGGTTTAGCTCCTGGGCTACTATGTAAAAGTTGATGACCACACCATGACTACCACCGCTTCCATTATGTTCTTCAATAAAAGTGTGACTGCTCACTGTGGGTGTATGGACAACTTCAGCTCTCCTAATGAATTACACGTACAAGCAAACTTAAGGTCACTTAATCTGTAGATCTCAAATAGCCTCCAGCAACATAAAGATGGCCATATACCAAGATGATACATAGCTTCTGAGCCTGTTTAATAGAGCTCTGGACAGAAGATAGAGTACCTATAATATTTCAGATACCTCACCGAGTTAAATGAGTGTACATAGATTGTTTTCTTGCATATATACAGCAGTCCAGATTCCAGTTTTGTGTTATCTTTTAACTTCCCTTAAGTGCTCTGTAAAATTAATTAAGTAAGAGCTAGGGCTGTATTTTGAAATAGGTGAGAAATGCTACACATACATTACTGTTGATTAAGAGAAGATATTGTGTGACTGCTTACAGACTTCAGTCACAGGTACAATCAGGGCTACTATTGAGCATACTCATTCAGATACATGACTCACTGGCTACGATTCCACTGTCAGTTTTATACCTACTTTATATATACATGATTTTATATATGTACAATTTATTTCCTCTATGATTACATATTATGCTTTTGCTTCATAAGAGAATTTTATTCAAAGATTACAATGCATTCAAAATCACAAATAGTATGTGTGTCATGGTTAGAAATTAAACATTTATCATCTCTTGCTTTATCCACATCTGTCTCTTTTTCTGCATTAGGTTTCAGAAGTTGTTGAGAGGCTTCCTGCAGCCTGAAATGATGGAGAGCGTCAGATAAAGGACACCCCAATTTTACACCCAAGGAATATTGCTTAATATGTATTGATCTGAAGTAATATACTGTATGGTAAAGCATTTAACAGAGAGCCAACCTTCTAACACCCAGAGAGCATTTAGCTTTTGTCCAGTCAAAACCACCTAATGTCACTGCACATACTACAATGGAAACTGTAAGACAAATACAAAGTTTTGGTATCTGTGTTACCTATACGTATCCTATAGCATCTGGTATGGTATTTGCCACTCTTCTAGTGTGTTGCTGCTCATCTCTGAACATAAGAGCTCGTCCACTTGTTCATAATTCACCCTTCCTTTCTATCTGGAATGCTCCTACAGAGCTTTGTACTGAAAGGACTGGAGTACAGCTGGACATGAATTTTTTTTCCTTCATTGGAAGCACACTGAAGACATCCACTGGGCAAAACATCACTCTTTTCTATCCAGACAGGCTTGGCTACTATCCTTACAAAAATGAAATCACGGGAGAGGCGTTAAATGGAGGACTCCCTCAACTCTCACTGCTGGAGAATCATTTAAAGAAAGCCAAAGAGGACATCCAGTTCTATATTCCTTCAGATGAACAATTTGGATTGGCTGTCATTGACTGGGAAAACTGGAGACCTGTATGGATAAGAAACTGGGGATCAAAAGATATTTATAGGCAGGAATCCATTGAACTGGTTCAGCAGAGAGACCTCAGTATATCAGAAGCCGAAGCCAGGATTATAGCCAAAATGGAATTTGAAGCTGCAGCAAAATCAATTATGTTGGAATCTTTAAAGCTGGGCATAGAAATGAAGCCAAATCGTCTGTGGGGATATTACCTTTATCCAGACTGTTACAACTATGATTACAAACAAAACCCACATAATTACACAGGGACCTGTTTAGATATTGAAATAGAAAGAAATAATGAGCTTAATTGGTTGTGGGAGAAAAGCACAGCACTTTATCCATCTATCTATCTAGAGACAGCCTTAAGATCTTCCAGAAATGCCCAGCTCTTTGTTCGCAACAGAGTTCAAGAAGCCATTAGAATTTCTTATGTCTCTAGTGCTACTCATCCTCTTCCAGTTTTTGTATATACACGTCCAGTGTTCACAGATATCTATGAGGAATATCTCTCCCAGGTGAGTGGAGATAGCCCTTGAATAAGGGTTAAAAGATAGTGAGAAAATTCTGTCCCTAGTTGTACTCCAGTAGCTTTCCAAATAGTATTTCAGCATCTCATGGGTTAGTCAAGGTTAGGCTCTGATTAAGGTCTAATCATCTTATTGCAGTTATGGCTATACTCTCCCCTTCATATTTTTATATACACCCATGCTATCAGAGATGCCGCCAATCTGGGGAATCTCTTCCTGGTCATCCAGACCATGAGGAAAGTGAAGTTAGATGTTGTAGTAATGGTGAATGCATTGTTGTCTGTTGTCATCTCACATTCTAGATACTGCATCACCGGGCATTGTCCCCAGTTCTGTGGATACCTTCAGGGAGGAAGGGGTGCTGTCAGAGTCCCTACTGGGTTCCTAACCAATCGCTTAAATCCTGTAATCCTTACATTCTTCCTTTTCATGTGCTGTGTTTTCCCCTTGTTCTTTTTCTACCCATAGTCCTCTCGCAGGCCGGATGAGCTTTAAGATTTTTGTTAGGGCTGGGTTAATAGCTGACCCTAAAAGGAGATATGAGCAGAAACAAATTTCCCAGATTAATCTCTGTAAAAGGCCAGAGCCATCCTCTGAAGAAAATTGATTGCTCTTGATGAAAGCTCTTTTTCTTGCTACTTTTCTGCTTTAGCACTTTCTGGTACCTGATACAAAGTTTAAGAAAAAATACACACACAAAAAGAAACAAACCCAAAACCCAAGCCAAACAACCAAAATAGCTGTGCTGTCCAGCTTTTGCTTCAGGCAGCATTACTGAAACCAGCTACTACCAGCTCTGAGCAGTGTCAAGGCAATGCAGCAAAACATAATTTAAAATGGTTGGAGGAGTGTATGTCATATGCCTAACCACCATCTCAGTTTTACAGCCTTGTTTTTCTAACCAGATGACATGCATAAATTGGATATAGTCGGCAATGTTTTCTGGTGTCACCTGTGCAACCCAATCCCAGAATAAAACAGTGTAATTGAGAGCAGAATGTTTGCATAGTGTATAATTACTTGCTGTCCTCAAAGCAGTTATTTTGGATATGTAATTTACTATACACATTATACCCTTTGCCCTTGTACAAAGAATCATACTGATAAGTAAGCTATAACATGTTTCCCCTCAGGATGACCTGGTAAATACCATCGGAGAATCTGCTGCACTGGGTGCTTCTGGAATTGTGATCTGGGGTGATATGAATTTAACACAAAATAAGGTATGCCAGATTAACATGACATTTTTAAAGAGCTCTAAAGTGAAAAGGACATAAAGCATTATGATTACTTACATAAGATCTTCTACATTTATAATAATGACTCTATATTGCCAGCAGTCCTATCGAGTCAAAAAAAGCAAGCACATTTGAGGCATATGAAGATCGTCACTGACCACACAGAGTAAGAGTTCAGTTTTTCAGATTATTGGTGTTGGATCTGAGCAACTGGACAAGCTACCATGGTAACTGTAGGCAAGTTCACGCTTAATTTAAGGAAAGAATTCCTATATTCTCATTGCATTGCAGTCTTGAGGTACAGAAAAAAATTACTTGTGCTTGCCCAAAACAATTTTTAAAAGACTCTTCTACTTTTTAAAGTAGTGCATTTAGCAAGAATATTTAAAGCACTAGGAGTTAGTCTGTGAAATTTCAGCGTCAGCCTGTTGTGTGTGTTGGAAGTACTACTTTGATTAATTTCATAGGAAGAAGGATCTGGGTCAGAAAAGGGAAAAAATCTAGTTTGTTTTAGGAAGGGAAAAAACATAGTTTGAGAAACATTGTTACAAGGATGTTCAAATAAATCTTTCGAACTAGCTCATTCATACCCAGGCAAGCTAGATATAATAAACTTCTGTATGGGGAGACTCTTCTGAAGTCTTCTAAGAGCAAAGAGCTGAAACTCTAAAGCACTGCTGGGCCTCCTGTCATAGAAAGCATAGCCAAATAAACCTCCCAGTTGTTAGGGTCAAACAACCAAGAGAATCTGAGCTTGACTTTATTATATGTGCCTGCATTTGAGAAAGGATTATCAGTTGCACTTGAAGGGTTTTTTTTTTTGCCTATTAGTGCAATATCAGACCACAGATAAGCAACCACTTTTATTGCTTGAATTTTGAGATTCATGTAAGGAAACAGAACTTTCCACAGCCCAGTCAGACTATGTATTTGTGCACTAATCACACCTTTTTTTTTTTTACAGCTATCAGAGTCAGTAGCCTTTCAGCAATGAACTATTACTGTGAGCCTCCCTTCTGCAAGAATTGCATCAACCAAAATTTCTAGGCAGGGTTTTTATCTATACCTAAAAGAAAAACAAAAAAACCTACCTGTACCTCATATTCACCAAAGTCATCTCCACAGGTGTAAATATTAGCTGTATCTATATGTGGTATTAGGCAAATGCCCTAAGAAGACAGTGTCAGAAACAAAGAGTTTCCAAAGCCTCTGATTATTAAACTGTGCCAAGCATACACAGAATATATGTCATCTTTGTGATCAATTCAAATGCTCAATTCTCTTAGCATACATCCAGTTTGACCATCCTCCCAAAATGTTTTCCATTCAAAAATGCTGTGAAAGCTCCCTTTTCCTGCAGCCTATTCAAGTCAGGGCAAAATTGAAGAGTCTCATAGAGATGATTTGATAGAAAAAAAATATTTGTTCAGGCTGAAGAAGTGATATTTTCTTCCAAGATCCCTTCAAACCATTCAAGACCATAAAAAAGAACTTCGATCCTTCATGTAACTTCTTTAAATGCATCTGATTCAAGAAGCTACATGAAATATACAGATAAAATTAAAGCCTAAAGTTGTTGGCTTTCTGATGTGTTTTTCATCACATCTACAGCAACTACCCACATAAATTTGCTGTGATCCTTGAACTGTGTAGCAATTTCTCAGATAAACTTGCTTCCAACAACTAGTTGGAACTGTTATCTATTATCAAAACCTCAGAAGAAACATTCATAGATATCCACTACAGTACAGTGGTGTTAGAATGACAGCATTTTAATGGTTTCTACACTAAACTATGCAGATATGATATTCTTTTCACAGAACACCTGCAGAACTCTGGACAACTACCTTAGGAGGACCTTGACCCCATACCTCATCAATGTCACAATGGCAGCCAGAATCTGTAGCCAGGTGTTATGCCAAGACTCTGGTGCCTGTGTACGGAAAAAATGGAATTCCAGTGACTATCTTCACTTAAACCCTGAGAATATTGTCATTCAGATGACAAAGGATGGAAAATACACTCTACAAGGGCAGCCAGCATTTCAGGATCTGCAAACATTCATAGAAAAATTTGATTGCCACTGTTATGCAGGGCAGAGTTGTGAACCCAGAGCTGATATAAATGACATCCATTACCTCCATGTTTGCATTTCAGAAGATATTTGCATTCAGATATCCTCAAATGCGCTTTCTAATATAGAAGACTCTGAAGAAAAGATCCTGTCTAACAGAACTGTATTTTCGTTACCCTCCCAGAGTAAGGTGACATTATCTACACATCCTGAAATAGAAGATTTCCAATCTACCTTTGGAAATAATATACTCAATATAACAATTCCAAAACATAGCACTGTCACAGCTGTGACTAAATATGATTTAGAAGCAAATGATACCCGTACTTCCAGTAGTTCTTCACCCTATAAGATAACCATGTTTAATCTGTTGAGTTTAATTCTAATTTTCAGAACATTAATACAAATGACCTATGAAAGTGAGAATATTCTTTTCTCTGGCTGTGGTTGAAATGTTTTATTTACAAAGAAAAACCATTCCTGAAAGGCATATGGTCTTATCTGTATCAGGTAACCTTTTCTATTGCATAGGTGACACTTCAGCTTGAATGTATTTCTTCAGTTTAGTTCTATAAACTACTATCTGTGCCAAAGGTATACTGATCTGTAAATATGGATTACACCAAAGGACAATCCAGAATAAGGAACTTTTTTTACAGTTTACATTTTTAACAGTTATCTTAAAAAGAAAATAAATTGTGGATAATGCCATTTTGTATACTTCAAGTTAAGCAGTTAAATACATCGTAACCTGGATCTCATTGAGTCTCAGGAATCAATAGGTTTGATGCAGGAATTAATTTTATTCCATATGAAACTTTAGATCTGTGGGACTTTGCAGCATAAAATTTATCTGATTAATGTAACGTTTCTCCACTTTTCACCATACCTACAGAGACACTGTGGTTTTTCTTTCAATTAAATATATTCATAACTCTTCTAAAGGTGCTGACTTTAACGTAAATATTCACTTCAAATATTACAGCTTCATTATTCAGAATATGAGCTGAGCAGTTTAGCCTTCTTTCTTTCCTCTTCTCCCAAGCCCTCCCCTCCTTATCTCAGATGTCCCATCCTTGGCTTTCACTTGTTTTGTCTAGCCAACACAACTCATCTGATCTGCCTTTACATTTCCTATGGGCACTAGTCACCAGCCCTAGTTTCTCCATCCAGCCAGTCCCAGCAATGGGATACAGCTGTCTATGCCATTTGGACAAAAGCCTGTGAGCACAGAACTTTCCTGAGCAGTTTCTTTGGTAGCATCCAGTTTGTCCCTCAGGAAAACCCATCAGTGGAGACTGTAAGATGAGTGACACTGAGGGTCTGGGACTCCCTTTCTTCACCTCCAATGCCTGTGATTCCTAACCTCGAGACAAACTTTTTGATGCAGTCTCCTGACAGCTCTAAGGCTATTTGCTAATGTTATTCCATTGTCAAAAGCAGTGTGAAAGTAGTAGAGATACCTCAGAGCAAAAACTGCTCCCAGTATCATATCAGGAGTCTATTTATGATGTATGTGTAGCATTTAGAAGTAATTAACAGTTTAAGCATTTAGAAGCAATTAACTGCAGTTTATTTGATAAAATAACCTTTTCAAATTATTGTGTCAGATACTTAATAGGTTGCTGGACTTCTGATGGGTGAAGAGTGGCTGCTGGCATGGATACATTAAAAAGTCTCCCCAGAGCTAAGCATGATCCTCATAGATCACCACCTCCCACAGATGCAACCTGCCTCACTAATGGAAATGCCTAAGATTTCAATATATAGTAGACCTTTATTTATAAAAAGTTCATGCCTCAATCTAGCAAAAAGCACATATTCATTGCCTTTGAATTTTCAGGTTGTCAGTCATAACAGACATGCATAAAAATAGATGAAGCCTTTAGATTTAACACGGAGAAATAATGTTTTATGGCTTTTGGCAGCAAGTTATCAAGAGGGGGTGACAATTTTGTCATCACAGTTATGGTGTTGAGTCAAAGCTATTTCTGCCATTAATATTCCAAGTAGAATCATGGATAAAAAAATACATATATGTAGCAGACTGACACAAAAAAAAAAGCCAGCTGCTTTTAATCACCTCTGTAAAAACATATTTCTTTTTCACTTCAACTTTGATATTGGGTATTTGATCTTGGGTAAACAAAAGCCATGGTATCATAATTACTGTACCTGAGGTCCCTCCCCTTTCACACCATAGTTGTGATAACTGGGTTATCAAAGGGTTTCTAAAAATTGGAAACAAAAAAAAAAAACAAAAGCAGGAATGACAAGTTGAAATCACAGAAGAGTTGAGGCACAGCCAGGACCTCCCAGTGGATGCAGAGGAAGTGAACTGCTGAAGCAAGAGTGAAGCAGTGGGGAATGTGAACAGACCAGTCTCTTCCCATTCAACAGTTTTTATCTACCTGGCATTTAATACAGTCAGCCTTTCCCTGAGGCCCACTGTAAAGGTAAAGGAACACAGTAACTGATATTGTTAGATTACACCTATCCATCTGATCCCATCTCTTTTTTTCTTGAAAGCAGCCAAGATCAGCAAAGGGATATGAAAGGCAAGAGCCTATTGCAATAAAATGTCCACAGAAATGTGTCTTCATATAAATAGCTGTCTGTCATATGCTCCAATGCACAATCCTTTACAAAACACCTTTCAAATGCTCATTTGGGATATTTATGTTACCTACATATATCTGCAATTCATGCTTTAAATCCTACAAATTTCTTGCCATAGAATCAGTCTGGCTCCGTGCTGTGTAAAATTACAGTATTTTCCAAATATTTTATTTTATTCTGTATTATATTTGTCTTGCCTATATTCTATGCTAGAGTCAGATGGAGTCAGAGAGCCTCCACGGAGTCAGGAAGAAGTAAAGAACAAACAGGGGTGCTGTGCCTTGCATCGCTGGTGACTATGTTAGGTTCAAAGCCAATCTTGTATTCTTCCGAAGCGGACTCTACCGCCCCCAAATATTCCCCTTCCATTCACTGCACCTCCTGTAATCATTAGTTGTCTCTGTAGCCCTGTAGTTTCCGTTTCTTATGTTGTATGTTTCAAAAGATTAAACACTAAAGAAACATTCATTTCACTTTTGATTGCCATTCACTCTTTTGTATGTCTCCCTTCTAGTAAGCTTTCAGGCTGGCAATACTTAGGGACTGGGAAATGCTAAACCAGTTTTGATGAAATAGTCTAAAAGAAAGTTGTTTGAGTGCCTCCAGTGCGCTCCTCCAACATCTAAAAGTTCTGCTAAAATTTTAATTGAAATTCCAGCTCTCTCTCTGAAGAATCTGGATCTGGTTTATTGTGTTGCTTACTCTGGGGCACCCAAAGCTATTGCACTTTTTAAGAGAGGTGCCTATGGGCACAGAATCTGAACAGAAGTGAAATCATAGTCTAGTCCTTGCCTTACAGTTTCTTGTTTCTCTGTATTAAAAATAGCAACAGGGAGAGAGAGACTGAGATGCAGGCCAGTAAGACCACTTTGTAGACAGCCTAGTATGTGACTAGCATCCCAAGGAGCCCAGCTAAATTTGCTCTAATCCCTGCATCACAATATATACATACATATCAGCAAAGAATTGTGTGGAAGATTTCCAACCTGTGCAATATGCACTAGACAGCTCCCAGACACAGATTAGATTTGTGCATCTACCTATCCATCATTTTTCAATACAAACAACAAGACAGCGAAGACAGTACATAATTTTAAAACATATTCAGTTATGGAGCATTGATGACCTTTTTTAAGAAGACAACTAAATTTTGTCCTTCAAGCACACACACTTAAAACTTACTTGAAAGGTTTTTCAGTGTGCTTGTGCAAGGCCCTTTGCACTGACAGATACCTATTCTGCCAAAGCAAAACAGCCTGCAAAATTAGGGGCTGAGATTTCAAGACAGAGTTATGAGTTCCATTCCAAAGAATAACAAAGATAAAAAACATTTATTGCATGGCTTAAAAAAAATATTATTGCCTTATTTAACAATTACGTCATCTTTCTTGAAGAAATCTCTTTTTTTGTTTTTGTTTCTTGGCAGTTTTTCCCCTGTCCTACTGAAAGCCATTGTATAGGTGGCTAGAAGCAGATTGGTCTAACTTCAGCCCTTAGCACTTCTAGATGGTTTTGGATATGTGGTTAGCCCAGACCTTTCTGTCTGTTTTTCTGGAAACTCCAATGAAATTTAACCAGGCACCATGGTATTTTTCTTTATGATAGCAGTCATGTAAGCAAGCAGTATTCAAGATCAATTCTAAATTTTTGTGAGTACCAGTCAAGGATTAGGGTCTGTAGAGAACAGTTCTTTGGTTCAAGAGTTCTGAATCTTTTGCAGTGACTTTTCACTGCCAGTAGTACACAGGACTGTAAAATCATCTTGCATTTGTTGTCCCCTTGTTACAAACAAAAAAGTAACGGGCAAGGAGGGTAAAGGGCATCAATCAATATTATCATCTTTAAAGGAACAACATTGTATTTCATTAAATTCACTAATGTGTTACCACCATCTTGGTGTATTGATTATAGTTCTCCTTGGCTAGTGGTAATCAGATGACATTTTCAGTGTATGCTTGTATAACCCTTAGTTTAAAACTCATAAGGTATTTATTGATTAGTAATCAGATACAAACAGTATGAAAATTAATGTCAATTGCTACTTTACATATTCAGTCAACATTTTGTTTCTCTGCACATGATTCCAGAGCATTGTGTTCAATGCCATATTTATATGGACATCAGATAATATGCAGTCACCCCTCTCTGCCTTTGTTTTCATCTCAAAAAATGTATTTATTCAATAGCACTTCAAGATCTCTTAGAAGAACTATACCATATGTTGGCAGTGTATTTCTGGCACACACTGCTCCCTCAGGCTACTAGCAGATTGAGGCGAGGTGGTAGGTTGCCAGTGTCAAGCGATGATTTCCTAAGGCAGGGACCTAACAACCACCATTTAAAGGGAGGCTAAGGGCACCCTACAGTCTCATAAGAACAATATTATTAATGTCACAACAAAGTACCTCACCGCTAGCACGGCTAGTAATTAAGGGCACTGGACTAATAATAGACTCAGCCAGTCTTGAAATCCTATGCAGTTTCAGTACGTGCTGCATATACCAAATTTAGGTATCCAAAACACAGAGTTCTTAAGTTAAAATCTTGAATGTGGCCCACTGAACCAGTGTAACAATCCTTACAGAAATCCTTTTTCACCTCTCACTGGAGCATGACGAAAACCAATATAGATACTAAGGAGTTCCTGACGCTCCAGCCAGCAGAGGGCACTGACGGCACAGGCAGACACTGGCGGGTACATTGCATAGCTTTCACTGTAAAGTTCAATCCAATCTCTCTATTCTCTTTGACAAAGCACCTGCTTGACTCTGGCCTACAAACAGAAAACACAACTAGACTCTCACTAATGCAGTGCCTCATTAGCAGAAAAGATATGTGGCTTATTCTACACGTTTTTTTTCCTCAAACACCTGGTATATCAGGACTGAAAATACTGGAGAGAGGCATCACCTCTTCTCATGATCTCCACTCGGGGGGATTTCATTCAGCTGAAGGCTTCTTCTTGTTAAGATCTTCAGCTGTCACTGAAATCCCCGCTTAAACTACAGATAATGTGATCTGATCTCTTTGGTACCACTCCAAAGTAGAGACGTGGGTCCCAAACATCTTGTTTCTCTCCAAATGCGGAAATATCTGGATATTCAGTGTTGGTTCAGTCAAGCTTTGCTGAACATGTATTGCATCAACACCATCGTCACCTGAAATGTAAGATACATTGTTATACTTTTTCATAGCATAAATAAGCCTCTGCAATGGAGTATGCTGCTTTACTATCACTTCATCCACAAAGCGCTTGAAAGACTCAGTGACCCCATAACACTGCTGAAGTGTGTAAATCTCTGTAGACAAGACAGGAAAGTGAAATACTTGATCAACTGTCAAATGTTTCCCAGAGATTAAGGGGCTTGTCTACAGTCACGCTGAATAGTTACTTGTGGCCTTCTGTGCTCCAGCTCAGGCTTTTAGCTACAAGAACATACATCCTCTGAACTACTAATGGTAGCAAGGTAGCAATATTGTATTTTTACATACAATATTATCAAACTGTCTGCAAAGTAAAGAATTGTCCTTCATAATAATTTAGTTTTGCAAAGGATATATCAGATTTTAGATCATTTTAACAGATCTTTTAACTTGGACAAACCCTCCAAGACTTGTTCATATATTATATTTTGACCTCCTAGATTCTGTAAGAGACTTCAGTCAGTGTACAGCTGAATTAATGGTTTAGATTTATCAGCCCATCTTCTGCCGGATACGACAGAAATGTATTTTTTCAGAATATGTTACTGTATCTGCAATACATTGTTTCTTTAAGCTCCCGCCACTAAGAGCCTTCTATTGAAGAATTAAAAACTCTTCAAAAAAGTCTTGCAAAAACAGAGACTGCTCAATTTCATACACGTTTTCCCCCGTTCAGTAATCTGAGCCACTTGATTCGCAGAAACCACTCTCACAAATTGACTGTCTTTATTCTGCCCATTGCCATCTGGGTGATACGTGGAGATGGGAGAAATTATTTTATTTTTCAGTTTTTAAGGCACCCAGAAACACTTCACCTATTCACTGAAAATCTATACTTGCTTTGGCTGAAACAAGCTTTTAAAAATAACAAAATTGACAAATAATACTGTTTTGCCAGTGAATTATTTCCTGGTCCTTTTACCCCTGCAACCAGAATAATTCATTTCCTCAATGTCAACCTTTTGACCCATGTCTCCAGTGAACCCCCAGTTATATTTACCATAAACAGTAACTGGTGGGTAAACTTGTGACCAGTGCCTGAGGATGCATGTATGTAATGAATGGCCATCTGGCTGCTACCAAGAGGCAAGTAAAAGAGCAGAGTTCTGCTACACTCTCTCTCAATGCAGGATCCGATCAGGTTCTTTTTTCACCATGCCACCCATTTGCAAGAAACTTTGAGAGCTGTACCATGCTCTGAAACTGCTGACGACACCCATCACTGCCTCAGTTTTAACACAGACATTCAAAATTCTGACTCTAACCCAAACCACCAATGCTAGGCTATAATGTTAGGACAAAAGGACTACCTGTGTCAAGAGCAGAATCTTATGAAACTAGGGAAAAAAAACCAACCACCCAATTCCTTTTGTTTGTTTGGCCCTGGCCACTTAGATGTGTCTGCTTTCCTCAAGACTTTGTATTAAGAGAAGCAATGAAAAATAACTCCCTTACACTACCTACTGGGTAGCAGGGCCAGCTCCAGTGTCCAATTTCCTTCTGGAAATGTTCAATTAAATTTACAAGAGTAAATAAATATCTGTAAAAAAAAATAAATATCTTAGCATTACCCTATGAGTCACTTTTACTGTATCTACAACCAGAGCATGAAAAAGCATATAGTTTTTCACCTTTGCAGCTAGCTCAGAACCAATTTCTCTTGACAGCAAAGTCACAAGAGCTTCCAGTTTTTGTGGCCTGACGTAACCAGCTAGGTTTAACACAAATTGCATTCTCCCAAATGCTGAATTATGTCTCTAAAAAGGGCATGAAAAACTAATTTCAAAATGTTTTGATGAATTTGCTTTGTTTCAATAGTACAAGTATCCGTACTAAATTTTTGAAGTGCCTTGTTTACACCTCTGTGAAGGTCCTCCATCAAGCAATACCATCAGCATTGTAATCTTCTAGAGCATCACGTATAATTTCAGTGGTGGATCCAGGTTAAATGCTAGCTCTGCAGTTACAGAGAAACGCAGCCTTTCTCAGTGATGTGTGGCAAGACTGTATGCTAAATGCTCTTTATCCAGTAGGTAGAAGATTCCTGGTGAAGTAGCATGTCCTGTCTATACAAAACCACTGTCACAACCATCTCTTGTTGAGGCAAGGAAGCATGCTAATAGAGACTCACCAAAAATTGTTGAAAAAGAACCCAAGTAAAACCACAGTAAACCTTGAATGAAACACTTCTCCTATGAGGAAAGGCTGAGAGAGCTGGGGCTGTTCAGCCTGGAGAAGACTACAGGGAGACCTTATTGTGACTTTTCAGTTCTTAAAAGGGGCCTATTAGAAAGATGGGGAAAGACTTCTTAGCGGGGCCTGTTGTGACAGCATGAAGGGACAATGATTTTAAACTGGAAGAGGGGAGATTCAGGCTGGAAGAGAGGAAGAAATTTTTACAGTGAAGGGAGCAGGTTGGCCAGAGAGGTGATGGATGCACCATTCCCGGAGACATTCAGGGCCAGACTGGATGTGGTTCTGGACAACCTTGTCTAGCGCAAGATGTCCCTGCTCATTGCAGGTGGTTGGACCAATGAGCTTTGAACTCCCTTCTAACGCAAACCACTCTGTGATCCTATGATGACCGGTCCCTACACGATAAAACAATTCAAGAGTGTCATAAGAAGAGTGGAGGTCCAGGAGTGTGGGAACTGCCACCACTACAGGTGAAGGACCTACAGCATCGATGCTGTCAAGATGTAAATCCCACCAACTCTCATAAGCCAGCGGTGCACATGTGGCCCTGGCCCACCCGTTGCGTGCATGGTGCTGGACGGACAGCCCACAGCGGCAGACCTATGCCGGGCCACCCCGTCCTGCCACACTCCCGCCAGGCACCAGCTGTTCACCTCACACCGCGCTGCCCTCGTCGCGCTGCCGGGAACCACCCTGCCGCTCCCCGGAGACTGCGGTGCCGCCATACGCCCACCTCATGCCCGTAAGGCCCGTGGGATGCCTCAGCGCCCGCTATTCCGTGCGAGAGCTGCCTCACCCGCGAGCACCCCCGTCCCCCGCTGCGGACACCGCCCTATCTCCTCACCCTGCGGACACCGCCCCACCCGGCCCCGGCCCCGGCCCCGGCCACCTCCCGGCCCTGCCTCACGCTCCCCGCCCCCGGCCGGGCCAAACCCCTCCCCCGTCTGCAGCAAGTGGCAGCGGGAAGGGCGGCGGCGCCGTCACGTGAGGGTCGTTCCTGCTCCCGGAGCCGGCGCAGCCTCGCCGCCGTCGACCCCGGCCCGGTCCCCAGCTCCGCCGCGCCTCGCCCCGCGCTCCCATGCCCAGCAGTGAGGCGGTGCCGCTGGGGCTGGGCGCCTGCCGCAGGTCGGGGGCGCTGGGCGGGATGCTGGCGCTGGTGGCGCGGGTGCTGGAGTGGCTGCGGTCGCTGTTCTGGAAGGAGGAGATGGAGCTCACCCTGGTGGGGCTGCAGTACTCGGGCAAGACCACGCTGCTCACCGTGTTGGCGGTACGCGGCCCCCGGTCGCAGGGGCAAGGCGGGGGGCGCGCAGGGCGGCGGCCCGCGGCGGGGAAGCGGTGGCCGTGGGCGGTGAGGCAACGGCCCGGCGGTGTGGTCTGGCTGGAGGGGGCCGCCCCTCCCGCCTCGCTTCACCTCCCCCGGCAACAGGTGCGGGCTTTGCCCCCGCTGCGATGCTGCCGCCTGTCGTGAGGCCCCGAGGTGCGCTGCGGAGAGGGGGGCGGCGGGCGTGAGGCAGCTCCCGCATCGCTGGCAGCCTCGGGAATTTCACAGCAGGATCGGGTGCGTGTGAAATGGGAGAGGGGGGGGGGAGAAAGAAAATGTCTCCTCTGCTGACTGCAGAGCGTGCCCGTTCTGGGCATGGGCTCTTGCCTGTGATTGAATTGGCTTTTCACGGCCAGTGTATCCCGGAGTAACTCAGAATGTATCCTGCATCCAAGGCCACAACTCCCTTGTCAACTGAATTCTCCCCTCCCATCAGTTGCATCAAGGTTAATGCCGCACACGGTTCCTTGATAGCTCTTTCCCAGCATTCCATGTCTGAATTTGGCGTTCCCTACCCCCTGTGGTGATGGCCTTGCAGCCTTGTTCCCCTCTAATGCTGATGCTTGCTATGGCGTTTTCCACTTTATTGCCGTCTTTGTTTCTCATCTTTGTTTACTGTGCTCTCTGACCTTCATTTAGGTCCATCCTGAAGATTTACTTTCCATCGGGAAGTGGAAACAGCTATATATGTCAAGTATGGCTCCTGCTAGTCAGGAAGCTTAGCACCTACTCTTGCTGCACATCTTGTCTGGTGAGATTTGCAGCTTCACCTGCCATGAGATAAAGGTTTCCAGACGTTCTTTAGCCCTTATCCTGAAAAGTTGCTAGATCACAGATCAGACCAAACTGGGATGTGTATGACCTAAAGCCAAAGAGATTGAGGCAATGATGACATGAGTATATGGTATTTGTTGTTTGCTTTTGCAAACGATTCTGAGTTAAGGGAAAAACAGAAGATTGTAACTCAGCGGGAGTGAAGAGGTGGAGGCAGAGTAGGAGATGAAGCGGGGTAGGGAAAGTGTACAGTAAAAGTATGTTCTGGGGAGTATTAGCAATCAATAAGCAGAAAATACCTGGATTTAGTATGTTAGTTTGTTAGACACTCAGCACAGGCCTTATCACTCTGTGCGCCCACTGGAAGTGTTCCTCTCCAAAGGACAGGCTTTGCTGAGTAAGGGGGAAAAGGCATGATAAGTTGCATTGCTTCTTGGATTGATTTCATAAACGGAGCAAAAAATACAGCACTTCAGAGACCTTGGTTCAGTTCTGTGTGGTGTTAGATTTTGTGCCTATAACTGCTTGTCCACTCACTTATGCTAGACCACCAGTGGTATGGCATCGTATGTTTGCGTCTCTGTCATGCTAATATCTTTAATAGCAAAGCACTGCTGTTACTAGAGGTCTGATTTTGCCAGTATATGTATTGTTTAAGAGTATTCTGCCAGGCATCCATGTTCTGTGCAGGTTTTGTAGCTTTTGTATTTTTCAGTCTAGAGATGACACACTATGATAATCAACAAAGAAAGGTGGTTAAAGAATTTGTGAGTAAACAGTTTAAGATATGGCAGATATTACGCTTGAATACAGTTTTATGGGGATGGCAAATTGACTGGGAACTCTGTGTTTGTGTCTATGTGGCTAGAATGTGACAAGATGAAACTAACCGTTACAAAACAGTGGATACTTAAAATGCAAACTGCAATGGATCATATAAACAAGTGTTAAGAAAATACTGTATTTTTCCACTTTGCAAGTGTATTCAGGGATCTTATCAGACTAACATTGAATAAATACCCTTTGAGACAGCCTCCTCCCTTAAGAATTTGAAGATTATGTAGTAATCCTTTGTTACTAGTGGAAACCTTGGATAATGTCCCTGTGTGGTACTATGGCTCTGCACTAATATAACTGAGTAGAATCTGGCCCATGGCTATGGATGTGGTAGGGGATAATGACAGTATTCATTGTCAAATCAATATTCAGCAACATTGAAAGAGGACAGCATGTTGTAGCATCAGTTACTTTCATCTGTGTCAGGATGTAATCTCTTTTTTACTGAGATACAACCCTAAACTTGTTTGCACATCTTGGATATTCTCAAAATAGGTAATTTGTCATGTAAAACTTCCTTAGCAAGCAAAATGGAACAGATTTCTTACTTTATGGTGCTTATAGCACTTGAAACAAAACACAGTAATTAGAGCTTTTGTACTAATGTTGGCAAAAGATTTGACATATTACTTTGTTTCCTTCATTGTGTGGGGAAAATAAAGAACTGTAAACATAATACTTTCTTTGTTGCTGTTTTCGTTCAACCAGAATGGAAAATTTGTAGAAGAAAAGACTAAAGACCAGTAAAGGGGACACTAATTCTTTGCATTCTGTTGCTGATACCAGAGCAGTTGTGAAGGATTTTTTTTTTCTGATGTCTGTCTTCCAGTTTAGCATGTTACATATGGTGTATAATTTGCTGGCAAAGTGTAATCCTGACTTTCTATGAGTTTGTTTAAACAATAGCCTTCTGAGTTGACTGGCTGTTTTTCGAGGCATTCTTGTGCTTGAGTAATGATGCTACATTCTCAGGGTTTATGTATTTCTATGTGTTTATACATCCGGCCTTCACAAATAAACGTGCTTTATATTTTAAGAAATTAAACCAGTACGTGCTGCAGGAGATAGTTACTGATTGTCTTTGTTTTACTCCATCCAATTAAGAAGTTGTGTCACTGATGGCTGCTTATATCTGTATGAGGCTGCAGGTGCATTTGTCTTCACTGTTTTTTTATATTGCTGTTGACAAGTCACTGAAGCAAGGAAAGAGGAAGGAAAAAAAAAAGACTTTCAGAAACAAAAGACGGGGAGTATTGTACAGAATAGCAAGAAGGTTCCCATAGGTGAGGTTGAGCAAGTAACTGCTGGAAGAATCTAATTCCAGACTCCAAAATCTTTGGGGGGGGGGGTAAGTACCTGTCAAAGGTTGTACAGCTTTTAAAATCCCAGATTAAAAATAATTAATCTTAGTTTGTGAAGACAAGCTAGAGGCATTGTGTGTTCTCACTCTGCCATGAACAGGGAAAATTTGCAGAAAGTATATAGCAATAGCACCAGGGCGAATTGGTGGCAGTGTGTGCTCTGTGAGGCACGTAGCTGCTGCAGTGCACTGTGAAGCTATGATCACCCGCTCTCAGATGGGAGACATGTATTGGAGCATGCCCATATTTTCTTCCAAGAAAACACAAAGCCATGGCATATGGGATGATGAGGTGGCTGAAGGGAATATGGCCAGATATAGATGGAAGAATGCACCGTGCCTGGGAGACACAATACTTTGTTAACAATACTTTTTGAAAAGAAAGAATGAGTTATCTGCTAAGGTCTGAGTTTCACCTTTCTTCTCAAAAGCTGTCTCCTGTAGTGGGTACATGTGTGTAAGGTTCCCGTTATCGTGATGACAAGCATCTGTCTTGTAAAAACGTTTCTTGAAACTGGGGGAGGAGGTAGCAATTTGATTTTATCTTTTGGGTTTATGCTGTGCTGCGTTAGTACCTTGTATTTTTCTATCTTTATGGCATTCTCTTAGCTTCCACAGCAGGATTCCTCTGCTGGCATCTACTCAGAAGGAAAGGGTCTGCACGTAATACTTTCTACAAAGTACTCCTTTGTCGTTTATTACATTTGGAGTTAAACCATTGGTAACAGTAGTGAGAAACTGTAAGGAAAAATCCTGCTATAATCAGTTTTATCATGTTTTATCATACTGGGGGCTGGACTAGATGACCTTTAAAGTTCCTTTTCAAGCCAAACTATTCAATGGTTCTGTGATTCTCCATTTTGACCATGCTGCTTTCTGGCTTGCTGAAGGAGCAGATGAATTATCCAAGGTCTTATGGTTTCTGGGCTGACCTTTGTCACTGAGGAGAATAAAAGATCATTTGAAGGGCTGATATGAACAGTCTTTCTTGGCGTGACAATGCATTAATGTCAATGCTGGCCGGTGCTCTTGCAGAAAATTAATGTGATATTTTACAGTGTTGTAAGATAAAAATTCTAGATTGCAAATGAGAAACTTACCTGCTGTGTATCAACTGTTTTATAATACTTTGTTCTTTTTTTTTTTTGTTCCTTTTTTTTTTGTTTGTTTGTATTCTAGTCAGGGCAGTTCACAGAAGATATGATTCCTACAGTAGGCTTCAATATGAGAAAAATAACAAAAGGAAACGTTACCATAAAGGTAGGTGTGCATGTTTGAAATAAATCCAGAGTGACTAACTAATAGAGAAAGTGATTTCAATTTGGAATGTGAAAGGACAGGAAATTTCTTTTAAGATGGTGGGATTCTTTATCTGTTTTTCTAGCTCAGAACTTTTAAAAGGCATATAGTTGTATATTTCTGTGTTACATGAATCTAGAAATAATGAATTTTGATTTCATTATATCCATGCCAGGCAGAAACTTTGTTGCACTCTTTTGGGTTAGAAAGGTCAGAACGTTCTGGGATACCTTCCACTTGAGCTTTAGTAATGCTTCCTAATTAATCAGGAGAGGATTCTATTTTAATTATTTCTAAATGTCAGTTTCATAAACTTTTCATCTCATCTGCCTTAGATCAAAGAAGATCTGTCAATGATCAAAGAAATCCATATATGCAACAGTCAATAAAAAAGTTACTGCATTCAACCATAGCTAATAAATAATACACAGGAATAGGAATTTCCTTTCAGTTCCCTTGTTTTCTGTCTTGCATAGGAACAATAAGGCCATATAGAGAAAGCATAAGGCTAATTGATCGCTGTACTGATGCTGTGACAGAATTGTCAGATGTGGAAGAAAATGAGAAAGTTATTAATGGTTCATTCGACTAGAGAAGCAAATCATTTACAAGTAGGCAGTATTCAAAATAAAGTAGTTTTTGAGCCAGGCTAGTTCAGGTAAGTGAAGGAAATGACTAATAAGTTTGTACTCCAGTTGTCTGCGCAAACGGTACTTCAAGACCACATTCATATAGGGAGGAGGTATGTTAGTTTCTGTGGTACTGTGCTTTTTTATCCTTTGATCTCAAAAGTCATGTTACATACAGTTATTATAATAAGGTTGTAAGAATAAGGAAATAATGCTAAAGTTATTTATATGTTTACTAGTTTCAAAAACAATACTTGGTTTGGAAGCCAGTCTGTACAGGAAACCAGTTCTTGTGATCTCTCTCCTATGACAGCATACAATGAAAGTAAGAGGTGTAGCAAGTATGGCTCTTATGTATACTTATTTCCTTAAAAGCCTGTCAAGATGAAGTACTTGCGCACTGCTATTCCTGTATCTAGGTAAGCTGTTAAAATCTTACAGCCAATTGCTAGATATGGTTTCCAAAATTATTTTACTGTGAGAATAGTGACATCAGTTGTTGATAAGTTGATGGCTGAAGAATGGTGAGGGGGATGCCTCATACTAGAATCATTTGATGAGCTATTTGCAGCCTATTCAACAAGGATTCAAGAATGGAATTTTCTTTAACCTATTCATCCCAACAAACCAGGTTACCTTTCTCATAAAAAATACTTTGATATCCAACTGTCGGCTATTATTAAAATTCCTGGATAAAGCATTATGTTACTAACTCTATGAAGTCTTTCAAACATGGTAGGAAGGATCTTCATAGTAAGCAGATAGGCCTTGTGTCTGACTTTTTTCAAAGGTCTCAGGCGACACTGCAAAACAGAAACAATTAAACTTACTGTAACAGTGCGGCTGAGAAACCATCTGGTCAAAAAGTCATCAAGTGAAAAAAAAGGCATTCTGGAAATGTAAGACTGATCACGTTAGGCAAAGTGAGTTGCAATACCAACAAGTAAGCAATATTAATTTTTAGCTGTTTGGTTGGGTTTTTTTTCTGTATTTTGGGGCAGGCCGCTAAGAGGAAGCACTGTGCTAATGCAGTGTCACTGCCTGGTTTCTTCACTACAGCTCTCTCTGTTTCAGCAGGCAACAAGAACTAAGGAGCCCCTGCTCTTTATTTTCTTATGATTTTGGCAGGCATTCCTGGAAGCCAGTAGATTTGTTCTCATACTTAGTCTCTAATCCTAGGGTGTGAAAATATGGTCACCGGCATGCCTGTGTGTATGAGTAGTTATCTGAACCACACTGAAAGGGAAGTGATTTATGCAAGGAGAAACATTTTGTCCGAAGATGCCAATTTCATGTGCATTTCAGTCCAAGCTGAGGATTAGCAGAAATGTAAAGCTGTCAGCTTTAACCATGAATTGTCAAATTTTGGCTTGTGAGTGCGTTTAATAAAACCTGTCGCCTGTTATTTCCAACAAAAGAAGAGGCAAAGAAGAAGGATTGTTGTACTGGGCAGTATTTGAAATCTAAACAGGAAGTTTTATGGATTTTGAGGTTGTGGTTGAGGTATTAAATTACGGGATGGTATCTAGCATTGAAATACCTGATGTACTACAGCTTAGAGATTTCTTAAAACTAATTTGATGAAGTTCATAGCAAACCTAATGACTTACCACTTTTTTCTGACAAAAAAAGAATAATTATTACTGAATCAATTTGGGGTTTTAATTCCAAGCAGGTTTTTTTTGCTGAGTGATTTGATTTTATGGAATCTGTTTTTTAATCAGCTCAGTTTCACTAGTCTTTTTGCTTTGGTGGGATTTACTGTTCAATAACCTGGACAGTAGCTAAAAACTTTATTTGAACAAGCTCAGATTTTGAGAGCCTGAGAAGACGTGCATCGCAAACTGTTGTTTTAAATGACTGAAGCTCCAGCTAACGAAACTTTCATTCTTACAGTGATAGAATAGACTCAGGTATAAAAAAGGAAGGGAGCAACACAAGCCATCTATACGCACAGGCAATGCAGCAGCTTCATTTTCAGTGCTCTTGCAGTTGGTTTTCTTGACGTAGCGCCATCAGCCAGTCTGTGTACCCCGTGGACATCGAGGCTGGAGCCAGCCGCCCTGGGCAGTGCTCGGGGGCCGGAGCTGCGGAGGTTGGCTAGACTGCGGTCCTCCAGCTGTCACCACTAGAGGCCAGCGTCCTTCCACGGGAGCTGCAGCCCTGTCTGCTGGAGGGCGAGGCCAAGTTTGCTGCTTGCTGTGTGCTCTGATGTCAGAGAGGGAGGAGGAGGATCCGTGCTCTGTGCGTTCTTCCAGCTTCCATAGTTGCAGCACTCCTACGTTCTCTGGAGAGTTGCCAAGTGTCCAAACATCCTTACCGAAACAGAATCCTTCTGCTTTTCAGTAGCAATTAAATACCACCTTACCTGTCATCATGTATCATTCAGTAGTACCAGCCTCTGTGTGTGCTGCCTGTATAACGCTAGCAGTGTTTCAGCATGTACAGGCTATTCTGCATGGCTTGGGTAACTTTGGAAAGGCTGTGCTGTATCTGGGCTGATTTCAAGTCAAAATGGTCATTTCTATAAAGAAGAATTTTTGTGAGATGTCCCAGTGATTTGTGATAGTTGTGTGTAAGGAAAATGTACTGCTGGACTCAAAAGGGCTATGATCCACAGCAGAAAGCCCAGTTACTAGTGATACACGCCAGGGATTGTTTAGCTTATTCCCTTGGATGATGGGGCAGGTGCTGATGATACAAAACTGGGAGGAGTGGCTGGATAACAGCAGAAAGTTATGCTGCCATCTAGAGGGATCTTGACAGGCATGGGCTGACATGACCTATGTGAAGTTAAAGACGTGAAAGTACAAAGTCCACCGCAGGCTGACTGACTGAAAAGCACCTTTGCAGAAAGGAACATGGAACAGGTTGCCCAAGGAAAATGTGAATGCTTCATCCCTGGCAGTGTTCAAGGCCGGGTTAGACAGGCCTTTGAGTAATCTGGTCCAGTGGGAGGTGTCCCCCCACAGCAGGGGGCTTGGAACTAAATGATCTTATGATCCTTTCCAACCTAAACCATGCTATGACTCTGTGATCTGGGGGTCCTGGTGGATACCAAGTTGGCCATTGACAAGCAGTGTATCTTTGCAACAGAGACCAGCAAGCATCCTGGGCTACATCAGGAGAGGCTTTGACCACTGGTCAAGGGAGGTAATTAATCCCTCCCTTTTACTCAGCACTGATAAGGCCATACCTGAAGTACGAGAGGGATGTGGAGCTACTGTAGAGTACAGCAAAGAGCCATGCAGATAATTAAGGGACTGGATCATCTCTCATGTGTGGAGATGCTGAGACACCTGAAACTGTTAAGCCTAGAGGAAGAGAAGGTTCAGGGAGATCTCATCAATGTATCCAGAAAATGTAGTCAAACTTCTCAGTGGTGCTCAGTGACAGGACAAGTGGCAATGGGCACAAACTGAACTATGAAAAATTCAATTTAAACCATAAGAAAAAGTATTTTTACTGTGAGGGCAATCAAACACTGAAACAGGTTGACCAGCCAAGTTCTGGAATCTCCATTCTTGGAGCACTCTGTTGTAGGTGATGCTGCTTTGACCAGAGTGAGTTGGACTATACAGTCTCCAAAGGCCCCTGCTAGCCTCAGTGGTGTTGTGATTCTGTGAAAAGGAGTTAAATAAGGGTTAGAAAGTGTCTCAGAGAATAAGTATGGAGCATACTCAGAATTACTCAGTGGTCAGCTAAGAAGGAAAAGTATGAAAGCACTGTCCCATCTCATAGTTTGGGAAGAGAAGCCTTGGAGACTGTATCTGTGCTGTGAGTTCTGTGCTGCAGAGTATGAGTCAGCATCATAACTTTGATAGGAACCTCTGCAGTGGTTGGGGCAAACACGTGGAGCCCCCAAACACGTGGGCAGTGTCCTGAGTCAGAACAGGCAGTGATGAATGTCTCACCAGTGATTCAGAGTAACTGTTAGGACTGCTGAAAATGAGGACCAAAAGTTGATCTCAGGGAATCATCTAAACCAAACTTGTGTTTTGAGGTGAATCAGATATTTACCCAAATATCTTGGGTAACTGTTTCTTAAAATCTGTTCTTCCATGAAGAAGGTTGTACAATGTCGGTTGTTTTGTACAGTGTTCTTTCACTCTAAGTGTTGGAAAGCTTTTTTCTAATATCTGATATGGGTTGCAGTCATCACAAATTGAGCTGTTTTTCTTCTATATGTGGCAGCCATTTTCTGGAAAGCATGATGGGTTTGCTCCCCCATCCCCTCTTTGTAGGTCATATTTTCAAAATCTTTTCTCACCCTTTCTTTTCTCATCTGGACTTTTATGTCTGCTCTATAGACTGATGCTCTGAGACACTGAGGACAGGGCAGTACATACTTCAAAAATCATACATAACATGCTTCTGCTCTAGTACAGGCTGATTTAAGGTTTGCAACACTGTTGAAAATCTAGTTTGTGAACAGCTGAAGCTTTTTCTCCTTCACCTCTACTTGCCTGCTTCCACTTCGTGCTGGTGCACTTGGTTCCCTCTATCCAAATGGACAATTCTGAACTTGCGTGTGTTGAATTTCAGCCGCCTTATTTCAGACCGCTCCTCTAGTTGCTCTGGATACTTCAGGATTCTGATATTTTCTTTTTATCCACTCTCAGCATAAAATTACCTGTAGTTCATATAAAGATATGTTCTATTCAACATCCTGTTAGGACACCTGGGAACCATAAATGCTGCCCCTGGTTAGCACTGTTCTCAGCAACTTTGTCTGATTAATGCTGGGAATCTGTCGGGATTCCTCAGACTTGAGAGGCAGCGGCAAGGAGAACACATGAGGAGAATGCCAGAAAGTTGCTCTGTGGGTTTAAATCTGTCATGAGAGAATGTCCTTCTACCAGTATGAAAGAATGTCTAATCTACCAGTATTAGATTAATTTTGGTTGTCCTTGAAGAACATACAGCAATGAAAACAAAAATTACTATTTGCTCAACAGCACAGAAAAGTCAGGAAGATGTGCAACAGTGTATATGCTGTGAAAAAGTAATCACTACATTAGTATTGATCATCTCTTTTGAGATATCAGAGTCCTTGCTTCTGGTCTCATTGCCATCAGTCTTCCAAGTGCAAGTTCTGCCTATAACTTACATGCCTACTTTCACCAGAATATCTTGGATTTCGGTGTCTGTAGACTATGTGAAAAGAGGGTACAAAGGACTGCACATGGTCATGCAGAATTAAGGCTTTCTGCTTTAGGGACAACACAATATTGAGGGTAGGATGGGTTGCCTCTTCTGCTTAGATGTGTGCTACATCTTGATTGAGAGGATTACAGTCTTCCCTCTAAAGCTGCATTCCCTGGAACTCTCCTGCCTTAGAACACAACATGGAAGTAAGCAGCATGAGGTTCAAAAAGCAGTTTCTGAGAACAGACTTTGCTTTTGTGTCCTGTTTAAAGTCCACATGTTGATCCTTCCAACATTGTATCTTGTATGTCTGATAAAATGTCAAATACACCCTGATCATTGAGAAATACCCCTTCCCATTAAAAATGCCTCTGTGCTTGTTCTCAGGAGTTGAAGATATTCAACCATTTTGTGTTGCAAGTCGAAGTCTATTTCCAGTTCTTCAGTGAAAGTGCTATGATTAAATTAACGAATTATAAGATGTGAAACATGCATATAGGGGTTTGTTTGGTTTTTATTTTTTGCTGTCTGATGCTACTAAAATAAAATACCCAGTTGAAAAAAAAAATGCTTAAAACTAGGGCTTTATCACCAGTGAGGAGTAACAACAGGGTTCTTAAAGGACCAAGACTGATTTCAAAGAACACGGTATTCTGGGAACAATTGCCCACAGAAAACGTAGCCATGTGGCTTTTTTTTTTTTTTTTTTTTTTTTCAGCTTTAAGAGCAACTGTAAAGGCATTTCTGAAATACAGGGTAGTAGGTGGATGGTAAGTATTCTAAGGTAGTAAGGTATTCTAGCTTCCATAATAGGTTACATGGCTGGTACTCCTAGTAAGGCTCTAGAGTTATGTGTCCACAAGGCAATTTATTAAAAAATTTAGGGTTATTTGGTTTAGCTTTTTATTTTTTCCCTTTATTAGATGAGGAAGCTGAACATTACTGATTGAAGACTCTAGTCTAGTATAAATGACTGTTTCAGGTTTGTCTCCCTGGAATTTAGCCAGTTGAAAGAGGAGAATGCCAGCCTGAGCCAGATTATCTGAACTCAGTGGAGAGCAGTGGGTGCTTTGCAGGAATGCTTCATCTAGTAGGCAAGGTAAGACAGATGCAATCATTAGAATTTCCTCACTTCTTTGTTCAGGTTAAGTTTTATGGCTGATATTTTCTGAATACTTCCAAGCAGAAAGATACATTTGTGAGTTCCAAGTATTTGTAGTGTTGGATTCATCTTGTAAATAAAGATGTCTGAATGTAAATAGCTATACATCTGCAGTGAGGGTTAAGCTCCTTTAACAGTAGTCAGAGGAGCTCTAGTCAGTACTGTCAAGCCTAGAGCGTAATTTTGTCATCCTAACAAAGATGTTGCTTCTGGTCAGCTGAATGGCTGTCTAGTCTTCACTGACTGCCATGAGATCCTGGGTACTGAACCCATGCAGTGACATTGAGATACATGTCGTTGTACACATCTCTGCCCATAAGAAATACCTACCCAGCATGGCTGAAAAAAGCTATGTGAACTGACATCTAGAAAATAGTTTTTCCTGAAACTGTCTGATTAACCGACAAGCCTTCCCACAATATAAGCTGATTAGCAGAAACACAAATAGACTTTTAATGAGCCTCCCTGTAACTGAAAGCCTTCAGAAACCTTTGAACCTATTCCCCAACTGCGTTTTTGCTCAACTGTCATGATACATCTCTGTACAAAGGAGAAGGATTTGCTCCTCAGTGTACTTGGTAGGTGTGGTCTTAAGAAGGAGCCTTCTAGCCACAGAAATAAATTGAAGAGACATATCCAGAGAGATTTCTGTTTTAGGAGAATTTGATTTAACAAGTATGTATAAACACTAAGGTAAATGATGATTCCAAAGTATGGTGATTAATCTAGTTTAAAAATTAAAACATTGCATTATTTTATGATAGTGTAGACCTGCAAGCACAATTAGAGGTACTACTTTATAGGAACAGACAGGAACAATAATTGTTGACAAAATGCAGTAGAAATGAGATGTATGCCTTTGAGGCTGAGCCTAAACGGCAACAACTTGATATCTTAATTTCCTGTGAGACAGTGGGGCTGGGTATTAAGGAAACTTTTTCTCTCTTTAGTTTTGTCATTCTGTAGGTATTTTCTGATTCTTAAAATCATCTGATCTTCTAGGGATAAAATTGCCTCTTAAACATTATAAAAATCTTATTGCCGAGGAACCAATGAAAGCCATGGGAGAAATTTGAAGTCATGTCTCTTTTAAAAAAACACCCAGACAAAATAAACTTATTTTTGTAGCTGTTTATTCTGCTTTTAAGGTGTAGTCACGTGCCTTTCCCAGTTCACACCCAGAATATACTTTTACCTGTGTATTAAATACTGAGATACAAAAACAGGTGATTTACAAAACATGAAAGGTGCACACAAGCTTTAACATTAAGGACTCTCCCCCTTCCTTCCTGGGTGCCACTTGTATTCTCACAGTTCTGGCTGTTCTGTGATGAACAGTGGAAATGGTTTCAGGCAGAGATTTGTGTTTTGAATAAATTAGTCAACTCTGTCGCTAGTTATGCAATGTAAGAAAGAGGATTAGAAAGTTGTTACTGTAGCCATCATAATTTCATAGGCAAAGAGGTGAAAATTGTTTAAAATTTATTTCATGCATTTATTTTTTTCCTTTTTCAGATTATTGTCATTTAATATATTAAGGTAAACTGGGTTCCCAAGCACTGTTAAAAACACCTAGTCTATGTGGTGTCCTCCATGTTGTACTTTAACGAATAGCTGTAAGCCTTTTTAGGGAAACTGGCTGGAAATGACTTACCTTTCCATTGTTTTGAGGTGACTTTTTCTGCTAATGATAATCATACTTGCAATTTAATGTAGTATAAATATTGCAATTTAATGTAGTAGAAATACAGTATATCATCAAACAAGGACAAAACCAGTATTTTTCTGTCTTATATTATTTATGGTGTGGTTGGTCCAGGCTACATCATCTTGTAGATTTTTGTGGCTAACAGGAATAATTGTCATCAGTCTCCAAGAATCTAATCTTACTACTGGCCTTCCCTGTCCTCTTTCCCCTTCTTTCTTCTCTAATCTACCAAGAAAATAATTTAGTTTCTTTTTCCAGACACCCGGATGTGCAGCAGATGGTTACTGATAGTTTCAAGGTCCTGATGAGTTATTGGTATAGTGTTGGTGTGAGGTTTGTCATCTATCATAATGAACTGTGTACTCAAGTTTTTAAAATAAAAGGTTTATTTTATTAGTACTTTTAAAATAGCACTTTAAATGTCAGTGCAGTTAGTATTTGATACCCAGTTCATGGTCAGAAGTTCATGGTCAGAAGTTCACTCAAACCTCTTTCATACGTAAAATTCTTGATCTTATAAAGGGGATCAGAGGCAGTCTACATTTAGGTGACATACTAATTTTATGCCAGAAGGAACAGTAAGAGCAGTCAGGAAATGATTTTAATGGTGAACTGGGAAATACTTCTTTCTAAAATACAAACATAAGGTGTTGAAAATGATAGAGAAATTAACACCTAAATATGACTTATGAATTGTGGAATTAAAAATATAGTCCACAATTTTAGTTGAAAAAGGTCTTATCCCAAGAGTCTATTAAGTCTTTGTGCAAGTCTTTGTTGTCACAGCAGGTTTAATATGTATGGATTTATAAAGTAGAAATATGGAAACAACTCTTAAGAAAATTTTGCTTCTGTGTATGTTACTTCCAAATTTAGTTTGTACTGTAGTGGATATGCCTCCTAGATCTGCTGTATGGTACATAATGTTTTCCTAGCTAAATCTGATTAAAATAGGAAATGATTACTTATCTTTATCATTAATGTATGAACAGTTCATTTCCTTTTATTTTTCAGTGTTCATCACTATTTTGATAGGTGTGCCACTAGTAAAACAACTGTCTACATAATCATGTAGCCCTTGCCTGCCTAGTTTAAATCCTTTCCCTGGTATTTTGATCTTGGAAGTAGTTTTGAAACCCAAAATACTGATTTTCTGCAAGCAAAGGAGAATAAGTAACTCCTGTACAGATAGATAATGTGTTAGCCTTTTAACCATAAAGGATTCAGTAGGATTGCCTGATACCAATAGCATGCTTAAATATTGCAGGATTGAAGCTTTATAAAATCTCAAGCAGAATTTGAGCTTTCTTAAGATTCACTGATTAATCTTTCAGACCTACCATATACTATTGTTTCCTTTCTGGTTCTGGTCAGTTAATCCATGTGTCTTTTAAAGCACATTTGATGAACAAATGTGAGATCTGTGGAGATATCATAGCACCCTAGAGTATATTATCCTTTTCGTGGATTTAATTTGCTCTCTGACCAACTCTTTACTTAATATCTTTATTTACTTAATATTTTATAGGTCTCCCTAAACCCATAAAAAATGCAACTTCATAACTGTTTTCATACAATGGTACTATTCTTTCTGGGTTTTGAACTGTGTATTTGCAATAATTCACTTTGGTATCTGAGGAAAACTTTTCTTGGAGTGGGAAGGGCAGCATTCTCTAAATGGATATTTGGAGCTGCTATTGTCACAGGACTGACTTGCCCTGTGAATGTGCCTGTCCCACTCCATTGTCTGGAAGGGGCTGAGAAGACCAGTCTCTCGAGGAAGGTCGCTTGGGAGACTGCCTTCATCTAGGCATTGTCAATGCAATCAGCCTGCTGCATGTAAGAGTTCTGCTGTTACTACTGTGTAGTTCAAAAACATTGTGGGGTTGAGGTGTTCTTACCTTTTCCAGGTATGGGACATTGGAGGGCAGCCAAGGTTTCGAAGTATGTGGGAGCGTTACTGCAGAGGAGTCAATGCAGTTGTGTAAGTTTTCTTCTGTATGCCTATACAAAATATATTTTAAAATATGTATTATTTCTATAACTATGCTTTTCTTTTTGTCCACGTCTGTCACATAGGAAGACCCAACATGATAAAAGTAGTGTGTTTTACACATCCAGCAACCCAGATGCATTAGTAATAGCGTGTTCCAGGCCATTTTTTCCCCATGGCGTGTATTTGATTCTGTATCCTTGTGTTTTAATAAATCCAGGCCTTATACAACTTTGGACTGTTCTAATGCTATTGTGAATGCAACCATACTTGTCAAATTTCAGATGTTTTAATGCAGCTTTCTTCAGGGAATGGTCACTATCATAAATAACTATATTCCCATTGCAGTTACATGGTGGATGCAGCAGACTTAGAAAAAGTAGAAGCTTCAAAGAATGAGCTACACAGTTTGATAGATAAACCACAATTGCATGGAATTCCAGTAAGTGTTTTGATTATTATTCTTACCTGAATGTAGACAATGTAGCCTAAATCCTCATGAATTGGTTCTTCTAGACTCTTAAAAATATTAGCCTGGATGTATTGAGTGCTGTTACAAAAATTATTGTGATATTTTTTCAGTCATCTAAGCCATCTTATCAGTGCTGCAGTGTGGTTGTAGGTTTTCTTTTCTAAAGGTCGGAATAGATTTGGGAAAAAATCATTTTCATATGTGGCATTATTGGACAGTAATTACTTCCAGTCAGGCCCCTTCTTGGCTGGGTTTGAACCAGTGACCCAGATATATTTCTGGCAGTATCTTAAGGCATATGAGGTTTGTCTTTCTGAAGGTTGGCAGATGCATTAGATAATGTCATCTGCTTCCAGAGACTGTGGAGGAGTTTGACTTTTTAAGTGTCTCGACTTTTTCTTGACTGTTTAGTTTTTCAAACCATGTGGAAAAAAATGCAAATATACATCTGTTCTCCAACAGGAAGTGTCAAAGAATAGTATATTCTGCTGAACTTCTAGTGAGGAACTATGAAGTTGGAAACTAGCTGATTAATTAAATATAATCTGCCAGTTTAGACTAGAAGGAATCCATCAGGTTAGCACTAATCTTTGCTGATATCACCAAGCAAGTGTTTGTAGCTTTGATTATAAGAAGGAAGACAATGGTACATACAAATCAGGAAGAAGGTACAACTTGATGACTGCTGCTTGGCCCCTTTTTTGTAAGCAAATATTGGGAGATTTGGCCACTGCATGTGATTAAAGTCAACTGAGAATGAGTAGACAGCCAGCCAACATGAAATCATTGTGAGAAAAAGGTTCTTGCACATCCATCCTTGAAAAAGAATTTTTCAAGTGACTCTTAATAATTTTTATAAGGCTTGCTGTTACTGTTGTGTTTCTGTATGCTAAGTGTATATTGAATATATCCTGCAGAAGTCTATAGTCACGCTATTCATGGTGAGTGACATTGTCCTTTGTGCTGTCTTCACATCCTGTTTTACTTCTCACTTTTCCTTCCTGAAATGATAGGTCTTTTGTATCTTCAGAAGTATTTAATTAAGTTCCTTTCCTTTTATATGTTATAATATCACATTCCAATTGCCCAGCCTTACCAGCACAGTAATTTCCAAGATGCAGTAATGTGTTTTTTACTTAGTTCTATTTCATAGATATTAACTAGTATTGAACTTCCTCCAATTTATTGTATGCAGGCTTTAGCATTATAGATTTTAAAGTAGCTTTATTAATCTGAGTCTGCAAGTAATGAGTTTTAATGTGTTCCAGATTCATGGAAAATAGTGGGACAGTCTTGACTCAGAATTGTAACACATCTGGAAAACGATAATGCAATCATAATTAGAAAAGCCTTCCGTTGCTTACTTTATCTTACAGTGTGCTCAACCCATTTATCTGACCTTAATTTATACTTGAAGCCTTAAGCATTTTGTAGCAACTTTTAAGTTCTGACACCTATTCAGTAATTTTTCTGCATTTCTCAGACTTAATTCCAAATGGCTGCCTTTCTGATTTCTACCATGAATGCTCGAAGTGGAGGGCAAGTAATCAGTCATATTGCTGGTGCTTTGATGATACAGGGTTTGGTTGCCTGACTGTTTAGTATGTCAGTGTTAAGATTCTCTAGAGAGAATCCTGCCTGGGTCTCGAGGACCCAGCATCTATTGCTGGGGTCCTACTTTTGATTAACATTAGTCTGGTCTTGTGAATTGAATGTCTGTTGTTGGTTGAGTGCACCCAGGGCATGCTCTCTGCAAAGTTTAGTTGCATTCAATCTGACACCATCCCATAATGCCATTCAGAAAGGAGATTCGCTTCCAGAGAAGACTTCTGGTACTGATACAGCCAGAAATAATTGGATCCAGAGGGTGTGCATACAGTATCTGACCTGGATGAGGAGCAGGATTTCCATGATGCTTCCACAGTCATTAGTCATTTTGAATGTGTGCTGTTGCAGAACTACTTAGATGCAAGATCCAAAATAATGCAAACAAATGCTTAAAGACAAAAATAAACTTTCATTGCTCTTGACTTTAACATGCATATGAATGATTTCTTTCAGGTGTTAGTCCTTGGAAATAAAAGAGACCTCCCAGGTGCACTGGATGAAAAGCAGTTAATTGAGAAATTGTAAGTAGCTGTAAAAAGCTGCAGCACTGTGAAATTTGATATGTAAGAGAAAATCACTAGTAGTATATGGCAATAACCAGCTATAATGGATTCCATTTTACATTCTCAGATACTCAAGCTCTCCTGGCAACTGAAATAGCAATCTAGGCTGATAACTGACTGCAGTAGATTTGAACCTCTCTTGATTATTATTTCATTTGTATAAAGTTGTTTCAGATAATCCTGTTTTCCCATCACTGAAGATACAGCTGCTATACATAGCAATAGGCTTACTTACACTTTTCAGAGTACATTGCTCAGTAATGCTCATATGGCATTAGAACAGTCATTTCAAACTACTGCCTGTAAATGTAAGCAATTCAAATATTTTGGGCTCATATCCAAAGCATATACGTATGAATTACTGAAACTAACTTAAATTGATGCATTGCAAGGGTGATTATAAAGGAAATACACAATTTTGTAAAAATGGCCAATATAGCACTAATTTTGCAGAATAGGGTTCTGCATCTCAAATCACAGAATTTTAATTAGTAGGCAGTAAAGTTGTATAGAAGGCTGGGGAGGCCTGTCAGAAATCTGGAGAGGGACTTTTTACAAGGACATGTAGTGATAGGACACGGGGTGATGTCTTTAAACCGAAAGAGGGGAGATTTAAATTGGATACTAGGAAGAAGTTATTTACTGCAAGGGTCGTGAGACACTGGCACAGGTCGCCCAGAGAACCTGTGGCTGCCCTATGCCTGGCAGTGTTCAGGGCCAGATTGGGTGAGGCTTTGAGTAACCTGGTCTAGCAGAAAGTGTCTCTGCTCATGGCAGGGGAGTTGGAACAAGACGATCTTTAAGGTCCCTTCCAACCTAAACCATTCTGTAATTCTGTGGTCCAAAGGCTAAGCAACTAAACTAGGACTTAGGAAACATAATGGCTAAGGTTGGAAGGAGCCTCCTTGTCGACCCACCTGCTCAAGCAGAGCCATCTAGAGCTGATTGCCCTGGACTGTGTCTGGACAGCTTTTGAGTATCTTAAAGCATGGAGACTTTACAACCTCTGTGGGCAACCTGTGCTAGTGCTCGGTCACCCTCAGAGGTAAAAAGTATTTCTTTATGTTCAGAGGGGGCCTCTTGTGTTTCAGTTTGCAACCATTGCCTCTTACCCTGTCACTGGGCTCCATCTTTACAGCCTTCTTTCAGATATTTGTACACATTAATAAGATCCCCCCTCAGCCTTTTCTGCTCTATGCTGGAGTCCCAGTTCTCTTAGCCTTTCCTGATACATGAGATGCTCCACTGCCTCAATGATTTTAGTGGCCCTTCACAGGACTCCCTCCAGCAGCTTCACACCAGTCTTGTACTGGGTAGCTCAGAAGTGGATGCAGCACTCAATTATAACCTTACCAGAGCTAAGTAGAAGGTTAGGATCACCTTCCTTGACCTGCTGGCAACACTCCTCCTAATGCAACCCAGGATGCCATTAGCCTTTTTTGTCACATTGCTGGATCATGTTCAACTTGGTGCCCACCCATCTTGCTTTCTGCAAAGCTGCTTTCCCAGACACTGCTCTCCCCTCATCTACCAAGCTGTAGATCTCATTGTAGAAGGTTATCAGGTTGGCCAAGCGTTGTGAATCCATGCTGACTACTCCTGATCACCACCTGACCTGTCACATGCCTGGAAAGAGTTTCCAGGATTAGTTGCTCCATCACCTTCCCAGAGATCAAGGTGAGGCAGACTGTCATGTAGTTCCCTGGGTCCTTCTTCCTGCTTTTTCTGAAGACAAGAGTGCAATTTGCTTTTCTCTACTCTTGAGGCATCTCTCCCAGTCATCATGATCATTCAGAGGTTATCAGGAGTGGCCTCACAAGAACATCAGCCAGCTCCCTCATTCCTCCTAGATATATCCCACCAGGGCCCACATAATTCTCTCTGTCTGGTTTGCTGTGTATTTCCTGACCTGATTTTCCGTCAAGAGTACAACTTCCTTGCTCCAGACTTTCCCTCTGGTTTCTGGAACATCTGATTCCTGAAGGCTAATCTTTCTAGCAAAAGCAGCATTCAGCACTTCTGCCTTTTCTGTGTCCTGTGTAACCAGGTTGCCTGTCTCTTTGAGCAGTGGGCCCATATTTTCTCTTCCATTTGTTGCTTATGTACTTACAGAAGTTGTTCGTGTTGCCTTTGACATTCCTCCAATTTCAGTTGGGCTTTCGCTGTCCTAACTGTGTCTCTGCATGCTTGGACAATGTTTCTGTGTTCTTCCTAGGTTGCCTCTCCCTGCTTCCACCTTCTGTATGTGTCCTTTTTATAACAGGGTTTTGCCAGGAGCTCATTGTTCATCCACTTATGCCTCCTGGCTGTTTTTTTCTGGACTTGCTAGGATGGGCTGCTTCTGAGTTTGGAGATGATCTTTGAATATTAACCAGCTTTCTTGAGCCCTTCTTTGCTACAGGGCCCTATCCCATGGGACTCTTCCAAGCAGGTTCCTGAAGAGGCCAAATCTGCTCTCCTGAAGTTCAGGGAGGTCACTAGCTCTTTATTAGAGTCTCTTGTGTGATCTCAAAACTCTTTCTTTTTTGGTGCCTCCACTCTACATCTCATTTGAGTGCTGTTGCTTGATTAAGAGTTATTGGAGATACAAACACTGTATTCCAGGGGAAAAGAGTAGAAGATGAATGCTAAGTTAAAGAGATGTGAGGGGTTTTGTGTGCAGTAGCATATTTTAAAAATTTAATATCTGAGGATAGATTTGAACCTACTGAGTAAAAAGCAGGAAGCATGTAATTTAATGGAAATTTCTGTTGTCAGTTTTTGTGGAGTTGCAGTACCGCTTATTTTATTGTTTCTGTTTCTGCAGAAACCTTTCAGCAATTCAAGACAGAGAAATCTGCTGCTATTCTATTTCCTGTAAAGAGAAGGATAACATTGGTAAGCTTCGGTTGTTTTTTTTTTACAGCATCATTAGTGTATATTTTTTGTACTTTGGTTCAGATGTTAAAAATGTTAATGAGATTTGAATATCTAATTCCAGCATATAACTGAAGATCTCTAAGAGTTTGTTGCAAATATTGCATGCAGTTGTATCTGTTTAGACATCGAATTATGCGTAATTTTAAAGTCACTTGAAGAACTATTTAGTTCCATGAGAAGTTAAGAAATTAATTTGACAGGAGCCTTGGAAAAGCACATCTAAACCCCAAAGTATTTGAATCCCTCACAAAATAGTAACTGGATATGAAGGCCTTCCAGTTCTTAGCTGATACCTAAAAGATTTTGTAATTGTTTTGTTCCATGTGTGGTTTTACTTTGTAAGTGGGTCTTACATGCATGTGGCTGTATGGCAGTGTTCCTCAAACTGAGGGACTAGTGCTTTTGTCCTGTTGGAGACTCAAAGAGTGTATCCTGAAGTCAGGATGAGTGAAGGGCAGCAAAGGTGATTGAGATTTAGAAATGCAGTGCTTGATCCTCATTGAGTTGGCAAGGCTGCAGTGAAGGATCTCAAGAGTTCTGTTGAGACTAGAAGTTGGTAAAAACAGCTTAATTTCTGAAAGGATCCTGGAGAGAATAGGTTTTGATCCTGGTTCATTTATATGGATGGCCTGGAGGAGAAAAGCATGCAAAAAAGGCATGCTAAAATTTGCAAATAGGAAAATAGTGAAAAGAATGATTGCTAGTGCAGAGGGATGTTGATCACTTACTTGTGGAAGTCCTGGGACTGGTGATGAAAAAGACTCAAATCCTAATGGAGAATCACTCAAGTATCTTTCAGTGTAACATTGTGCCTAGAAAGGCTAACCTGGTTCCTGACAATTTGCCTGAAGAACTAACAGATGGGATCAGACTATATATATCACATGTGACTGGAACTGTGTGGGCATTACTGGAGCGCTTGTGTGCTGTCTTTTGAGAAAGACCTTGAGAAACTGAAAAGAGGTTGGGCAAAAACCTAGGGAGATCAAAAGACTGTTTTTCAGTGAAAATAGTGAAAAACTAGAATGAAAATGTTTAGCTTATTAGTGATGAAACTACTAGGCTGTTAAAAAGACTGGCAGCTGTCTTCTGCTGCATTTTTGATTGATGTTGTTGCAGTTGAATGAGATGATAGTGCAAATTGCAGGCTAATGGGTCTCATCAGGAAGTGTAGGTGTAAGACTGCCAGTTACTGTGTCCTGAGAGACAGAAACTGTATGAAGATGAGTATATAGTTATTAGCTTTGGTTTAGATTCTGCGGGGTGCTTCTCTCTGCAGTCTTGGTGCCTAAGTTGGTCTGCCAGAATATTCATGGAACGCTGTCTGGAATTTTGGACAGATGTGGCAACAAATTTAAATTTGGGGCTAGAGCTGTTGCTTCCCCCCTGGCATTCTTCCTACCTCCCTGACAGATGTTACTGCCTTGAGGCAAAAAACATTTAAACTGCTCATGAATCAGTTTGTGAACTGCTGCTGTTTTCAGCCCAATGCATTAGATTGTATCAGGAGGGTTACCAATTTCAGCTATCAAATTTGAGTCCAGTATTGTATGTCTTTCAGAGACCTTGGACTCATACAACCTGCCTTAATGGCTTCTTAATGCTTTGTCAGATGTTTGTCCTTCTCTTCACTTCTGGTTGTGTATTTCTGCCTTTATTCCCACACTGCATTTCATTCTAGTCTGGATTTTACCATTCCTTTTATGGTAAATTTAAATCTTTGCTTTTCCAACAGTTCTTCATCTGTAGGTTAGAGAACTTGATGTCAGTCATTGTATTTCAAGAATACAAAATGCACATAATTTAAAAACAAACAACAAGATTAAAAAACCCTTACCTGGAGTTTTCAATACTGAATTTTTAATGAGGTGTAAATGAGAGCCTGTGGTTTCTGGGGTTTTGTTTGTTTGTATTAACGTGCTGGTTTTCTGTTGTCCTTTTACATTCTGCAAACAGGCTGTTGAGTTTTTTCATTTTGTTTTATCTATCCTGGCAGACATAACACTACAATGGCTTATTCAGCACTCCAAATCAAGACACTGTTGAAGAAACTTTTTCCTGAGGATAACTCCCAATCACTTTGACTCCTGTCACCTACACACAACTGAAAAGATAAAGAATACAACTGTGTATTACCAGGACTCACCGTGGTCGTATTTGTTAACAGAAGTAAAACTGAGTTATAGCTTGTCTCTCTATTTTGGTTCTTTTTATTGTTTTGTTTTTGTTTTTGTTTTTGTTTTTTTTTAAATCCAGATATTTGTTTGTCTAGGTGAAACTCCTGAATGCCTTAATACAAGACTGAAAGAAATCAATACTTTTCGGGGCTGAAATGTTTAAGTTTTTGCATGTGAATTGTCAAATACTTAGTAATTTTTTCTAATTTGAAACTGAATAAACTGCACAGTGGAAACATATGACTGGTTTTTTTGAACACATCATGTAATTATTCATACATATTTTGCCTGCCAACATCTGTAGTTAAGTATCAATAATAAATTAAAACCACTATTAAAAATATCTTATTCATAAAAATACTGTTAATCAGAACACTTTCAAATACTCTCATTGGTAAGAAGTTATTTCCAAAGTTGGGTATCTGTAGTTATATAATTTTTCAGGTTAATAATGTGAATTATTTGTATGAATATTTTTTTTGGAATTGACACATAAACCAAACTCTAGGCTATTCTGTTCTCTGTTGGTGGAAGAAAGAGTCTAGAACTGCAGCGGATATTTTTCTCTCCTAAACACGGAATGAAACGCAGAGAGAGAGCAGATCATAGAATCATAGAATGGATAGGAGGAAAGGATCTTAAGATCATCCAGTTCCAACCCCCTGCCATGGGCAGGGACACCTCACACTAAACCGTGTCACCCAAGGCTCTGTCCGCTCTGACCTTGAACACAGCCAGGGATGGAGCTTTTACCACTTCTTTGGGCAACTTGTAGTGCCTTACCACCCTGACAGTAAAGAACTTCTTTCTTATGTCTGACCTAATGATAGGTCATATGCATCTTTTCTGAAATTATTACCCCCCCCAAATTAATGGATTTTCTAAGCATTTTTATTGTGAATGAAATAATTTTCACAGTGCTTCTGGACTACTCTTTCCATTCCTCAGCTATGCAGAATTTTTGAGCATATACCATAGCATAGCTGGGCTCTGAAGTAGGATTATTTATTTTGAAACAGATTGAAGAAGTAATTCACTTTATAAATCTTGATGCTTTGCTAATATCTTATAGGTACCTGCTTCCAAGTGCTTCACTTAGAGGCGCTGTGATAGGAATTCTGCAAGCTTGGAAATTCTTTTAAATATGGAAAGTTCACGTCAAGAAGCAGTAGAGAAAACTTTCACAGGATAGATACTCAGTGGCCAAGTGTTTCAAGGACACTTGCAGATCTAGGAGGGAGAAGTTCTGGGATGCTGGTCTAAAGATATGGTAAATAAGGTGATTGCTGCAGTATTAAAAAGGGTATTAATCATTTATGCAATTCTTGCACTTAAGTACATGAACTGTAAAAACAGCAGCATCTTTTGTCATGTCTAAGGATGCTTTTAGGCTAGTGGCTCTGATAAGCTGCTTAAAACATGTACTGCACAGATATGATAAAGTCTTTCTTGAGTGTCACAGGAATGCTACTACAAGCATGGTAGTCAGGTGGCTCTTGTTCAGAAATGTTTGCAGAAATTGTCTACAGAAGTCTGGCCCCAAATTTTCTATGGTTACATAAAAATAATTTGACTATGTGGTGAGTGCTCAGTAAATAACTAAATTAAATAGTGGATGTTCCTGAAATGGGATGTTGGAAATGACCCTCCAAAATCTGCCATTTAATCCATCTAGTGATATTTTGTATGCTGAAAATCCAGCATTAGTTGGCTAAGGTGATGAATTTTGAACACTTGTTGCTCATGGACTTCTGAAGTAGTAGAGCTGTTGCAAAATGCACTGGAATTGCAAGCATTATGCATACAACAGAAGAGCCATTTCTATACCAGTGGTCTCAATACGCTTCCTGTAGTTGTGCGTTTTGATGGCGGTGCCTCATCCTTCCAACCTACTGTCCTGGCATGCAAGGCCATGTTTCTGGCATAGGAGCTCCATAGCGTATCTTACTGCATCAGTCCTTGATCCAGACCGTTCTTGCCCCTTTGCTGCAGAAGGTTTGTGGCAGTTGACATAACTTCTTTGCAGATTGATTGGAACCAGACAGTTTTCCACCACTGCTTTGAGAAGAAAAATGGTGTTGGCTCCTATCCTTCCCTCACTTTACTCAGTGTAGTGTTTCCTTGGGGAATGACCAAAGAAGTTAACTTCCAGTATGTAGTACACACATCACCAAGTACCAAAGCAAGCTAAAGATAACCTGTGGCGGGAGGACATTAGGTTCTAGGTTGGCTGTATAAACCTCTCTTAATGAGACGGGGGAATAAGCAATTTTGTTATTAAAAATATCTCATTATACAGCATATGCTGATTTTTTTCTCATTTCTCCTACTGTGTGACCTTGTGTCTGAACCTAAGGTGAATCAGCATAGGTACTGGCCTCACTGCTCCCATTTGAAACAGCCTGTCTGTGCTTCAGCATCTTGCCCTCAAGTAATTTTTCAAAATGGGCTTAGCCGAAGATGAGTGTTTACTGTCACACTCTGCAGCGTTGTGGGAAAGATTAATTGTAGCTGACTGACAGCTCTGACATAGTGTTTCTGAGGCTCTGTATGGCCATGAACTGTTAGATCTAGACCGCTGGAGACAGTATTGCAGCAACGTTGTTTGGAGAGGTCACAGGCTTTCTCTGTGAAGGAGCCTCTGTGCAGGGAGTATCTCCTTGCTCAGACAGCAGCACATAATGCAGCGCCTTGCATGAATCCACATCAGGTGTGTTTCAGAAGCAGGGAGGACCTGGAGATAGGTGGGGTGGCCACACTGTGATTGCTTTCTGCTTCTCAGCACACCTGAGAAGCTGACTGCAAGGCAGAGCAGTAGAGGCTGCTCTGGCTTTGCCTGGGAGGTGGTCAGTGCCATCCTGTGCTCAGAGGTCCTGATCCCTAGGCATGCATGAATCATGGTGGTCATCTGGCCTACAGGACAACATCCTCCAGGCTATGGGAAAGAGCAGTGTTGGAGAATGTAGGCAGCTGAGGAACTAGGGCTAACCTTCAGTCCAATCACTGCTTGTAACCCCAGACACCACAGCGTCAAGATCCCTAAAACGGCACAAGTGCAACAGTGATACAGACTTGTTTTCCTTCCCTTTTTTCCTTCTCCAGGCATAGGAGCGGCTTAGCTGCCACCCAGGGCCATACAGAACCACCAAGTGCTGACAATCTGTTTTACTTGCAGCACATTTTATTATTTCTTTTTTACTGCCAGCCATGTATTTTTCCCCATATTTTTCTTCTCCATTTGCATTGTGTATTGTAGAAAGAAATCACAAGCATAAAATTTTAGTTAAATGAGATAAAAAACCCAAATCAAAGTCCAATTTTTTATCGAATGTGCTATAAAACTTTCTACATTTATTGCAGAGAGCACTGATGTATGTAATTTGCTTCTGAGTGACCTCTTTTGTAAAGGCAGGTACCTCAGTCACCTGAGAAGCATACAAAATGGAATGTCTGCTCTGTGCTTTAGGACAGGGTGTATGTACTGGCTGTCAGGAGACTTTTGAACAGAATGGTGGAACATACACAAGAATTATGTATAGAGGCCCCAAAATTTTAAAGTAGAACAGGCCATACCCTTGGCTGGCATCTCCAGCAAGGCCCTTCTGCCTCTTGCTATGACAGTCTGGTCTGTGGCACTCACACTGTGATCCTGCGAGGGCCTGCTTCCAAACTGCCTAGTTCAGGCCACATTATCATAGCTTAAAAGGGACCTGAGGGTCCTGGTGGACAACAAGCTTTGAATGAACAGTGTGCTGCTGCAGCAAAAGAAGCCAACAGGATGCTACATGACATCAAGGGCATAGCCAGCAGAAATAAAGATGTCGTTATCCCACTCTGCTTGTCAGGCCACACCTGGAATACTGTGTCCAGTTTTAGTTCCCACTGTACAAAAAAAAGATATGGACAGGCTGGAGAGGGACCAGAGAAGGGCCACAGAGATGATTCAAGGACTGGGAAGCCTCCGGTATGAGTAAAGGCTGAGAGAATAGGGTAGGCTCATACTAAAGAAGACTCAGGGGAAACCTTATCACTATGTTCCAGCATTTAAAGGGTGGCTACAGAGAAGGTGGGAGATTCCCTTTTTATAAGGAGTCACATGGAAAAGACAAGGGGTGATGAGTACAAGTTACTCCTGGGGAGGTTCTGGTTGGAGAGAAGAGGAAAATGAGAACAATCTCAGAATGAGAACAATCAGCCACTGGAGTAACCTCTGCATGGAAGTGGTGGTTCCCTAACACTGGGTACTTTTAACACTCAGCTGGACAGGGTACTGGGCCATCTTGTATAGACTGTGCTTTTGCCAGGAGAAGTTGGACCAGATGATCCTTGAGATCCCTTCCAACCTCGTATTCGATGCTTACGTAAGGGCAGTGGGATATGGGTGAAGGGTTGATTTTTTGCTATTACTTTTGTGCACCATGGTTTCCAGACCAGTTCATGCCTTGGAGTCAGTATGTGGCAGCCCATAGAATATGTAGTACTTCTTCCTACGGGTTTGTCTTACTCAAATGCCTTCAAAGAGCAAGACACATTTATACTTTTGCCTTCAAAGATTCTGGGGTACACTGACAGGAGCCATGGTATCTCTGCATTATAGTTTTGTGCTTGGGACATAGGACATGAACACACTCTCTTATGTGGAGTGCTTACAAACCTGTCTGAAAGCCAGAGGTCATCAGCATGGAGTGATGCAGGACAACATACTGAAAGCGAAGAAGTGTGAGGAGAGCTGTCCTTGCATCCTCCTCACTTACGGAGAAGGATGGTTTTAAGATCTGTGCGGCAATGAATGAAAACAAGATCATGTGTCACCTTCTCTTGCAACTCAGGCAAGCAACCTCACACTTGCTCGTTCTGGCCTCACGCTTCAGCCCTTGTCAGGAGCTGTTTGCAGTGCTGGCAGTAGCCAGTATATTTCACATGGCTTGGCTTGTGGTATACCAGCAGAGACATTACTTTTACCAGCCCCTAGTTTTGCCAGGACTATTGATCTGTCTCATGGCATGGCCTGCAGCATTTTTGCCCTCTCCCAGAACGTGACCGTTGTGCTGGAAAGGTCATTACATGAGCATCTTGCAGATAGACCTACCATAGAATAATGTCAAGACTGGACAGGCAACAAATGCTGTTTTGGTAGCACTGTTCTGTCACAACAATCTCAGGATGGATGAACAGGAGCAATGCAGCTGACCCATGACATAAACTGATGATTATGGATGTTCTTAGCCTGAACATAGAGCACTTCTTCATCTGTTTTGCTTTGGTCAGCATGGTCAGTTGAGTTAGAAAGTACATTTCAAGAGCTATCCATGCAATAAGAGCATTTGAAAGCTGAGTGTCCAAATGTTCCTGTCGTGGTTTAAACCCAGTCAGGTAACTTGTTCACTCACTCCCCCGACTTCTTTCCCTCCCCCTACTCCCAGAGGGACGGAGAGGAGAATAGAAAAGAATGCAACTCCCACGGGTTGAGATAAGAACAGTTTAGTAACTAAGGTATAACACAAATCACTGCTGCTACCACCAATGATAATAATGATAAAGGAAATAACAAGGGAAGAGAATACAACACCTCACCACCAGCTGACTGATAACTCACCCCCCCCAGCCCGACCAAGCACTGGCTGATACCTCCTCCAACCCCGCAGTCCCAGCCCTTCCAGCTCACTCCCAGTTACCTCCTGGGCATGACGTGCTGTGGTATGGAATACCTCCTGGGCATAACGTGCTGTGGTATGGAATACCTCTTTGGTCAGTTTGGGTCAGGTGTCCTGTCTCTGCTTCCTCCGTGCTTCCCCTCCTCCCTGGCAGAGCGTGAGGCTCACAAAGTCCTTGGCCAAACCAAAACATCCTTGTTATCAGCTCTGTTCCTGAGCCGAAAGTCAAAACACAGCGCTGCACCAGCTACCAAGAAGGAGAAAAATGACTGCTGAACCCAGGACAGTTCCTTAGAAAGTAGACTTTCCATGGAGAAAGAGTCTCATAAATCAGTCTGGGGTGTGGATAAGTGAGGTGTGAGGTAGGTGCAAGGCAGCAGGCAGAATGTTTGAGGTGAAGCAGTGTCTTGCGCTGATTCCCATCTCCCGAGTTCCTTTAAAAAAGGGGCATAAAGCCATTCCTGATGACCCAAACTGTTCTTCCCTCTTTTTCTGATATGGTCTGAAGTAGCACTGCTGTGGGTGCTGTTCATGGTCATGGTCTTTGGAGCCAGTGCTCAGCACGTCAGCAGCTTTGGCTTGAAGGAGAGCAGTGGCTCTGGCAAATGCTGCCCCTCTTGCCTTTCCAGCTGTGGATGCCAAGCTGGTCTCTGCTGGTTGGAGAGGAAGGGAAGAAAGCTCATGCCACCACAGCCATATGGCAGCTAAGAGGACAGGGGCCAGTTGGCCTTCCAAGGGTCAATGCTTTGCCAAGCCTGAATGATTTTCAAGACATCAATGCTTTTTCAAGACTCTATGGCTTGAAAAGGCAAAAGGAGAGATGCGCAGCTCACAGCAGCCATCTCTGCTTTTCACTTGGGATGGGGGGAGCATGACAAAGAAACCCCCATGTATATTTCCCTCTGGCCCCACGGAAAGCTGGATGCCAGGCTCTCTGTGGCATTGTCTGGTTGTTCTCCTTGCAGGCATCTGTTGCTGGATGGGAGCACACTTGGGGTGATGAAAGAAGGGGCTGGGATCACTGCTTGTGCCCAAGAGATTTTGAAGAAGCACAGGTTTTAAGAGAGGGGCAAACAGCTCTGTTCATCCAGTGGTACAGGCTCTGCCCTACTGCTGCTGGGTGTGACTGGTGGCCTTGGCCCCTTTGGAGGGGGCTATGTCTGCTTCAGCATTTAAATTTGCTTTGAGAAAACCATTGAGAAGGTTTGGCCACCCGTGTGTAGATTTTCTAAGTGTGGACAATGGGGCCTTGGAGCAGCTCAAGTATTTCTGGGCACCTAAGCCCTTGACTGAGGACTGGATGATTCTGCTTTTCATGGGCTTGTCACGTGGTGTCCAGCACATCCTGGGAAGGAGTCAAAGCTCTGCACTCAGGAATTGTAGAAAGAGGGAGGTGATTTCTCTGTCATGTGTGTAAACCTAATCCTTGCTGGTGACAACTCATCCCTAGGGCCCACAGATAGGCATTTACAAAATGCTTCTGTTTTATGACTGAGTGGACCAGATTGCACCTAGTGCATATAATTTTGCAAAATGGTCCCCAAGGAGAGTAGCTCATCTGCCTTCCAGTTTCACAAATTGAAGCACTATGATACATCTATGTAGGCAGTGCAGTTTTTCAGGAGCAAGGTATTTACAGATAAGTGCACTTAAAATAAGTGGGTTTGTTAAGCAGCGTTGCCTGACTCTTTGCTCATTGTTATCTATAGATTGCATGGCAACTGTTCTCACTGAAGTAGAAAAGAGTCAATACATTTCCCTAATTCATCCTCCAGTGTAAAAGCAGGCACATGCGCTGCTGGTGTTTAAAGGTATTTACTGATTAAAGGACAAGAAATGCAAGTTTGCAGCATGACACTTGATTTGGAGACTGACATATTGGACCAAGAACCTCATTACATAGATTCAAGAATAGAAGACCTTTCATGTTTTGAATCAGATTTTCCCTCCAATACTGTTAGCATTGCAAGTAACTCCTAAACAAGGCTGTCTCCCTCATATGCTATGGACAGGTTGTCCTCCAGTCTGAAATAGAAACCAGAGTGCATGCCAAGGCAGTCAGGACCATTTCTGCAGCATCTTGTATACCTTCCTTAATCTATCATCTTCTCCCTCAAGTTTATGGCAGTAGAACTTGAATGTAGTCTTTGAAAATACTCATGTAGCTGCATTTTGGTTTTAGCAAATGTGGTGAAGCCTGGTGGAGTGATACTGCATGTCAGCTTTTCTTCCCCATTTTACTCGCACGTGGATACAGAAATCCTAAGGATTAGTAGATTTCACATAGAGTAAAGAGCTGCTTCTGTATCTAGAAATACAACTTTCTGGCTAATAAAGAGGTGATCTGATGCCTCTACAGTTCAGAAGACAGCATAGACAGGTGTATATTAGAGCATGAAATGGCAGAATGTGTATCAGTTATGGATGAAAAGGATTTCTTGACAACTGTTGGACAATATGTAAGTGTATTCTTCAAGAAAGAGCTAAAATGAGACCTTTAGGAAAGCAGTCATTCATTTTCAGTCCCTAGAGAGCAGTAAACTGGGTTTTATAGACATACACTTTATCTTTTTTTAAAAGCCTTTAAACCAAACACACGCACACACCAGGTTTTGATCCATGCTCAACCCCAAACACAGATGCAGCTACTTTGATCTGATGTACAAGTGTACATCTGTGTACTTTACATTCAGTTGTACATGCAGATGGCTAGTTGGCTACCTTCTTATTTGAATAAGATAAAAATTAGTGACATTTTTAGAAGGATATGTCATCAGCCACAGAAAGAAAGAGCTCAAAATGACCTCTCTTTTGTAGAGATTAGTGAGGATTAAGTGTAAGTATTTTTGCTGTACTCATGCTGCGTGGATGTCTGTAAGTGCTCCACAAAGAACCTATCAAGATGGTCCAAGTAAATGTCAATATTTATTATACACTGTGCCACAAAATTCAGCTTCCAGATCAGATTAAGAGCCTGTGATACCATGCCACAGACTTCAGTATGTGCCATCTTGAACAGAAGTTCCATTCCTCAGCACTCCAAAGCTCAGCCTCCAAACCATCACTCTACCCATTTCCTTAGTGCTTGGTATGCAGCAGATAGAAGATGCCTTGAGGACCCTGGGGCTGAATGCTAATCTGAAGACTGCCACGTTAAGGCACATTTCATGCTCCTGCAACCTCAGCTTCCATACTGAGTGAAAGAAAAGTTTTATGATGCATCTGTTTATCAGCCAGTTTATTCCCTTGTGCTATACAGAAAACTCCTCTGGAGGACCTCCTGAGGTGTGGAGAAATGACTTGGTCAGAAAGCAAAAAGTTTGTACTTGCCGTACAAAACTGTATCGTTTTTGAGAAAGGTGAATTACTGGCACTGTAAGCAAGTCTGCCATGAAATGAAATGGAAGAAAATATGTTTTCATTATAAACTACTCAGGAGGGCTGTCTTCTATTTCTAGGACCTGAGAGCTTGATTTTGTTAGTTTTGCTTGCAAGGAAGTCAGATATTCCAGGCAGCAAACCTTTTAACCTTTTTATTACCTCAGGGCTAACCTCTTTGACTCCACACAGTCATCCCTGCACTCTGAAATTATCTATGTTTATGGCCCAACCTTGTACTATATTTCTGCAATCTTATGAATTGTGAGTTTCAGCCTTAGGTTTTAGCAGCTGCCTCTTTTGTAAGTGCACTAAATGAAAAAGAAATGGATAGAACATAAAATAAGGATACTTTTTTAGTCAATATTGTGATTCCTTAATGTGTGCCTAACACCCAGGAGCGTTTTGTGTTTTGCCTACAACCATCAGCAAATGCACGTGACCCTCACTGTAATGTCCCTTGTCCCTACCCTCCCTTTAATCCTGATCTTGGAGCTCTTGGTTGGCTCCTCATCCATCCCCAGGCAGCTCTCTGCACTCCAGCTGTTGACTGACATAAAGGGTGACACTTCTCCTCATCTCTCTGCCTTGTCCTTCCTAAAGAGCCTGTATCCTTCTATTGCAACTCTCCAGTCACAGGAGCCACCACATTTGAGAAATGAGACTCAGAAGTCACATGTAAGAAGTCTGAGAATCAGGCATTCTCAGTTTACTGAAGCTGTACACTAATAAATCAATGTCTTTAAAACAAGAGATGAAAGATGGGGGAACAGCAAAAGAGATTTTCACACTGTACAGAACAGAATGTACTGGTAATTGTGGTGGATAGTTTTAATTACTTTTAGTACTTTAAGTCTTTAACAGAAGATTTTTAACGGGCACTGTAAAATCTTTGCCGCTAGTTTTTGATGCAATAAAATTCAAAGTCTGATGCTGAGCTGTCATAAATCAGTGAAATGTCACAGAGATCAGAGAGTCAGAGACGCACTGTTTGAACCTCAAGTCCCTTATTTTGCATCAAGTGCAGCCAATCTGCTCTCTTGCACAGTGTAAACAACAGGACATGCTGTGTAAAACCTGAAATGTGGGAATGTCACCTTTTGGGGAGGAGAATTGGAGGTCATCATTGATGGCTGAGGTTTGCTCGTTCAGGGACTAATGAAAACTGACAGATTACTCCTCAGGAAAAAAATATTTCCTTACAAAAATAACAACCATGCAAATTAATATGATACACAAAGAGGGTGAAGATTTATGTGACTGTTTCCCCCATCTCTTTTATCTGGCTTCCTTTTTTTGGTGCTATTCCCTAATGACGCTTACTTGTCTGCTCCACTTATCACTGCCTGAGCTTTCCTCCCATGCCAGTCCTGTATGCAGGGCTCCAGAAGTGTTGGGGCACACAGGGCTGCAACTTCCTGGCTCCTAATTCATGATCCCCACTTTTATCTTCCTTCTTACTGTCCTTCTCTATCATCTGTGCTCTGCTGCATCTGCAAACAATATTCAGGCTTCTTAGAGCAGAGTCTCTGGTTTTCCATTTAGAGTGCAAGATATTAGCATTTTTTAATGTTGGGAGGTGATAAATATGCCATGGAAAATGTCTTTTCTGCACTTAACTGGGGAGTAATTAATCCTAGAGCTTTTTCCTTCTTCCTGGGAATGGTACTATCAGCTACTTCCTGAGGATGAGAGGCAATTGGCAACAGGCAGTCTACTTGATGAAGTGAGATGGATGGTGTATTTCTCTGAAGATATTGATATTGGTCAGGGGCTGTTTGAGAAAAGAATGAAGCAGAAGGGAGGGAAAGGCAGGAGAAATGAGGAAAACCAGGCCCTTGCCCCCTTGTCCCTCAATGACGGGGTTCAGAGACAGCTCACCCCGAATTTTCCAAAATTGAGTGATCTCAATATAAAGCAGCAGAACCTACATAAAAAATACACATGTGGGTGCACACATACACACACAGGTATATATATATTGTATGATAGTTGGTGCACTTTTTATTTACATATATGATATGATGTATTAATGAGCTTCAGCCTGAAGTTTTAGCTTTTACAGCACAGTGTGAAGGGCTGCTGTGGTGAAAAACATCAGCATTAAATAACTTGCTCAATTCCTTACTCAACTATGGGATAAATATTGCAAATAAGTGCTCATTACTTCTGCATATTGGTCTCTTTGTATTTTGAAAATTGTGTTTTCTGGTTCGTGTTTATCAAATAAACACATTTATTTGCTTTTGCCTTAACCTGCCATGAAGTAAGACTATTTTTAAGGTCACTTTCAGATGTCATCTGCAGCATATATTACCAACTTTTGAAGTAGGAGACTGGGAAACCTAATAACCCCATGACTCCCCAGAACATTGCTCCAGGCTGGGGAATGTTTAAGAGTGATGGACGTGTTTTCATATCAGCTGTACAGGTTGATTTCAAAATTATTGATATGGGATTCTGAGAGGCAGATGTGTCTTCCTGTGACTGGTAGATTGCAGGGAAGCTTGCTGACCTATAGTAGGGGATGAGATACGCATGTAAAGTGCAAGAGTTTTCAAGGCGTTATGGTAATCACAGTATTAAATGTTTGAGGAGGGAGGTGAAATCTGCTGTTGAATAAACTCGAAGAGCTTGACCATGTTGACTAAAAATTTGGGCATGTGAAAAATATTTTTAGCAAATGTCACCACAGCTCCCAGTAAAGACCTCCAAACTCTGCCATGGACTTGTGTCCACTCTCTTTGCAAAGACTTCAGTAAAATAATGAGTAGGTGAGGAAAGAATACAACATACCAGTCCACAGAAAAAAACTCTTACTCAATCTCACCAAATTCATAGGTTTTTGTCATAGAAGTGGAAACGTTTAAAAATCTACGTGTATAGAATGACTTTTGCCTGTGTCCTTGGCAGATCTACTTCCAGGAAAAAGACTTCTGCAGATTACAAACCCAAAACGTACATAAATTGCACATGCTTTTTACAGTTGAACAACAAATTGGTTTTGGAAGTTTCAGTAACTCAGCATAAACTGTTATTCATACCTTTGGGGTTGTTATCCCACAGTCCCTTGAGTATTATTCACTTGATTCAGTCTCTTTCAAAAAGTGATGATCCTCTTAACATACACATAACATGGAGTTGATATAGCCAAGAAGAACTCTGCTGTCTGTTGGAGAAACTTCTTTTCTTTGGCATCTAGAGACATTTGTGCCCTGCTGTGTTTATTAAACTGTTGGCCTAGATATTGCGGAAATAGATAGCTTTGGGGTAACGAGGGCCTGTGTATATACCAGAGATATTTTTTACCACTCATTTGCTCTAGCTGAGATTACACATAGAGACAGCAGATCAAAGAAAACTCAGGAGATATTATATTGCAGTCACAGAGAAATGAAACTTGCTTTGTAAGTCAATAGACTGCTAGCTCTGTTGTGTGTTTTTCTTTCCTGCTATTACAAGCTGAATATTTAAAAAATGTACTGCAAAACTTAATCTGAAGAAATTCTGATAAATGCACTATACCAAAAGCAATAAGTGATGCAGTGTATGCCCTGTTCTTTCAGCAAGAGAAAAATAAACTAAGGTTTATATACATACATACATATATATATATATACACACATGCATATATATGTATGTATCAAAATATAGTAATTATGCAAAGCAGACTTCATCCTGCTTTTGATGATGCAGTTGGCATTGGGTATGGATACTACAGCTATATACTTACAGCTATGAGGGTTGAGTGGCAGAAAGATAAATTGGTTATCCAGGATCATTCACTTGTTCGTTTGCCACCAGCTGATGTACCTTCATCATTCTCCCCTGAAACTAATAGCGAGATTTGCCATTGCCTTTGTGCTTGTGAAAGACCCTGAGCTGAATTTCATGTATTGCAACAAGATAAATCTATTCAAAACAACATAAATCTCTAGTAAGGCTTAGGGCTACTATTTTTCCTGTAGGCTTTCCTGGGCTTTGCTTGGCAGTTCCTTAGTGTGTACACTATGACCATTATTGGGCTGAGTCCATTGCAGTAAGTATGCTGAAATGCCGCTTCTTCAGTGGAAAGAATAGGAACCATCACTCTGTAGCTCTGTATTTAAAATTTGAGAGAAACAAAGAAAAGTTGGACCTTTTTGTACACTATGGAAAGTCTATTCCTATCTTCACTGAATTGGATAAAAGTGGTGAAAACAGGCACTTTGTTAGTTCTTCATAGTTCCTTGAAAATAGTAGACTAATTTTTTATACATAAACTTAGAGTACTGGCTTTAGTAAATACTTTTATAAAATGCAAGTGAACTAAGATCATGCAATACTCAAAGAAGGGGAAAAAGAATAGCTTTCAATAGAGGTGACTTTTCAGTGTGACAGTGACACATAAGTTTGGTGTAGGATGTAATTGCTTGTGAGGCAGACTTTATAGAGCAGGTTTCAGGCAGATCCTACTGGCGCTGTAGGCATAATGGGATGAAAGAGCCCACAGATTTGGGATGGATCAATACTGTCTCTGCTCATGCCATTTCAGAGAAAGCAGTAAATCATTTATTTACCATACCTCCAGCACACTTTGGATAAACACAAGTAAAAACTGTTGTGTATATTTATTGCCATTTTGCAGACTATAATCACTGGTGTGTTCAAGATAATAACCTTCCTTCCACCTGTTGTATCATGATAAAAGTGATAACCTTTAGTAAGAAAGAAGCTGGATGAAGATTAATTTTTCTTTTAAATTCCATTGTTTTTTTTTTTTGTTTGTTTGGTTTTTTTTGTTTTTTTTTTTGTTTAATTTCAGCTTCACACCCTGGAGCCCCATGTATTTTATTTTATTTTTTTGAATACCCACAGAGAGCTGTAAATTCTCTGAAGAACTGTCAAGACTGTAGTTGGGATTTTGAAGGCCATGGGCACAATAATCCTGGAGATGTCTCCATCATCCCAGACAGGCACCATCTATGTGCACAGGGCAGCTGTATGACATGTACAGTAAAATCCAGTCAGAATCTTAGAGCATATGGCATAGCAACAACTGTCTGCCTGCACAGATGGAGTGAATGGGGTGATTTATCTGTTTACGTGCAGTAGCAGCTTCTGAGATGCACCATAGCCAGTATGGCCATAGAACTACATGTAAGATGCTAGCTGGGATGAACAGCCTTTCCGGTACTGATTAATGTGTCCTGGTGACCATTCTGAGCAGGCATTCAGCCTTATACCAAAAGATAACATTAGCACTCTGTAATCTGCGTATATGATGTCTAGCATAATAGGGACCCTGAACCAGGTTCACAGGTGTTAATATGATAGAGGGAAATACTAGCTTATATTCAAACAGTCTTGAAAGTTACCTGGTCATGGGAGCCTGGCCTCAGTGTCTCTTTCTACAAATCTTCTGAGGATCATTGTCATATTAAGAGACTGAGGAAGAGAGGGAACTCAGCTATCTTTCTTTTGTTGCTTCAGTCAACCATTTTCCATTTACTTGGTGATCTCCCCTGCAAGTCAAGAGCTTTTGCATCTCTTTAATTTTTTATATCAGAATAGAAATTAAAATATATTATTAGGAATAATAATGATAACCATGTTATTTTCATGTATCAGGAGACCAGTACATATTTCAAATCTATGTGTTTTCAATGTGTTGCTTCAAGAAACCTGTGAAGGATATTAAATCTCAAAGGGGTAAGGACAATAAAGATGTAGGTAAATGATTGCTGCAGATTTAAATTCTGATTCTTTTTCCATTTACAATCCTTCCAGTTGCACAGATTTTCAAGAAGATGCAGTGAAACACAGCATTATGCTGTGATCAAATAATCAAGATTCTTTGTAATCCACAACCTGAAACCTTAGATTCTTCCAAACCTTTTTTATTTAACTAAAATAATATGGATGTTCATAACATCTTTACACGTATTTGGTAATTTCCTAAACTTCAGCAAAGCCTTGTAAGATTAAGGTCCACAAACTAACCGTGTGTTGTGGAAGGGCCCTTAAAAACCTGTACATCTCTCTCCTGTCATGGGGAGCTTTGCCTCAAAAGCTACTTCATGGTTCAAAGACCTGGGCTATTGAGTAGGGGAGCAGATTTCTCTCTGATGGGAGAAATGAACTGCTTCAGTTTTGCTATAAAGCTCCAGGCATTATAGTCAGCCAGGTAATATCCTGACTCTGCTTGAATCACTGGCAAAATGCCTTCTGAATTCAATAAGGCCAGGATTTAATTCACAACATCTTTAATAATCTGTGTCAAAATGAGATCAATTCTTTGCTGTGGGTGGGAAGATGTGAAATTGTTCTGAAATGGAAAATGGACAAGTTGCCAATAACTAAGAGACATCAGAGAGTTTGAGAAGCTTCCATCTGGGACACATCTTCGGTTAGTCTTTCATATATATTAAAAATATGTTTCCTGTTTTCTACAGCTAATTAACTAGGAAAAAAAATATTCTTCTGGTGGGTATATCCAGTGATGAACCTATGAGATAAAATCAGCAAGTCTACCAGTGCCAGAAATGCTGCTGAAAAGTTGACTTGTATTGAAGTACCATGATACCTCCTTTTTCATTAATCTGCACACCAGTCTGTGTGCATTGAAGTGAAACCTAATCTGCTGTTTAGAATTGATTCATATAATGTAATATTGTAGCAAGAAACTTTATACAACAGTTAAGGATAGAAGTTAGGACTTGCGTCTTCCTAGGCTTCCAATACCTTGAGCTCCAATCCAGAAAATACAGTATTTACCACTGATAATTTTGGCCCAGATGAACTGTCAGTGAAGTACAAACAGAGAGAATACGAGATTTTAAAGTCCTAAGAGTGAGGAATCAATTTTTCTGCCTTCTGTGAGAACTCAGTGATACTAAGTTAATGTTGCAAGAGGGAAGAAGTCTCAGTTCAAAAAAGTATTCTCAAAAGTTCACAGTTCTGCCATTAATTATGTAAACTAATATCAAAGAACTACAAGGAAAAATGAAGATCTCCAGTCTTACTGTATGAATCAAATTATTCTTATTTTATCAATAAATTTTTAATCTGTCAGGCTCTAGTAAGTTTTTGCCATTCTGTGGACTTCTAAATACACACATATATATATGTGTATATATATATATATATATATATATGAGGCCCTTAGTGACATGGTTTAGTGGTGAACTTGGCAGTCCTGGGGTAACGGTTGGACTTGATGATCTTGAAGGTCTTTTCCAACCTAGTTGATTCTATGATTCTATAGTTAACCCCAAAGTTAAAATATGATGACTTTGTTGTGAAAACCAACCAGATTCGCTCTCAACTCATGTTCAAGATTTGCCCAGGAAGTTTTATTTTACATCTTTACTTCTTAAGCAATAGCTGATTATCCTTCTGTACTCCTTGCAATAATCACAGCTGTCTTTTTTCTCTGTTTAATGGCAATGACTATAAGAAAGCAACTGTTTGCTTTATCAAAGTGGCTTTCTTTTCAATTCCCTCTTCAGTAGAGCTTTTAAAAAGCCAAGTCAAACACCCTCTTGCATGAAGGAAATATTTCCAGTGAGCCCTTCTAGCTACAGGTTAAACAGAGAGTATCCTCTGCTAAAACTGGAGTTCTTCTGAAGCAATACAGTGTGTAAAAGAAGAAAAATAGCTCAATCAATATAGCCTCTGAAAGAGATTAATTGCTCTCTGATGTGTAGTAAAGGGAAGAAAACAATGCTACTGTAGTCTAAGAGAAAGGAATGAAGTGTTGGTTTCCTTTATATGCCTATTTATTGGGGTAATCCCCTCAGCAGGAGAACCACAATGTTCAAAAGAGGACAAACAGCATCTGCACCCACTATTTTTATAATAGCTTCTAATATAGTCACATTTAAAGTCATACGAATGTCTCATTTAGACACACAGGCCCAGACACTGTAAATATACAACCAATGGAATAATGTTATATGTCAAGAAGTCATATTATCAAATGACTAGGAAGAAGCTATTGAACATGCTTGTAGGTCAGTCATACCTACCTGCAAGAGTGTTTATGCATCTGACATCTGTAGGCAAAAAGCAGAAATAACCCAAAGAGTATAAGACATCACATGGCTTTGCCATCTTTCAATAAGAGCATAATCCTCTAAGTAAAAATCAGATTCTCTCAAGTTGCCATTCTCCCAGCACAAGTTGTATTCTGCAGCTTTATAGTGGTCTTACTGAGCAGAGAATGGAGGAGCATTCCCACCATGAATGCCTCACCTTCCTACACATGGATACCCTCCTTGGACCAGGGACATCTGCCAGAAAATCTTCCAGGCTGCAGGCTCACCTTTGCTCAGCAAAGGTTCCTAGAGAGCAGGCTGCCACGCAGGAAGACAGGCAGCGGCACTGCTGCATTTCATATGGTAAGAGAAGAGCTGAGGGCCTGTACTTAGTTCTTGCTATCGATCAGCTCTAGCTGGCTGACTGCTCAGCCATGCGGGGACAAGTGGCACTAGGAGTTTTTATGTACACTAAGAAGTTGAGAAGCAAACTCCTTATTTAGGCTCTCTAAATTGTTCTCTGAAGGTGTTCAGAGCTGTCTCGTCCTGTCTGTTGTGCACTTAAAACAGTTGGGCATGTTTTCTGCACAGCTTGCGTTGCATTTAAAAGGACAGTTGCCTGATTTTAAGATGAACTTAGTTTGGACACAAGCTTGGGGTGGGTGCAATCCAATTAAGGCTCACTGTGCCTATGTTCTCTACCTGTGAAATGGAAATGACAACGCTCTGCATGGAAGTTCTCTAGTTTTGTATACATTAAGCAGCTGATGTACCTCTGAATATGCTGATTTCTACAGCTGGAACATTGAACCCCTCCATGCTCATAGCTCACCTGGGCTCTATCCTTCTGTTAATTTTAATGCCCAAAGTAGTTTTGTTCAACTACATCTTTTCTATGCCTTTAAGGAAATGTTACAGGGGTACGATTGCAAATCTATGGCTACTAGTGGAATGTAAAATTTGTGGAAATGAGCCACTCTATTCAGGCTGTATTCACTGAAATCTTTTCCTGGAGAAACATCACAGATGCCACTTAGCAATTGTTAATAGGAACCAGAAGCCTAATTGGCAGCTCACCAGATGAGCAAAGAAAAAAAAAATGATACCAATTTCCCAAGGATATGCCTAGGTATCTTGGAATAAGAAAACACATTCTGCAGCTCAGTTTTCATAAATACTGAATTTGTAGCTGGATTCAGCAGCTCCTGTGGTCAGTAGCTCTTCAATGCGGGGCCCAAGCAGGAGCATATATCAAAGTTACAGCACATAATCTTGCAGTTTACTTTAGCACTAAGTTGCACTGTGCCACACCGCATAAAACATAATGTTGGACACAACATAATGATGGACACAACATGACCACACTTAACTGCACGCATGTAATAATGCTCAGGGTTCATGATTTTTCTTCTTTATGCTTCTCAGTATTGTCTGAGACAGAGACAGATCAGCTGGAAGTATTTCAGACTCAAGGTAATGTTACAGGTAATTAGCACTCCAGATGGATAATAAAAGACTAATGAAGGGTTAAGGGTCAAACATTGTAACTGTTAAGAAATGCTCATCATTAAAATACTTCACAGTCTCCGGGATTGTCTTTTATCTTTCTCCTGTCACTGATGACAGAATGAGATCTCCTACCCCTCCCGTATGTATTTGGCATTGGCTTTTATTAGTCTGTGTATGCTTTCAATCACATATGGAAGTCTTTTCAAGGTCTGTATGGTGTGTTTCAGTTAAAAAAAAAAAAAGGTTTTCTGGTTGTTCTTTTGTAAGGAAAAACATTTCAAGAAGCTGGGCAGTTGAGTAAAGTCCAAAAAGGGTTTGGGAGGGAGTGACCATTTTTAAAAAGAGGTGAAAGCACCGATGTTAAGAAACTCCCTGTTGTAGGAAGAGAGAACTGCTGAAATGGTAATCAGGAAGGGTCTTGCTTCATTAAGGGTCAATTCATTAAGGGTGTTAATGAATAGAGGAATGCAATGATGAGTCTAGACAACTTCCACTCAGATTTAGTATGAAACAGTTGGTGTGCTGACTAAATAGCTCTCCTGGAAAACGTGTATCTCCTGCCTGTGTCCCTTTGTGATAATTAAATACACCCACCAAAAGCTGCAGTTGTTTTTATTACCAAACTATCTTCAGAACACTTGTGTCACTAGTCATTCCTTACTATCTTAAACAAAATACTGCCAGATCGCTGCTGGGTCCAGGTTTATGCTTTTCTTCCCTTCTGCCACATCTATGTAGACATGGCGAGTGCTATTATTGTGGGACAGTAGAGCTCAGAGGCCTCAGTTTGCAAGCCCTGCTGTGATAATGTGCACTGTAGGTCATACCAGGTACCAAGGTGAACCCCTACAGCCTGATAATATGTAAACTGACTTTGTTTCAGATATGTAAACTGAAGGAAAATCTCAATGAAGTACTTGTGCTTCAGAGTGAATGACCTGCAGTGGTTGGCATTTCATTCTGGGGATGATTTCAAACAGTCAGTCAAAAGATATTGTTACATGAAAAAAAAAGTAAAAAAAAAAAGGTAATATTGAAAATAGGTGGCTTTTGGCACAGCTTAAAACAACCCCATCATACATGGCAGGTGGCTGTGTGTGCATAGTGCAGCACTCAGTGATGGTTCTGGCATGCAGACTGTCTATCTTATCTGCCACCTCTTTGTTCAGATATATTATCCAAAATGACCCTATTCTTTAACAGGTGCCCATGATGTTAAAATGCAAGTAGACCTACAACAGATGTCCACATTCGTTTATTGTTGCTGTTTATCTACATTTTCTTTTATTTGCCATGAAGACATTTATTGTGAATGATGAAAGAACAGGCTTCCTACCTCAGCTGATGGATGCTGATAGATGGGCAGTCTCTTGGAGTGGCTTTTAACATGGGGTACCAGAAATTTGTTACTGGAATCCAGTCAGCCTGGCTCTAATATTATAGATTCATTCCTTCATTGTAACTTGGGAATATATGTGCCTGTGTGGATCATCTTCAGTGAACAGAGGCAGCATTCCTTTCATCTTCAAAGGGGAATGGGTTCTGGCTTGCTATATCTGCTTTAGCTGACAGAGCACCATCTCTTCCAGATGCTGTTTGCTGAGAGATTGTATTTGCAACAAGATATGTCATCTCAGTATTCTATTTATGAATATATTTAATTAAAATCCATTCATGCAGATGTAAAAGCATTTACCATTTAAGGAGGCTATGACAAGGACGTAGGGAGGACTTCTATTCCTGTAACTTCTTTACCCTTTACTTAGGGCTTTTCAGTTCCTATCTGAATTTTCCAGGATATTCTTAGATTACCTGTTTGACTAAAGTGGCTTGCAAATATAGACGCTACAAATGGAAACGCTCACACAGAAACCATTCAATAATCAAAGTCTTTCATTTCCAAACTCCAGCTTACTGCTGCTTTTGAAATGCAGCCTCATGAGTCTGACAAGGGCTCCATGCCTAATTGCCAACATTGAAATTGATGCACCTGCTGCAAAAACTAAACCATCACTCCACTAAAGATTTAAAGATATTTAAATAACTACAGCATCTCACAAAAAAAGCCTCCTCAAGGGTTGTATCCAAATTGATCTAATCATACAAGACAAAGCATACTCTAATAGTGTTAAGCTACAAAACTAAGCACTCCAAACTAGCTAGTGTCAGGGGTACACTGCCAGTTGTTCAGGGATGTCATGGCTCAGTCTTTGCTTACAGGAGCACATACTATTTTTAGAGGACCTTTATGTATGCTGCACTGGGAATGGCTTATGACTGGATCTGTTAATCTTTCTTATGCCAGTCAGAGATATCCCCATGGTATTAATGGTGCAGAAGGCCAGGAAGATGGAAATGGATATCTGCAGCCAGCCAGCAGATTTGTGATGTATAGGAAGTCTTCCCAAATGTGCACTAGATTTTCAGCAAGTTAGAAAGAAGTCCAGAACTGCAAAACCTTCATCATGCCAACTATCTTCACTGTTTGGTGCAGGGTGGCTTCAGTGGGCAGCTATGAAGAGAACACTTTTTAAACGTATAATACAGCTTGAGAGCAAGTTTTGATCTGGTAATAAGCAGAGATACAAAAAAAAAAAAACAAACCCCAAAACAACCCACCTTCTATCTGTCTGACTCACTGGAAAATGCCCAAATGACCAGAGCAAGTCATTATTTAATTAAAATTAAGAATATCTGTCTCTGAATGCCTGCACAGTGAGCATGCATGCATAGGCACAGAGGAAAAAGCTGTGGTTCTTTAAACTGAAAGGAAGAGATGGCATCTGGCTCTTCTGCTGCCACAGTTGCAAAAACACATTAAAAAGACAAAGAAGGTCAGAGAAGTCCTTGGAACCAAGATGAAAAACATTTGGGATTCTAGTAGCAAAACAGATAATGGCATTAAAGAAATGTAAAACTGTCCAGAATAATAGCAATTTGCTACTGCTGCTGTTGAGTAAACACAGCAGATTCTTCTGCCTGTGACAGTTCTGCCATTAGCACAAGAGAATCATTCATACCACAGCATTGAAGAAAACAAACAGGATCTGTACTTAATTTGCAGTGAAACCCTGAGCCAGCAGCCTCAAGAAGATGAGGACAAGGGATGCTGACAACACCCTTCACAAGCTGAACCTATAATATGAGCGAAAAGAATGTGTGTGCGATGAGAAAATCAATGAAACAGCGTCTGGATCTGCAATAAATTGTCAAACAGAAGCAGAGCATATAGAGCATGTGTGCACTGTGTGGGCTCGCAGCACATTCAGGATAAAGGAGGTAAAGCACTTGCAGGACTGAGGAAAAGTTGCAATACACAGGGTATGCTACAGGGGATGAAGGTTTAATAATCCAAAGAATTATTGGAGAAAATCAGATTGAAGAGTATCTGGAGAGGTCACTAAATCCACCCTCTAGCCCATGGCACAATCAAGCTTTCCTCTCACCATCTTCCAGAATAAGCAAAGAAGTCTCCATTGTAGATGGGTGCAAGGGTGCTGAAATCCACGAGATCCCAACTCCTTCATTGAACCAAGTGTGATCGTTTTGCAGTACTGTAGAGGCTAGTTGGTATTTTAAAATGTCAAACAATCACTGCAGTCCTTTTCTTTATTAAGACCTTTCACTTTGTGAATTATCAATTCAACTCCAGCCCCAAGGTCAGACAAAGTAACTACTCATCAGACAGATGTCCATTCCTAACACAGGCAAGCCCATGTGCACAGCCCCACTGTGACTGACATGAACTGATGCCTTCTGTCAGAGGACCTTGCAAGTGATCAGAGGACAAGCTGCTCATCTTGGGTGAGCTCTCCATCGATCCATGAAGCACGCTGAAAGGACAAAGCAGGGAAAAAAGCCTGTGCCACATCTTTTTCTGCTCAAATATGACTTCACTCACCAAAGCTCCAAAGCTGGAACTTTTGACAACCACTTGAATTCATCTGTGAAAATGTATGATATCAGTGAGACAACTGATGTCAGTACTACTGGGGCTTGTCTTTTCTCATAGACTAGCTAGTTGGTAATGAGCAGCAGATATTTTGCGTCTTGTCTGGAATTAATTGCTGCATCTGCAGTTGCCCTGACATATAAGGGCTGTCTAATGGAAATAGCTTCAAAGTGCTGGGGGAAGCTGAGCTTAGAGATGAAAGATGATGAAAATTCAGTCAGTGACTCTCCACCTTTCAAAAACTGTCCTTTTTCTACTGGAAGTGGATAATGGTCATGATTTTACTTGAGTAGTACTGGGTGGAGATTCATTTTATTTAAAAAAAAAGAAGTCTGTTTCTAATCACTTTGACACCAACTGGGAGTGCATCATAGAAGGCAATGAGTTAACCATTTCACTCTAAACAAAATCTAAGAGCTACAAGGAAAATTCAATTGCAACAAAAGCCCTTTGACAGTAAATAAAAATTTATAGCAGATGTAAATAACAGTTCAAGTGACTCAATTTAACAATGATAAAAGCTGTTTTCAATGCAGAGTAATTGTTCAAATTGCCCCCTTTCACAAAAAAAAGCAACAGTTAAAATGAGCCAATTTATGTAGCATTGACAAGAATTGTTTTCAACTGTAGGCATTCTGTTAAAGCTGTTTAAAATTAAGTAGATGGTTGCCAAATTGATGCAATTACTTAGACATCATAAAAAGGGTTTTAAAACTATAAATGCATCTGCTAAAAGTATTAAATTGAGGCAATTAGCCAACAGGAGTTTTAACCTTCATCTAGCCACTGGGAATCTATCTGGACATAAGAAGTACTTTCATATATGTCTTACTGTACTTGTATTAGTAATTAAGGAGGTGATTTACCTGGAGATATGAGCTTCCAGAGAAGTGCCTATCTGCAGCCTACATTAAACTATGTTTTGTGGATGCTGTTTCACATTAATTGATGCTGCATGAACTGTACTGGTATTATTCACCGTTATGTTTAATCTATGTACATTTTGCTATTTAGTCAATAAGTCTTATACTGGAAAGCATCTGGAAGCAAAACAAAGGCCATTAACTGAGAGCAATTGTATGAAAGGAGGCCTATGAAATTCTTCCAGTTGTCAATCTCTGGAGGAAAGCTTGATGGACTCTGTCTGGCTGTAAGCAGCCCCTTGCAGTTATACTGCTGACTCGAGAGGTGCTGTGTCTGTGGCAGCTCTTACAATGTTCCCAGAAAGAGGTGTCTGGTGTTAACTGATAGTGGGCTGTTGCTGGTCTTACAATGCTCATTTCAATCCTTTCTAGGTTGTGCTGTGTGGCATTGGGTTAATCACATACACCCAGAAAGTCCAAGTTACATCAGTGCCACTGACACTAATACAAGGTTCTTTAATCCTCAATATTAACTGAAGAGTGTGACCCAAAAAACATTCAGGTAAACCGTCGGAAGGGCAGATTTCAGTTACTAAGTTTCCCAAGCTCCTGCAGTCCTCTTCTGTCTGGTGCATACCACAAACCACTGGGGTCCCTTGATTGAGGAGGTCATCAAATCCATGTCTTCCTGTTCTTATCTCTTGAAATACACCTCCAGATCCAAGATGCTGTTGTGACATAGATACTTTAGTTTGGAGGGACTTGGAGTCCTTGTCCTGAGCCTGGAGAAAGAAAGTTGGACAGAGATGGAGTTTAGATAAACCTTTCTCTTTAGCATTTCCTAATGGCTATCTTAGGGAGCTCCAAGATACATTATTCAGTACAGTGGGTCTTGTCAACCCTATTTGGAGATCCTTGACTTTCCCCCATGCTGCTCAGGTACTTCTGAGCAGCAAATTCCTGTTCAGGCTCCAGGCATCTTCTAAGAGCCTTGCAGCTTTCAGTATTGCTACACCTAAGCCCATTTCCAGATAGTTATCTCAGTTCCCATCTGTTAGTGGGAGCAACAGCATTGTCTTATCTTAGAGGAGTAGTGTCAGATGGGTAAAAAAGGATATACGGTTGTCAGATATTGCAGTGAAGGAAGCCATATGAAGGAAAAGAAGGAGCAGCTGGGTAGGCTTGTAATTGGATTAGCCTGATCCCGATCAGTTTTGTTCAGCCATACTCTCTCCTAGGGGTAAAAAAAAAACCTCACAGAAGAATAATACATGCTCAGAAAAAAGAAACAGTCGTCAGAACTGCATTTTCCTACAGGCTTCTTCTGTGCATCTTGATGAAAGTTTTGAAGTCCAAACTTCTGACAGTCTGAGTGGGATGTTAGATTGGCGAGAAGAGGGATACCTAGCAGCGCTTGACTTTGGGACTTATGGAAAGAACTGCCTTCTGGGTCTGAGTGCTCTCTACTGGTACTAAATGGTTTTCAGCAAGCCTTTTTTGTGTCCACCATTTTAGTATCCTTCCATTTTTTTTTATTGTCCACCCATTCTGTTTTCTCCAGTTTGTCAAACCACAACAAACAGGGAGATTCCCTTATGATTTAGAGAGCCAGATGTGGGCTGTGGCTATGCAGAGATCACTGTCTCAAAAAAGTGAAGTTCCTAGCGCATACTCTTATTACAATCTTTTAAATGACCTGTGAGAGTTGCACCCTGTGGCACAGGAGATTATAGCTTAGACATGGAGGACAGTAACAGGCAGCCATTGCTCTCAGCAGAGCTGAACCCACCAAAGAAAGGGTAATTAATCAAAAAAGCCTGTTTATCATACTGTCCTGGGTTCAGCAGTAGCAGTCATTTTTTCTCCTTTGTAGCTGGTGCAGCGCTGTGTTTTTGACTTTCGGCCTGGGAACAGCACTGATAACACCGATGTTTTTAGTTACTGCTCAAATGTTTGGTCTGACCAAGGACTTTCTGAGCCTCATGCTCTGCCAGGGAGGAGGGGAAACCAGGATGAAGCAGAGGCATGACACCTGACCCAAACTAGCCAAAGAGGTATTCCATACCACAGCACGTCATGCCCAGGATGTAACTGAGAGTTACCTGGTTCACTGTGGGGCTGGTTCACTGCGGGGTTGGACTAGGTATCAGTCGGTGCTTGGTCAGGCTGGGTATTATCGGTCGGCGGGTGGTATTGTATTCTCTTCCCTTGTTATTTCCTTTATCATTATTATTATTGGTGGCAGCAGCAGTGGTTTGTGTTATACCTTAGTTATTGGACTGTTCTTATCTCAACCCATGGGAGTTGCATTCTTTCAATTCTCCTTCCCATCCCTTCGGGAGCAGGGGGAAGAAAAGGGGGTGAGTGAGGGAGCGAGACTGCATGGCTGACTGGGTTTTAAACCACTACACATACATACAATGTGCAAATGCATAAAAAATAAGGTAGTTTAATGACATTTCAGACATTGTATTTCAGAGTGCTATTTATTAACTGTAATGCAAAGAAGACATCTTAGAGATGTCAAATGAGAATTAGAGAACATTCTATATAACAATTCATGTTCCTTATTAACACTTTCTTTCTGTATCTCTAAAATTGGGGGTATTTCAGCACAAGACAAACATGGAAAATGTAGATCAGATTTCAGAGGAAATCATCAGAAAAATCAGGAAACAAAACTTGTGAGCACCAAATGAAGAACATAAGTTTGTTTAATATGGAGAAACTATGGACTAACTTGGGAGACATAGCTACAGACTGAAAATATTCAAATGGTTTTGCAAAGGGGAAGCAAATGAACATTTGTACAAAATAGCTACAAATTTAGGATAGATACTGAGCAAAATCTAGCAAGCAGGAGAGTTAAGAACTCAACACACTGTGTAAGGAGGCTGTGAAATCACTGTTGAGGGTTTTAAAGACCAGATTAAACCAATCTCTCTGAGAAATGAGATACTGGAGACCCTTGGTACCCTGTCACTGGGCATGACAGAGGGAAAATTAAATGACTGCCCAGGGTCCTTTCCAGTGTTTTCTGTAATTCTTCACTCAAGGGCACCCTTAGTAAAAACTTCAGGCAAGAAGTCTTTCAGTCTCAGATGGGACTGCCTAAATGCTAGACTGTGCAGACTCTGCTCATATTGACTGCCTTCCATTTTCAAAAGAAACTTGACTTTGCTAAGAACCTAATTACTTTATTTGCTGCATTTCTACTATTGATCAGTTATTGCTGGCTGATTCAGCATGAGACACACAATTCTGCAGCAAAAATACATTTGGAGTTCACAGACTTCCAATTTACCTAAATATGTTTTCATAAATGGACAGTGTGCAAGAAAACCTCTTTTCTCTTAGTCTTTTAGTCTTTGATTTTTATCCTTTTCCCACTTTCACCTCTTGTGGTATCACAGTTCAATGCATTTTTTATGAAGGTTTACTCTGGCTTTGTATCTCCAGAGCCTGTTCCTGTATTCCTCAGGCAGGCAAGCTGAGCCACTAGGATTTCACAACATAATGTTTTGCTTATTTCTTCTCTTCTGGAAAGAAACAGCTTGCTGCCTTCCTTCCTTCCTTGCTTTCTGTGCATTCATTTTGTTGTTGTACTCTCTCAGTTTGGGGAGGTCAGTATATGAGGCAAAGCTATGTTAGCCAGTGTTTATTTCACAAAGGAGTTTCTCATGTCTTGACGGTACAGATGATTATCAGTGTTAATTTAAACAATCAGCTTCAACAAAAATGTTTTCTAGACATTTTTTCACACTGTCTGCTTATCACTGGATGCTCTTTAAGTGGTCTGTGGCTGTCCTGTGCCCAGGAATGGTGCAGTCCACTCTGAACGAGAGAGTGCTCCAGATGAAACCTTAGCTTTCTTTTTTAAGAAAGGACCACATTACGTGCTACAGTTTGTTCTTACTTCTCGCCACCCCCACCCCCCCCAAAAGGTAAAGTTTGAGGCATTCAAGTTTTAAGGTTCTTAATGGCGGAATTTCTGACTATTGATATTTTTTTCTAAAGTAGGAAATAAAAATCAAAACTATAGCAGTTCAATAGATCACAGAAGTACTCAAAAGTTGGTGTCTCCATGACTTCATGCTGCCTGACCTCATAAGAGTCTTTGTTATTGCTTTTTGCCAGGCCTGATTGTGTCATACTTTAGTGATGGTATTTTTTACAGTTACATTCCTCTTTATATTGCAATCTCTTCAGTGGAACAATTGTGTTCTGTATCTGTGCTATGCCTAGCACAGTAGGATTACGCCCGATTTCAAGCCTTGAGAACTTATTGTACTATAGATAATGGATGAAAAGAGATTGTGCTACTTGTATGACCCAGATGCAATGTAAAAAATAACCATGGAAATGACAACAGCTCTTTCTTGTGATCTCCATTTTTCTTCTACTGTGTAAGAAAAACTCTTATTAATGAGAGTTTTAAAGGAAGAAGTATGGTGTTCTACTACTGATATTTTCATTCATAGTATTCACTGATCTGAAAAGTTTCAAAGGGTAGGTGAAGTACTGAAGCAGAGTAACACTTCCTAGAAAGGCCAAGAAACATGTTTTCCCTAAGAAGTAGCTGGGACTGCAGTTTTCACTATTATGGTATGATCCTGGTGCCCCCCTAAGTTTGTGGCTTTTTGTGGGATCATGTGCCCCATTGTGCATAATTTCACTGTGACTAGAGTCTATTGTATGCAAATGTCTGTGAATCCTTCAAACATTTCAGTGTTATTTTTCTGTTAGTGATTGCAATCTTGGACTTATGCCTGTCATCCATTATTCATTATTCAACGTGAAAAAAGTTTGGTCACAGGCAAGAAAGCAAGAACAAGAGGATTGGGTAGCATAATGTATAATTAAAATGAATAATTTCAGTCAACAAATTCAAAACCTAGTCCCTTAGCAATTCTTCTAAATAAGTCACCGGTGCTGAGAAGAGATGGCATTGCAAATTTTTAGCAAATAGAAAATCAAAAGTGAAATAAACCTCAAGATTTTTAATAAGAAATTTAACTATTTGGTTGCTCATCACCCCAGCTTTTAAGCATTTGTAATATTGAAGGTATTGCATGCTTTAGGAACAAGTTCAACAACTGGAAACATTATATTTGTTTTTCCAAAACTCTTATAAGTCTACATGAATGGATATTAACTAATTCATTAATTGCACACAATTGTACTTCTGACGGTTTTTTGCAAAGGTAGTTAAACTTGTCATTTTCAACATGTTAATGCAAGGACAACACTATTCAGTAAAATGAAAGGTGCAAGAACTTTCTGTAAGAAGGAAGAAGGAATAAGACAGTTCAGTGATTCCACTAAATAGGAACTCTTAGAAAAGATACTACCTAGGACTGAATTTTCCATTGACAAATACAAATGAAGAGAACTTACTACTTGTGAATGCTGAAGGATCATATATTAATTTCATATCTTTACTTGAATACTCAATATTAGAATTTGAAACACAAGTAGCCTGAGATGATCTATTGCTTTAAGTCATAACACTGTCACTGACAGGATGTCTTTGTATATTGACCTACTTTTATACCCTGTTACCCAGAAGCATCCCTTACTTTTAGCATACTAATGTCTTAAGCAAAATGCAGCAGCTGACATGATCTGAACAAATTTGGTAAAAACAGACTGACATCTAGCTTCCCTCAATGTTTCCTGAATGCAATTAAAATAAAAAAAAAAATTAAAAATATCAGCTTTTCTGTGACACATCAAACGTATTTCTGAGTTTTGATAATCCCAATTATGTGTGGCAGTTCACAAATTATAAATTCAGGGTATATCACAGAAAACTCAGGTAGCTGCAATGAAGGCCAAAACTTTTATGGTTAACTAGAAAAAAAGAGCCAAGGGTGATTAGCAAGGTTTGGACACGTAACTGCTAGATTTCAGTTAGGACTAATGGATCCCAAACAAAGATTTTTTGCTTAACTACTAAACTTCTTAAAATTGGAGATGCCAACTCTGCAGGAGTTTTCTTGGCAGACTTCAGGTCACTAAGTTTTGCTTTGGGTTGTGATGGGGGCAGTGATGCTCCTCTAAAGATAATTAGTCGAGGTGCAGAACACAGTTTGCATAAGGAGAGAAAGCTGTGAAATAATAGCAGTGGTTTTAGGCAGAGCTCATGAAAGTGGCTAGAAGGGAACATAGAATCATAGAATCATAGAATAGTTAGGGTTGGAAAGGACCTTAAGATCATCTAGTTCCAACCGCCCTGCCATGGGCAGGGGCACCTCACACTAAACCATGTCACCCAAGGCTCTGTCAATATAATTATAGAATAGTTAGGGTTGGAAAGGACCTTAAGATCATCTAGTTCACAGCCCCCATTTTCCTCCAGCTGATGTCATCATATCACTTAGACAACCAGTTCTTTCCACTTTTAGGTGTAAATAGGCATATAATAGTATAGTGTTTCTAGCTCTGTCTTCTTTCTCTAAGCAGTTTTCTGTAATTGCAGAATTCATGAGAATTTTGTATTTCATATGTCACACAAACAAAAACTGCAGACTTACCTGTTTGGAGATACCAATTACTGAGAAATTCTAGAAGGCCACATGAAAGGAAGAAAGAGACAGGAGGAATTGTGTGGTTAAAGCCCTGGATCGCGTTTTGTCTTTGTGATCAAAAGAAAACCCCAGAAAAGTGACAGAAATATGAGGTTTCAGTTTTTAGGGGTTTAGTTGGTTGGTTTGGTTTGGTTTGGTTTGGTTTTTGTTTGGTTTATTTTTTAAGAAATTAAACTATGACACATGCTGATGTCAAAATGTTTAACTCAGGATTTCTTGAAAAAAGGTATTTCAACTCTCTCCTCTGATTTTTGTAACCCAAATTATTTGTTAATTCAATCCTAGTAGGTTCAGTTTCTCTGATTTTTTTAAATAAATTATAAGTCCAAGCAATGTTGCCCAGCCTTTTATTTTTTTTTTTCTTCAGATCGAGACTAGTTGTTTATTTCACATGAGGTAAATCATCTAAACTTAGGACATGACCCTGTATATTTCATTGCCCTATTAGAACTGCAAACCAAATGGTGTGTCTGTGACTTCCCAAAGAATTCCTAAAGCTGCCACAAGCACATCCATGCAGGGAGAACTGCAGGGCTATAGCCTTATTTATTAAATGACATTTCAGAAGATTTTTTCTGTACTTTTGCTACTCAGCTGTTGTGTTCAGGCTCCTGAGTAAATCATAAGACAGCCCTGTGAATAGTGAAGAAAAATCTATGGTGATTTTGGTCTTTGGACATTTACAGCTATATAAGAAAGACAGAGCAAGCACTGGCTAATGAATAGAGTAGTAGTTTGCATTCATTTGCATCAGACCGTTTGTCTGCAGGGATGTAAGACAATAGGGAATCCAAATAGAAGATGAAAATATTAATAAAAAAGAACAAGGAGAATACTGAAAACTTTATATTGACCTTACCATAGTGAATTTCGGGAGCTTTCATGCTGCTTAAAATGCATCCACAGACACTTTTTAAGAGGTTTAACTAGAACATATTTTTTATTAACACATAAAAAGAACAAACTGCATAACAATATTGTTTAGAAAAGCTAAGGTGATGTCGTGTTAGTTAATTGAAATATGTTTCCCAAGTAGAAACGGCTTTAGGATGTGACCAGCCAAACCATACACATACTGATTCAGGCACAAAGATTTTATATATATATATTTATACTGAGAAAGCTTTGGTCTTGTAGTGAATGGATTTTGCTAACCCACCAGAAGATTTGTCTGGTTTCAGATAGATGCTCTTTTATCTCAAGTGTTCTATTCACAAAATGAAAATGTCTTTAAAATTTCAGTCTTTGGTTAGCAAGAAGTTTTCTCTTCATGTTTATAAATTAGCATGGCTATTCTACAATATTTCTAGTTTTAAACCAGCATCTGGCTTCACAAATTCATTGACTCTTTGAGCATGGCTAGAATAAGAGACTTGTAAAATGTGTCCTCTGAATTTGGCCTGCCTAGGTTATTGTGGTGAAGGGTGTTGCTTGTCAGTACATCCTTTCTTGATGTTCAGACACAAACATATTGTTCTTTAGGGATACTCCTAATATCAGCAATGCTGTCTTGGTGATGATTGAAAGTCAGGACCAATATTAATGCACATCTGTAGTACATAAACGCCTGACAGAATTTAATGAATATATTGTGGCTCTGAATCTTTTACCTTGACTTTGTTTTAGTTCTCATGACTTGCAATACCTCTGGAAATGCAGTAAATGGTAGGATCTTTGTTTTTTTTTTTCTGTGATACTTAAGGCACTGTTTATGTCGATTTTATTTCACTGCAGAGAGAAATCTGGGGTTCCTGCTAAGTGTAACAATCAAAGGCAAGCTAATTGCTCCAGGAAGTATGTTGAGTTGCTGAATTTTAACACTAGAGGGAAGCGCATGTAAAGACGCTAAGAACTGTGCAGCCTGCACTTGGGTAATATTTCAGATGAACGGCATTTGCTTTTACACAGATGAGGATTTGGGAGCACTAATGACGAAAGACAAAATCACACGATGTGTCAAGAAGTGGTGTGGGATTGAGGAATCCTGAATCCTGTGACCAGCCTCGTGAGTGATTTCTGTCCAGGTATTCCCCCCCGTTATTTGCTTAGACTGCTCATTCTTCCAGGGCAGCAGTTTTGACTGATTTTATAGTTGGCAGCAACATCCAATGCAGTCCCAGAAGCAAAAAGCTACAACTGTCTTGAGAATAAGTAACAATTTGAAAACAAATGAGAATAGAAACATCTATGGCTTGTCAGACGCAGTTCCTATAGCTGTCAGCATATGCAGGTGGCCTATTTTATGCACAGGTACTGAGGGAAGCCCGAAATTCAGCTCTAGAGCCTTTCTAGCAGCATTAAAAACTTCAGTGTTGTTCCAGCTCCACTTTGGTATAGGGACACTCTAGAAACCTTTGAAACAGAGGGGAAAGATTGCCAACTAAGAGTGTTGTAGGGATGTTTGTTCCATGGTAGTTGTGATGGATTAGATGTACCCTCCCCTTAACAATAAATAGAAGTATTTAACCTCCTTTCTGCGAAAAGGTTTTACCCCATAAATGTTATTCTTCACTTCTATTGGTAGATCATGAGGTGAGAATCTGTGTATAAGCAAAGGTTCCCTTGATGATCTTATGTTGACCCATGTGGACCCTGATGCAATGCCCACTTCAGCTATAGGAGAGGGTCCCATGACTTACAGAATCATAGAATCACAGAATAGTTTGAGTTGGAAGAGACCTTCAAAGCTCATTCAGTCCAATCCCCATGCAATGTGCAGGGATATCTTCAACTAAATCAGGTTGCCCTGAACCACATCCAGACTGGCTTTGAATGTCTCCAGGGTTGGTGCATCCACCACCTCTCTGGGCAGCCTGCACCAGTGTTTTACCATCTTTATGGTTAAGAATTTTTTCCTCACATCCAGCTTGAATCTTCTCTCTTTTAGTTTAAAACCATCACCCGTTGTCCTTCTGCAACAGGCCCTGCTAAAAAGTCTCTCTCCATCTTTCTTATTGGTCTCTTTCATGTACTGAAAGGCTGAAATAAGGTCTCACTGAAGCCTTCTCTTCTTCAGGCTGAACAACCCCAGTTGTCTCGGCCATTCCTACACCATTCCTCTGGTTATTTTTGTGTCTCTCCTCTGGACCCTCTCCAACAGGTCCATGTCTTTCTTATAATGAGATTTTGCTGTCTTCAGGCTGGAATATTAACATATCCTGTTCAATTCTAATACATTGGCTTCACTTTACTCTTTACATATCATGTGGGGTTCTGTTAGGAAACAAATGTGCATTGCCACAATACCATTCTGATTTGCTTTCCTAGCCCTCAAGTTTACTTCTTTTCATCTGTCCGCTCCATAACTACCCTCTGAAAAGAAAGCAAAGGGGCAGGGGCAGAAATGTACAGTATTGGGCCATTTTAGGCCCATAGACAATGCATCAGAAATCATACAACCTTAACTATTCTATGATTCAGGCACAAGTGACTGAATCAACTTTTTAACCCTACCTGCTGCAGCTTCATCTTCTTGCATGACAGCAGAGACAAGGTCTGTAATTCAAGGGCATCTGGAACTTACAATTCTCTACTGTCCTGTCATGCTGAAGAAGTTCAAAAGCTTCTTGTACAATAAATACTTTTTAGTTCTCTTGAAGGCCATTTGGTCTCATATTTTTTTTCATTTCTTTTTTTTAATATCCCACAGAGGCAGTTTTTCTCTATTTTTCTACTGCCTGCAGATCCCCCTCAGCACTGCAGTGGTGAATAGCTGTGGTAAATACTAGGATTATTATTTATCTGAATGAGAAAGCCAAGTGGGTGATAATTTCAGCAACCCAAATTAGAGAGAAAACTGAACACCATTTTAATGGAAACAGTTTTCACATCCGTATTGTGGACACTAAATACTTGCACATGTCTAAAGGATTATTACTTTAACTGCTCATGAATTGTAGTTTAGCCAGAAAGTGCGAAGTGTGACCATTTCCTCTTTTTTAAGGTCTAAAAGATTTTATGTGTCAAAGCAAATTTTGCTTCTAAGAGTTACAACCATAAATGTATTGGCCTCAAATAGCCGAGAGCAGAAAATGCAAAAATCAAAACATGGGCATCCACTTAAAAACCAAATGCATGCAGCTGCATACTTAAATTGAAAAGATGAGGAACCTGCTAAAGGAGCCCCTCTTCAAATCTATTTTTGGCCACAGGTACCAACACTAGTGCAGAACAAACCATGAACGACTTCTTTCCTCTGTCCTAGCCCTGATGTATCATAGGTGGTCTTCAACTTTCTAGCAGTTTCTCTCAGAGCCGGTTTTGCCAGGCAGGTTTTACAGGCTGCAGTTTCTTTCTCCTACACCTGACATCTTTTTCTTATCCTTTTATGTATACCTAAAAACATGATAATGTCTGGCAGGAGAGAGGTCAGCTAACAGGTAAATCAGTGCAACCGGGAAGAGGCAGGCAAGATGAAGGGAGGATTTTCCTCCCTTTATGTAAATTAATTCCTACTTTTTACTTTATTTATTCTATAAAAATTTTTGAAGGTTCCTATAGTCATGGAGGCTCCCTCTTCTCTTCTGACTTTTTGTGTCATGGTGTGCTATTGACCTTCCTAATGATGCCTCTTCAGAGATACAGAGAAAGATTGCTCTCACCCTGCATATCCTCTCCCTTGAAGGTAAAGGTACTCACATGGAACTGGAGACATGTGGACATAGTTATCCTCAGACTAAAAAGACTCTTTCTCTGGAGAGATTTCAAGCAATGTGTCTTTCGAGCTCTGTCAACATTCCCTTTGCTCTTTTCCAGTTACTGTTGTAATAGAACACTTTGAATAGGATGATGGTCTAAGATACATAACATTTCCATTTGAGCCACTTGTACTCGCAGTGACAGTAGTAGGTTGCAAATCTAAACAGAAGTACTTACATAGAAATATTTAGGTTGGAAAAGACCTTTAAGATCATCAAGTCCAACCATAAACCTAACACTGCCAAGTCCACCACTAAACCATGCTCCTAAGCACCACACATACAAGGCCGACTAGACCTTCTGCAGTTAATTTTTTCTCTGTTAACTGGGCAAGAATTTCAACAGTTATTTGAGGAGGGCTGGAAAACAGCTCCCCCACTTCCCCTCATTCAGGCCAACGTGAACCCGTATTGAAAGCTGAGACACGAACTATTCAAATGGAATCCTACCCCTAATTTTCTCTTCCTGACTTAAAGATCAAAGATAGAAATGGCACTGCAGGCAACAGGGTCATCTTCTGTTGGCTCATGTCCTGACAGAATATGCCAGCTGGTGCTGTTTGGTGTACCAGCTCAGTCACAGATGTATGGAACAAGGTGCATGCACTGTATGAAGTGCCATGGTTTCACAGAATAGAGTATCTTCCCGGAACACAAGGAAAATATTATGTTATATAACTGGCCCAGTTCTTTGTTGTTCTAGTGTTAAGGAAAGCTCTTTAATGTAGGGAGATCTAAGAAAGCTCTTTAATGTAGGGAGATCTAAGAAACTTATTTTGGCTGGACTTCTAGCAAAAAAAAAAAACCACCACCAAAATAAAACAAACCACAAACCAACGACAAAACCCCAAACAAACAAAAAATGGGCAAAGCAATTCCTGCTTTCTTCTACCAGCTAGTATTCAAGCTGCAGCCTTATTCAGCCCAGCTGGTAACATTTCTTTCAGCCAGAATAACCTGACTGTCTAGTGCTGAGCACTTGGATTTCAATGCACAGCTTTTGATACAGCCCTGTTTGAGTAATGAGATAGCTCCTGGGAAACACATACACTTTTTGTATCAGAGGGAACATCTGTAGATAACCCCTTCAAGTAAAAATGTTTTTTAGCCACCTTAGCAGGCAAATAAACTATATGAACTGTATAATAGTCTGACAGATGTGTGCAGTTGTGATGAATTGGTGCTGCACCTGATTCAGCTGTAGAACATAACCTCAGCAGCTGCTAGACTTCAGATTTATCAAGAAGAAAATCCCTTAGAGACAAAGCAAAAATTGATTTTATGAAGTGCATAGCACTGAGAGTTTATTTTAATCACCATTTCTGTCCTTTCTGTGTGTTGTTCCATTTTTTTCCTCATCCCTTATAAATACTCTAGTGATTGGTAGTAATACTGGATTCTGATGAATGTTTCTATCTAGCTATAAATTGAATTATTTTAGTAGATTAATTTCTAACCTACTGATTATGGGTGCAAGTAGGTGAAACTGTTTGATCATCCACATTTTTAGCTGTACTCTAGTATGCTTGATCAGAAATTATTAGGGTACAACAGCTGATAGGTGTGAAAAGGGAGGCCAGACTGTCAAACTGGTGAGTTTCATTCTTTAAATGTTGAAATAACTTCAGATAATGAAAAAAAATAAATTAAAAAAGTGAATCCATAAGATGGCATTTTTCTACTCTGTAATGAAATAATCAGCTATGATTCTTTGATGCCCAAGATCTGATATATCATTACATTGGCATTAGGAAAAATTCCTTTAGTCTGGCTATTCTGTTTTCTTCTGCTGTTCTTAGAGCAGGCCTGAACTTTGCTTTTGATTTTTCTGAAACCTAATATGGGTTGTATCTGTAGATACTTACACTTGATCAGAATCTTTTCTTTCCTTTTATCATTTACCGACGTAGAATTAGCGTAATTAGATGAAAATCAGGGAAACTAGATGTAACCCCCCAAAACCACTGTTCAGCTTTGTGTTTAGTCTTGAGTGTATTTTGGTTGAGGAGAGTACATTTACTGAGGCTAGGATGAGACCTTCAGAACCAGCTTTCTGCGAAAATAGGGTCTGGGGAGGGTGGTGTAATTTTCTTGCTCAAGCAGGGAAATGATCACGAGGCTGAGCAGAGAGTCTTGGTGACAGCAAGTGGTTAACCCAAGCCACCTTATTTTCTCAGGTGAATTATGCTGAAGAATAAACTCACCAAGATGTCCTGTGTGTGGTGAAAAGGGAAAGGCAGAGAGTGAAAAAGAGCAAGGCTGAACTTGAGAAGGATGGAGCAGAACAGTAAAAGACCTGGAAGTGAAGTAGAATAGAAAGTAAGTGATATTACTGGATCCAAGACCACCGGCAAAAGAAGTTTTGATGAGTAGAAGATGAGAGGAAGGCCAAAAATATTAATCATGGTGACAGTTTGAATCATATTTTCAGATTATGTTCCTGCACTTTCTCACAGTCTGATTTCTTTCTGAGCTGCCTTTTCTCTTTCCTCCTCTCTTGCTTTCAAATAAGCTCAGTTGAAAGAGTTGAGAATGAGGAGTCAGTGAGATGAAACTGGAAGAACTGTGAAGCTACAGCCAGTAAAAGTATAAATGAAAAACTATATGCCAGCACAGTATATATAATATCCTCAAGGAAGTTGTACATTAATACAGAAAGATCAGCATCTGCAGAATAGTTTTCTGCACATTTATCTCAATTCTTTATAATATTTTTCTATTCTGCTGCTCACAAGAAATGAGCTTCAGTAACTGCAACTTTTGCTGTGGAAGGGTTTTTAAGTAGTCATTCTTTGAAAAGGGGAAATAGTACTGACAAAGAATAAATCTTAGTGATTGTGGTTCATGCAACAACTGACATCCGTAATACCTCAAAGCTCCACAAAACTTTTAATAGGTCTTTGTAGTGTTCTGCTTGTCAAAGTATTCTCCATAGTGAAACTAAGCTAAGACGATTATACCATTGACACTCCTTAGACAAAGCGACCTCTGATCTATTTTTATCTTTCAACAGATTTTGTTTATTTTATAAAGAACTCACTTAGGTGTATGATATAAAATTGGCAATAGAGATTTCCCAGTATAGAAAAATTAAACATCTTTGAGTTAATTCTGAAATTTATTCATTCATTCCTGCAGAAGTAATACACTGGATGTAAAGAATAAGTTATGGCATTTGGAATTATTTGAATTGCTATTCTCCACAGAATCAAATATTTTGTGCAGTATATCATTAATTTAAATGTAGCCATGGCAAGTACTACTGAAATATATTCATGAACATATAGAAATATAAAAAATGGCTAGATCATGAAGCCTGAAAAACAGGAATTACTTCCAACTCCTAATACTAATTAGATATAGGCTTAATTGATTTAAATGACACATGGAATTCAGCTAGAATTCACCTAGATCCTCTTTATAATCATAGCCAAGAGAAAGTATCCAAGCGAAAAGCCTTTTTTTTTAACTGCTGCTCTCCCTCATTAATTACAGTGGGAGCAGTGTATCTTGCTCAGATTAAATGAATTGGTTGGTAGGTCCGAATGGTACATGAACTTAAGAAAAATGAACATGTTGAATACCTACCAGAAATTAGCTTAAACAAAAGATTTAGATGTGTTAGTCCAAGACAGTGAGATAATACCTCAGAAGGAGTTATATGATCCTTCGATCCTGGTTTAACCAGGATTACAAAAGTTTGGCATTTAATCAGGAGAGGTCACTCTGAATTCAGTTAGGTACTTGTGAAAATGTTTGCAGAACAGATGTGTGACAGAATAAGTGTCAGCAAGGGTATAATGTGGGGAATGAGGTCAGTTGTCTTGGGCTCTCACTTAAGCCTAATTTACAGTAGAATGACTTGAGGCAGGACTGAAAGAAAAATCAAGGACTTCACTTTGCAAGGCACAATTGCTTTAGAATCAGACTGCATGTATCACTGCCAGAGAGGTTTCTGAGGGCTTCCAACCTTCCCATCCTTTTCCTGGTGACATCTTTAGCTGCAGGTGACTAAATGATGAAAGGGATAAACTCTCCAGCATCTTAAACTGGAAAATATTTTATCTCCTCATCTCCCCTTTCCCAGAGAGGGCACACTGGGCAACTTCTTTTTGATATTAGACTATTTAGGTCCAAAAATCAACTATGCAACAGGCCACCCAGCCAGCAAACCTGCTTACACAAAACAAAGCTTTGGTCAAGAAAATACAGAGCTGAGCTGTTGCCAAATGATATTGGGAAATGTTCTTAGGTGCTCTTCTTATGTAGGTCAACTAGTATTAAACCCTAAAATGAAATATATGCAATTTTACAAGTAGAGGAAAAACTTAATCCAATCAATTTTCCTTACCCCCCCCAAAAAAAAAACAAACAAACAAACAAAAAGAGGGAAATGGGCACTAAATAGAACTTTGCACAGTAATAGCTGCAGGGTACAAAGATTGATTGCCCTCTCAGTAATCAAAATCACATAATAAGCTTTCAGTCACCACAAATGCAATTATTCAGACTTCAGAAAGTGCACATTAAAGGCCTGATGAAGATTTTAGGTGACAATTGAATACAGTGCTAAGGATCTTTTCCACCCAGAACGGATGAATTAAAGATCTTTGAATAGTTATTTTCTCTTCACCAGTGAAATGAAATAATAAATTAAATTTCATTTAGTTTCAATGAATTTTATATTTTGGTTTTATCTTTGCCAAACCAGAAAAAAAAAAAAAAAGGAAACAAAAATAGTCACATATTTACAGAAGCATTACATTAAACATGAACAGAATATTTGATTATCACTTTAGGACAAAAAATGAAATGAAGAGCAAGATTTAATGGTAGTTTGACCTTCTTTTATCCAGTTTCTAGGGGTTAGCAAAATCCTCAGGAAGGCCATAAGCTCATGCTCATTTCTGTGAGCAGATTTGAACAAATACATATCAGGAAGCTTCCCTAAATACATATCGTGCTGGTATAAATACCATCATCCTACAGTGAGATGTCCTTATTATGTCTTGTTGGTCATATATGCTGTTTTATATTAATTTTGAAAGACTCACTGGAGCAGGGACTGGAATGAAAATGTCCGACATCCTATGAGAATGTCCAGAAGATCAAGTCAGGTAGTGAAATAATTCACTCCTTCACATGATGGTTCAATGAATTTTAAGTAGTTTATGCTGAGCACAGCAGCTCTAACATACTGATTGAACTTTATTGGTGCCTGTCAGATATGAGGACAGATCCCTTCACTAAAAAAAGGTTTGATCCCTGGTCTCTCCTGGGGTGAAAAAGTGCCTAGGCTAGTGGATAAAAAGGAATGGTAGTAACACCATTCCCTCAGATACATTTGTTTGGCTACAAATACTTGGAGAAATTGGACAAAGTTAATGAAGAATTTCTAGTTGGAAAAAACATTTTTTTTCAGTGCAGATTTAGCCACAAAAAATTAAAAGCAATCAGGAAACACTAAATTGAATACAGTATCTCTGTTTTTGTCTGTGTTAAAAAGTGTTTCGTTTTGGGGTACATCTTGTTAAATGATTCACATCATTCCATATGAGTCTTCCTCTCTTCACTGTTAAAGATCACTCCTTCAGTGTTGTGCAACATCAGTACACTGTATCAGCAATTATTTTCTGTATGACTCCAGACCAGCAATGAAAATGTCTATATTTGTTAAACAGTGCAGGACCAAATACTGTCCCATGCAGAACTCCTGAGACATACACTTCTATGAAGTATACCTCAATATGCTTTAGATTCCTATGCCTGAATTCTATTTAAAATTTTGTTGGTGGCCTAAAAACTGTCTTCCAAGTGGATAAATCCCCATAAGACAAACCTTTCTCACTGGGACCTGACCAGCAGAGCTTGCTAGACACCTAAATACAGAGAAAAAGGATGAGAATCTACTCAACTATGTTAGAAAAGTGGCTCCTGCATTTAATTTCTGGACCATATGGATGAAGCAGTAGGAGAGAAGCTGTGCTGCTGTTAACCATGCCGTGACACTTTTTCCTTTCTGACTCCATTACTGTCACTTCGGTCTCAGCAATCACAAAATTGTATGGGGCAGGGAGGAACTTCACACACTTGCTATTCTAACTAGTTCTATTGCTGTTGATCTACCAGAGTGCAGAAGGGAGAAAGTAGAGGCCATTTCAATTCTTTGTTCTGGTACATGGCAACCCCCTGCAGCATTATTCAGTTTTCTTGTAAAGGTGCTTTCTTCTGGTGCTGGGCAGAGGAAGGCTCATCCTTCTGACATGTCTGCATGGTGTCACTGAAAACCAGAAGAGTCCACATAAGAGACAAGGCTGTTCTTAAGTTACAGTGTGAGATTTCTCTGTTTCCTGTTGGTTTTTATTATTTTTTTTTTTAAATGCCTTGGGGTTTGCAACACAACTGTGAAATCCCAGAGACTCACAAGACCTGTGAGAATGTATCCAAACTGACAGGAGAGACGGCACTGCCCTCTGGGACTTCCTAGCTTTGCTGTACACATTACAGTGTAAATTATGGGTAAACAAGAGAGAGCTTTTAGATTTTAGAGTTTGGTAGGGCCAGTGGGAACTCTCATCATGTTCTGACGTGCCATAAGAAGCGAGTTACCTGATTACTTCAGGAGTTTTACTATTTGATGAAGCAGCAGAGAACCCAGCTACCAAGGCAGAAATTACTCAAAAGAAGGAAAAGCTCATTTCCACTGATTTTCCATATCACATTCACTGAATGACAATGAAGGAACCAGCAAGGCATGTGTTGGATGTCTGTCCAAAGTACATGTTCCATGTGCTTTCACTGAGGTTATTATGAGAACTTTTCATTTTTTATATTTTCATGAGCTGTTGTTGCTAATAAAGAAAAAAGCACTAATGTCAGAGAGTTTCTGCCACAGGCAGGTTTCTTTTTGTAATGCATTTCTTCAAATTCTAGAAGATGACAGTTTTCATTGTTTAAAGAACAAGTGTCAATGTAAGAAATTGAAAAGGAAAATACGATTATACTGATTTTAACCACCTTTTGACATGTATTTCTGTACTGATTAGATCCGCAGGGATATACATCCCTCCCTCACACTTTTCAGTCTCAGAACTGGCAGGTAACAGATCCTGGATGTTACTGTCTCCTTTTGGTATCTGGATTGCATCCTGTTTCTCTGTGCAGCTACTTGATCCACAGGACAGCAGAAAGGAATGCTGCCACCCTCCTCTCACCACCATCCCCCATGCTGAGAGCCTGTGGATGTCAGCCATCTGTCTGTCCCCCACAGCAAACTGGATTCTGCAGCCCAAAGTGCTCTGAGGTGGTCAGGACTGCTGAACTGTCGTGGTTTAAGCTCAGCCGTAGATCATGCAGTTTCTCTTTCATTCCCCCCCTTTCTTTCCCCCACTCCTGGAGGGATGGGGAAGAGAATCGAAAGAATCTAACTCCCATGGGTTGAGGTAAGAGCAGTCCAGTAACTAAGGTATAACACAAACCACTGCTGCTACCACCAATAATAATAATGATAAGGGAAATAACAAGGGAAGAGAATACAACCACTCACCACCTGGCGACAGATACCCAGCCCAACCCAGCAGCGAACTAGCCCTTCCGGGTAACTGCCCCCAGTTCTACATCCTGGGCATGATGTGCTGCGGTATGGAGTACCTGCCAAAGTATAAAGGTGGTGACCACACTGGGAACATAAGCCAGATCAGTTTTGTGATCAATGATTCTATTGTATTACAAGTCATTACCATAAAGTAAAATGAGACAAGAACCTTAGCCCAAGCCCCCCACCTGATAAACACTAACACAGCAAAAACCGGCTGTAAGTAAGGTACGACATGCTGAAACTGTGAGATGAGAAGCAACAACTTTGAGAGCCAATCAGCATTGTGACGGAGCAACTATTAGTCTGAAACAGTGAATGCTTATCACAAATACGATTAGACACACTCCAGTCAGACCTGTTGTTATCTCAACCCTTCGTGCCCCAGGTTGGCCCCTTGTCCCTGGTGCCCAAAGAGGGGGAGTGAGCGAGGGCTGCATGGCTGAATTGCCAACTGGGCTTAAACCATGCCCTCAGCAGCAAGCTGCAGGCAGAAGGCTTCAGTCCCCCAAATTGGTCCCAAAAAGAATGTACTTTAGACAAACTATTTGGTGCAAAGATATATTGCATGGTTCAGGTTACTGTCTCAAAATAAAACAAGTGGAGACAAGGGACTATACATGAATCATATACCAGTGCAGACCAGTGTGGTAGAAGACAAGTTTGGATGCAACAGAACCAAGGAAAACAGCTGTTTTGGAGCCAAGGAAGGACATCATTATGATGAGATTGTTGATTATATTAATAAAAGGAACAAGGAGTCCACTCATGGGCTGCAATGAGATGTGTCATGCTGGTCCTGCCTCTGAGGCTGCAGGAACAAGGAATGGGTCCTCTCTGCATTTCAGATGTCCACAGAGTCAGGGAACACAGGAGGGAAAGTGCCACTGACTTTAGCCAGGAAGACCTTTATGAAAATCAATCACACTATAGATTTCATAATTAACCCTCTGACTAGGAGGGGAAAGTGTCCAGCCATGACTTGGCCCCAGGTCCATCTACCCTTGACCCTGCCTTATCTGTGCTCCGAGCATGCGCTGCCTGGCCAAGAAACTGATGAATACACATCCCTAACCAGCCTGGTTGGGCTCCCCTCCCTTCTGCTGCCCTCTTGGTTGTACGTGATGTGCCATTGACAAGAAAATGGTACTTCCGTTGATGCCTTACCTGCTTTAGGGTCTGCCTCCTCACACTGCTCACACCTCAGTGCAGAACAGACCTAATTTTTTTTTGGTGTTTCAAATGGACAAATAGCTAGGGCTTGGGCCACCACATATAAATGCTTTCACATTGTATATAATATATTGTTTTATCATTGGGGATTTCTTAGTAGAACCAAACCGGACAACAGTATTTGTCATGGGTAAGAATAATTGACTGCACTAGGACCAGTCATGGAAGTTTTCACATTAGAGCTTGGACAGTTTTCAAGGTCTGGTTATGCAGCACTCTCTGCATAGTATATGCTGTCATCTATTACAAAAAACAGCCAATCCATGGGGATAACACTCGCTGCTACTTTTTAAAGATCGGGAAAGAGAGATTGACATAATGTTTTGAAGCAAAACCAACAATTTCTAATGCATTACCTAAGAAGTACGGTGCCAAGCATACAACTTCTTACCTCTATTTCAAACCAATAACAGTGTTGCTATTTGTATAATCAAGAAATAAAGGAAAAGAAGTCACAGAAAATCAGACACTAGCAAAAATTGTAAAAATTATTGTGCTTCACATAAGGTAAATTCTGTCTGTTCTGAGCAATAAAGTCCCATTTTCAATTGAATTATAGTATTTTACAAATGCCATAAATGTGAATACGCTGAAAGCAGGAAGTTTAAAATACTGTTGTGTGCTTAAGTGATAAACAATTGCGGCAAACCTGCCGAGGTCCAGCACTTCAGAGTAGCTGGATAATATTGAGCAAAGCCAAAGCAATAACGCTAAATGCTCTGTCTTGATACTTCAAACTTTATATGCATTTATGTCAACACACAGAGAACAGCACCTCATCCATAATAATGAATTAGAGAATATGGGAAACCTACACTGGATACAAGTGATGTTTTAAAACAATCATAAAAATGAGGTCCTAAACGAAATCCTGTCTGTCCGTAGAGACAGAAGAGATGACAACTTTTATAGGATTACTAAATTAATAGGTGATTCAAATTTTTTTCATTGTTGTTTTATTCTCACTTGCTATCTTTCTCTTTTACTATCAGTAGGCAGCCAGGCCAGGGAGAGAAGGTGTTCTTCACATGGAATTGAGCTGAGCTGTGAAAGCATTGTGTAAATCTGGGCACTTGCTTCTTTCCTACATCAATGAGCTTGAGACAGCTGGTAATTTTCCCTAGTTTCACAGAAAGTGGGATTTTTTTTCTCTTGGATTACCTTTAAAGAAAAGAAACGGGGTTTATTTTAGATAAACTTAGCTTCCATACAATTCAGTGGGGAGAAATCTCTAAAGCCATTCCTTAGTAATGATAGCATGGCATTGTACAGTATTGTCTTCTTCCACAGAAAGCAGTACAAGTCTCAACTTCGTAGTAGCCAGGCGGGTGAAAGCAATATTTGTTGAGACAAAGAGCTGAAAACATGAGCTGAATTCATCTATGCTTTTTGGCAGCCGATTAATCCAGTCAACTCAGCTTTGCTAACATACCATGATCTGAGCAGACAGGTAAAAATTGTTTGGCACATTTGCTTAGGATCGATCAACCCTACTGGTAAAGCACATGTTTATTTTGCATGAGAAAATAACAGCCTTGATGGATTAGCTGAAAGCAGACTTCAGGCAGTGTCCTCTAAAGGACTTCAGGTCAGATTATAGGTGTTCCCAAACACTGTGCTAGGCAAGGTCTTTTTTGAAAGGCTCCATAGGGGATGTCACAGAAGTTAAATAATATAATATAAATAATATTACAAAGTCCAGTTACAATATAGGCAGAACCCCTCAGCATCAGTGCTATTACAACTTGATTGCTAATTATCTATTTTATGGGCTTGCTATGATCATGATGTGGCACATAGGTCTTCAGGTCCTTGGTCTATACCCACTGTACCTGTTGCTCATTGCACAGTCGCCAGCGTTCTGGGACCTGATTATGCTCATGTTATCTGTCAAATGGAAATAGCTGCATTTACCCTCTTGCCTGCTAGGTATTATGAAGATTAATGGATGTCTAGGCAGTGCTTTCAACATACAAGCCTGCTAGGAGTTATTACTGTTGCCCATTTTGAATGCCCGATATATAATACACTGGTTCCAGGTAACAAACACATTTTTATTTTTCATGTTGCTGTCTCCCTTCCAGATGTTCCAAAATTTGGATCATGCAGTAATATAGAAAATCTCATGTGCTACTGGCTGTCCAATAAATTGAAGGTATTTCTTCTGTCAGCGGTCAAAGTTATACAAGGGCTTTTTGTCATGTAGGCAGAACTGCCTTTCTTTGAAAACCCAAATTTCCTAATGGGTTGAGGGAATTTTATTAAAACTTTACACGAAGAAGGAAATGTTTGAATGTCTTTCCTCCGTTGTGATTTTAAATTAAAGACATTTTAAAGTATAAAATGAAACCGATAATTTCGATGGAGAAGTACTGGGAAGTGGCTGCTCTTGAGAAAGGTAAGTTGTAGTCTTTTCTAAGAAAAACGTAAAGGGAAGAAAAAAAGGACATTAACCATGGAGCTCATGTTACACAGAGAAGTGTCTTTCAGTGAGAGATGACCAGTTTAAAGACAGCTTTTAGGGAGGCTCGTATAGAAAAGTACAATGGACAAAAAAGCAAGAACATTAGCCTAGAAGGGTTTCACTTTCACTTGATTTGCTCTTAAGCTATTGAATCTTCATAGTAATGGAGGTGATTAGAAAAAAGAAAAGAGGTTTTATTTTTTTTTTTCTGTTATGTGAATAATGATCTTTAGCATAGTGCTCAGTTGCTTACTAATCTTCAGTGACTACAGCAGATTAAAGCAGCTTTTGGAATTGCATATGTGGTTGTGGTGGTCTGTTAGACAAGGAATAGCTTTGGAAGAGTCCTTGCCATTGAATCCTCCCTTTATCACCAGTAGCAACCTCGCATGCATCATTTGGCTTTTAATGTAAAAATATATCAGACCAGGGTCTGTGATAAATACAAGCAAAGGTCTATCTTGACACACTCCTCTCTGAAAATAGCTAAAAACAGGTGACCAAGGAGGAATATAGACCAGGAGAGGCATATAGTGATGCTTTTCAGGATAGTCTCCAAGGACCAGGGACCTGTCCTTAAGGTATTTCTAAGACAACATTTTTAGAATTGTTTTTAGTAGATGTGAGCTGAATCCATGTGGCCATGTCTGCAAGCCCTGGATGCACTGCATTAACCTTGTCTTGACTTAGTCCTGACATCTCTGAGTAAATGTTTATTCAGTGGTCATCTACTTGCAATATGACATAATATACAGGATTCTTTGAATTTGCTGATTCTGTAATGATAATTCAGCGTTAAACATTCATGAAAGTTCTAGATAGATCACAGCAGGGCCACATCATTAATGAAAAGGTATGCTGATGTATGCTTGGCATCTCAAAAATGAGGAAACTTCTGAAAAGTATTGAAAAATAAGTACAGTAGAAGAAAAATAGATTATCAGAATAGGTTTAAACTTATTTATTTATTTATTGGTATAACCAAAAGGAACATATTTTGATCAGTTCCCTATCCATTTCTCTAACGTGTTGTCATTTACTCTCTGACTTTGTAAAAGAGCTGTCTTGAAAACTTTGATCAAAGTAATTATCACTAATATAAAAATTCAGAAGTATTTTCCTTTATTATGTGTCCCCATAACTCTTTTGGATCCTCAGCTTCCACAGGGTAGTAAAAATAAACATTCAGTAGTAAACATCAACAATAAAATATTGTTGTTTTCTTCTGCTTTGCATATTAATCTCCTCATGACGGATTCAGTGCTGTTTCTACTGCAGCTAACAGCAGGATTGGTCCCAGAAGGTTTAATTTACTTTTTCTTTTCTTGTTATTTAGTTTTGTGACCCAAGTACAACTCTGGAAATGGGACTACTGAAGAAAACAAATATTGCATTTTAGATAAATTTATTCTCTATCCAGCTCATGTAAAACTAAACTGTCAAGGTCAAGTAAATTGTAAACAATCTATGTTCTCGGTAATGGACATAAAATGCTATTTATCAGTCTCTGTGCTTCCAAAATGAGGTGCAATGTCAAAAAGGGTGTAAATATTGCTATTTGTAGTGCCATTAAAATGTAAATTAAGGAATCAATCATAGTTTGTTGTACAATTCATAACTTAGATGAAGCTTGTGGTACTGTTTGAATGCTGCAGATTCAAGTTTGACAGTCTGAAGATGACAACACATTTTTTATCAAATATTGTTAGGCCATGATGCTATAAGTGAAATTTACAAAGCATATTTTAAAGTGTGATAAAATGCAGATGTGCCCTAGATAGTCACTAATCTCTTATTTAGGCATTAAATAAAGTCATGGCCATTTGGGATAGTTTCTTTTATAGTTCCATCTTCATAATATCTCAGGACTTCCTAGTTGTTGATTAAGCAACATGACAAGCATCTGTTTCATGTGGTTAATTCTCTTCCTCATCCTCCCTACCCATTTTCACTTATTGTTTATGCCATTCTCTTCCCTGGCATGACAGGACCGTGAGTCAGCTACAGCTTTGATGAGGTAGGCAAGACCTTGCTGCAAACTGTTCCAAGAAGGTCACGAATTTTCAAACAAAGAAATCAGCTTTAATCAGAATATGAAGAATTAGCTTCCAAAACAGAAAAAACCTAATGTAGCTAGGAAAGATACAGTAGCAAACAAGGGCTAATTGATATCTTCTCCTGCCCACTCAATTCTTTCAGAAAGATCTTTCTGTGTTTACCCTTAGCTACCTCAATGAATTCTGAGTTGCAGCAAATTGCCCAGTCATCTTTGGCTGACAGTCATCAAACTCCTGCCCCTCTGAGACCTATCTGTTCTTTCTTGTCCTTACAGGAACATTTGCGTTCCTCTCCTTGAGCTCCAGCTCACAGCCCTGTGTACTGTCTTTCTCCTTCCTTGGCCCATCACTCATGGCAGTCTCTCAAAGCTACTAACCTTCAGGCATGTCTGTTTGCCTCCATAAGAAGCAACAAGCCTTTGCTCTTTCCAGGTGCTGCTTTTCACATACTCACTCTTTTAGCAAACTATAACTTAGCCAAAGAACAAATAATTCAAATAAATCATATGCTGCTTAAATATATTCCTTATGGTTCCTTTATTAATTTCTGTATTTGCCAGATTAAATAATATTTACAGAACATTAAAATATTTGCTGAAATCCAGATAAATGAGATATACTTCACTTAGTTTTGCCAAATACCATGTCCTGGGTTCAGCAGCAGCAGTCATTTTTTCTCCTCCTTAGTAGCTGGTTCAGTGCTGTGTTTTGACTTTCTGCCTGGGAACAGAGCTGATAACACTGATATTTTAGTCTGGAAAAGAACTTTCTGAGCCTCATGCTCTGCCAGGGAAGAGGGGAAGCCAAGAGGAAGCAGAGACAGAACACCTGACCCAAACTAACCAAAGAGGTATTTCATACCACAGCACATCATGCCCAGGATGCAATTTAGAGTTACCAGGAAGGGCAATGTCCTGGGTTCAGCAGTAGCAGTCATGTTTCTCCTTGTTGGTAGCTGGTGCAGTGCAGTGTTTTGACTTTCGGCTCGGGAACAGAGCTGATAACAAGGATGTTTTGGTTTGGCCAAGGACTTTGTGAGCCTCATGCTCTGCCAGGGAGGAGGGGAAGCCGGGAGGAAGCAGAGACAGGACACCTGACCCAAACTGACCAAAGAGGTATTCCATACCACAGCACGTCATGCCCAGGATGTAACTGGGAGTTAGCCGGAAGGGCTGGGAGACGGCAGGGTTGGAGGAGGTATCAGTCAGTGCTTGGTCGGGCTGAGGGGGGCAAGTTATCAGTTGGCTGGTGGTGAGGTGTTGTATTCTCTTCCCTTATTTCCTTTATCATTGTTATTACTGGTAGTAGCAGTAGTGATTTGTGTTATACCTTAGTTACTAAACTGTTCTTATCTCAACCTGTGGGAGTTGCATTCTTTTCGATTCTCCTCTCCGTCCCTCCAAGAGCAGGGGGAGGGCAAGAAAGGGGGGGAAGTGAGCGAACGAATTACCTGACTGGGTTTAAACCACGACAGGCAAGGGCTGCGGGATTGGACTAGGTATCGGGTCAGTGCTCGGTCGGGTGCGGTGGGACGAATTATTGGTCCGCTACTGCTGAGGTGTTGTATTCTCTTCCCTTGTTATTTCCTTTATCATTATTATTATTGGTGGCAGCAGTAGTGATTGGTATTATACCTTATTGTATTATACCTTAGTTGCTAAACTGTTCTTATCTCAACCCGGGGGAGTTGCATTCTTTTCAGTTCACTTCTCTGTCCCTCTGTGAGTAGGGGGAGGGCAAAAAGCGGGGGGGAGTGACTGAACGAGTTACCTGAGTGGGTTTAAACCACGACGGTTACTTTTGGTGCCCAACGTGGGGCACTAAGGGTTGAAATAATGACAGATCTGACCGGGTTAATAGTCATGTGTCACAATGCTGACTCACTGGCTCTCAAAGTTGTTGCTCTTGATCTCACAGTTTCAGAATGTTGTACCTTACTTAGAGCTGGTATTTGCTGTGTGTTTATCGGCTGGGGGCCTTGGGCTAAGGTTCTTGTTTCACTGTACTTTATGGCAATGACTTGTAACATGGGTGGGCTCCAGCAGCAGGGCGGGACGGACGTGGCCGTGGACTTGTACCTGGCCGTCCGGCTGCTCTTCACCGTCCTGGCCCTCGTCCTCGCCTCTGTCTTTGTGAGGCTGGGGGGAGCCAAGGGGGAGTGGCCCCGGGAGCCGGCGGCTGCCGAAGCAGCCCAGGAGAGCGGCCCCGGGCACCAAGCAACTGTGGGAGTGGGACTGGAGGCCGCGAGGGGACGGCTGCTGGTGGAGGAGGTCGGGGTGGTCGAGGAGCAGAAGGAGGCGGCTGCAGAGCAGCGGGAGAAGGCGGCGGAGGAGCCAAGCCCCGTGGCCGAGCCCAGCCCTGCCATGGCCGAGAGCATCCCCCGGCAGCCACCTGCCGAGTCCCATGAGCCCAATCCCCAGGAGGATGCAGGAGAGCACGCAGCATTTCCCAGCAAGGCAGAGGAGGAAGAGCTGGACTCAGAAAAAGAGCAACTGGTGGTGGGAGAGCCGGCAAGCACAGCAGCTACACCAGCCCCAGTGACAAGTACAGCAGCATCAACTGAGAGTTCTGAAGGTTTTGAATGGCCTTTGGGTGTCCTTGGGACCTGCCTGCTGATTGTGATGGGGATCAGCATGTTGGCATACACAGAGTGTGTTTTACCCACGACTATTTTGTCTGATCTCAAAAGCTGAGCAGAGTCTGGTTTGGGTCTTGTCTAGGGTTAGACAACGACATAGGAGGACCAGGATATTTTCCCCAAGGCTGGACAGTCATGAGTGGCAGGGTGTGTGGGACAGTATGGGCAAATATCTAGTCCACTGGGCCCCTCCAGTGCTTTGGAAGCATCGGAGATGGAAGGCAGCTGTATGGAGTCCCCAGTGTCAGGTTGGGGAACAGAAACTGCTTAAGAGATGAGTTAATTATTTTGAGCCAGGTGGGCCCATGACACTTCAGACCAACAGAGCAGAGATGCAACATAGAGATGGACTCATGCTCTAGTGGTGGGCTTAGCAATGGACACTATTGTCCAGGTTATTCATGAGTGTGAACTCTGCACGCAACCTCTCCTGGTCTGAAAGACTGTTACAAGAGATGAAGCCTGACATCATGGACCAGATAGACTCAGCAGCTTTATAGGGACTGGTCCATGAACTAAGATAAGAGTACACTGAGATAAGAGATGGTATACTGAAAATGTGGGATCTGAGCATGACACGAATGTTATGGAATAAGGCGTGGATACTGTACTGGGTTCAGCAGTAGCAGTCATTTTTTCTTCTTCTTAGTAGCTGGTGCAGTGCTGTCTTTTGACTTTCGGCCTGGGAACAGAGCTGGTAACACTGATGTTTTGGTCTGACCGAGGACTTTCTGAACCTCATGCTCTGCCAGGGCGGAGGGGAAGCCTGAAGGAAGGAGAGGCACGACAACTAGCCAAAGAGGTATTCCATACCACAGCACATCATGCCCAGGACGCAACTTAGAGTTACCAGGAAGGGCAAGGGCTGCGGGGGTGGACTAGGTATCGGAGGTATGGGTCGGTGCTCGGTAGCGTGTGGTGGGGTGAATTCTTGGTTCGCTGGTGCTGAGGTGTTGTATTCTCCTCCCTTGTTATTTCCTTTATCATTATTATTATTGGTGGTAGCAGTAGCGATTTGTGTTATACCTTAGTTACTAAACTGTTCTTATCTCAACCCGGGGAAGTTGCATTCTTTTCAGTTCTCCTCTCAGTCCCTCTGTGAGTAGGGGGAGGGCAAAAAGGGGGGGAGTGAGTGAACAAGCTGTGAAGGAGCTGCCTGACTGGTTTTAAATCATGACATACCATCAAAGAACACTTACAGGTCAATCTGTCAAGAAGTCTTAATAAACCACAATGCATTTCATCTCATCTACCTCCGAGTTTTCACTTACCCATTCCTTCCTAGTCAGTTCTCCAGGTTGCTATGTTGGAATTTAGACTGAGATGCTTGAAATTGTTCACATGAATTTCCTAAATAAAGATACCACGATTGCTATCTTCAATTATGCAGAAGGACTTGATAAAATTCTTGATTTGGTAGTTACAAATTCAATACCAGTTCTGAGGAAATATCTCACTACTTGACCTATGTTCTGTAAGCTTTTTCTCTACTGCAGTAGTGACAATTTCTAGTTTAAAATATACATTCTCATTATCTGGTTTCAATAGGCATTAGATTTCTACATCGTCAGTCTTGAAAGCTAACCAGAGTATTTAGGTTTGGACCACTCTGTCTCTTTAGTATTCTTATATTTTGTTCAATAATAAAAAAATATATATTTTTTTTTTTTATGTTTGGACAAATATTCTCTCTATGTCAGAAAGCTGAATTCAGTTTGACTTGTTTTGGTCATTAGCAGAGCAAACGTTGCCTAATTTGATGCCCAACGTAGAGATTTCTGTGTTTTTTACTATTCTCTTTTTATTGCTAGTATCCTTATTCTTAGACTTCTTTTCTCCTTAGGATTCTACTGCATCAGATAGGTCTTCATCCAAGGTTCTCATTTGTTGGGGAATACAGACTCCTGAACATGCTAGTTCCTTTGAAATGAAGAAAGTCCACTTTCAAGGTTTTCTGTGTGCCTTCATCCGTATGATTTTACTATGAAGTTTCTTTAACTTTTCAGCACTTGGTTATTCAAAGCAGTCTTAGATACAGACCTGTGTTTTTATTGTTAGATTCCTTTGAACAGAAATAACCCATCACTTCTCGACCCAAGATTATTTTGTACAACAAGCTTCTGAATTATTTTATTTCTTGATAAAATCATGTCTAAACAGCACCCTTTTTCTTGCATCAGTGACTATGTAATGAAGAACTCTGACAACTATTACACCCAGGAAAATATTTTCCAAGCTGTTTCTACTAATGTTCTCTGTGGAACAATTCTGGGTAATAATTCTGTCTCTAATAACATTACAAATTTCCTACCTGTATTAAAAACACACCGAGAGCTTCTCTACCAGACTGCTGGCATCAGTCCAGTGGAAGCTGTTTTACCATCTTTGTTTTATGTCCTTGTAAAAAAATATACCTTCGCAGACAAAATGTGAAATAATTTTGTCCCCACTTAGAGGCATTTTACCTGAGTGGAATTCATTATTTGACTTTGGGATGCTATATGGAGCTTTGACTAACTCTGGACTCTGCATCCCAAGGAAAAATTATTAATTTATGTCCATCTTAGTTATTTCATGTCTGAAATAGGCTGCTACAGTGGGAACAGAGGATGCATCCTGCATCTCAGCAATAATGATGGCAGATACCTGTTTTCTCTCATGTTGATGGACTAATGTCAACTCGAGACTCACTGCATCAATGATGAGCAACAATATTGAGGGATAAACGGTAATTCTAAATTGGGCAAATCTGAAGATTTTAGTAGGTGCTTGTGTAAAGAGTAAATGCAGAAATTTCGTTTGCATTTTAGTAAACTGAGAACACTTCCGTGGGAAGACCAGAATGCATTAGGGAGTGAGAGGGAGAGAAAACAAATGTAAATAACATTGAACTTTATATTGCTGATTGCCTGATATTTAGCCCTAACAGCATGTGATGGAATATTTATCTCTCATCTAATTAAAGATGAATCAAAACCAAATCCCATTTTCTTAGTCATCCAAAAACATTGATTTTATACCTCATTACTCCCCTTTAGAGTAGAATTTTGCCATTAATTTTCATTATAGTGAAGTTGCACCAGAAGTTTAAGTTAATCTAAGTTCACACCACCACCAAAGAGCTGACTCCTGCCCATACCTGCTAAAAAACAGGTAAAAAATATCATCAGCTCTTACCTTATGATCTCATTAGTGCCCATGCATCCTGGGTGGACCTCATCCAGCTGAAATGTCTTTCACTCAGTAAGTTATGGCTAAATCTGAAGTCTCTGGCTGGGTTCATGTTGTACTCACATGAATGCTATAGCCAGCAGATTCTAGGTAGCACCAGGGAAAAGGTGCGGATTAGCTTAATGTGATTTTACAGAAAAGAACTTTTCAGAAAAGAATTACATGGAAGTAGGATACCTTTACCTCTGCTACAGTCATATACTTAACAATTAGGCACAATCTAATAGGCTATAAACATGTGCAAATACAGTGTATGGTGAAGGTTGTATTTGGCTAACTATGATTGTACTGTTTTAAAGGGATATTCTCTACCACTCTGTAAACACCCAGATAGTTTACATACTGTAGCATCTGTGATACATCAGGATACTGCTAGGCATTAGTTTCACAAAACCCCAAAACTGAACAGTTTAGAAAGGACACTTTGCATTTCTTTTCATTATATTTTTTGCCATCCAAATGGAGGTTTATAAATCAAAACAATCTGCGGTGTATAACCATCACCAACTAATATATACGTTTTTCAGGACATATACTCTCTGCACAAGGAAAGAAATCAAGCAAAAAAAAATATATGGGAAGCATGCAGATGAAAACTTTCTTTTGACCTTTTTTGCCAAAGAAGGAGATTGCTGGCGGAAATTTGTTTTCTGGACTTTTATAGACAGCTTTGCAAATTTAGGATGTGTTTTTGGTACCGCTGTTGACTACTATGAGAGGTTGCTCTTCTCCTTAAACTCTTAAGAACTTTGTCCTACCAGTTACTTTCTGTCTGTCTGTTAGGAAGGGAACATCTACAGAGACAGGGACAAGTTCTTGACTGGTTCTGTTAAGAAAAGTTTTCCTGCAGCAAAGAAAGGAAGAGATTTAGGAGCCAGGCATTACAGTATAAAAGACAGGATAAGCCTAGATCTTATATGACCTATTTTTATTTATACTGAAATATTTCACATCTAAGATAGCTTGTTGCTTGCCATAGTTTTGCTGCCTTGAAGCACAGCTATATTCTGTTGGGGGTGTTTTCTCTGTGTTAAAGTACATGTTGAATAGAAGGCTCTTGCAACATCTAAAGGAGGTTACGTCACTGTTAGGAACAAATGGGGGCACCTATATGCAAGGACTTTCCTCCTGCCACTAGGAATTAGATTTAGCAATGCATATATATGTAAAAGTGTTGAATGACCAGCGTTTGTGCTTGAATGACTTCCTGCCTATCCTTTCCATTTAGTGACCTGGTTAAACAATGTAATTGCCCAGGAAGCTTTACAAACTCTGTCAAGCACAGTTGTTTAACATTGACACAGTACGGAGAGTTGTGCTACAAATACGCATGCAGGTGTTAGCAGGTATTTGTGCAGTGAAGGTATGTGGCCACAATAACATGGTGCCAGTGGATCCTCAGTAACTCTTGTTTTGGAAATAGCCATCACAACTAGAAAATTACATTTCTCTTATTACTCTCTGCATTTCTTCAGGTGAGTGCAGCTGTCAGATTGTTTCTTTTTGACAGGGAAATGGAACGGTGGTATCATAAAAATTTGATTTAGAGAGGTATACCTGTGACCAAATTTCATTTTTATGAATGCCTCAGGACAGTGTAGCACACAAATAAAACTGAGTTGAGATGCTCTGGTTTGGGTGGGATAGCTTTGAGAACTGGGGCAGATCTGAGCAAGACATTCTAGTTCGGAGCTATTCTCAGTTCACTTTGGATATAATCAAGTTACTGTTTGAAATGTCATTCCCAATATACATTGGAAGCATTTTTATACATTCATAAAAACTTCCTGTTGTTCTGGAATTGCCGGTGCTTGAAATGCAGGGAGGGATATGCCTTTCTGTTACTGCAAAAGGATTAACAGACTTTATTATAGGAGTCTGAGGCATTTCACAGGTAATTGCTATCAAGGAGTGTACAGAGATCAATAAAACAGGCTTTTTGTTAGAACCATCTATTCCTTTTTTTTTTTTTTTTTCACCTGGATGAGAAGCCAGAAGTCTGCACTGTCTTATTGATATCCTGGCTGATCCAGTCACTGCTATAACATAACACCTGAGAGTCTGTGGGGGTGCTCATGCCTTGAGCATATGTCATCTTGAGAGTAGTTTGTGTTTGGTAGGCCTAGAGGTTCCCTCTATCTGACCCTGCAAGCAACGAAGAGATGTGGAGAGAAATGAACTGAAGATTTACTGTTCCTTTAGCAAGCCAAAGCTCCAGTGAAAAATAATGCAGAAGGGGTAGCTGGAGCTGCCTGATAACTCATACAGATTCATGGGGAGTCTGAGGCCAATGAATTTAATCTCTTGGTTTGTGGGTGGTGAGGAGCAGAGCCAGGACAGCATGGAATGTCATGCACTGTGGCAAGAAAAGGGAGAAAAGAAAGAATATTAGTCTGGAACCTGGATTAATTTCTGAAAAGAGGCTGTTTTTTTTGCCTTTGTTTTTGTTTGGTTGGTTTGGGTTTTTTAAACCAAGTTTACATCTTGTGAATGTCCAGGCTGGCTGAGAGAATACGTTATGTTATTATGACCCATCTGCCAGATCCAAATCACAAATTCATTTAGGTTAGGATAATTTTATAAGCATTGTTGCCATCTTGCTCTTTTCCTTCTGTAGCTCTGTATTTTGCCTGTGTTTTGGAAGCACAATCTTCAATATCACACACACACAGACTGCAAGGATAAAAGCTGATTCATTTGAAAAACAAACTGGGTTGAAAACAATCTTAAATTTGCTAGTCACTGCATTCCCTTCTCTCCTTGATGAAGGTCATGTGAAATATATCCTCCAGCCGCTAGGGAAGGGGAGAAATTCCAGGCTGCTAAGATTCAAACATGTGGTGTCATCCTGAGTATATACAAGTGTTTGGAGGAGACATGTCCCCAACTCTCCTTTGTTAAATTTCAGGAACTCAACCCAATTCCATCTTTTGTGGCACCCAGAAGCTCAAAGAAGCCAATCCCAAAGGCAAGATTTATGTTAAAAACTCTCTAGGGGAGCTGAAGTGAATTAAATATTTTAAGAGAGAAAGCTGCAAAACTGAGTTGTGTGAACAAAGCCCAACCAGCTTATTGACCCTTGTTGTAGTGCTACCAGTGGACTGACAAGGAGCAATCCCGTAATTTTTCTACCTAGGAAACAGTAGTGCTGTAAAAGACTTAAGCAGGGAGTCCCAAAAATGCCATAGATCCTGTGGTCCTGAATTTAGAGTTAAAGGAGAAAACATGATGGTTTAGAAAAGCATGCACAAAAACCTCCCTGAGTAGGCAACAAATAAATAAGCATGTTCATGAAGGACCTGGCTACCAATCAGTGCATGAAATTCTCAACACCTCTCCTTTCCAAGAACTGCTGGGAATAATTACTGCTTAATGCCCAGTTCACTCCACATGATCCAAGGGTGACAATGGAATGAGGAAGACACTAGAATTTGCTTTCCCTGTTCCCTTCTCGTACTGTGAAGTCATTGGAATTTGATGATCTTAAGGTCCTTTACAACCCTAACCATTCCAATGATTATATGATTCTATGATGTACCTTCACTTCTGGCTTGACTGTGAAAAAGAGAGTAGCCACCACTCCATTCTATGCTGAGACCAAGACTGCCTGCAGATCTTTCAAAAACTGGAGTGGTAAAAACCCTATAGGAGAGTCAGGTAGAAAGACATTTGGATTTTGTCTTCTCAGCCTGAAGCAGGTACTCCACTGCATAGCTGTGCCCATACTGAGATCCTTTTAATCCTTTTAATCAAAGCATGACTCAGTCACTGTAGGCTTCCTTCACAGGTGCAGAAAAGAGTTATTTCCAGAGAGTAAGTCATGCAAACTACTCTGGACATCTCCCTTAACACCTGTCTCTGAGATATAAAATTCCCATGTGAGGCATTGGACTTGTTTCCAAATAGGACTCCCTGAATATCATTCTGGATGGTGTTCTTGAAAACAGACTAGAGGTGCCTGGAAAAAAACGTGACCAATTTTGATTTGTTGCATTTCAATGACAAGTGATTCTAGGGATGAAATGGAACATTTTGCCACAAAAGAATCCTTGTAATCTAAGTACGTAAGACTTAAAAAAACCTAAAAAAATAACAAACCGGAAACATTTTAAATAGAAGGTATTTTCAGTACTTTTAAAAAGGTTTTCTTCTGAACTAAACTATTCTCAACTAAAATTCAAAAGGCATTGATGAAAACATAAAGGTGATTTTCTATATGTTTTTCTCTCAGGAAATGAATCTACTTTCCAAACTTCCCATCATGGGATAAATTCTATTCTTATCTACATCCACCCGGGTCTGTTGACTATTTATGACAGGGAAAGCTGCAGACATAGTTTAACACTCAGATTTAGAGTTAATTTAGAGTCAGTATCAAAGACATGGTCAAAATCTCCCTTCAATTACGTTCACACAAGTCTCTCCTCCTTTACTGAATAAATGATTTTTTGTTGCTTTGTGGGCTTTGCCAAGCCTGAAGCATTATTGTGCTGTGGGTTTTATGCTTTGAAATAGGTTACAGGATAAGAAATCATAAATATTCATTCTTTAGCAACATCCTCTGAACAGCTTCATCACCGCTGCTGTCTGGGGTCTAACCATAATCGCAGTCTGTCAGCCTTCCTGCCCTTTGCCCTTCTTACTCAATCAGGACAGGAAATAAGGCAAAATAATGAAACAGGGGCTTTTAAATGTTGATTTCTGTGCATGGGGTACACCATGTATTATTGCTCTCAGGAAGAAAAGCTTTGAAAGAGGCTGTTCAACTGATGAAATGTCACAGGTAAACTGTGGAAAAGTGGTGTGGGTTCCTAGACCAAAGTATATGCTGAAACACAGCATGGCACATTAGTGGGAAAACCACAGAATATACAATTGGTTTAGACAAAACGAAGTTTCTCAAGAGGAATTTAAAGATTATTTGCTGATGGGATGGAGCAGTTAACCTCTAGCCATGCTTTGCATTCAAATATAGATGAAATGGTCTAAAGGACAGTGAAACAGTATTTGAATGTACAGAGAGGCCCCACATTGATCTTTTAACCTTTTGGGGATATATGGCATATACAAGTTCAAAGAAAGATGTTTTTAAAAAGGAATTGAATACTCTTGTTTGTTGTCCTGGTTCAAGCCCAGCCAGGCAGCTCGTTCACTCACTCCCCTCCCTTCTTCCCCCCACTCCCGGAGGGATGGGGAGGAGAATTGAAAGAATGCAGCCCCCAGGGGTTGAGATAAGAGCAGTTTAGCAACTAAGGTATAATACAAATCACTACTGCTACCACCAATAATAATAATGATAAGAGAAATAACAAGGGAAGAGAATACAACACCTCACCACCTGCCAACCAATAACTCACCCCACCCAGCAGTGAACTAGCCCTTCTGGGTAACTCTCAGTTACCTCCCTGGGCATGATGCGCTGTGGTATGGAATACCTCTTTGGTTAGTTTGGGTCAGGTGTCCTGTCTCTGCTCGCTCCCAGCTTCCCCTCCTCCCTGGCAGAGCATGAGACTCACAAAGTCCTTGGTCAGACTAAAACATCAGAGTTAGCAGCGTTGTTCCCAGGCTGAAAGTCAAAACCACAGCACTGCACCAGCTACTAAGGAGAAAAAAAATACTGCTGCTAAACCCAGGACAGTTGTAATGAAAGGCTTTTTAAACTACTTCGCCAAAGTCACCCGTTCTTTGCGCTCAAAGGGAGGGCTGTAAAGCAGATATCCCATTTACAACACGCAGCTCCGAAACATCCCGGTAAAATACTGCATACTAAACACAAAAACAATCAAAAGCAGTTGTCTCTGCTGTTTGCAACCTCTTTGGTTGCTCTGGGCTTGACTGTTTAAGGCATTTAGCCTAACTATATTAGTCTCTATTAGCTGTCTATTAGTTTCTATTAGCTGCATTAGTCTTTGACTTGCAACATAGCCATTACTGAGTTGCTGCAGATCTATAGAAAGAAAAGGGGAAAAGCACAAACTAATGCAAACCCCAGAAATATCTAGTTTCTTTGAAATCAGAGAACTTGAGGCCATTTTTTCCTGCCCTTTGAAATGTGACATTTGCCGTGTCACAGGCAGAAAGGGAAACCCAGGGGCCTTTTCTTTGCAGAACTTCTAGATGGAATTGCCTTAAAAAGGGAGGAGTGCATAAAGCTACTTCTTCCTCCTCTTGATGTGCTGTGAGCTACCAGCAGATTTCTTTGTCTTTTTCAACTTTTGTAAATTCAGACTGACCTTCAAGTCTTTTTCTCTTTTGATCTGTGAAAATATTTCCTAATGCTGACTTCTTCAACACAGCACATCCATGATTATAACCTCAACAATTTACATTTAGTTCAAGTACAAGAAGGTTTTCTCTGTCTCTGTTTCGCTGCACTCTTCATTTCTTTCTCAGGATTCTTTTCATTTAAAATTGTATTTAAAAAAAAACAACAAACAACAGTTTCTCAACATGAGAGCACTCTTGAATTGACTGCTGCGATTTCAGACCTAATACTAAAACAAGTATCTTCTGTGCTTACATTTTTATCATTTAAAGTTTCATACATTCCTTTGAAGTCTCCAAACACAGCTCACACACTGGGATACTCCATGGCTACGTGTCTGATGTCAGTGAAATTCTGCAAAGTGTCCATTTCAAGAGGTTATTAGTTTCTAACAACCCATATTGAGTCATGATGACATGACTACTGTTCTTCTGGGTAGATCAACACCTCAATAAATGGTAAAGCAGAAACAGAGAATCCACATGGCTTTTAAAGAAAACACCAAGTAACACATTTGCTGCATAGACTATAGCACCGTGACAACAAATTGTGAAACTACATAATTGTAAGAATCGTCCTTATGAAAGCGGTCTCCTTGGATTCAGTGTGATGATTCACATGAGGATTTTGCAGAAGGCAGTTGCTAGAGTTATTACTAGATTCATAAATTCCTGAGTATTATTTCTCTTAGCTCTGCATGCAAAATCACATTGCAGATGCAGATATATAGCTGACTATAGAGAGTAGGAAATAGAAATGCATATTTAATTAAGAGGGTGACAGTATGTTACCTTTTTCAGTTGTCTTTTATTTGGTATGCCAACAGAATGCATGAGCTTTCTGAAGTTGTTAGCAGTGCTTGGTACACAATCCTCACTGCTCAGCTATAATTGTGTGAACTCTAAATGAGAAATTGACTTTGTTGTATTAGCAGGTATATGGCCTCACAGTAAAAGTCAAGTTGCATGCCTAGTTGTTTATCTTGGCAATCGTACAATACCATTTTTGCCTTAGGAAGTATCGGTACATTGAGTAGGATCTTGATCAGCAGTGCTTCGCTGTAAACTCCTTGCTCTGAAGATGAGTTTTCCTTGTGTTTTTCATCTTTATTTTTTCTAATTACAATGTGTGCATGCTAATGAGGCCCTGCTGTTTGTGCTTTCCAGCCTGTCATCAAAAGTAAATGCCAGCAATAAGACTGTGCTCTGGAAAAGTTTCAAAAGTTAATGCATTAATTTGGCCACAGCTTCCTACAGGCTCAGCGTCAGCTGCCTTCCCCACCTGTGGGATGAACTCACTGCATTTTAAGATTGATCATAAAAGGCATTTTTTGCCTCTAACTTTAAAACAATTGACATGGATATGTATTATCCCAAATTCCTTTAAGGCCTTCTTTATGCTACTGCAGGCATTGACACTTTCTCTACAGCTCACCTAAGTAATTTGCTGTGTGTTGCCTCAGGGACTACATATTCTGTAATTAGTATCCTGTCTTGTATCTTCATCTTTCTCACTAGCCTCAGGGATTTGCAAGGTTTCAGAGTAATACACTGCAGAATTTCTCATTTCACTAAATCAGGATCCCCTTTCTTCTATAATAATAATAACAACAACAGCCACTATCATCACAATAATAATTACAGTAAAGCAAAAATTGACTATTTAATTACATAATAATAATTACAGATTATTTATTACTAATTCCTTCATCAATTGAATGACTATCCATCCCAAAATCCTTCAGAATAATTTTGGAGAAAGAAACAAACTGATTATATGTCTTCAGAAATATAAATTTCAGTTTCTAGAAAAATAAAATGTGAAAATGATTGCTCTAAATCCTAGGATAGATGAATAATAATTAAGAAAATGTTGCACCTCAGAGTCAGCAATCAGTAAACTGAACTGCTCTAATCTTTAAGAAACATTTATTTCATATACATGTAAGGATGTGTCAGCTGACTGTAAAAGTTTAGTAAAAATAAGTAAACAATGCTGTGCTTTCACACAAAGCTGATTTTAGAGGATTTGGGCTTTGAAAGTCTTTACTTAAACTGATTAAAGGTAGGCATGGAGGTTCAATGTTTATAGGAACATTTGGTTGTAAAATATGTGTAATTTTTTACTTTTAAGATTTTAGTTTCAGATTGATTTTTCTTAAATAATAAAATCCCTTTCTTCTTGAAATAATTATTGTCCTACTACTAGGAATATGATGGTGAAAATAAAAGCAATCATTAGCAAAAGACCATGTAGAGCCAGTCCCTGCATTACTGTTACTATTAAAGATGAGGCAATGCTGTAAAGAAGCTCTGTCACTTCTGAAGTACACACATGGTTATACAACAAATGAGCCCCTATATAACAAAAATGTGCACAAGAAGTCATAGTAAACAGGCTTCAAAATTATCTTGGGAGTGCTTATTCTCTGCTCTTCTTTTCACTTATGCACAAATTTTGTGCGTCAGGTCTCTTTTACTGTATTCTTCATTCCATTTTTGCTGCGTGAATTTGTAAGAAATCAAGACTGATTTAAGGAAAAGACCCTGATTTTTTCGTCAGTGAAACTTCTTGTATATACACAAAACGAGTGTACTTGGTGTCAAAACCTTTGACTTTGGGAAGTCTTACAGAGAGGTTAGTAAGCATTACCTGATACTTCTGAAATAAATCCTTCTGATATTTGTTTTTATACTGGTGATCCCTATGTTGAAGGGAAATTGAGGTTGCTCAACATGAAAAATGGACATAGATGGGAGCAGAAGTATAATGGTTCCTACTGTTTTTGTTTTATGTGCCCTGGGCAAGAAAAGTTGGATTCATCTCAATAAAATAGAAAATGTAACTGTCCATATGTCCTGGGTTCAACTGCAGCAGTTATTTTTCTCCTTCTAAGTAGCTAGTGCAGTGCTGTGTTACCAGCTGGGCTTAAGCCATGACACCGTAGCTATGCTAGTTATAAAAAAAAAAAAAAAATAAAAAAATCCCATATAGACTTTTTTTTTCCAGAAAGAAAAAGATATTTTACAATAGAATTAATCTCATCTCAAAAGCAGATGTCCTACCTAGGTAAGATGACTCACTTTAAAAGTGCCTCTTTCTCTACACTGGGTATAAAAGTAAGGCAGGTGACCAACTCATTGAGGGGCCCTGATGTCTGAGAGGTATGTCATCTAAGGGGCCAGAATTTCAATAGAGCCATGTGGGCTACTGGATACAGAGCACCTACAGCATCAGTTTATGAACTTGGAGTCAATATTGTTCAATATAAACCACACAGAGAGTTCTTAGAATTTAAGCAGCAGCTTCCTTGCCTTTCATTATGTTTTTATCAATAGAATATAAAGCATTAGCTCTGTCAGTCATTCTCTTCTCTTAGAGTTCACCAATGTAAACCTAGTAATAAAACTATCTTGCAGCAAAGACCATCTCTGTATAATGAATACTCTTAACTACCACCAGCACTGTTTTAATTTCAAATATGCCTGAAAATTATTAATTGCAAAGCAAATGACCAGTATATATAAAACACAATTTAAGGTGTGCATTATGCTCCAGGGAAGCTCTCGCATTGCAAGGCTGTACTTCTTTGTCTATGTTTCTAGATAAGTGGCAATAGTTTTCCAGCCCAATAAGAACTGCAAAATATTGCTCTAATGGTAACAGGGTTTGGAAGTCATTTGAAGTAGGATGTGTGCTTTGTTTTACAGTGGAACACTTTCATAATGCATAAGACCCAGAAGAATGCAGACATCTGCCCCAAATCCAAACTCACTGATGAATTCTTTTCATGAAGGAGCTATGAACTTCAGTGAAGTAAAAGATAATTATTTATTTAGATGAAGTTACTGCATGCTATTCAGTGTGAAGAGATCACATGAGGAATCTCAGCTATTACTATTTTTCTGGTGCCTTTTGCTCTCCACATTTTTATCTTGTAGACAAGCCCTAACTGAATATTAGGGATATTTTACAAACCAGGTCCAAAGCTAGCTCACAAACTGCAGGTGAGAATATTATCATTATACACTGGCTTGTTATATTTAAATAAGCACTTATGTCAGTGTGTACACTTTGTTTACCATGTTTACCACCACCTAAAGAGGAAAATACATCCTCTGCTCTTGGTAGAGGTCACTGAGTTGCATGCAATGCTGGGCTAACTTTGAAATCACAGACAGAAATAACCCCAATAATTCTACATGGTCACTACAGTGGTTATCCTTCACTCCTGCTTACCTTAGACACAATTTAATGTATAAAAATTGTTTCAATTCCTCTATTCCCTTTGACCACACCACAGAAAACAGTAGTGGAGGTTTTCAAGATGTGAATATTACTTTCTTTCCAAGTTTTTGCTTCCTTGTGTTTCAATATTGAAACTCTTTTGTGAAGACCAATTTATTCAGTTCTAATATACCAAACTCTGCCAGGCTGATGCTATACTACAAGAACATTAGTTCCTCTCTGTGAAAGTTTAGATCATTTTGAAAGGGTGCAAAAATCCATCCATGTATTTAAGTTATGGCTGGGCAACAAGTGCTAGGTTTTTCCTGAAGGCAATCTGGTGTTCCATGGACTACAGGTCATCCTACTTCTGCTGGATCTTTCCCATGAAAAGTGCATACTACTTCTATGATAGGATGTACATGAGGAAAGAAAGACTTCTTGCCCTATTTATATTGAATTTGTTCCCAAGACTACTGGCTGTGAAGAGTGATGTGTAAGAACATACAAACTTGTTAGAAAACTCTGCTTAAAGATGACAGTCCTTGAGGGTAGGAGAGAGGGAATGAATTACATTTAGCAAATTACCAGCCCCTAATAAACGCATTACAGAAAGGCACTTAGATGGCACTTATTAATGAGTGGAGGACAAGGAAAGAGCTAGAGTGACATGGGCATTTGTCACTGGCTTTTGAGGTAAAAGTTTCTGTGAAATCTCCACAGTCCTGACATTTATATCATGGTTTCACAGCAGCTGTTAAGATAAGCAAATCACATATTTTAGAAGATATCCTGATAAAAGTACTTGATTTTAATCCCCCTGCATGCTATCAAATCTTGTTCTATTTCTTTATTTCAGATGAGCTTGCACTCTGCCAGGCTGCTGAATGAGTCCTCTCAGTCCTCCCGTCTCCGAGCCCAGACATTTTTAATGATGTTTAGCATCTTTAGAGTAGAAGGCTATCCAAAAATCTAATAGCAGCATGCTTCATTTTCTTTTATTTTCAATACATCTCATATTCCCTTTCAGACTTCTTAGTGTTTCAGAATTATTACTCTTGTTTTCTTATGTTAAGAAAGAAACACAGAATTAAAAGTGGACTCTGAATAATTCTATTACTTAAGTAAATGTAAATTCTAAGAGCTGCCTTTATATACTCCTTCTCAGACAGCTTTTCTAGCCTCTAAAATACAGAAGACAATGGATCAGTAGAGTGCTCAAAAATATCTAAATGCTTAGTACTTACAATGATCTGCAAAATCTTCAGCTGGCAAATTCTTTTAGATGCCATTTGGGACCCTTCCTATATAACTGTTAAACTACAAGTGTCAATTATGAATGGGGGCCTACCTACCTACTATGTTGATTTGTCTTACTAATGGTAGGTTAAATTTCAGAGTGAAGAAAGCAATGATTGTCTTTGGGCACCCAGGATTGGAATGAGGTTGAGATAACCTGAGAGTAAAAGCAACTATGCAAGGATCACGTGATGACATTGAGCAACAGGTTAACGAAAGCGCTAACAAAAGGTTATAAAAGAAAGGAGTTATTCACTGGCCTAGAAGAAGAGACCAACAGCAGAAAGACAGCTGATAGAGGAAGGAACCCTCAACACTTAAAAAAGTGTGCTGTGGAGAAAAAGAGATCTTCCAAACACTAAGCTGTAAAATATTCTGCCTCGGTGCTGTGCCTTTGTAGTATCCTTCAAGACAGTTCAAAACACTCCATATAGACACTTTCTTCTTGTACATATTTCTTGATATATTGTGTCATTCCTCTGTTATTCACTTCATATATCCCTTAAAATGAATGTGCATTTGCATCAGAACTTCTAAAATGCTTATATCTCCTTTAACTTCAACTACTTCCCTCCCCAAGCTGTGGCAAACTAATATGCCTGGGAGGTGATGTTTTTGGAAGGGGGATTTTTTGAGCAACAAGAGAACTGCATGTGGTTAGTATGGTCCTGTGGTTTCTGGCTCCCACAGGGGAATGAGAAAATGCTGTCTTGACTCTCATTTACTGTGCAAAACATGTAGATGCCAGGTCCCAGACAAACAAAAGACAGTACAACTACATGCTGGGTAACTGAGAAACAACTTTCCACATGATGTTATGGATAAAGCAAGGAGACAAATTCATGGAGGGAAAATGCACAGCAGGAGCAATTACAACGTTAACATTTTGGCTCAGGAATTTCCTAAGTCATGAATCACTGGGCAATGGGAAAATACTCTGAAGAGTTCCTTTATTTTTATTGTGTTCCCGTACTCCTCTCTTGGCATCCACTATTGACACTAGGCACACAAAGTAGGGTTTTGAGCTATATGGCACAGCTGTTCTCAGGTAGTAGTGAGCATAACAGTACTGTCTTGCCTTTGGGTAGAGTCATAGCTTCTGTTGAATTGGGAACTTTGTGGGAAATGTCAGTAATCTTGACATTTTGAGAGAAGCATCAGCTCCCATGTCACATGTCCCAGTGGGAATTACAAGCCTTAGATTTCCTACAGATATTTTCTTTCTGAATTTGGAAGGAAAAATGCCCTTCAGCAATAATCCTTGAAAAATTTCCATCCTTTCCCTGCAAAACAATATTTTATTTTCTTTATTTTAATTCCCTTTGTGCTGCTTCTCCATGGCAAAGTAGATGTTTTTCTTGTGCTAAGAGAGCTGGTGGCTGTGCCACAGAGGAATTTGAAATAATCCCATCAGCAGTGAGTGGCAGAAGGACATACGCTAGAAAAGCACCTACTTAGCTTCTCTTGTTATAAATAAGGCCATACCTGAAATAAAAGGGTTTGAACCTCCTTCAAAATGTTTAAGCATGTTTTATAACTTTGGTGCTGTAAGCTGTGCACCTTTGTTAAGTATATATTCAGACCAGCTTTCAGATTTTATTAAGAGCTTAACTTTTTATTGTTTTCTCTTCTCTTCTTGTCCTTTTTAATCTCTTATGGAATATTTACTTCTTTTGTACAACAGTATCTCAATATCTACCTTTTTCTTTCTTTTTTTTCCCATTCTTATTTGCCTTATCACTCTTAAGGGTGCTTGCATAAACAAAATAGAGACAGCTGATATTAGAAATTATGCTTAAGGGAAAATCTTCAAATGAAGAAGTATACCACCATTTTTTTAATCCCAAATTGTCCCCAAGTAAAGAACTATAGGGACAGTCTGAAGCAGGCAGTATTATTCCAGGAAAAAGCAGTTTTCCAGCTTCTGTGTAATTATTATTTAAAACATAAGCAAATGTTTATAACAAAGTTTGTACATTATTTAGATATTTTATGTGTTGAACTGGAAAAAAAGAATTAATTTTGTGATAAAATATTTCTAAGACTAAAAAGCTTTCTTTTTACACTGCATTTATTAAACAGAGATCAATCTTCTGAACAGACTTTCTGTCAGATACATTTCTGAACAGTGACGTCATTCAGCACAATGTGTAACTCAATTTAGAATTCATAAGTATTATCCATGCAAATGTTCATTGCAGGGGAAACAGACTTTATCACATTGCTCCTACTTTTCTTTCCTGAAAAAAAGGCCTAGATGGAAAGAAACTTGAAAAGTTTATTCTTTGGTCAATGTCACTACATTTCATAGTATGAATGCTAGAGGGGTATTCAGAGAAGTAATAAATTTATTCATAGTGCTGAAGTTTTTGAGAAAGCAGAAAATGGGAGGAAATTAAGTACAGAGCTTGATTTGTTCAGAAAAAGGATCAAAGTTAAACCTTATTAACTTAATAATACACTTGCTAAGAATGTGCTCAAGGAACAGAAAGAACAAGGACTATATAGACATGGGATTCACTCTCTATGATGACAAAGATGAAGAGTAGGTAAAAAGAGAAAATGTTCAGAATGAACCCAAAAGAAAAAACATTATTGATGAATTTATATCTGATCAAAGCATGTGTTCAGAGGCACAGAAAAATGTCTTGTCTCCAAAGAAGAACTCATTTGTTCCATGCCTCACTTGACATCAGCTATCCTAAACATAGAAGCCATGTTGTCTTGCATATCAATAATAAAATCTTACAGTTGGGTGCTTATGTCTTAAAATCAAAACCTGAGTTAGCGTATATGTTGACTGTGACTTAGAAATTGTTTTACTCCATGCATCACAATCACTGAGTCTCCTAAATATAGCAAATACAGATTTCAATATGTAATGGAATAACGTTCCCTAGCTCGGTGCTTATGTCTTAAAAGTGAAATCTGCATTTTCACATTTGAAGGCTGACAACTGCAGAGGCTCTAGTAACTCAGGCTCATACCCTTGATACTGAGGCTTTGCACTAAATGCTAGTACTGACAGGCTTTCGTGTCTGTGCTCCAGCTATAATGCTGTCAGTTCAGTCAGCTGTTGTAGCACAATGGCAGTAGCAGGCTGCTGCAAAGCTTCTTTAAAGCCACTACAGACTCCTGGGGTGCAGGTGAGGGGGTGGTAGGAATATGCTGTATGTATGTGTTTATATACATACATAATATATATATATATATATGGAATATGCAGTGGAGAACTTTGAAAGGACCCTGCTGAACAGCTGGTGTAAACTGTATGCATGCTTCTTCCACAGAACTGATGCAGCTCAAATTCTTTAAGGAAAAGAGCTTAATGAATTTACACATAATTCTGTCCTCAATTTGCTGCTGCAGTAAGTGTGGTTCCAAGGATGTGGAACACCATCTTTTATTAAGCGCTTTTCTCTGAAATTCTGGTTGCTCAGAATTTAAAAAAGCAAGAGGAAATGATTTCTTGTTTGCTCCAAAGGTTTAGGAGGCCCTGTAAGGGGATGGGGGTGAAATGCAATACTCCCTGGAACATTCTGGTTTGAATCTGTTGTTGCTTCTCAGGTTGGCTGGCAGCCTGCTGAGAGAGAAACAAAGAGGCTTCCCTGCCTCTTGCATTAGCCTTCTCCTCCCATGTTCTTTAATTTACCTTGGTCATAAAGACTCATTCCCAGCTCTAGCTCTGTGTTGCCCTTTATCACTGTCAAAGAGCACTGAAAGGTCTGTTTGGTTTCCTGTTATTTTACCTTTTCCTTCTGTCCTCTTCCCACTTCATCCTGTTCAACCAGAGGCTGTCAAATTGGAGGATTTGAGAAGACTGAAACAAATGCCTCCATATTCTTTCCTCCATAACGCAACATGGCATATCAGCAGCCCTGCTGAAAACGGATTCTGTGTTGCCTGGATTTGCCTTTTCCTCCAGTGGGTAGGACACAGTCCAAGGAGGACAGTTCTGCAGAAACCATAGTAGCTAGGAAGTACTGGAGGGGTCACTTGGCCAGAGCAGAATTTGACACTATTTCTTTATGTCCAGTGGAATTCACCAGCTTCGAAGCTGTGAATCCTAGCTCTGCCAGCCTGGAGGGCAGTGATCAGATTTTCTCCCAGAGAATCTGCAGAATGCAGAAAGGGAATTTTTAAACTGCAAATTTCTGCCTTCATCTCCTGTTTGTCTCTTGTTCTTTGGCAGTGACATAAAAAGTGGAAACACCAAAACAACAGAATATGATGCTCAGGGTACTCAGATAAGCCTTGTGTAATTCTTATTGTCATATTTTTCTCACATTCACAATGCTAGGTTTTGAACCACATCCAGGTGTTGGCAGATTGAAAGACATACAACTAATGGACCATGAAATTGTTGCAGGTGTAATTAAAAATATGTTAGATCAGTAGAAATAGATTCACGCAATGACTTCTCATAGTGATGCCTGTCAGCCCACAAAACAGGAAACCTTCCTGCTTCCTTAATATCTTGCCTCTTTCCTTCCAGCTTGGAATAAAGAACTCCAGACTTAAAAAAGATCTCATTTTCAACACTTCTGCACCTGGATATCAAGAGGTTGTTTAATAAATACACCCTGCTCCTTTTTGTATATATCTGAAGTCTGTAACAAACCGTAATGTCTAGATGTGTTTCCTATTGGTAGCTAGAAGGCAAATCACACATGTAAACCAGTTCAAGCTTTATCAGTTAATTGCAAGCTAGTTCTTATAGCTTTCCTCTGAGCATCCTGGAGTTTGCTAATGTGGTTTTGTGACTAGTAATATAGCATCATTTATCCTGCTAGTTTGAACGTCTGATGACTGTACAAAGAGCATTGTCAGTTTTTTACTAGACCTTGCTAGAATAGGGTTGGCTCTGTCACTTAGACCTGCAGTAAGGTCCTTAAATCCTAATATAAAGGAACTGAAAGGAACTTGCAACAGAGAAAGTGGTCTTGCTTCTATTTCCCGTTAATCTTTCTTTTCACTAAAGTTTTTGTGCATCAATTTTTACACTTTCATTCTTTTCTGAACTTTCATATTCTTTATCATAAATGCTAACTTCCTTCCAGGTATATTACTCACTCCACCATCCCCTGATAGTACATTACACCAGTTTTCTGTCTGACTCTGTGTAATTTCTCTGCCACATTTTTTTTGCATGGCATTCTATTGCTGAGATCCAGCAGTTCTGCCCTGGCTTTATTGGCTTTGCTTTTTTTTTTTTTTTAATGATTTTTAATCAGTTCTTATGTTTGTTCTGATCAAAGCCAGTCAAACATTATTTCTGAAAGATATTTTTAAAGTAAGTCTGATCTGGTCTTCTGAACAGCATGTTTGTACCACCACATATTTGGTAACACATTTGCAAGTAATGAGCTACTGTTTTGCTAGAATTCTCCTAGGGAATGATTCTTAAATGAACAAAGAACTATTGCTGGAGACAGTGTATAAGGTAAATATTTCCTACAAATGCATTATCTAAATTTAGGGCTATTTCATCAAGAGGAGTAAAAGGTTGAGTCAGAACATTTGGATTTTGAGGAAATTATATGAGGAAAAATAGAAAGGTATTTTGTGATTTATTGTGAAAAGACAAACCTTTAGCAGCAGAAGTGTTTGTCATGTGTGCTCTCTCTAACTGCCTTACATAAACATCCATGACAGCTGTGTACATGCTTTTATCATGTTTTTTAAAACTGAAAATTACTGTGGAGGTTATTGGTCTGTTCTTCAGGCTTGAACTTCTTGGCATGGGACGGTAGGTATTTTGTAACTCACTGCTCTCCCTGACTGGAGATTTTCAAAGCTGTTAATTTCACCTTCTATCAGGACTCATTTACACTGTGACACCCCTCCCAGACTTGATCTTCGCTCTTGCTTTATATTCAATCTGCTTGCGCTGGCCTCATAAGGACCCTTGTTCATTCTGCATGCAGCTCCATGAGCTACACTGGAGTAGGAGACATCACACTATCATACCCCTGTGGCTGCCAATGCACTTTTTAAGCTTTACTGAGGACTTTAGTGGGTTTGTGTGTGTGTTATCTTCCTCAGCATTTGTGCACCACCAAAAAATCAGAATCTTTAGAAAATAGTTCTGGAAGAGATTTCAAGTACTAACCGAACCATCCTACCCATGAGGAGGGATGTATAAGTCTACATCACTTCTGGAAGAAGCATATTTAACTTTTCCTTAAGATTTTCTTTTAGAATTCATATTCAAGTGATGTAATAAGCACAGACAAGGAAAGGCAGATTCATCTAACTTTATGATAGCCTCCAGCAGTGATATTTACTGTTGTAATCTGTTGTCTGAAACTTTGTCCTCATATAAAAGAGATGAGCATCAGTACTTATTCTACCTGAGCAATTTTTCCTTTATAATTTCAATTAGCAGTACTCCAGCCATAACAACTTCCCTTTCGTTATAAACAATGCTCAGCTACATCTCACTTAAAGCCTAATTTTCAAAATGTTACTAAGTCCAAAACCTATCCAAATCAAACAGCAATACTGCTCTCCTGTATTAGTTATGTGATGCTTTAATTTGATGAAATGCAATGATTGTACAGAGGGAATAAAAATATGCCTTGACCAAGACTGGCCAAGAATTTAAGGACAGGGACAGAAACTGGACTTTGTGCCATGGTAGCCTCCTTCATGGTCACATGAATAACCAACTGAAATATTCATTATTACCTTGTCTCATTCGCTGTAATGAACACTTAGCTTTAACTGACTTTAGATGCTGATATTGGACATTTCATCCTTTACCAGCAGTTGTACTTCTCAGAGAAACCCTTTTTTTTTTTTTTTGCTAAATTCAAGGCTTGGATTTCTTGTGGGAACACAGAAAGTTATAGTTCCCCCTGCCTCTCCCAGGCAGTAACCATTTGGCTTTTCAGATCTGCTCTTTGGCTGAATCGGTCCTTGCTTTTGCCAGCTTCCTCTGCTGTACTCTGATCTCAAGTCATCAGACACATTCAGTGTTACTAGGTGAGTACTTCTAATTGGGAAATCTTTGAAAATCATTATTTATATGCATATCCTGGACCATCTCCAATTGTACAAACAATCCCGGAATCTGACAATGTATGCATGAAAAATTGCAAGGCAAATCTGAAGACTTCATTTCAAAGAGTCTTTCTGCTTGCCTCTTTGTGGCATTCAATCAGCCAATATCAGCAAATATCTTCACTACTACTGTGCTATAAAACCTGCTTTGTACTGCCTATGCTGTAGGTCAAAAAGAACTGGAAAGGATCCAAAGGTACCGAGCAATTTCTAGGGAAAATTTAATGACATATCTGAAGAAAAGTTATTAACCGATGTTCGGAAATACCTGCTCTCAGTTTCAGTGTTTCCACCAAAAAGTGCTTTTGTCAGGGTTTTGTACTTGTTATTTTTGAGAGATTAAAAAGTTCTTTTATTAGGATGTTTCATTTTGAGACTTTTCATCACTAGGATGAGACCTTTGAGGTATTACACTGAGATATTGATCAGACTTTTATTAAAATTCCATGTTATTTTCATCATCTGCGGGAGAATTTGTGCTGAAAGGAAAGATAAAAAGAAAAATGAACTTTTTCGAGTGATGAGCTCTGTGTGTTTTGCATTGAAATGGAAGCAGTCCTAGTCTGGCTTCCAAAATGGTTCTGATACCAGCATCAGACTGGTACTAGATTAGGTCATTTCACTAGGCAGCACATTTCGCCAGGCAGCAGGACCTTACTCCTTGATAAAAGGAACTAAATATTAAATATTAAAAATATAAAATTTAAATAATTATATAAAAACATGACAATCTTGAGAAGTGGGGTCATGTGAACCTTGTGAGGTTCAACAAGACCAAAGTGCAAGGCTCTGCATCAGGCTAGGTGATGAAGGGATTGAGAGCAGTCCTGTGGAAAAGGATTTAGGGATCATGGTGGATGAAAAACTGGGTGTGAGCGGGCTATGAGGAGGTCATGAAGGTGATCAGGGGGCTGAAGCACCACTACTATGGGCACAGATTGTTCAACCTAGAGAAGAGAAGACCTTCTCTGTGGAGATCTTACTGTGGCTTTTCAATACTTACAGGGAGTTTATAAAAAAAAAATGGGGAAAAACATTACATAGGAAATAAATAGGAAATGTTATAATAGGAAAAGGAGTAATGATTTTAAACTCAAAGAGGGTAAATCCAGACTAGATATACTGAAGAAATTTTTTATGAAGAGGGTGGTAAAACGCTGGAAGAGGTTGCTCAGAGAGGTGGTAGAAATCCCACTCTTAGAAACATTCAAAGCCAGGCTGGACAGGCCTCTGACCAACCTGATTTAGTTGAAGATTTCCCTGCCCATGACAGGGAGGTGGCACTAGATGTTAATTTAGATGTCCTTTTTCCAAGACAAATCATTCTATGATTCTATAATTTTAAAAAACGTTATTAGGAGCTCAAGATTCCACAAACTCAAAGAGACTCAAACTGTTATTTTCACAACTGTGTTATATTATTCCTCACTTTGAAATTTCACTACCTATTGCTTCATTTTTTATTGTACAAGATGTATAGCTATTCAGTAGCTTCAGCTAGATGCTTACTTTTACCAATTCCCAATGAATTTAACAAAAGTTTAAGCACTAAGCACATCAGAGGATTACTCTTGCAAATTCAATACAGCTGCTGTATACTTTCTCTTTGATATTCTGAAAACAACACCATTTATCATTTTTTGTGGCTTATTATTTTGGAAGCCTACATTTTTCATTAATCAATGTTAGAGAAAGACACTAATCATAAAAGCCTCTAAGACTAATATAAGAAAATGGAAATAAACATCTCTGCGATAAAGACCTCAAAATGTCTTGGAATGCAAATAAAGCAAACATAAGAAGAATCTGCATAATCTCCTACAAGCATTATCCAGGCAGAGAAAAACAATTATTCTCACATGCTCTGACATGATGAGTTTTAAAACAGTTGAAGAGACTACAGGATAGCTAGACATTTAAAAACCATGCTTCTAAAGTCCACAAATAATCGTGTTTATTTTCCACGTTAGCTTTTTATTTAATTGCTTACTAAACAATTAAATAAAAAGATCATTACCTTCATTAGAATGTAGAAGAAATGTGAAATTTTAATTAACAGGGAAAATTGCTATGTATATTAGAGGAAAACCTGTTGATAGAACCACTGCCAGCTGTACTGTAAAAATTGAACCAGGTCCATACTCCAGACACAGGCAGCAGAAATCTTCTCAGGCAGCCACCAGACGGTGTTAGACAATGCCAGAGATGACTCCTCCTTAGACCTGTCCTCATCACTATTCTTGTGGGCAGCCTGAAGCTCAGATTCATTTAATCTAAATTTATACATTCAGTATTTAAATTAGTATTTTGACCACAGGGACAGATATTTCCTTAAGCTATTTATATACAAGACATCTGATGTGGAGCTGTCTGTTACTCTCCACAGGCTGTAGATCATGTCCTACTCTTAGTCTTACTGGTATACTGGCTATCTCAGCTGTTTATTGCTCTCTTAGTCTGATGACAGAAAATGCTTCATACTAAAATTTGGTATAAGCATATTAAAGAAAAGGCTGTGTAATGAGTTGTTAGTTTATGTTGCTTGGGTGCTGGAATGCTGTAGCCTGTGCATCATTATATCTGTATCAGATTTAGCTAAGTCAGTAGGTTAATTGTTACCCCCAGGTGATCAGTTCATACAACCAGCCCTGCTGTGTGTAAATAAAAAGAGCAAACAAAGCAATACATTTTGTTTTGCACAAATGTGCACAATATTAAATGGCCTTTTATGACAGGAAGGCAAAAAACTGTCTGCCTGGATAACCTTTTAGAGTTTCTGAGTTTTGGCAATTTCTTCTGGGAATTTCTACTGTTCGCAAAAGCCTAATTTTTCATTCTTAGGCCTGGAATTCCTAGAACCCAGTGCTCATCCAGGTTATCCTTCTTCCCTGGATCTCACACACACACACCCCCCCCCCCCCCCCCCCCCCCTTGGTTCTTTAGTTTCACAGCATTCAATGGGGCTTTGGAGCACATGTCTACCTTGCTCTTCAGCGTGACTCATCTTGATTCTTTGCTTGGCTCACAAGTTCACCTACTATCCAGACCTTGCACTGGAAGGATCTTTGGCTACTCCAGCTCCTCAGCATGTCACACACCAGCTTTGGCTCTGCCACAGCTCCAACCTAGCCAGGACGGGCTGGGCACCACTGCTGTGCTCCAGTTAAAATTCTAAAGATACTGATTGACTATGTAACCGACCTTGCACTAAAAGGTATTGGGTGTTGTCACATTGAATCTAACAGCTGCAGAAGCTGATGTGCCTCAGAGATTTCTAAACCCCATCTTTCAGTTGAAATCATTCCCTGATTTAACAGCTTGTATTGAAGTTCAATATACCAGTGTGAATGAAACCTTGGTGTGCAAGAAAGCTTTTTGACTTGCATAGACATGACAAAAAAAAAAAAAGGGAAAGTAGACAAATATAAGTGACTGTTGAAATTAAACTAAAAGTATCTCTCAAACATACTTTGAGCAACACAAATAAATTTGACTTTATGGTTAAAAAGAAAAAAAAAACCTATTTTTTAGCTAAAGCTATTTTTAAAAATAATTATTAGGCTCTGCCTTAAATAGCTCATTTGTATTAAAAAAAAAAAAAGGAAGAAAAAAATAAATCCTTCCAGCACAAGCAGCAATATGTTCTTGTTCTGGAAAGCTTGGTTTGCAGTCTTGGATTCATGAAGCAGTGGATAGAAGAGCAGCATTTACAATAATGGAAAAGTAAAATAATCACTCCTTGGCTAAAGGAGTTATTACCGTAGCTTCAGCCATCTAGCCATGTAGACAGAGACAGCAAGGGTAAAAATAGCAATCTCCTCAGGATTTTCTGAAAATTCACAAGTTATGTAGAGGATTCTACCATTAACTTTATCCAGACATTCATCTGGATCCTTACCCAGGCTCGCAAAATTTCAAGTTGATAAAATTGCTTGTACATTAATGATTCAGCCCTAAGCTGCAATCTCAGCAAGCAGTGTAAGTGAAGAATAGCTGGGTTTGTGATGTGACTGGATGAAGTCCAAAGAAAACTGTTGTTCCTCAGGAGCCAGTGGCTGGCATTCAGTGTACTCTGGGACTCAGTTGAGCAAATAATACTCCAATGAAGCAGTAGGTAAAGCACTACTGCTGGAGAAATCTTTTTCTGAATACATACTGAACTCTAGGATCCAGAGTGTGCTAATTGAAAATCCCATAGCAGTCTTGGTGACAGCAAATGTTCATTTGCACATTCTGGCTATCCAACACTCACTCTTTCATGTCATTTTTCTCAAAAGGTTGGATCAACTGCTCATATGACTTGCTCATTAAACTGAGGATAAAACTTATTGCTGTACTAGTGATCTGCTATATTTTTAAGTGATGAATTATGAGAAGGTGTTAATGTAAGAATAGGTAAATTACCACTAGAGAAAAAACAGAAGGATCAGGATCTCTGCTTTCGTTTCAGCCAGGTCACTAACTCAGTAAGTAATTAACACTTACTGCTTTATACCGTTGCATAGGAGTCAGTTACAAACCTGGGCAAAGAGCTGGGAGCTGGGGGCCAAGGGGGAACAGTAACCGTAGGGAAAGGACCAGAGTGTTGGAATGTTCAAAAGGAGAGGTAATGTTACAGGGAGGGGTAGCTGAGCTGAGCTGAAAGGCCTAGAAAGTGCAGACTGAACTGCCTGGGAGAGACCAGAACTGGAATAACGGGTGGGAGGAAAGAGAGGGAATTTGTACAGGAACAGGTTGAAAGGATAATAGAAGAGGTTTCTGCTGGTTACAGGCTGGGGGAGAGCCTGTGGTCACTAAAGAGCATAGTCTCCCACAGTCTGGAAAGGGTCCTGTACCTCCACAGATTCTCCTGTGGCCTGTTTTGTGTTTTGGGTTTTGGTTTGTGGGTTTTTTTTTCCCTTTTTTTGATTTATTATTTTTTGTTGTTTTTTTTTAATTTGATTTTCTTTGTTTTGTTATGTTTTTTAAAGGAAACTAGAAGCATACACACGTAAACACACAAAAAAATCTAAAGTCACTATAAAAGGTCACCAAATTCGAGTGCTCAGAATTTAGGAAATGCCTTTTTGGCATCTCTACAATGATCCTGAGGTGCAGATGAAATATGATTACAGAGGATTGGCAATTTTCCAGGATATAATTAACAAGAAACTGCTGATCCTTCAGAACTAAAATGGTTTGTAAAGCTCTTTCAGACTGAATGGAATTAAGGCAAAATGCCGTCAGAAAAGTTTTCATGGACAGGCTTATAAGAGCCTGGGATCAAATGGCAAGGTAAGGGGGAAAGTGGAGATATGAAATCACCACAAAACAGTCTGGGATGCTAAAGGTAAAATCAAGCTTCTCCTCACTGGTGCTTTAATCAGCCTTTGAGAAATCAGTGTCATCTTTTTGGACACAAATTACCGAGTTCCAAACTTTTGTCTCCAGTGGGTTGCTGTTCAGCTATGTCTGTATAACGGGTGGGGCAACTGTGCCTGTGGATGCTGAAGTTGTGGACCTAATCCTCGCTGTCTGATTTTCAGATACTGTGTAATCTTCTACTGTCATTAGTTCCTCGTTTCAGAACTACTGAACTTCAGCATCCCTCTGTGCAGTCATCAGTTTGTGTCTTCCAATTAATCTTTTTGTTATGTGGTGAGGTTGGTAAGAATATCTGCCCATAAACACTCAGACACTCTCCCCTTGCAACTACTAGACAGCTCCTGTACGTCTTCTCCAATATGATTATTTTCTTGTTTTCATTTTTTTGGATGCTTTCTAGATTATGGTGCACCTTTAGACAAAACTCACAATGCTTCAGCATGGTATTCCGTTTGTTAGCAGGTTTTAGAATATTACACAAATTTTTTTCTTAATACATCCTTGCATATATGTACATATACTTACTGCAGCATACAAATGAGTTAACTGAAAGCATCTTCCCTGAGTGTTTGAAGTCAAAACCCATCTCTATGTAATATTAGCTCACATTTTCTCCTCTTTACTTTATTAGCATTTGCCTTCACTGAGATTTTTTGTTATTGTTTTCCATTTTCTTAGCAGTGTTAAATCCTTCTGATTTTCTTAATTCTCTCTGTTAGATCTGCCTAGTTAGACTCAGCCTAAATAATTTTTCATTCTCTGTATCTCTTCCACCTCTTTATTAACCTACTCTTTCAGGTCAGCAGTAAGCCCTTACCACCATCATTCCTCCAAGAGCCAAGAAGCATCTGCATTTTAACCTACTTCTCTTGATTTCTCCTGACCTGCAATTGATCTTTTTTGTGTCACCTAGCATCTGCAGCATCTTTCCTGATACCTCCCAGGCAGCATGCTCATTAGACTTTGTAGGGTACTGAACACACAATGTGATTTGCAGCATATAACCCCAGAGACCGTGACATTCAAATTTGGTAACAGCAGCTCTCCGAGGACCATATGTTTCTGAATTTAAGAGAGGATTATGATGGGAACATACACAGTGTAAGAAGAGGTGTTACACAGCCCTTCTACAAAAACAAATAAACAAACACAGAGAAACCACCCCAGTTCCTGAGTGACATGTAGAAAGATTTAGTGGCTCTCTTTAAGCCAAGCAGCTTCCAGCTTCAGGAGCTCATTAAAATCAGGGAACTGTGGAAGTGAGTGGTGATAGAGGTGAGCACAGCAAGGAATAAGGGCCTGGAGAAATGAGCTCACAGGTGGGTGAAATATGGGCTATTTAATAGGCCTCTGAGAGAGGGGGATATGACCTTTGAAATAAACCCTTGTAGGAAAAAGAAGAGGCAGGGTTGGTATAAATACATATATCTATAATATTTGACTTAAAAAATGTTTTGTTAGTATTAGATTTTGATCTCTGCTTCAGGTTTAGTGCTAACATTAAGCTAACAGCTCAGTGTTTAGAATATTTTTTTTTGTCAATAGAAGGTCTGTCTTAAAGGTTTGTTTTTTTTGTTGTTGTTGTTTTTTTCTACAAAACATTTGCACTTTCAATTAAGGAGGAATTTAAATTTCTGACAATTAACTTAATTGAAGTGAAAACCTGAGAAGATCCTATGAGGAGAAAAGTTCCCTGGTGAGCCTTGTGAAACACAACTGGGTTTAAAGGACAGAATTAGAAAGTATTCAAAGCATCCAGGAAATGTGACTGCCAGGGGAGCCTCTGTAGCCCAGCAGGACAAAGTTCTGCATAGGCTACAGCTCATGTTATAAAGTGCTGCAAATCTTTGAAACCCATTCAAAGTAACCACAGATCACATTAGGCCTAGCAAAACTAAAGACGTCTTTGTTAGAAGGAAACAGTGGGTCCACCCTGGGAAGGCTGAAAGGGGGCTCATACCTGTGATAGGAAGAGTAGTGCTGAAAAATTCTAGATCTCTGAGTTTTACAGACGTAGATATCATGGTAATTTGATTTTTCCACTCACTGTCCCTAAAGGTGACATTACAAAGAAGCAGACTAAGAAGCTGGGAAGGAAATGGGAAGGAAAATTTTCAAAAGGATTTCATCTCAGGTGAACAATAAGGAAATAAAACCAACAAATGGTTGGAGGTGAAAAGGAGTCAAAATGGCTTGGGAGGCACAAGAAAGTGCTTGTCCCATATGCAGTTATTGGAATGCAAAAGCTGTGGGTTTCCTCAATGCAGGTGTACAGCCAGCCATTGCAGAAGTGACTAAAAAACCTCCAGAAAATCAGATGTCTAAAAGCAGTCCATAGGCACCAGGGGCTGGGTAAGGAAGCAATGTCCTCATATTGTTGACTTGTGATGACAGCTCTGCTGGGCTGATAAAACTAACTGGATTAAAAAATCTACCCACAACCTGTAGGCAGCAGAGACTGAGCAGCCATGAGGAGGCAAACAATGGTTTTGTCTTTTTCTCAGTATATTAATTCTTTTATCCACTATTTAGGCTATAGAATAAGGCTTTTTTTGAAATGAAATTCAGCTTTTCAACACTTCCATTTTCTAGTGAGTTAGTGGAACACGCATCTTTCTATTGTGTCTTCACAGGTGTTTCAGTCTTTGATTTACAGAAGTACTCTTTCTCACTGCAGAGGGAAAACAAAGCAATTGTGAACTGTTGGCTTGATTTTATCTCTAAAAGCAGTTGAGAATGCTGTTCCAGCCAGGCTCATCAAGAACTTGGATAGCAAGAAGTAAGAAGATTTTCTGCAGCTAACCTTTGGCAGAAAATTAAATTGGGGGCCAACATTTAAAAGGTGAACTGGGCTGTCACTGGAGAATGCAGCTATTTCTCCCCACCTTTATTGGTTCATCTACCAAGGGGTAAAACTTTACTGAAATGTGAAAGCCAGGCCTCTACTTTGGCCGATGTGGTGTTGCAGGTGGATTTGACACATGCAGGTACTACTATTGTAGTTTTACAATGCAAAATAAAATCTTCTTGGACATGGAGGTTCAGAAATAAATGCTTCAACTAATAAAGTCTAGTTGTGTCAGCCTGAGGTAGCTGATTATTAAAATATGCACAACTGTAAGCAGAAGACCACAGGATCTCTAAGGGTTCAGAATAATTGAGTATGAAGTCTGAAAGAGAGCACTTTCAGGCAGGGGAGAGAATGCAAGTTAGTGTAATAAGAAGCTGAAGCAAGGTGAACCAAATTCATTACTTGCATAAGAGCTGGAGGCATGGTAGGTCCACATAGTCCCTATACACCCCAGTTCTGAGATACAAAGAAGTAGTTTAGGTCTAAAACTGTAGTTACCCAACACTGTCAAGCATACACTTAACAGAGAAGTTAATCTACCTGACAGAGTATAAGAGTGATAAGGACCATGACTTCTGCTCATAGTGTATGTTAATCACCTTGCTGTTTTAGTAATTAGGAAACAGTGTTATACAAGTGGATTAGATTTGCTGAGATTGGTGAGGTTTTGCTTTCTGCTTTCTGTTGTGCATCTTGTGCCTCAAGGGTATCAGATACAGGGCACCAAAGTGGCTGTGGTGCAGAATAAGGCCAATGCTTCACACAGTTGCTAATTTATATTCTGGATTTGAACAAATTTAAGAGTATGCTTAGTACATGTTTCTGTATTCTGAGATCTGTTTGAAAAAAATGAGGTCATTTCTCTAGAACAGAGAAGGAATAAAAACCAAAAACCAACCCATGATCATCTTCAACTCCCAAGCATGATGTCATTCAAGCTGATTAATACAAGGATTGTAGTTCACTGTGCAGAGGTTTGACATCCAGGCAAGCTGCCTTCTTGCTTTGCTGTTGGTTATACTATTTTGTCTTGTTTATTTTAACCTGACACCTAGGCTAATAGACAGATGGTCAAATGTCAGTGTTAACAAATCATTGATCTGTAAAGTCACTGAGACTTAACAACAGAAGTTTTCTTTATTTTGAATACACAAATACAGGATATGTTGGTTGATGTGTCTGGAGCAACTGTTGTGTATACTCATTAATGATTACATTTGGGGGTCATCTTCTCTAAATACAAACCTACAGGTGAACTCTTTAACAAAGTCTTTTTGTTTTCTATAGAGATTTAGTACAAAAAGCTCTGAGAACTGCCACTCTAGAAAAATCCTGATACACAAAGACACTTGTTTTGATCTCTACATGAATCTGTATACATTGTTCAGACTTTTCTAAAGGGTTTGTGTCTAACCATTATGTCATCTTTTGTGCTCTATAAATTCTGCATCCCTTCTGTTTCTCCTCCTCTGTCTTGTGGGCTCTGAAGTCATGGCAGCTTTCAGAAAAGTAGCAATAATAATGGAGTGCAATTTGGGAAACTATAATCTCTGTATCTCTTCCAATAACTTTATTGTGTGCCACAGCCAGCCCTAAAGTTAATATCACCTCTAATATATTTCTAAATGTTACAGTGGGAGAATTTTTGTGTGTAGGTGTCCTGGGTTCAGCAGTAGCAGTCATTTTTCTCCTTCTTTGTAGCTGGTGCAGTGCTGTGGTTTGGACTTTCGGCCTGGGAACAGCACTTATAACACCAAAGTTTTCAGTTGTTGCTAAGTCATGTTTACTCTGACCAATGACTTTGCTCATGCTCTGCCAGGGAGGAGGGGAAGCCGGGAGGAAGCAGAGACAGGACGTCTGAACCAAACTGACAAAGAGGTATTCCATACCACAGCATGTCATGCCCAGGATGTAGAACTGGGGGCAGTTACCTAGAAGGGCTAGGTCACTGCTCAGTCGGACTGGGTATCAGTCAGCGGGTGGTGAGGTGTTGTATTCTCTTCCCTTGTTATTTCCCTTCTCATTATTATTATTGGTGGTAGCAGCAGTGATTTGTGTTATACCTTAGTTACTGGACTGTTCTTATCTTAGCCCGTGCGAGTTGCATTCTTTCGATTCTCCTCCCTATCCCTTCGGGAGAGGGAGGGAGGAAGGTGGGGAGTGAGAGAGAGAGAGACTGCATGGCTGAGTTTAAACCATAGCAGTAGTTCACAGTGTGATCAGTCTGGACCACCTCCCAAAGAACTGGTATTTCTCAGTGTGAGCAGTTCTCTATTTCAGAGACAAGGTAAACTAGATAAACTTGCACAGGTTTGGCTCATTCCATAGAAATGTGAGTTGACAATAGATAACAACTATGCTATATTTCCTGAAAACGTTTCATGTACCATCTTCGATGAAAAATTTTGTAAATAGTCTACTTTTCAGCTCAAGTGAAGGAGTGAAAAACTGTCTAGAAAACCCATGAAAAAAATTACAAACTGAAAAAAAAAGTAAAAGTTATCAGAGGATAATTTTTGCCAATAGATATGACATATCACATCACTTCAACACATGCTAACCTTTCTCAGTATCAGAGAAATAAGAAAAGCTATCATGAAGGCTGCTTCAGATCTTAGCAAGCAAAAATTTATACTTTGTCTCATCTTACCCTGCCACTGAGGTTTAAAGACAGTCAAGGGAACAGGAAATGAGAAAGAATTATTTAAACTTTGGCCCTCTTAGTTTTCTTTTTTTTTTTTTTAATTTTATTTTAATAACAACATGTGAGGGTGTACTGGGTTTAGCAGTAGCAGTCAATTTTTCTCCTTCTTGGTAGCTGGTGCAGTGCTGTGTTTTGACTTCAGCCTGGGAACAGTGTTGGTGAAACCGATGTTTTCAGTTGTTGCTAAGTGATGTTTACCCTGACCAAGGACTTTGTGAGGCTCATGCTCTGCCAGGGAGGAGGGGAAGCCGTGAGGAAGCAGAGACAGGACACCTGACCCAAACTGACCAAAGAGGTATTCCATACCACAGCACGTCATGCCCAGGGGGGGGTAAGTGGGAGTTACCCGGAAGGACACGGGCTTCCGGGTGGGATTCATTTCTTGGCCAGTGGTATTGTATTCTCTTCCCTTGTTATTTTCTCTTATCATTGTTGTCGTTGGTGGTAGCGGTGGTGATTTGTGTTGTACATTGGTTGCTGGACTGTTCTTGTCTCAACCCGTGGGAGTTGCACTCTTTCGATTCTCCTCCCCATCCCTTTGGGAGCAGGGAAGGGAAGAGCCCCCAGAGGATGGGGGGGCCTCGACTGCTTCCAGCCTGGCACCACTCACAGCTGTCTGGCTCGGGTTTAAACCATGACAGAGGGAAAGAAGTGTTGAAGAGGATAAAATGCCTCTTTTGGCAACCTAAACCTATAAGGAAATCTACTTATAAGAGGTTATACTAACATCTTGAAGCATCACCTATTGTTATGTAACTGACAGAAACTTCAACAACTAGAACTTGAAATAGGTTCGCCCACACTTCCACTCCAATATTTTTCTTGTAGAATTTCACACCTCACACTGGGATTGTATTACATGAGCTGAGCATAACATCGTGGATTTTAAATAATACGTCAGTTAAATGCCTAGATGTCCAATTCCTTTATTTATTTGTTTAGTTAACTGCAGTATAGAAGTAATATATATTTGGCTTTGTAATGTTTGCCAGGTTGGACAGAGCCATGGGCGACATGGTCTAGTCTGAGGTGTCCCTGCTCATGGCGGGGGGGGTGGAACTTGATGATCTTAACATCTTTTCCAACCCTAACTATTCTATGATTCTATGATCAGGATGTGTGCAGTTGTATTGGGCTTATATGGCAAAGTTTTGGTAGCAGGGAGGCTTCAGGGTGGCTTTTGTGAGAAGATGCCAGAAGCTGTCCCCATGTCAGAACCTGCTACTGGCCAAAGGTGAGCCCATCAGTGACTTTGATAGTGCCTCTGTGTTAACATATTTGAAAAGGGGAAAACACTGCTTCACAACAGCAGCCAAGAGAGGAGTGAGAATATGTGAGAAACAGTCTTGCAGACACCCAAGTGAGTGAAGAAGGAGAGGAGGAGGTGCTCCAGGCACTGGAGCAGAGATTCCCCTGCAGCTCGAGGCACAGACCATGGTGAGGCAGCTGTCCCTTGCAGTCCACGGAGGTCCACGATGGAGCATATCTCCACCTCTAGCCTGGGGAGAACCCCACACTGGAGCAGGGGGATGTCTGAAGGAGGTTTTAATCTTGTGGGAAGCCCGCACTGGAGCAGGCTGCTGGCAGCACCTATGAACCAATGGAGAGAGGAGCCTGCTCTGGAGCAGGTTTGCTGAAGGACTCGTGACCACACAGGGGATCGACACTGGAGCAGCCTATTCCTTAAGGGCTGCACCCTGTGGAAGGGACACATGCTGGAGCAGTGCATGAAGAATGTAGCTGTGGAAAAGACCCACAATGAAAAAGGTCATGAAGGACTGTATCTCATGGGAGAGACCGCATGCTGGAGGAGGGTTAGAGTGTAAAAAGGAAGAAGCAGCAGAGACAAGGCATTGTTTGCACCTTCACTCACTCTGTCCCCCTGCAACGCCATGGGGAGGAAGGAGGTAGAAGAGCTGCAAGTGAAGTTGAGCCTGTGAAGAAGGGAGGGATGAGGACAAAGTATTTCTAGGTTTGTTATTACTTCTGATTATCCTAGTCTAAAATTAGTTAATTAAATTAATTTCTCTAAGTCAAGTCTGTTTTGCCCATGATGGTAACTGGTGAGTGATCTCCCTGTCTGGACATACAGGCTTTTTTTGTGCTTTCCTCTCACCTGTACTGTTGACAAGAAGTGGTAGAGGGCACCTGGGGCCAGCCAGGTCAACACTCAGCAGGAGTTTAGGTTCTTTATAATCCAGAGCACTGTCTTTCTTGCTCTTAATGGTGGGAGTAGTTCTACCCTCTAAGCAAAATTTAGCACTATAGTGCTGAAGATGTCTAGGTTGGTACAGTATGCACTGTACTATCTCACTCTCTGATGAAGAGTTTGCTAGACATAGTTTTAGTGTTTTAAAATAAATGGAATTTAGAACATGTTACTCCGTGAAACTATCTGCTTCGTTGCTTCCTGGATTAATACATTTTCCCTGTGGTAGTTTCCAGATACCTGATTCTGACTAAGAGGCTGTTGTATTACATTGTGTTATGCAGGGTGACATTTCCTTCTGAGAGGAGGTGACATTTAAAGATCCCAGTCCTGCAGAAATTTACACTTGTGCTTATTATCTGGACCACTTGAAAGAGACTAACTTCATAAAGTTAAAAAGGTGGAAAAGTCCCTGAGAACCAGAGTGTACTTCAGTAATTATTGAATAAAAGTTCAAAAGGCACACCAGACAGTAAACTAGAGCAACAGATTGCTGGTAGTGGTAAAATAATTGTGGTGTGCCTGACTAATCTGAAAGTTTTAGAAACCCATGCTTCCAACAACTGCTGCTATTGAGAGAAAAGGCTCATGTGGTAAAATGGTAAACTGTTGTAAATGTAGCATGGCAGCACTTGAGAATCACTGACTGATGAGAGGAATTCTAATGCAAAAGTCCAGAATTATCAGAATTGTCTGATGCTGCTGAGACCTTGGAAATGATATGGGTTTCCACAGGAAGACATCAACAAGCCTCTTTCTGCACCATCATTTTGTAATTGATTTTCCATAGTTAGGAAAAACACTGCTGAGGAAAAATTTTTAAAACTATTTTAAAATACGTGGCATACACTGTTATCCTACACCTCTGTCAGGCCCACTCATCATTTTATTTGGTCATACCAAACATAAGGAAGAGAAACTTTATCTACTAACACATTTTGATAATCTAAAATATGTTATTTTTCTTTATATTTGTAAGTGCCAATATCTCACGTCTGTTACCTCAAGATCTACTGAGCCTGGAAAGCAGGAAGATTTTCATATTTGCAAGGGTTTGGTACATCTGTGATTAGTCCTGATAGTTCACGAGATACTGGATGTGAAATCTGTCATCCATCCAGGTGTTTCCTGTTGCCTATGTTGAAATGTCTATTATTAATCTGCAATTGAGGGAGTTAATGGGAGGGCTTAGTTAGTAGTTCCAAAAACAAATAATGGTTGGAAAAATCCATCACAGTTCTGTCCTCTCTGTCCTAGATTAAGAGGCTGAAGCAAATGATTGAATCTTATTTCTTCCTGAGGTGTCTTCTGAACTGTAAAATTGATGAAGCTATCAGCTGAATACATTAAACCAGGCATGGCTCTGGTGTGCCTGAGGTTAACTCATCTTACAGCCAATATCAGGGTTATCGAACACAAATGTGACTGCAAGTCAGCTTTTTCCTATTGTTTAGATGGAGGTGAGGATCTAGCTCCAAATGTGTAGTTGTCATATCAGGAAGTTACGCCAACTGTCTTTGACCTGAATATAATGGAGATGGTGACACCCATCCTAGATCTAGAGGATATCCTAGCCAGATATGGCAGAAAGGCCATATGATCACATCAAAGCTGTTGGAGGTCCACTTCATCTGTTCAAAACTCTTCCGCTGTTCCAATGAATGTGTTGAAACAACACTTTACAGAGCTGTCGTTGCCAAGTGTGGACATTAGGTATTTCAAAAAGAATGAGGCAGCTGAATATAGTTCCAGAATCAATAACTATTCCTTAAACTGTATTTTTACAGCCAGTTCCAGGACCTCTACCATTGAGGAGGTAAACATCAGCCAGGTAAAAATACAATTCTCTTTCACTTGATAGAAAGCTCTACATTACTGTTGCCTTCGCAAGGCGTGGCGACCTGGTTCAGGAACGGCATGGCGACCAACCCCAGGCCGCTCGGGCCGTCAGCTCACAGACACCAGTGTGGTGGACAGCAAATGGCGTTTATTACTTCGCAACACAGCGTTATATACTCTGGGTTTACAGCGTCACTTCCGTCTGCTTACATCACAAGCTACATACTATTGGCTATTAAACAGGGGGCCCTATCTTTCCGTACAGCGCGATATCTTCTGGCCGCCAGGCCCTAACTACCTACATTTCCCCCCTCCCTATGTTTAATAAAACTAGCTGGGTATAACAACAGGATATGGTTTATGCTTTCACACAACATTGAAAACAGTTTCTGCAAACGCAATATATGCTTGAAATAGGGATGCAGAGCGCATCGGGCAAGGCACGTGAAACAAGTGATAGCAGAGAATGACAGGGTATAACTGGGGATAGACCAAAAATTCTGAACAAGAGCATTCCTAAAGCAACTGTTGCGTTCTATTAACATGATGTTAGGGTCACAACCATGATAAGTAGAAAAGTGAGCATGTACTGCTGTGTTACTTGAAAAATGGGAACTGAGGGAGGTGAGAGAAGGCTGCAAGGATTCTGCGTGCAATCCAAATGTGTTTATGAGAGGAAAAAAACAATTTATCTTATATCAGTATTCATTTTCCTGTTAGGGTGGTGAGGCACTGGAATAGGTTGCCCAGGGAGGTTGTAAATGCTCCATCCCTGGTGGTGCTCAAGACCAGGTTGGACGAGGCCTTGGGTGACATGTGAGGTGTTCCTGCCTCTGGCGGGGGGGTTGGAACTTGATGATCTTAAGGTCCTTTTCGACCCTAACTATTCTATGATTCTATGATTCTATGTTAAGTAAATCTTTGTGGAACTGTCCTCCAGGAACTTTTCCTTAAAGAGTCAGCAACCTTCCATATTTTGGAAATGCTCTTTAATATTATGCAGTGCTTTTGTAGAAAGGATTATTGGACAGAGAAATCTAAGGGAGTAACAGCCAAGCTTGTTCTCTGAACAGCCAAGCTCGTTCTCTGTCATGCTTCCTGGATTTGACTGTTGGCCCCTCAGTATCCAATATTTGTGATAATTGGTGAGAATTCTGGAAGAAATAGTTACTAATTAGCTACCCTTTTCGTTCTAGGATGTGTATCAGGATATAAAGAAAACACATTTCATTTGCTGTATTCTGACTTCATCTTTATCAGTGCATGCTGACATTTTCATCTCTCAAATCCCTTGAATGTTCTTGATATACCAAAAGGTGACCATACAGCTAAGACACATTTACACGATATTAAAATTTAACTTGGTATTTTATTTTAGCCACATGTACCCTTTGTTACTGTGAACTTATGTATTTTCAGGAAAGAAGGCTTCCCTTATGCAGCAGATCAGATAGTAGCAGCTGAAATAATGGGAAAAAGTTTGTGAAATTTGTGTTGGATTAACTTCTTATCAAGAGCAGAATAAGAAGGATTTTCTTAGGCTGGGTAAGCACTCCTTCTAACCCAGTGATTATCCACTCTTTATGGCTCTGAGCAGAGGACTAAAATGAGTTTGAAAATATCATGTCAAGCCTCAAATAAAAGTAGATCCAAACATCACAATTCTGAAATATATTAAAGGCTGACACATCACTTTTGCAACTTGGATGGATCAGAACCGACCTAGAGCTGAATCTGTATGTATTTAATATTGGGAGTCATTGTTTTAGTTCAGCACATTTAAAAGGCACATATCTGAAAAGAACTAGTATAAACACTGTTTCCTGTAAACATCCAATGAATAAGTTTTGGTGATGATGGTTTGCCTTGTGACTTGTCATTTTATATCTCATTTTCAGAACTTGGGAAGAACCACAGCTATAATTTATTCTGTGCCACAGTAAACATCCTTTGCACATGGCACTTGCAATTCTTTCTGAAGCCTTTGCTGAGCTATTATGTTGCTGCATTTTATAACTCCGTTAGGCCTTTTGAAGACATGTTATAGGATGAACATAGTAGTAGCATGAGTCAGCTGTAGTGATTTGAAGAAAAGATTTGTTGACAACCAGAACAAATAGCCACATCAGTCTCGGTATTTTATATCAGCTCAACAGCATTTAGTTCCAAGGCCTTAGAAATTGGGCAAGGGCAAGTACATTGGTTGTCATGACCACCGTCTCAGGCAATGTTGGTTGTTTCCTGCCAGATATTGGCAAAGCAGCAGGAGACTTTCGTATTATCATTAATTTTAATAGATTTCCACATCTTAGCGCACCTTATGCAGTGTTGCAGAGACCAGGGATTGTGTTGAGCTCAGTCCTGCTCTTGTCAAAACCTGCGTAGGAAATGAGTGTGGCTTTGGAGATTGACACACAATTAAAGATTAAATGGAAAGTGCAGGAATACACCTAATGTATCATACCAGGGAAAGGAGGAGGGAAGGACAGGAAAGGACGAAACAATGGTTTAACTTCCTAATTGTAGTTAGGGGACACAACAGTAGGAGTTTGGCTTTAGACACAAATGAATGGCTTATTGACATCTGAATGGTTTATTTTTGCTGCTTCTAGAGTTGTACAGAGAAAGGACAGAACAGGGCAGAAAAAAAATGCCAAAGGAATTACTTGTTAAGAGAGAAAGCAAATTCAGATTTCACAGGTAACCAAGGAGAGGGAGGAAAAGGGGGAGGGAGAGACAGAGAGGGAAAGACCAGGGGAGAGAGAAGGAGGCAGAGAGGGAGGACCTCATTTGGTGCCTCAGCTCATCAGCAGTTTGAATCAATGTAGGAAGAGAGGTTTGGAGACTGATGACTAGAGGCAACAATCTTGAATTAATTCTGTGCCCTCCCTACCTATAAATGTAAACACCTTCCTTTCAGAAAGTGACATTTGTAAGCAGATTCTTCTACTTTACTTATTGTTAAATAAACCACTGGTATGTACTGAGATACCATGGTTGTGTGACTTGGAATTGCCACAGGAAAGCATCTCCTTTGCTTTCTCTGAAGGGTATTTTGAATGTAGAATTCTATTATTATTTGTTTTATTATGTTTGTAACGATGTTTGCTTTTTGGAAACCTTCCTAAGGTCTCCCTCCTATCCACTTGCTGTACCTATTTTTTTTGTTTGATGGACTGTTCATTTTACGTATAATCACATTGATACTGTTAAAGAAGAGGTAATCTTTAAAGTCAGGTGGATGCCTTAGAACTAGTTATTTGGGAGAAGTTCCATCCTTGATGGTGTTAGTAAGAATGGTTAGAAGCTGCTTTTTTCTGAATTATGCTTACTCAAAAAACGCTGTAAATACAACAGATTTTATAGGCTTTTCTTTATGCTTAGGATGATAACACACCTTTGCCATTTCTTCAAATGAAATTCCTAACCTCTGAGCTGCACATGTTATCCTTGCTTGCTCTTCTTGCTGCACAGGGTTTACATTCCTGCCTGATGGTAGCCCAGTTTCAGCAGAAAACAGGTGATGTCCTACATGGGTTTGAATCCCTTCAGAAAAGGGGTCCACCTACTCATGAGCTGATGGCTCCAGTCAGTCAGCTCTTACCGGAAAGGTGAGCAGTACTAGTACTATCTGCAGCTTCTGCCTTATCAAAATAAAGGTACCAAATCAAAAGGCATCTTGTCATTCTGCACCATACATACATACCTTCAGGATTCAGTGGGAAGTTGGGGACCTGAGCTCTAGCTACAGGAAATTTTTAACCCTTGTTGTTAGCTACCAGCTGACAGTTCAAAGGTATCTGATCTCCTACTCTGGCTGAAAGAGCTTACTTATCTAGCTGACAAGAGATCAGTTCAGAACTCCCAAATTATTTTTAGGTGCTGCCTTATTTAAGTTGGACACAGTTGGTCTCCTCTGTCTGGCTCTACAAGGTGTTTGGAGAAGATGTTTGGGAAAGAAGTTATGTGGAAAATTCAAGGCTTTTTTGAGGTTAAGTGGAAGAATGTCCAGAGACAGACAGTGTACAAATGCAGAAACTTGTAATATAAAAGAAAAAAAGGAAATGAAGTGATCCTCTAAGAGCTAGTTTGTATGTAACCTAGTTAATCATAGATCCCAAAGGCTCTATTCTGCACTCAGTAACCAGGCCCAAGCCTGGTGCTTCTTGCTTCTGAAGGGACTGAGTGAGCACCTAGTATCTTGCTTCTTGCTGGTTTTAGGTGTGTTCTTTCAGGAGAAGTCTTGTAAGAATGGGAATTTCTCTTTAAACTTGAGACCTCTCCTCTCTCTCGTGCTCATCAGTCATGCCCTTCTGGTGATGAATACATTAGGTATTTCTACCTTTATATTTTGTCATGTGTATGAAGTATTAAAAAGGAACTAATGGGGAAAGAAGGAATCTTTAAATTTTATTTTAATGAAAGCTACTGATTTTCCCATCTTTTCCCACTCCGATGGCATCTATGCCCTGTTATAATCTCGTTTACAAGTTCTTCTGACAAGTGCTCTCTGCTTTGCCAATCAGCTTCTTTTTAACTGTCTGCTTTTTCAGTTCTAATGGAAAGTCAGCCTATGTGGGGATCATTAAATTTGTCCTTTCTTACATTTCTTGTTTTTGTCCCTATTCCTTTGACATGAAGAGAACTTTGTAGAAGGCTCTAGCAAAAGTATCAAAACTTCAACCAATTTATTTACTTATTTATAAAATTCAAATAAAAATAATACATTATATACAGTAGCTTAAAATGATCTTTATGGTAAAGACATGAGAAATGTATGCAGACACCTTCCCCTCCCAACTTTCTTTCAAGACTCTGTAGTTTGTGGACTTGATGGTTGCCAAGGTGAATGTTTGCTACCTTCTCTGTCATTTTTTTCTCCCTTTGATTTTATGCAGTTTTTGCAGCTGTTAAATTTCTGTATCTTATCTGTCATAGGCATCTTGGGAATCAGTATAGCATATTGCTGACTATCTGCCTGCTCTTCAAAATTCTGATCAATGTGATATTTTTTTAGTACACTAACAGTGATTTCTTAAGCGCCTGTGAATATGATGTTCTGTAACAAGTCACCTTTGAGAACAGCTACATTAATCCAAAATTATGCCTTTGTTTATTCCTTGTCTTTTTTTGCTTCTTTAACTAGAGTCTATTTCTAGAACTCTGGACTCTTTAATATCATTGCATGTATAGAGGAAGGCAAACTTAAGTAGCTTAACATAGACTGCTGTGGGCTCACCTTTGAGGGCACTGGCATCTCACCTTATGTTTACTCCAACATAAGCCGAGAGCACAAGCTGTCATTTAAAACTAAGTCCAACATCCCAGACAGCTTAATAGCTTTACTGACTGTTCATGTTATTTGAGACACAGTTAAAACCTGATCTTGCATGCACCACAGAGTGGATAGGAAACTTTAATGAAACTTGAGTACCCAGAGATGTAGAAGAAAACATATAGAAGAATATGCAGGATTAGCGTGTCACAAGTATGCAAGTGAGATTTTTAAGTGTGTATTGAATTCTGATATTCTTTCTTTTCTTGTTTGCTCTTTTCCCCATAATTTACTTAAGATGTTGCAACTACAGTTTACACATGTGCAAGCTGAAAGATCTCCAGGCAAGTACAGATTAGCCGAAATTGTATTTCTCTAAAATAAAAACCTTACATTTTACTATTTTTATTAATAACCTTTAGTGATCATGGGAAACTTAATCAGCAGGCTGGGTTAACTGAAATGTGATCATTTGTCATATTAATCCTAAATGATTCCTTTTCATACAGGTGTCTGCCTCATCAATGTTTGGATCTGTTTCTTGAAATATACTTTCATGATGTATTTGATTGAGACAGAGATTTGAAATTCTCTTCATCACGTCTGAGTAGTCCTGTCTCTGGAGCTCTTGGCTGCTCCAAGCCAAGGGAAGGATTGTGTCTCCCTTCTCTCTACTTTGACCTTCATTTCTCCGTTGTTGAAGAGAGAACATGTGTTACCACAGAGAATTTAGGTATTGTTACACTGGCATTTTCCATTTGTCAAGAGTATTTGACAAGCCCCACACAATATGCGTTTTTCACATACCTGAACTCTTCATGGAATTCACTGGTGGCTTTTGCTACCACACAAGAATGCAACATGAAATGGAGTTAAGTCTTAGATATTTTCCAGGGAACATTAGCATTCAGATTCAGACTAGCTATGTTAGCTTTTGCTTTTGAGTCATCAACACATATAAAAGCTTTCCCATTGGAATTAAGTGTCTGTATGCTCAGGCAATATTTATTCACCACAAACCTGTATTCCTCCTTTCTTTCTCTTCTGGTGATGATACGAATATAAATTAATGCGGTGCCTCCTGACAAGTTTTCCATAAGTGACTCTTTCATTTTCCTGTTTATGTTGTCCTAAAAAATAATAATAATAATAATAAAAAAACTAAAAAAGCTGTTTTGTTTTGTTTGGTTGGCCTGATTTTTCTTTTTAAGAACCAAATCCATATAGTGAAGAAGAAATTTATTATTGTTTGTTGTGGTATTTTCCCCGTACTTTCTTTTGGACTATAAGAAACAGACAGGCATTGGGACAGTGCAGATCAAGTTTAGCAGGACTATATAAGAATTAACAAAGCTTTAATTTGCTTCTTGTTTTTAATATGCTTGTACATCTGCAGCGTGCCTGCTGCAAATGGCACCTTCAAGCAAGCTTATACCTATGACTGTTTTTATTTATAATGCAAGGATATGTAGTATTTTGAACCCCACACCCCAAAGTTTTGTTGCAATGGTGAGCAGCAGAAGTTTTACATGCTACAAATCATTGCTCTATACCTGAGACATTCTGATTACCCAGGTCTTTTTCATCTACAATCTTTTAGTCTATAGAAGGTTAAAGAACGGAGGATTATTTTTCTCTTTTCCACCTGAAGGCCTGTTACACTTTCTTTTTTATTGCTGTCTGAAACAGAAGCGAAAATATTATTTTCCCCTTTGTGTTTTTTTTTTTTTTTCCTCTTGAAATGTTTTTCCTGTTCCAAACTTTGATTTTTGGGGATAAATGATAAATGAAGAAATCACTGCAGAGTTCTTCAGAAATAGATTAAGGGCATGTAAAACTACTTTTAAAAGTCAGGTTCCTCTCTATATAAGTAGTGTTACACCTCCTAAAAGCCTGTCTCTTCAAATTAGAGAAGGCCTAACACAGTTGCTTAGGAGCAGTTGTAAAATGTAAAGGTACAATTTATGTGGGGAAAAGTGACTGTGTTGATCTGGGATAAAGAGAAGCTCAGGTGGCTAAGCAGGCAAGTGGCTTAGTGCCAAGATAGATGACATTGAATTCTTTGCGCCTTTATGTTAAGCAAGGCTACTTACTAACAGAAAATAATTGTAGCAACCAGGAGAGAGATGATTTTGCACTATGCAAGCAAAGAGTGCAGGGAGAATCTGTAACAGAAAGTTCATTGCATTGATTGACTACACTGAATCTTTTGGAGTCATCCCTTTCCAAAAAGTGTGTCTTCATGAAGGCAGGAACTGTGACCCCCATGGTGGTAGGCTCACACAATTCAGTGCCAACAATTCCTGCTTCTGAACAGGAATCTGAAAACATCCCCCTGGTTACCAGACATGTCTTGAGAAACAGCACAGGATAAACAGGCAAGACTGTGTTTGCTGTCATCAGTGCCTCAGGCATAAATTAAAAACTCAGTGAATTACCAATAGGCTTTTTTTCTTTTTTTTTTCTTTTTAATTGGGAATGTGTTTGGCATTTCTCCAAGTCTGAAGATGATAAGATTTGTCTTTCTCCCGTGCATTATTTAATTATTAACACACTCATGTCAGTCTGTTTCTCAGACTCCTACACAGTACTGAAGTGTTTGAGGTACAGCTTGGTTTTGAAATATTTTGAAATATTCCACTGCAAGTAAAGACTTTAGTCCAGTGGGAGTCTCACCTTCCAACATAAAAGGTGAATTTATTGAGCTTAATTTACAGTGACATTTGCTTAAGCCTCTGAAAATCCTTATGATTTCAGTGCTCAAGAAAAGCAAAAAAAAAAAAAGGAGAAAGAATACTTCTAAAAGTATCATTTATACTTCCACCACTACTCATGCCAGTAGTTGCTTTTGTGAGCTGGATATTTAGTTTAATTTATTAGAGTTACTCTAAATGTTGTTTGATAAGAAATTGACTCAGTGGAGCAGTTGTCTTTCAAATAAGAAATTAATTGTTAAGAGCAGGAATGAACTGAACAAGGAGGGAGACAGCCTAAGGGAACTCAATTTTCTCCCTCATTTAAACAGCCTAATGTGGAGCATGTTATGTCTGATGAGAAGAGGGAAGAGAAGCTGCTCTTGAAGTGTTTAGTGACCTCTTCTTCCCTATCAGCATCATGATTTCAACCTGCTTTTTTAGGTGGTGGATACTGACACCTCCTGATACCCTGATATCCCCCTGACACCACTCAAGCTGAGGGTTATACAAAATTTGAACTGTCAGGGTGTGGATGTATGAGCTCCAACCCGGTGGCTGTTTCAGATGTTCTTGTCACAGGCTTAGAGAATGTAATCCTGGTTTAGTCTGAGAAGCTGTGTGGTTTGAGGAGAAAAGCCTTAAATGCTTGTATTTCATATTCTTAGTTACACCCTGCAACAATTTTGAAGGTGATTATAAGGTAGACAAATCAGAATAATTTAAAATCGTAAGTTATGCCCTAAGAAATAATAAAATTAGGTTTTAATAATAACATAGGGTTGGGTTATTTTTTATTATTTTATGGTTCTGAGTATTCAGAATTAATTCTTGCAATATATTCAAACGCGTTTTCCCCTTGAGACTGCATATTAAAAATTCCTCTTTATTTTTAATTGAGCTTGAGATTCCAGCTAATAGCCCACTTCTTGTAGTAATGTAAGAAGCATTTCCAAACGTTGTATGACTTAAAATGAACAGGATAGGCACGAAAAAAACCCAAGGCAAACTACCTGAAGGAAAACATAGTCATTGGCCACAATTCTATCTTCATGTTACAACAGGAATAGTAGGAGAGCACTCTCCTCATATAAAGAATAGAATATAATAGAACATAATAGAACATAACACAACAGAGTAGAATAGAATAGAATAGAATAGAATCGATAGACTCATTAAATACTTAGGGTTGGAAAGGACCTTAAGATCATCTAGTTCTAACACCCCTGCTGTGGGCAGGGACACCTCACACTAAACCATATCACCCAAGGCTCTGTTCAACCTGGCCTTCAAATCTGCTAGGGATGGAGCATTCACAACCTCCTTGGGCAACCCATTCCAGTGCCTTACTACTCTCACAGTAAAGAACTTCTTCCTTGTATCTAACCTAAACTTCCCTTGTTGAAGTTTGAACCTGTTACCCCTTGTCCTATCACTACAGTCCTTAATGAAGGGTCCCTCCCGAGCATCCTTGTAGACCACCTTTATGAATAGGACTGTTTTGTGTAGGGTGTCAGGTTATTTCTTCTTCCATGCAATACTAGTTGTACATTGAATAGTGCAGGAATACTGTTTATTTGCTGCAGAAATTTTGAAAAAAGTTTAAAACTCAGCTTAAAAATAATTCCACATATTAAAACCACTAAACTCTGATAAGTGGCTGTCTCTGGTGCCCCTGCTTATGGGAAGGAAGGATTCTTAGTCACGTAGCTGAGGAATAGATTTGAGTTTGAGGACCTGAAAGTTTTTATGATTTATACACAACTGATACCTGGTATGTATGAAAATGTGTCGTAAGTATCTGTATGTACATAAGCTGTGCTTTCTGCTTGAGAAGTGTTTAATGGCAGGCTAGAAGGTAAATCAACCTACTCATACAAATAAGTGCTACTCAGAAAGAGTTGTTGAATTGAACCCTTGGGAGGTAGAAATCATAGACTGAACGTTAATGATGATCCAAGCATTAGTTGCTTTCTTGAGGTTGCAGGACAAATGCTCCATATGTTTCCCAGGAAACGTGCTGCCCATGGTGACTGATTCCTGGCTTCAGCTGATCCAGCTGCCTAGTCACTGTCACCATACTGAAACAACTGTTGAGCACAAAAAAAACCTCACATCATGCAGGAAGCATTGTAATTCAACAAAGAAAAACTAGTCATGCAGGTTCTGTATTCCAGTCACATTACCAAAAAGACCAAAAAGAACCCCAAACACCCCCCCCCAAACCCAAAAAAAACCCCAGACCAGAAACACAGTGCCTGTACTTTTCTGTGTATTTTCCTTAAATAAGAAATGGAACTGCAACCTGAGGACAACCAATCTGCTTTTCAAGCTAATGTTCTGCTGATACTTGATATCTGCATGTGATTCTATGGTTCTATGTCAGCATTTGTATACAACATGCAAGACTCCTGTTCTATTTTTGAGACAAAAAGCTTCAGATTGCCTCAGTTCAGGCTTTAAACTCACCTTAAATGCAGCCTGCAGGTTTCCACCAGCATGTGGAACTTGATCAGCCAGCTCTAGCCAGCTCTTACTGACAGTTTCCCAATGCATTCAGAAACCAGATTGAGGCGTTTTAGTATGGAACTGAAGATTCAACAATGTATCTGGGTGCTTAAAAGCAAAGTTTTGTCCTCTGTGCAAAAAACAGCTAAAAGACTTGGTTTTATATATGATTATACGAGGAGCATGTGGTGAATGATAGCTGAGTCACCGTAAGTGAGCAACTCAAACCCTAGCTTACTGTACCTAAACTGAAGCTGCCTCTGCTACATTACATTAATTTTCACAGAACCCAAATGCAACATATTTCAGGATCCTTCCTTTAAGTAAAAAAGCCAAGAAGTGAAAATTACTTTGGAAATTCTTTCACTTACAGGAGAGTTAAAAATAAATTACACATATGTAAAGCAAGTAAAAGGGTTAAACTAAAATAGAAAAAATAAAATTAAAATAGACAATTTGGAACAAAGCTTGATTTTCAAGAGGATTTTTCTAGCATTTCTTGGATATTACATCGAACATGATGCACACCAATCCCAGACTAACTCCAAGTAGCCCTGATTTTTCCCAGTAATATCTCAATCTAGTGTACTAGATGATTTGGGGTCATGAATCGCTTGTGTTATGTGCATGAATATTGGACACAAGTTACCTACAGTTGTTTGAAAGTGATCCCAAAAATATATTCACAGACTGTCGGCCAGCAATTCAGTATAATATAGGATGCTGAAAAAAAAAGGCTTTCAAAGTGACAAGTTCAGGACAGAAAAACTTAGCTGTCTACATATATATATATTTGGTGAAGTTTTTAGGTAGCCAGATAATGAGAATTTAGAAATTCACGATACTTGTGGATAGTACGCAAGACATACAGGGAAACTGTGTTCTTCTGAAGAGGCAGCTGGAGGCAAGGAGGGTCTAAGTGATGGTCTTTAATGCCTATGTTTGGGAAAATAATACCAGCAAAAGTTTCTTTACATGGCTTTTAGGTATATGTAGATTTTTATTTATTTTTTTTTTAGTAATGATCCATCTCTTGAAAGTCTTTTAAAATAGATCTTTCTTTTCTTCTAACACCACACAGTAACAACGTGTAGATCTAGAGAGAAAAGGATAGTCCCATATATTTTTTATTACATTATACCTACTGGGTTATGTTTAACTAGAAAGTGAAAAAGTCTTTTTCAATTTGATGAAGTAAAATACTTTCATGGTAATGCGATTTGTTTTAAAATTCTTTTCACGTTTTGTCTTCTCCTTATTAAAATTGAACTAGGAAGTAGGCAGCCTCAGAGTTTAATTTTCTTTTGTTTAGTTGTTTTTCCCCTCACCTTTTTAGTCACATCTAACTTCTTTTACAATTTATATTGATTGTCTGTAATGTTTACAGTTCAGCATTGGAGTGCTAACCAAATAATTAGGGGAAAGAAATGGAATGCAGATGGAAATGAAAATGCAGATCCCGTATTCTTAGACTGCACTATTCCATTAAACTGCTGAAAAAGATGTGATTTGTGGATAGAGCCTATAGCTTAATATTAATTGAATCAAGAATTTACTTCTTCTGAGAAGACATGAGAAAGTGATATTACTCCATTCTGGAAAAAGAAAATGCATACAGTAGGCTCAAAAAGAGGATGTAACAGCCTTCATAAGGAAAATAAACATCAGAGCTCAGTACTGAGTAGCAGGAAACTCCATCAAGCTCCTTTTGTTAAAAGGTCAATTAGAAATAAACACCTCATAAATAATGACACCAAATCCAGTGCTCAGATCTCAAAGTTTTATGAAGGAAATAAATGCTTCAGTCCCCACTTTCAAGAAGAGGAAGCATGGAACCAACCAAAGTGAGGAAAAGAGGAGGATTTCTGCTGAGGGCCCATACTGTGTCAGGTCACCAGGCAATGTGGGTTTAGCTGATGTTGCAAGAGAGATACTATTTTCAGCAGCTATCAGATCCAGCACATATCAGAAAAGACAGGTGAAGAGATAGCTTCCACCCATGCTGTGTTCATAGGGTATGGAAGGAGGATTTTTCCTTGCTCTTTGACTCCAGTATCATTTCTACTCCATTTTCTGCAGTTCCTATTAACCAATTCTGTATTGCAACATTTTCCTTTGGTAGGACAGAATACCCAAATCTCAAAAAAAAAGAAAAAAAAAAGACAAAATTTGTCCCTTTTTCCCAATGATTGCTCTATTCCTTACCATATAACCATAGTCATCTAAGTATTTAAATCCTTCCAAAGATTTGTATCTTCCACATTAGCCATGATAGTGAGCCAGGAGACTGCAGTTAAAATAAGTTTTTCATCTGCTTTTTATGCTATAAAAAATATATATATGTATGGTGGGCTGACCTTGACTGGATGTCAGGTACCCACCACCAAGCCACTCTATCACTCCCTTCCTCAGCAGGACAGTGGGAGAAAATAAGATGGAAAAACCCTTACGAGTCAAGATAAAGACAGTTTAATAAAGCAAAAGCAAAGGTCTCACATGGAAGCAAAAGAAAACAAAAGATTTCATTTTCTGCTTCCCATCAACAGTTGATGTTCAGCCATTTTCTTGTACACAGGGTTTCAGTACACGCAGCAGTTGCTCTGGAAGACCAAATAGCGAATGCCCCTCCTTCCTCCTCCTTTCTCTTAGCTTTTATATCTGAGCAGACATCATATGACATGGAATACCCCACTGATCAGTTTAGTCAGCTGTCCTGGCTGTGTCCCCTCCTAAGATCTTGCCCACCTCCAGCCTGCTGGTGAGGGGGAATGCTGGAGAGGCAGTCTGGATGCTGTGGAGCACTGCTCCAAAACATTGGTGTGTTATCAACACCTTTCTAGCTACCAATACAAAGCACAGCACTATGAGGGATGCTATGGGGAAAATTAACTTTACCTCAGTAGACACAATACAATGTGATATATGTGATTGTATTCTCGTTTTCTTTTTCTGTATAACTGATATCTGTATTCTATGGTTTTCTACAATACTGAATATTGTACCAACACTTCACAAAAAATTCAGAAGTGTTAAGAACTAAGTATTAGTTAATCTAGTCCACCCATGCATCTCACATGGAGCTTATCTTCACAAATACTTTTACCAAAGCAAAAAAAAAAACCAGAGATTCTTGAAATCAATGAAAAGCATTAATTCTCTTCTTTTGAATTAAAAACTGGTCCAGAATCAATCAGTGGAATCAGCTGAATGAAATTCTCTACTTCTGAGAATGATTATATTGCAGTTTTATCTCAGTGGTTTAAGGAATTATATAAATAACTTTCCGTAAAAATGTTTATGCTCATATTCTTTCACCTCAAAACTGCAGTTTTCACAACAGAAAAAGTGCCAAGAACTGTTTTGAATTTCAAAATTTAAACTCACCTCCTGTTCAGAAAAAAATAAATCTTTTCCTTTTTAAAATACATGTGTCATGTAAGGAGGGAAGCTACTCTTGGACAACTGATGTGGAAAATATGTTTTACTGTTCAGAGAAGTTGTCTTTCCTTTAAATATTTATTGGAATGATGAATTTCTGAGCTGTTCAGTCTTCACTGAAAATATTTTATTACTGTCTAATATTATTTTAGGTAGTACTTATTTTATTACTATGTAATCGTCAGTGGTTTTGTGAAGGATTTATTCATATTTCTAAAAAGTGTATAAATTCCAGATAAAAAAACACCTATGTAAATATATTTAATCATTTTTAGGAACTCCTTTGCTCCCCTGGAGTTTGAGACGTAATTACAGTTTAACCCAAGTTTATATTTTAAAGAGGGTTTATCCAAGCATTTATTTAGCACCTGTTCATTTCTGTGTACAGACAACAGCAGTCAGATACAGAGCTTCAGTTACCACTGGTGTTATCTGATGTTTTTTCAAGCAAAGTAACTCTCATAATTTATTTTTTGCATACAAATATGTCTAGTGTCCTCTTAAATGAATTAATTGCAGGACTCCATGTACATCCATATATGCAGATCATAGTCCATTTGAGATCCCAGCTATACAGCTGTACAAGGGGGTCACTATTGTAGGTTCACTTGCATGGACATAACCTTGTACTTCCATTTATAGATGGAAATAAGGTTCATGTCTACCTAATCTCAGAAATGTATCAAAGTAGGATTTTTTGCTACAGTATTGGCATAGATTTGTAGGTTGATGCAGACAAAAAACAGATGAAACTTTTTATGGGACCTTACTTATTCTTTAATTACTGTGTCTGTTGCCCCTTGGAAAATAATTTGTAGTCTGTTTGGGATTGCAAGCTGGAAACATACATTGCCTCTTATTTGGTACATTCATTAGAGTTTTGTAAACGAGCATCAGGTTCACTATTGACCAGAAACTGGAGCGGTTAGAGCAATGCACTTGGGAATTGGTTATGGAAAGTAAGACAATTTTATCTTTAATGAATATTATGTGATCATTGGCTTTGTTGTTCACATGGGACAGAGAAATCACCTTTAGTAGATTACACAGCTAAACCAATTTACATAATAACATCATATGCATTAAAAAGACATTGCCCTTGTGGAGGGAGGGTTCAGCTGTTGAAGAGATAAAAATAACTACTACAAACTGGCATTTCCCAGCTACACAGATCAGTAGGAATCACAGAATTCTCTTGGACATAAGCTTTAGTAGATTTCAGCATTAAGCCAATTTCCTGAAGCACATTATGCACTTTGAAAGAGTTTGCCATTTGAATCATACATGGGTCCCTTAGGAGGCAAGTTAAAATATATTTAATTCTATTAAAACTTTTCCTACTAACTCAGATCACAAGAGATCATGTAATCCTATGAAAAAGGTCATTATGGAGGAAACTTATCAGTAAACTAATATTCCTAAATAGGCTGGTACACTTGGGGCATACATATACATTAAATTAATATTTCTTCTTCATAGTCAGTTGTGACTTGTTTACAGTGTTTAAATAAATTATCAGAAAGGACGCTACCACAACCTCCCACCAGACAATCTGAGAATATATTCTGGTGATGACCATCGTTCTTAAAAAAGGATTTTCTTTCAATTATGAATCACTGCTTTGCCTATACAAAAAGGAATAAGAGCTCTGGAATAGAGTAAGGACTGGATTTACTAAATAATTTCAAATACTTTATGGTTTTGTCTATGGCACTTAGAGATTATATGATTTAGTTCCTCTAAGAACCCCCAAGAAAAATGGGGGTAACTGGGCGGCCCAGTTACATTAAAAGGGGTAGGGAAACAATCACATACATGGATTTTTTAAAGCCAATTGCTACCAAATGGAGGAAAGGGTTGTGTAAATGTTTTATTTCTCTATTTGGTCAACAAATTCTTAAGAGACTTTACCCATAAGTATCCCAGCCTATCTCATGAGTAAACTTCAGTAGCCCATGACAACATTTTTACATAGATGCTTAAAATGAAAAATTATGAGTTAGGCCAGAATGAGAAATTGCTGTCTCCAGGATTGCAGCTGTGTTACATATGCCCCCAAAAGTTAGGCAGGAAAGAATTTAGAAAGCTTGATAAGAATTACTGACAGATATGAGCTAACAAACATGTAATGCTTGAAACATATTTTATCCATATGTTGTTACTGAGTTAATACTGAGATTGCTGTCTCATGTAGGCAGGCTAAGAATACAGTCGGAATGTATACCTTGCAATGGAAATGGAAAATAACCCAGAAAACCTTACATGAGGATGAACAGAGAATTGGGTAGTTTAATCGCATATGAGTGTGGCATTTCACAACACGGACTCGAGTTGATGCAGAGACTTAAACCCTCGTTTATTACCAACAAGCCTTTTTTATCCCCTTTTTCTGTACTTTCCCAACCTGCACATACATACAATGTTCAATCTCAATCTCATTGGCCCCTGTAAAACTCTCCAGGTAAATAGTCCTATCACAATGCTGCAGACCCTCTCACAATCCCCACATCTTCTGGCCTCCAACTGAGATTCCCGCCACAACTACATCCTGGCTCATCTTCCCAAGGCTTGCTTTGTTTACCTTCCCTGTCCTTCGAAGTTCCAACTCATTGCCCCAGGGTTGGTCAACCACCAAGGCCTCAGAGCTCATTCCTGAACTCTTCTTCATGCAAATCTTAACCACCTTCACTCCCCACATATGAGGGTCAGAAGTAATAATACTACACAACAGTATGTCTGCATGTGTAAGTATTTACATTTAATTACCTTTTTTTCTAGTAGAATCACAAGTGCAAAACACTTTATCCCATGAAATCTAAGTGAAATATTACTCCAAAGGGTTTGTTATATGTTTTTTTTTTTTTACAGAGTATTTGTTCTAGTCTGCCTATTGAAATATGTGGATTTCAGGATTTAGCTTCATCAAATAAATCAGCAGTTTCATATATATACTTTTTTACAATGATGATTGAACAAGTTAGTCATGTGTCAGTCCTACACTATTAATAGAAGTGTTATTAAACCTTGAATGTTTTTAGCCTTTTTGTACAAGAGAAGGAAAGAATTTTGAATTAAATGTGCAGTCAGTAGTAAATTCATAATGCAATTTTTTACTGCTCATGCCCAGTCTATCTTGCAAAATGCGTTATTTCCTTCAGATTTATCCCAACTATGAAGTTTAAAACAGTTTGGGGATATTCCTTCAAAATAGTATCCTATCTGTACTATTTATACACGTCCTAGATTTTTCTAGCAGTGTTCATGGTACAGAAATAAATGACTGGCATTTATATGTTAAGCAAGAGAGCTAAATGCTCCTTAATCAAAGAAATCTGACAAAACTCTTTGTCTTTCAAATCAGAGAAAGGGATCGTGAACTCCAGAAAGTAAATTTTAGAAAACAAAAGGCAAATGGTTTTGTTGTAAGCTTAATGTTGCATTGAAAGAAGCTTGGTCATAAAAGTGTGATGGGTTACCAGACTCAGCCTCTACTTAAATGTCTTCCTGTTTGATACTTGTGATCTGTGACTGGCACTGAGCAACTAAGCAGCTTTTTGATTAGATAAAAAGACTCACACACTGTGATCTATACCTATGATATTATACTCTGCAGGGAAGTATAAAAGGATTTTTTTGTTGTTTTCAGAAATTAGACCTCTCCAGAGCTTGTTTGTGTTTGGGTTCTGGCTCTAGAGAGCTGCACAATTGTTTGTTGCTTCAGTCAGATGCTGTTTGATTCTTCTCTTGCAACGTGAAAACATAGCACAACTGTGGTGGCCCATGTTCAGCAGACAATTCTCGATTAAAATTTTAAATACATTTGAATAAATAAAAACTTCAGGGGTGATTTTCCATAAAGGCAGAGACAGGTATTCTCTCTCCAGCAAGCCTGCCCTAGATTTTCTACCTGCGATATTAGCCAAACTTGTGACTTCTTTTATTTTCCCTGAACTCCCCAACTGAAGAAAAGTCTGTGCCAAGACCCCCTCTTGCCTCAAACCTCCATTAAAGGATTGAGGAAAATAATTGGCTCAACAACATGACCAAGAAAAATTAAGGCATCAGCTGGTGAGCCTGTTAAAATGTCAGGCATCATCTCGCCTCTGTGTCGGGAGAAGACTGACATACAGCCTTTAATCTGTTCATCATTGATTTCAGAATGTTAGTCCACAGTTCCCTCTCCAGCATGTCTCATGGAAACTTCTACTCAACTGGCCCTAGACAAACCATTTTGGTGAAGCACAAATCTCCCACAGCACGTAGCTGTCCGCCAGCTCAGACGATGTTAATGCCACTCTCCAACTCCTTCAATCAGTAGCACAAATACCACTTCACCACCACTTGCTCGGGGTTACCCATCACCCCCATCCAGGCACTGCAGCAGCTGTGTGTGTCTCTATTGCTTCCTAAATCAGGTTGCTATAGAAAGAACGGTTTCTGAGAAGCGTGTTTGCTTCAACAGCAGGGATGGAAATTGATCATCACATGTAGCTCCTGAAGGATCAGGAGAGGTATTTGTAGCAGCTGGAAGTTTAGCAGGCTGAAGAAAATAGGGGTAGGAAAGAGTGGCACAGGGATAAGGCCAGAAATCCCTAACAGAGAGAGAGTTTATAATGGAAAGTAAGAGAGGGAGGTGGTATTGGAGGGAGTCCAGGACTAGGTAAAGGAGAGCTGATGATTTAAGAAATTACAGAAAAGCAAGAAAAAATTGCATAGAAAAATATGACAAGTAAAGACAGAATTAGTTAAGAAAAAGAAAATGGAAGAATTAGAAAATAGGAGAATCAGCCTTAGTGAGGCAGGTTCCAGCTTTTGGCCACATAAACCCACCATGCTAACCCAATCCTTCTTCCTCTTCACTCCAGTATTCCTGTGTTCTTTTCCAGCCCACTCTTCTGCCTTTCCTTCCCTGCTTCAGAGCCCCCCACTCTCAGAGCCCATGTCTCCATGTACATCTCCATGGTGTTTCAGCATGAGCTGCTTTGTTCCATACAATTTCATGCTGCACTGTTCCTGCTGGCTCCATTCTCTCATGGGAGGAAGACGGCCGTGGCAGACACCACGGTGATGCCTCTACCTGTCAGGAGCCATGCAGCCAGAGGGAGAGGTTCACCAAAGGGGCCATGAGGAGCTTGCTGGGATGTGGGAACTGGTGATGTGCCAGTCTGCTAGGGCTAATTAGGTTAGGGGTAGAAGAAGAGGCTGAGGGAGTGATCTAGGGAGTGCTGTGGCATGCAGGGGGTGTGACGGGGTACATTGGTCCCTGTGGGAGCACTGTGTGGGGTGGCAGTGAGGGGTGATGTGTGTTGTGAGGGACCCTGCATCCTGGGGGCTCTTGGGGAGTCTGCCATGATGCTGAAGCTCTGACAATGGCCAAGCAGGGACAGGCTCTGGCTGCTGAAGGTCTTATGTCAAACATAATTAAAAGCCTAATTTGATAAGCAATACAGATCCTTTCTCCCAGAGAGCAGAGGAATGGTAGCACTGATATCTGGAAAGGTTTTTTGGTAGGGCTAGAAGAATATATATAGTATGTGGGGCTCCAAGCTGTGTGACTGGAAAGTTTGATTGAGTTCCCAACTCAGATAACTGTGTGACGTTTAACAGTGTCCTCTCTGTGTAATGGCCTTACATCCCTCAGCTACAAAGAAACTTTTAGATTGAAAACCTTTTAATGACAGTGACCCACTCAGGCAGTACAGTGATGAAAGCTGTACAGTTGTAAAGTTAGACAACTGAGAGTCAAGGTTCCAGTCTTGTTAATAGAAAAATGGTAGTAAAATTTAATGCCTTTAGCCAACCTCTCCTTTTTTTCCTCTTTTTTTTTCTTTTTTTTTTTTTACGTGGAAGGCAGTAGAGAAATGGGTGGATGCACTTCGACATTGTGCCATGTAGCCAAATGTAGATTGAAAATATTAATTTAGGGGTGACTTTTTAAAGGGTGTGTGTGTGGAACAAAAATGAAACTATAAAGTATTTGCCTCCTTTCAAAATCTGATAACTTTGAATACCTGATGCCTATTTGTATACCTGAAAATCTCATTTTTTATTCCTATACAGAGGGAAATTGGAACAAAAATTATTTCTTTACCAGTTTTCATGTCTTTCCTTTCTGACAACGTTTGAAGATTTATTGCCCACATTTTCACTGTTAGTCAGGTGATAACAGTTCAACTAGCTATCAAGAGCAGACTTAGAGTCAGCTAAGCTGCATCTAATGGACCGGGGGTAATTGTTTTGACTTTGGGAATAGGAAGACTGTTGTGGTTTGAACCCAGCCTGTCAATTCAGCCATGCAGCCCTTGCTCACTCCCCACCCCCTTCCTCCCTCCCTCCCACACCCAGAGGGATAGGGAGGACAATCAAAAGAACGTAACTCCCATGGGCTGAGATAAGAACAGTCCAGTAACTAAGGTATAACACAAATCACTACTGCTGCCACCAATAATAATAATGATAAGGGAAATAACAAGGGAAGAGAATATAACCGCTCACCACCCGCCAGCTGACACCCAGCCTGACCTGAGCAGTGGTCTAGCCCTTCCAGATAACTGCCCCCAGTTTTACATCCTGGGCATGACGTGCTGTGGTATGGAATACCTCTTTGGTCAGTTTGGGTCAGGTGTCCTGTCTCTGCTTCTTCCCGGCTTCTCCTGCTTGTTCTGCTGGCAGAGCATGAAACTCATAAAGTCCTTGGTCAGACTAAACGTTACTGAGCAGCAACTAAAAACATCGGTGTTATCAGCGCTGTTCACAGGCCGAAAGTCAAAACCACAGCACTGCACCAGCGACTAAGAAGGAGAAAAAATGACCTCTACTGCTAAACCCAGGACAAAGACCTTTAAAGGCAGAGGTACTGGAAGATATGACAATGATCATCTTTCAAGCACTGCAATCTAAATTTTGAATCTGTATTCAATACTGGGAGGTTTACTCTATCCCAAACCTGCCCCCCACCTCCCCACGTATTTTCTCACACCTTCCCTTAATACTTCTGTTTCTCTCTTGTTTCCTTTTGTACCAGATATAAATAAACAAACAGGATATTTACCCCTATGAAGAGCCATGGCATGTAGCTGGAACTAGCGGGGGGGGGGGGGGGGAGGAATAAAAGTCAGCATACTGAAGGGTTTAAATGCTATTCTCCAGTACAGTGAAGCTTTGATGAACTCCAAACATTGTTAACAGACTTGGGAAATTCAGGGTCCTGAATGTTAAAGAGGAAAGAGGGCAAGAAAGCAACAGATTTTAGTGTATGTAGGAATGTCACATGAAACCTTCAAAGTCTTGACACCTATGGTATTCATCATTATGTTAATACTGCAAAAAAATTTACCTATTGTGCATGTTTTCATTCACTGTCACTTAAAAGAAAAAAGTAATGTATCACTAGTAAGATTTTACACTGAAATCCATTAAAAGGTTGACAAAGAATTCTAAGACAAATGTACCTTATCATATGTTTTTGGTAACAGTTTAATGTAACACAAAATACTTGTTACACTCTATTTTGGGCACATTATAATTGAAATGGGGTAAAAAGGTTGAAAATTTTGTCTGCTGTGATTATAATGCCACTGCTGTGTTGTGAATGCTTTTGGGCAAGTTTCCAAAGCTCAAATGATAATTCTATTCACGTTTTGTTTTTCTTGTACAAAATGTGAAGCATTTATTCGGAAGGAAAAAATCCCCAAACATAAAAGTCAACTATATATGCAAATTCCAGCAACAGCGATTTTTTAAAAAGCTGTGGTCAGAGAAGATTTGCTGTACGCATGCATTAAATTCAATTGACCCTTTACCCCTCATACACTTACATTTTGTTTCTCAATGAAATGTATGAAATTATTTCCATTCTATGGAAGATGGTAGCCTCTTAATGTGGACGGTTATAAAAAATGGCAGTCTTGACCGCCATCCTGATACTACCACCTGTTTGCAAAAGAGAACTCATTTCTGCAGGTGAATAATTCTTGAGGTTAAAGTGTCTTTGTCCTCGAGGTCAAAGCTCTTTGGAGCTATTACTGTATGTTTACAGTGCTTGTAAGCTGGTCCTGGGCAAGTAATTGATAGCTGGAATGTGAGCAAAGTCAGATTAATGGGGACTACATCTTCTCAAAAACTTTCAATTCATTTCAACTGGTGGCAACAGAACATTTTATTCTTTATATTTTCTGAGCTGGAGCCTACATAGGAAAGAATCAACTATGAAACCTCTGAAACAGAGAGTTAATCAGTTTTTTCCTTCAGCCCATAATGTAACGGAATTCTTGTGGTTTTGAGAATAGTACACTTTGACCTTGCTTCTTGCATTGTTTCCTGGATCAAGCATGTCTGGTCAAGCCTTGTGCATTAGATATCTAAAGATGAAGGATCTGAGGAATTCAAGACTGCTCTCAACCTGTCATTTCCAAATACTGTCCGTGACCATCAGCAAGTTCTTGGTTATTTGCATTTCTCTAGCTATGTGCCACAGTCATTGGAAGATTTTCTCCCTTTGAACGAGGACTGACTACATATTTCTAAGACATTTGTGGTGCAATAATTAGAACCATAGGTGAAGAAATGGGGACATAAGGCTGATAAATCAGACAGCAAATAATCTTTTTTTTCTTCAATTATAAGTTCATTATAATTTTGTAGGCTTTAATATTGGGATAATCCATGAATGATAATCAAGGTCTGCGAAGATATATTCATCATTGGATTTGTCATGAAATTTCATGACAACGAAAGTATAACAGTACTCCATTAATCCATTTCGCAGGTTCTACAAAGACTTATTGCTTCGGTTTCTGCCCTTTCTGTGTGTGACTCACAATTCTTGCAAAGACTTGGTTCAGAGCCTGGCCACACCACTATTTCAGAGAAAAACTCAGGGCATGAGAAGACACAAAAGTTCTTAGCTGTAAATTCAAGACTTACTTGATAGGTGGGACTTCTTATAAACCTTTTCTAATTTAACTTTCATTAATAAAACCAAAAGAGTAAATCCAGTGGTTCACCTAGCCCTGTAGCCTCCTTATATCAGTTTTAATACAAGATGCTAATTAGGGAAAGCATGAATGACTGGCCACAGTGGTATGTATTACTTGTACCTTCCCAGCTTTCAGAATCATTGTATTAGGAATTTTTGAGTGCATGTCCCTCTCTTTTTCCTTTATTACATGTTTATGGACTATTTACAAAATGCTTCAAGATCATATTGAAAGAATGGTGGGAGCTCTTTGTGCTATACCCAGACCAGTGATAGTCAGGGAAGTCTGGAGAGAGACAAGGAGAGACCTTGAATTTTATACTGTGAACTTAGTGCAGTGGATTGTGAATGCTGGCATTTATCTGCTCTAGAAGAGTCCTCAGAGCTGATTTGAAGTCACTGTGCTGAGGACCTCTTCTGAAGGAGCATTCTTCTCCATCATGATGGTGTTTGCAATAGTGTTGTTAGTATCATTCCTGAGGATGATGCATTGCATGTTGCAGGTTAGGCTTTGAACCACTGATATTCAACCTCTAAGTTCGTCCGTCCAATCAGCTGTCCACCACGTCATGATCTATTCCTATAACGCATTTCTCTTCCACTTACTTTACTTAAGTAGTTCCTAGTTTCAACCTCCTCTGTGTGTGCCTTTCTCCTCCAGATCTTCCTTAAATGTGGAGACATATATTCCAGTAAATAATGAGGAAAGAACTGCATCAGGTACCCCATCTGTTCCTGTGTTCCTCATCGCTAGGTTGCCTGTCCAGCCAATCCACAGGCTCATGGTTTCCTTGGTTTTCCTTTTGCTGCTGCTGTACCCACAGAAACTCATAGAATCATAGAATCATTAGGGTTGGAAAGGACCTTAAGATCATCTAGTTCCAACCCCAGTGCCATGGGCAGGGACACCTTACGCTAAATCATATCACCCAAGGCCTCGTCCAACCTGGCCTTGAACACCTGCCAGGGATGGAGCATTCACAACCTCCCTGGGCAACCCATTCCAGTGCCTCACCACCCTAACAGGAAAGAATTTCCTTATATCCAATCTAAACTTCCCCTGTTTAAGTTTTAACCCGTTAGCCCTTGTCCTGTCACTACAGTCTCTAATGATGAGTCCCTCCCCAGCATCCCTATAGCTCCCCTTCAGATACTGGAAGGCTGCTATGAGGTCTCCACGCAGCCTTCTCTTCTCCAGGCTCAACAGCCCCAACTTCCTCAGCCTGTCTTCATACAGGAGGTGCTCCAGTCTCCTGATCATCCTCGCGGCCCTTCTCTGGACTTGTTCCAACAGTTCCATGTCCTTTTTATGTTGAGAACAACAGAACTGCACGCAATACTCCAGGTGAGGTCTCACAAGAGCAGAGGGGCAGGATCACCTCCTTTGACCTGCTGGTCATGTTCCTTTTCATGCAGCCCAGGATACGGTTGGCTTTTTGGGCTTCAAGGGCACACTGAAGCCGGCTCATGTTCATTTTCTCATCAACCAACACCCCCAAGTCCTTCTCTGCCGGGCTGCTCTGAATCTCTTCTCTGCCCAACCTGTAGCTGTGCCTGGGATTGCTCCAACCCAGGTGTAGGACCTTGCACTTGGTATGGTTAAACTTCATGAGGTTGGCATCAGCCCACCTTACAAGTGTGTCAAGGTCCCTCTGGATGGCATTCCTTCCCTCCAGGGTATCAACCGAACCACACAGCTTGGTGACATCAGCAAACTTGCTGAGGGCACACTCAATCCCACTGTCCATGTCTGCGACAAAGATGTTGAACAAGGCTGGTCCCAACACTGATCCCTGAGGGACACCACTCATTATTGGTCTCCAGCTGGACATTGACCCATTGACCACAACTCTTTGTGTGCGGCCATCCAGCCAGTTCTTTATCCACCGAGTGGCCCATCCATCAAATTGATGTCTCTCCAATTTAGAGACAAGGATGTCATGTGGGACAGTGTCGAAAGCTTTACACAAGTCCAGGTCGATGACATCAACTGCTCTACCCCTGTCAGCTCTGTAGCCCCATCATAGAAGGCCACCAAATTGGTCAGGCAGGATTTCCCCTTAGTGAAGCCATGCTGGCTGTCACCAAGCACCTTGTTGATTCTCATGTGCCTTAGCATGCCTTCCAGGAGAATCTGCTCCAAGATTTTGCCAGGCACAGAGATGAGACTGACTGGTCTGTAATTCCCTGGGTCACCCATTTTCCCCTTCTTGAAAATGGGGGTTATATTTCCCTTTTTCCAGTCATCGAGAACTTCACCTGACTGCCAGGATTTCTCAAATATGATGGCCAGTGGCTTCGCAACTTCATTTGCCAGTTCCTTCAGGATTCATGGATGGATCTCATCAGGACCCATCGACTTGTGCACGTTCAGGTTCTTAAGATGGTCTCGAACCAGTTCCTCTCCTACAGTGGCCGCAAGGTCTTCATTCTCACAGTCCCTGCATGTGCCTTCCAAGACTTGGGTGGTTTGGTCAGAGCCTTTGCCAGTGAAGACTGAGGCAAAGAAGTCATTCAGAACCTCAGCCTTCTCCAAATCCTGTGTAGTCAGTTCTCCCAAGAGCTTCCTGAAGGGGCCTACATTCTCCCTAGTCTGTTTTTTATTTGCTATGTACCTGTAGAATCCCTTCCTGTTATCTTTAATACCTTGTCGTGGTTTAAACCCAGTCAGGTAATTCGTTCGCTCACTTACCCCCCTTTTCTTGCCCTCCCCCTGCTCTCGGAACGGAGAGGAGAATCGAAAAGAATGCAACTCCCACGGGTTGAGATAAGAACTGTTTAGTAACTAAGGTATAACACAAATCACTACTGCTACCACCAATGATAATAATGATAAAGGAAATAACAAGGGAAGAGAATACATCATCTCACCACCAGCTGACCGATAACTCGCCCCCCCCAAGCCCGACCAAGCTCTGACCGATACCTCCTCCAACCCTGCAGTCCCCCAGCCCTTCCGGCTACCCCCAGTTACATCCTGGGCATGACGTGCTGTGGTATGGAATACCTCTTTGGTCAGTTTGGGTCAGGTGTCCTGTCTCTGCTTCCTCCTGGCTTCCCCTCCTCCCTGGCAGAGCATGAGGCTCACAAAGTCCTTGGCCAAACCAAAACATCGCTTGTTATCAGCTCTGTTCCCGAGCTGAAAGTCAAAACACTGCACTACACCAGCTACCAAGAAGGGGAAAAATGACTGCTACTGCTGAACCCAGGACATACCTCTAGCTAAGTTTAATTCTAACTGGGCCTTAGCTTTCCTAACCTGGTCCCTAGCTTCTCGGACAACATCCCTGTAATCTTCCCATGCCACCTGTCCTTGCTTCCACTTATTATAAGCCTGTTTTTTCAATAGCATTTTCCTCAGGAGCTCCTTATCCGTACAAGCAGGTCTCCTGGCCCTCCTGCTGCACTTCCTTCTAGTTGGGATGCAACACGCCTGAGCTTGTAGCAGGTGATCCTTGAATATCAATCAAGAGTCTTGGGCCCCCCTGCCCTCTAGGGCTATATCCCATGGAACCTTACTAAGCAGGTTCCTGAAGAGGCCAAAATCTGCTCTTTTGAAGTCCAGGGCAGTGAGCTTGCTGCACGCTCTTCTCACTGTCCTGAGGACCTCAAATTCAAGCATCTCGTGATCGCTGCATCCAAGGCTGCCCTGGAGCGTCGCATTTCCAATGAGCCCTTCCCTGTTGGTGAGCACGAGGTCAAGCATGGCACCTCTCCCTGTCGGCTCCTCTATGACTTGCAGAAGGAAGTTGTCTTCCACACAATCAAGGAACCTCCTGGATTGCTTGTGCCGGGCCGTACTGTCCTTCCAACAGATGTCAGGGTGGTTGAAGTCACCCATGAGAACAAGGGCCTGTGAGCGTGAGGCTTTTCCTATCTGTCTATGGAGTGCTTCATCCGCAGGTTCTCCTTGATCAGGCAGTCTGTAACAGATCCCCACAGTAATATCTCCCATCGCTGTTTTGCCTTTAACCCTGACCCACAAACTCTCTGTGGACTGCTCACCTGTCCCCAGACAGAGTTCCATCCTGTTGCCCTTTCACAACCTTTGCCAGTTTCAGGTCCATCCAAGCTTTGTCTTTACCAATTTTACCCCTGTATCAACAGGGTAATGACACCACTCTGTTTAAAAAGCTTACCTCATTGCCCTCTCCCTTACATGAGAAGTATTTTTAAAATATTAAATTTAAGACACACTTTTACAGATTTCTCTCATTTCTAGTCTCTCTTCTGAGTTGTTTGTTTTTTTTTTCTGTGTGTGCGTTTGTGCACATAGCCAACATTTCTTTGTCAAACCAAATATGAGAGTGTCTTGCTGGGTTTTTTGTCTCTTCTTTTAATCAAAACAGAAACTCTCATGTGCACATTTGACTGACAGCAGGGTGTTAAAGAGAAATTTTTGAATTAATTTTAATGAAGTTTTGGCACTGAATTTTTCTATTACACTGGAATCAAAATCCTGTAACAGGTTGACCCACCAAAATGAGAATACTGGAAAAGCAGTGAACAATGCTGAAAGGTATTCTTGAAAAGCCGTATAAAACATTTTCTGTCCAGAGAGCTGGCATTGATTTTAATAGGAATCCCATGTCAATTGGATTAAATGATGAGCACTCTAAGCAGCTATTTCTATAGTAAGACACAGTAGAATCAAAAAGCAATCATCTACAGACAGTGTTTCTGAAATTCCCATACTTCACACTCTTCAGGGCTAGAAAGTATGACTGAGGAGAAAATGTATGGAAAAGCAAACATAAATTCAAACACAAATCTTATTTTCAGTTGAGTAAGATTTTTATGCATTTGTTAGTTTTTCCTTTTTCCATTTTTGTTGTTTGTTTTGTTTATTTATTTGTAGCTGTAGATATATACTAAAACCTAACTTTCAGCATGGCCATAATGTGAATACAAAATTGTCGGATTTATTATATGTCTGTTCCTCCAGTCCCTCAAGCAGTCCACGAAGTCAAAGCAGAATGATGCTTCCTTACTGTCTTCTTCCTTACTGCCATGACCCTGAAAGAGAGGATCACAGCCCTGCTTTCCCTGTGTATGCCAATAGACTTGGTCTAATTTGACAAGCTGCATACACTCAGTGGGCTAGGGCAGAAACAGCACTGTCTTTCTGAATATTCAGGCATCCTGTTACGTATTCACTTCTGCCTCTATTACCTGCAATCTCTGTTGGGCAAGGCATCTCTGCAGAGGTCTGTTGTGTACTGGGCTTTTGGGGGGCAACAAATTGATATTCTTAGGAAGATAAAACATTCATTTATCTGTATTTTCTGAAAATGGCCATGTTCTATCCAAGTAACATAGTTATAGAAATAAGTTGATCGTTACTAATCATGGCAAACTCAGACTGAGCACACGTCAAAACCTTTTCTCTCTCTGATATGCATTTGGTTCTGTGTGTCAATAGGACTGAATTTCTGTATTAAAAAATCAGTTATCAGGTATAGTTGTCATTACATGTTTTAGTGACTCTTGTGCTGGCTTTAATGACACATCTGTTTTAAGATTTCTCCATTATGCATAATGTGCCGTAGAACTGTTAATCCTAAATCAGATTAAATAACATTGTCTGGCTAGCAAATGGTGGGAACTCAGAAACCCCATGGTAGTTACACATTCATTTTCATTTCTATAAAACATAGTGAAACAGTTAAGCAATCAAAACAGCTAAGCATTAAAAACACAGAAAACATGAAGTTTGGGAAAGTCAACTAGGGGAGAAGGAGAAAAAAGTTATATCTGTTGCTTGATATCCCACTGTCCTGCTAAGCAAAAACAACAAGACCATGACCATAAACATCTTAATTGCTCCCCAGGTACACATTGCAGTGATGACCTGCATCCATACTCTCATAAGAATACAACAGTGTATTGCTGTCTCTTGGGAAGCCACAGTTTTGGGTTTTGTGGATATGTTGCTATAGCTACCAATCAGAATTAATAAAGTTTTCTGAACACGGACAGTCTTACCCATTCAAGCTGTAAGTGAAAAAAAACACTTGTTTCTGTCTTTTACCCATTCAAGCTGTAAGTGAAAAAAAACACTTGTTTCTGTCTTTAGCCTCCCACACAGCCCTCCAAAATCTACCCCATTTTGTTCCATATTGCATTCATTGTTATGAGAGAAGACTTAGTTGTGGCTTAGGGAATCCCTTTCTGAAACTGTGCACAATTAAGCCATTATTCTTCAAATACGTAGTAGCAATAATAAAGCTTACAACAGTAAGCCTAAATTTGTTCTGACTGTTAATTGTTTTGCCCTCTCCCTTCAACCCTGCAGCTCTTTAAGGTCTCCTGGCTATTGGAGGGACCCACAGGTCTGCAGTTTCAACAATGGTCTCTTTCCTAATACTGCCCTTCTGCGCAGAGTTGGGGTAGATTGTCTCACAGCATCCCGAAGTAACAGAGCAATAACTATGCTCTGTCAATGATACAGCTTTTGGGGCATGATAACTGCAGAGATTAAGGACAGGCACTTCTGTCCTGTAGCCTTCTGCAGGGGGTTAAAATTCACTCCCATAAGGCAAAGTGTCTCAACTGAAACTGCAAAATCCTTGTGCTTCATTCATTGGGAGGTAAAATACACCCACTGTGAAATAATAAATGTTTTTTCTGCCAAACATGGACAATACAAGGCAGAAGAGAGAATCCAAGGCAGCATTTTATTCACTCTTTCACACCACTTAGCAGCCTTCAGGCACGTGCACCAGCAAGCTGTACATGAGCACTAACAATGCAGCAAGGTGGTTGCCAGGGTTACCACAACCTGTCAAAAGAACAGAAAACAGAAGTGCAGGAGCCATGCTGGCCAGCATAATTCCTGTCAAGCGCATTGCCTAACACGCTGCCTTAAGCTGCAACAGAAGAAAAGACAAGTCTTTGACAGGCATGCAAAAAAGAGAGCGGTGTCATAGTTTACAGCTTACTGTAAGAGGCTCCTGATCTGCAGATTGGAGAGACACCAAAAAGCCATCCCTGTAAGCGAGATCACAGCTATTGGATACTTGAATGAAACTATCTAAGCTAGGGAAATCATTCTCTAAAACAGCAACAGCAAAACGCTAAGCCACAAGCATAAAGTTGAGGAATCAATAACTGGAGAAGTCAGCATTGCAGTCTTCTCTAAGGTCTTCTCTTTTTTTTTTTGTTCGTTTGTTTTTGTTTGTTTTTTGTTTTCTTGAGAAGTATTAAAATGTCTTTCTCATTTTGTAAACCATAATTGCATTTGCTGTTCCTTGGCTGCATTGCAAGGTTAATATAGAGATGTACTCTAAACAGGCAGTCGGAAAGATAATAAGCCTTCATAAAGAGAAGGCTGTTTCTTTATCCATCATTGCCACTGCATCACACAATAGTTAGCAAACAACATCTTAATTCTTTAAAGTCAGTAACTCCCTGGTACAGGCTTCAGAAATTCAGGAATAAAGTAGCAAAGGAATTGTTACCTACTAGCAATTAATAAAACCTCCAACCAAATCAAGCTGCTGAATCACCAGTTACCTCAACAAATCAATTAGACTGGTGAATCCAGTTCTCTCCACTGGCTTTAAGGGGATGTCAATGACTAGCTTGCAAGACTACAGAACAGATATCTAAACCTTGGTGAAATGAATCCCACACTGAATTTTAAAAGATGAGGAAATTCCAATTGACAAGGTAATTTGCCATCTGCCTGTCTATGACATTCTACCTATTTCTTTAGCTTATAAGATTTCTGTTCTAAATTTTTGTCCCAGGCAGAAGTTCAAATTATTTGGTTTTGTTTTTTTTTTTCAGGACTCAGAGTGGACAAGGTTATGGTGGGTTGATAACTTTGCATTTTCTTGATATATCTTTCCTTCATTAGATATCTTGGGCCTCCTTCCTTCCTGTGTTATCTTAACCTGATGATACAGATTTTTTTTCAACCTGCTTTTGGAACAGATGCAAATACTGTGTAACCAAAGGAAAAGGTGCCATTTGCTCCCTACAGATGTTTGCTTAACTCATAGAAAAAAAGTCAGCAACAGCTGATTTCTTCCTTAAATTAATGAAATCCAAGAATGACACTGAAATCTTTTATTTCTAAGGATTCACAAAAGAACTTTCCTTCTCAGTACTAACTGAGCTTGCCTAGTATAATATTTTTCTTTATTTTTCTCCAAGCAGCAGTTAGCATGATAGATGAACAGAAGAGAATGGAGAGAAAATGATGCTCTCAGGAAATCTGATGAACAATACATTCACTCTATGCCTGCAGGAAAAGAATTTCTATGAAGTTCCTTTTCTATTGTATGTGTATTTACTGGCAGCAGATTCAGTGGCTTTATTTTATCTTTATTTTTCATTTTGAACTTGGGAATATTTGAAGCTGGGTAGGTGACTGAGAGACAGCACTGCACAAAATACAGAGGCATGCAAAACTTCCTGCATCTGAAGTTCCCCAGAGATCTCTGTTAGAGGCCTCTAACTGGGAAAAAAGCAGGAGGTCATGTCCATATTACACTGAAAGTCAAACAGGTCATAGACTGGCAGATTTTCAAAGGGGGTTGATACATGTCTTCCCTGCATGATAATGTGTGAGATAGCTTCCAGAGATGGTGCAGCTAGGGTATTCTGAAAGCCCAGCCCCTGAACAGAGCTGTGCAGCACTGTAGTACGTATGTACATAAGAATTCTTTGAAGTAAGATCACATGTGCCCAAAGCAGTTTAGCAGAATGTCGCATATCTTGAACCTGAAGACTTTGAGTAGGAAATGGCTGCTCAGGCATTACAGTGTAAGCTCTTCACAGGTAGCAGTTGTTGCTTGTCCCACAGCCGTACTCCCTGACCAATGGTCACCTCTTCATTAAATGACATCTGCTGAGTATCACACATAGTTGTTGTCCTCATGGTTTTCATTTACTATCCAAATATGAATGCTTATTTATTTTTTGTATTTCACACCCTTTTTTTCTTGCTTGTGTTGCCACATTTTTGTTTCCACGACCCATTTCCTGATACCCTCCAGAGCCCTTGAGCCATTCTTGAGATTCACTGGCTTAATGCATTACAAAGGTAATTTCTTGATATGTTATTCCTTATAATGCTTTAAAAAGTGGATGTAAGATTTCTTATTGAAGATACACAAGGGACTGAGCCCTCTGTTTTGTTCTGCATTTGTACCATGTCCTGATCTCAGAGCATTTAAGAGTTACCTCAAAGCAAATATAATGCATACTATGTTACTTTTCATTTTACTACAAAGTAGCTACAGGAACAGATCAGATAAAAAGCTACTTTTACTTGATAGAGGTATCTTGATGTAACATACTTGGGATTAAAAAAGACTAATTAGAAAAATCTCAAAGAGGAAACAATTACCATGAAATTGCTAGGAATAGGACACTTGGAGGCTACATCCATCCATGCTAGTAAATTAACCATAACCAAGGAACATTCCTGCACATTAACTTGCCGCTGTCTCTGAGTGGTTGGCTTGGCCTCTGATACGGTTTTGGCTTATCAGCTCATTCTTTCTCAGATGTGTTTCAGGGAGCTGGAACAGGCTGGGAACTGTTCCCCATAGCCAGATCAGATAAAGTCACCTAGATTTGAAGACTGAGTTCAATACTATAAAACTGGACCATTCCCTGCATCATTTTGTCGCTGGAGATGTGCCTCAGTCACATCCATTTACTGGAAGAGACATAGTCAATGTGTGTGCAGGAGAAAGTACTGGGATTTTAATTTTTCTTACAGTGGCTTCAGTGCTGCAATGCCAAATAGTAGATATGATGTCCGGTACTCTTGATCAATCATACTTAGGAGAAACTTCTGGTATAAACCAGTTCTGATAAGCTTGACAGGCAACTTGCCTAAGAGAAAAAACAGAAATATTCAAAATATCATTATGTTAGTTTTACTTTGGAAGCATCATGATGGGAAATTATCAAATGTATGTCATACCACTGAGTGCAGCTTAGGCTGGTTGAAAGAAAAGTACATTTTCACCAATATTTCCTCCCCCCCCCCACCTTTCTGAAAGCAAGCTGGGCTCTAGCTCCATGGTATTTTAAGAAAGGCACAAAACTTACCAATGGCATTTTCTCCATTTTTCTTTGGCCATAGGTTGCAGGTAAGGTCTTCCAGCAAAGGAGAACTACCTTTATCTTCAACATTTCACTTAACATTAAATAAAAATAAAAAAAAAAGCAGATGGATTCACCCAATCAAAAAGTTGTTCCCTAAAAAAGTGTATTTTTTTTTGTCTCAAGATATTTCCATGTGATTATTTTGCTCAACTGTTTTCTGATTGTTTAGTCATGTACACATTCAACTGAACAGTTTAGCTTTTAGTTGATCTAAAGCACACCTGAATTTGTGGACTATTACAAAAGAATGTAATATAAGCTAGGGTTTTGGCACAGAATTTGATGAAGCTTTCTGCAGAGAGCCTGAATGGAACTTTGGCTAATAGCAGGAGCTACTGCACTGTCTTCACTCTCTTAATTCCATAATTCACACCCAGCCAAGGAAAGATGTATTATATTGCAAATAGAATGAATATATAATTTAAGATAGAGAACTCAAGAGGAGGATGAAGGTCACTGAAGAGACATTTAAATTTCTTCCTTAAATAAGTAATCATGCACTTAAAAAGTCTTGTTGGAAAATTACGATATTCTCTGGGGGAAAAAACAAAGACAAACTGTGGCTGTTGAAAGATACACCTAAGTGTGGTGAATCTTCTCATTCACCCTCTTGTGATATACTGGTGTGTGCAGGAAATTGTCTCCTATTATATTTTTGTTTAATTTTTTTAGTTGTTACTATAGATACTTGATTCTATATTTTTTAGATTCTTTGTGGCAGTGATAATTCAACAGATTATAAACCCAGAAACAGCTGTTCAATGCAGTACAGTTCTAAAACTCTCAGGGGAAAATGGATAATAAAAATGCCTTTTAGTAGTGAGGTTTTGAGAAATCCAGGGACAAAAGCTGTTCCATTTTTCATACACTCTTCAAATATTAACAAAAACTCAACAGTGTGGTGAAGTTTGACAAATGCAAAGATAAAAAGCTATGAGAGATTGTACATGTTCTTAATTGACCACTCTATTTCATCCTCACTATTCTAACTAGATTCTTCATGGAGATTTTGAAGATCTATGTAAATTGGCTGCTAGATTTAAGGATTGTGATATATGCTGACTAGTAAATGTCTACATCTTATTTAAGCAGCCTTGAAAGGCTGATTTTGAAACCATAAATTAGTCCTACCATTTACCTCTTTATTATCTCACACAACCTGCCTTTTAACTCAGTGGATATTCACCTGTTTTCATTTATTAAGCATACAATAGAATCAAAAGTTGCTAGTCCTAAATGTTAGTCTCTCAAGACTATTTCAGAGATGACACATGCCAACACTTTAGAAAGAGGTGTCAAAAAATTCTTCCTTTTTATGGGGTTACCAATTATTTTTTTTCCTTTAAACAGAATAAATGACCTACTAGGACAAAGGATGGGAAAACTGAAAGGAGGATAATCAGAACTTGAGTGCCAGGCTTAAGCAGTTTCTTGACCATATTTGCATCTGTGACTGCTTATGGAATGTGTGATCTTCCTATGTACCATAAAAGAAAAGAAGCTATATTTACTGGAATAATTATGGGAATATATGGCTCTTCTGAGGTCCAAGGGCTATGGACCAATCATGTAATAAATTCCACAATCAAAGATTTATCACCAAAAGGAAAAAGATCACCAAATATTAAAAAATGAGTTCTTCTTTTCACTGCATGCACATTTAAAGACAATTTTCAAGTGATAGACCACAAGGCTGAAGTGGTTTTTGAAAGTACCTACAAATGTTTATTCATGGATGCTGTGCACTCTCCACAGTTATGCAGAGAAAGCAGCTTATACATATGCAAATAGCACTGAACTATGCATTTGTATGTGAAATTACCTGATTGGCATTTCAAATCACTGTGTCTCATGCAGTTATGAGAGTTGTTCAATTGCTTCTATTTGAAAATTCAGTCTAAAGGCACTTTCCTGGTAAAAATAAGATTATATCCTCTTGTCCTATGTCAAACTTTACTTTTTTCCAAGATTCTTTTACAATACCTTATATGCTAGATCGTCCCTGTAGACGGGTAATTGTGTTACAGTTGTAAGACATGTTTTTCTTTTGATGTTGGAGTCCTTTATAATGGAAGATATTAAACATAAATGACAATATAATCCAACCTTGGTTGCAATAAACTATTATTTTATTTTTTTTTCTTGAGTACCTGGATGAAGAACTTTTGCTTTTCCTCAGAAATCTCTGCAGTTTTCCAGCCTTCTTGCCACAGTTTTTTTGTGTTAGGCTTATAGTAAGAAAGCTAGTTCATCTCTTAACAGAATGTAAAACTATATTGCCAGTTTGTGTCTTTGTCCTGTCAGTTTATGACATGCAGGGATTTAAGAACATTACATCTGGAATGAGATTCATTTCACAGTGTCACACATCCAAGTGTAGATGTCCATACTCAGTGGAGAACTTTGGCTCTAAGGTGTCCACACTCAGGTCTTGAACCATTTGAGACATCATCAGATGGAGTACAGGCAGGATACCCTACCTTATGTGTCTACCTGCAGGCAACTGAGCAAAGTTTAACTGCAGTAAAGTCAATTTAATCTGTGGAGGGATTTAGCTGATCAAAGACTGTGCCTAACTTCTCTGAGTGAGCAACCATTTTTCTACATACCATGGTTATATTGGCCATATCTTCAGTGACTGTAATGGTAACTTAAGCATCCTCACATACTTGTAGTTAAGGAAAAATACATTTCTTCTTCCAAGAGCTGAAAACCACCTCCAATGCATTTGCAAAAAATCTCCAAAGTGAAGCTGTCGAATAAGAAGTTCAGACAAAAAAAACCCACATATTAATGATCATCCACCTAGGGTCTTTCCTTTTCTTTGCTGCATTCCAACTGTCTTGTAGCACAACAAGCTTCAGCAGTCAAACAGAAAGGATGAAGTAAGCATTAATTTCCTTGACACTGTGCATATATGTATACGTCCATTCTCAGTTTTTCATGGGAATAAAGGATGGCATTGATCTTAGAGTTGTTATATTTGGCTCCAATCCAGCTGAAGCCTGATCCAAACAGTATCCATGGCTTCTTAGCCAGCTTTTTCTTAAGAGTCATTGAAAGTCAATTAGAAAGAGTATTCAATCCATTCCTAGAGACATCGTCATGGAAATATCTCTTCTTCAGCCTAATAGCTCAGTGAATGATTGCTTTTACTACTGTTAATAGCTTTACGCAAAATATTTTTATTCACACATTACAAAGTACAATGAGAAGGTAGCTAAACTTTTACCATAGAATGAGCATTAAAAATATTTATTTAATTATTTTTACTGCTCTCTTTTTGGTTTATCAGTAGTCTGCAAAATCATGTGGCTTCTAAGTTATTTCATATCATCTTCACACCCAAACATTCACACACAAGTTTGTTTTTGTTGATTATAGGGGCTTAATTATTAAGTCTGTGTGTCCTGGAAGACTATGCCTATTATCTTGAAGGTCTTGCTCCATCATCTTGATCCTCAAAGGTTAAACCATTGGCTTTATGAACATGCAGAAAACTTGTGGCTGTAGTTGTACCTCCTGAATTCTTCATTCGTAATGTGTTGTATGGAAGTTGTCAGGGGGCATTTTGTCTTTTAATAATAGCCCTGGAAAAAGCTTTTTACTTACAGGACTTGAGCAGAAAGACCATGCAGAGACTCAAAGGCCAGCAAAAGTGTTTAATAAGCATCTTCCTGTTAGTAGAAAAAGATTAGAGAATAGAGGAGCTGAGGGCAGATAGCTGTCTCTGAGATGCCAAACAGCAATCAATAATTGGTGGCAAAATAAAATTTAGTTCACCTATGTGAACTAAAAATATTCTCAAGTTTTCCTTGCTACCTGCTAATTGGTATTCTATTGTATAGTGTTCACTAGAGATCAACATTAAGTTCAGTCCACTCACGAGTTAATTCAATCCGAAGAAGTCTCTCTTAGGAGGTGACAAAAATACCATGATTATACCTAGCCTTGATTCCTACACCCCAGTATCAGTCCAAGTACTTTTAACTGCTCTTAGACTGGAGATTATTGTTGCTTTTTAATATGCTTGGTTTACCTCAGTAGGATGAAATAATTTAAAGAGCTATCTATTAATCAGTTTGAAGAATAAACTACAATTTGGCGCAATTTTGTCAGTCTATGGTGTTTACCTACGGTTTCTAATTAATACATTACTGTGTTGTTACAGGTCAGTCTTGCCTGCCAGTGTTACTAAAAACTTTTTGGGGGTTTAATTATTGGAATACTACCAAATTTGTCTCTTCTGGGACCTCTGTCTTCTGTCCAGTTTTCCACAGGCTTTTCACATTTCAGACTACATATCATCTTCTGACATGCAAATATTCTTATGGTCTTCTGTGTTTTGCTGGAATAAACTGCAAATTACCTTCTGAGAATTAACAATGGGATCATTTCTGTTGACCTATTTATACTGTCTACACATGAGGAGATTATTCTATTAGTGAATTCCAAGTTATGGTCAGTGCCGTGATATCAAGAACCACAACAATGCAATTGCTGCAGAAGACAACAAACAATTGAACTCTATAAAATTCAAAGAAAAGAAAAATATCCAGATATGTCATACTATTTTATTACCTTGGAGTATGGCCAAATTGAGTGTTTAGCAGAATGGATAGGCCTCTCTCTCTAATAGGACACTATTAGGCCTATTAGTCTGCTACTAGTTAAGGAGGCTCTATATTTTTTAAAGAATTCTTCCTGGAAATGTGTAAACATGTGAATCAACCAATATGTGTACTCACATACAAATTGCACAAAATGCCATTGCTCCATAGTGACAAAAACGTGAGAATCTGGCTCTGTATTTAGAAGAGATAAGCTAGTACAATACTGTAACAAGACAGATTAAATTTGTGCAATCACAGTGTTTTGTTAAAGCCTTTATTGAAAGAATATTCATCTTTCTGATGTTTTTGTTCATCTTCCTGTTCTTGCACTTATCTTTGTCACATGAACAAGACATCTGAATTTCAATGCCCAACATGGGTTTATGAGATATCACAGCATAACTAAGCTGTGCTGCTTTCACCTTTTCAAAATTTAGTAATTCGCCTGTGTAAGGCTGAGGTTCTTTCTGGCAGCTGCCAACGCTGCAAGAATAGAGGAGACCAGTCAATCAAAGTCTAGAATAAGTAAAAGGTCAGAGGAGTCAATACACTGCTGTCCTTCACAGGCTGTGTGAGGTTCTAAAAACCCATTCATGTGACATGGAAAATAACTGCATGATTCATTTACACATCATGGAACAAAACAGAAATAGGAAAGAAGACCAGCTTAACCATTTATATTTTGCTTCTACTGTGGCAATATTATGACTCTCTAAGGCTCTAACATATGAATGGACAGGTAAATGGTATTCCTAGTTATCGTAAAAATGGGTTGGTTTGCAGTTAAGAAAGCTTTTTTTTCTTGTTTCCTATTGCTTCTATCAAGTTTGACCATGACTTTCGAAATACAGCTTCAGGCTGGAAGCTGTTCAGATGCTATGATGACAACGCTTGTGTTGGTGTCTACACTCATAATCAAAGTTCACAAAGGTGAGAAACATTTTAAGATGTTTATTAAAGCTATCCATATTTTTCTCTAAGTCTTTTTCCTTAAAAAAAAACACAACTGTGATTTTGTCATATCCCCAGATATTCTGAAACTCTTAAATCTTAAATCCTCCACTTATATGGAGGACTTGTAAGATGTGACCAGCCTCAGCAGCAGGCTTGACTTCCATCAGTTGAAAGCCCATGAGTGAAAAAATGCATCATCAGTGTCGATAAGGAAAATAAGAGCAAGACACTTGAACACAGACACTTCTCCAGTTCATGCTTGGTTGTAAATTTTAAGGACTTGAAATCATCCATAGGAAGTAAAGAGCAGATGCCAGTGTCAGGGAGAGGTGGTTCCCCCCAGCCCTTACAAACTGTCTGAGCTTCTTTGTTCTTTTCTCTATTCCCACAAAGGGCAAGGAGGACATTGATAGCTAGTTGCTGCTTGTGCGTTGCCCCAGAGATAGGTTACAACTACTGCCCAATTGAGTGTGAATAGCACCATGAGGCACTTGATGAGCCAGATGATCTGTGGATCAGAAAAGTGGAAGAGAAGCATAGGAGAGGTGGAACAAACCCCAAAACATAATAGAAGGCACTGGAGAAGAAACAGAGTGCAGAAAGTCATATCAGGGCATGCCATGTGCATACCCAGACTCTTCCAAAGACAATGCAGAACTCAGTGAGGCTTAGCAACAGCTGCCCAGCTGGAGGTGAAGGTAGTTGCCTACAGCCCTGTATCTAATATTATGAAAAATTTAGGGGAGGCAACTATGTCAACAGAGATACAAAGGAAGGAAAATTATGAAAGAGTGGAAATAGAGACTAACTTTTAGGTATTAAAAATATTAATATTTTTGTTGTACGGATTGTATGTAGTGACTGCAATCAAGACTGGTTTTCTTGTTCTAGGTCTTGCAAAAATTCATTGAGAATTTGATTGTACCCTGAAAAAAGAATTAAAAGACAAAGTACATGTGGACAGCATTACAAGGAAAGTAAATGGTTTGTTGAAAGTTTCAGAGGAAGTTTGCTAGAATAGTTTGCCTGTTAAAAAAAATTAATTTCCATAATACATTTCTTCACCAGTATAGTACTTGATTGTCATTGAAAGTCAGGAGAATAAAATTCCTTAACAACAATGTAGTATTGATGATGGTAAATAAGGCTTGAACATTTGGATATGTCATTCATGCTGCATTAGGTACTGTGACTATATAAGTCTGTAGTCTACAAGTGTTGATGCTTCATTGGTGTCAAAGTTAGTGCCTGCTAGTTGTTTAGAGTTGTCCAGCAAAGCATGCAGTAAGAAGGAAAAAATGTAAAAGGAGACAGCATCATTTAGTAAAGATCCCTGAAAAAATAAAAATCTAATAAACTTCATATAAAAGTAGCAGAAATCTCCACTTTTGAGGATTTGAAATGACACTGAGGAACACAGAAAATAGAAAAGTTAACAGTGACTACTGCAGATGGCAAGGAGAGCAAAGTCTGATGTCACCCCCATCAGCCAAATTATTTCATATCATCTGCAGACTAATGAAGCTTACAAACTTTTGTGTTCGTATGTTATGCTTTCCATTTCTCCAAAATCTTAAACTTTTGTTTTGTGTTCCTTAGGCTCACCCAGTGCTGGGTGTTTCTGGAGGTTATGGCAAAAGTGGATGTTCAGACAGATTATGAAAAGGAAAAGCGTAATAAGGAACTCTGGAGTTGTCTGAACAGAAATTGCTATGGGAGCACCCTCAAGAAGGATTTGGGGGAGAAGAATTCTGGGAAGTGCCATCACAGTGTGAAATAGGGACTTGATGGCATGACAAGTTTTAAGATAATTCCACAAAAGTGACCAAAGCAGACAGTTTGGAAGTGTCAGAGCTATGAAGATCCCTTCTGATGTGATGATGGAAGAGGAGCCTGGAGAAAGAATCAGAGCCAATACTACGTCTTAATAGTAATTTCAGCAACATGTCTTTAGCAGCACAAGGACTGTAAACATCTCCCCAGTAAATTCTGAGCTTTCACACTAAGTTCATTTCCAAGGGGTAAGTCTCTTGGGGCAAGGTCATCAACTTTGCTCCTGAGAAAGAATTCTTTTTTACGGCTGCTCAGAGGAGAGATTTGTCTCTGTTAGAAAGGGAGTCTTCCCTCACTAGAGGAAGCTAGCAGATTGTTTGAAAAGAGCACCAAAGGGACCACTATCAAAGTCTAAAGACTGGGTAAATCAAAATAAAAAGCAATAAGTATTACCTACTACACACGGACAAAGAGGAATTAATTACAAACGATTGCCCTAAATCATTTTCCCATGGTGGAGCCATGGCATTATTACTTCCTCTGCTCTCAGACTATTACATTTTTAAGTTTGAGCTCATGTTCAGGATCTCTTTAGATGGAAGAGCACCTGCTACCTTACTACATGATAAATGAAGCACCATCATCTTAACACAAGCTGAGCTCATTTGTTGAGATTTGCTGGGCAAATGTAATGAGACCTTCGTTGTAAAATCTCCTGAAGTTTATTTTTCATTAGTTACTTTTATTCAGGTGCATGAATCTGACATTGACATTTGTAAGGTGGAAACTTTTGAGTAAGTATCAGTATGGTTGCCTGTCTTCACACTTGCACACAGAAGCACACACAAGTGCTTTTGGAGAAAATCTGTTTGTGTTGTATGAGGCAGAGGCATCATATTGATGTAATTATCCTGGGCCTTGGGGGTACTTTTGTGCTGAATTTGAGATTTTCATAATCTGCATGGTCGATCTGTGCGATATCCTGTTGAACCATTTAGGAGCTTATTGGATCTTATCTTGGCTTTTGCCAGAAATAGGTTGTTTTAACAGAGGTAAGCATGAGGTTTCCACTGAAACTTACATGTTTTTACATGGATAACTATTAACTCTTTAGGAGTATAAATTCAAACCTGAAAAGCATAACCTTTAAATATAGCTAAGCAGTCACTTTCTCATGCAGTCACAATACTGTATACTTAGTAGCCACTGTCATAACTGAGACGGTGAAGTAAGTGAATCACTGCTTTATTCTACAATGACAATTTTGTGTTATTTTTCCTTTTTGAAACTGCTGTACAGGCCAATCATTCCCAAAAATCAAAGGTAAGGCAATGGTTTTAACATTACACATGCTGCTGACAAAATGCTATGGCTCTGGTTCTTATGGTATTGCTGAGAAAATGTTTATTAGAGTGATAACTCCCATTTCTACAGTAACAGAAAAAAATTAAGTTACAAGGAACCTCTGGAGATCAGTTAGTCCAATATCCTGCTCAAAGCATGCCTAAGTTTGAATTAGGTGGGGCTGCTCAGAGCCGTAATAAGTTTTAAAAACTGCAGATGGACATTCCAGATTGATGGAATGATCAGGTTTTTCACTTAAATCATGTACATCTCAGGTAACCTGCAATTCCTTTAAAAATACTGCTCCTTGGAGATAAGCCCTTGGGTAACTCATGTTTGTTAACACAAAATCAGAGGAAAATCTGGGGCGATCAGGGGTAGATGGAAGTAAAGAGGTCCTGAGGAAGGAGATATGGATGGGGGCAGGCCTGGAGGAACAAATGAGGAAACTACTGGGGAACAGAAGAATGAGGAGTAAACTTGCACTGCTGCTGAACCACTGCATTTTTTTTAAGTGGGCAGACTGCTGATACATGTATCAAAATACAGTTTTCTGGAAAACCCAGACAAAACTTTGTGGATTTGTTTTTTTTGGTTTGGTTTGGTTTCTGTTTCCTTTTGCTGTTGTTGCTATTTTTTTGTTTGGGTTGGGTTTTTTGGGGTGTTTGTTTTTTTTTTTTGGTTGGGTTTCTTTGTTTTGTTTTGTTTTAACATGTTTAAGCAATATAAAAAAGTTACTATGGTCAAGAGCACAGAGCACCTCTCACCTTGGTTCCTGCCTCCAGCTTCTTTCCTATTCTCTCTTTTCGAGTGAGTTTACACAGCATAGTGAATCTGGGAGTTATTGATTTTTGTAGGCAGATTTGGATCCCTACTGAAGAAGAAATTAAAAAAGCATCTCTGCGCTGTGATTTAAACAGAGAGGGTTGGGATTTGCCAGTACAGAGATTAGCTCCCAGTGCTGGCACTCTTGGATGGGGGAGAGGTGTTGTGACTTCAGTGAAGGAGGGACGTAATCCCCCACAAAGTCTGCCTGTCCAGGTATGGAGCTGGGAACTATGGCCATGAAGGATATCATAGCTAGAATTAGAGAAGTTACAAGTTTAATAGAAAACTTTATAGGGTTCTCTTCAAGAAAAAATATGGTTTTGAAGATGAGAGTGAAAAAGCTGGTATGGTATTTCAGAAAGGAGTTGTGGGAGTGCACATAGAAAGGAAAACCTATAAGCCATTCGGTTAAGCAAATTCTGGGAACAGACCCTAACTGAACTTCTGAGTGCTTCCATGTTTGACCATCATTTGATCAATCTGTATAAACAATCTTATTTGAATTTATAAAAGGAAGCAAAATCAAAGTCTGAAAAACCATCCTTAACATCCGTCTTCTGGTGAGCCTTTTTATTTCCTCTCACATGGTACTTTGGATCAAAATGCTTTGGAAAAGATGAGCAGCAATATCTGGGCATGATGATAAAGAAAGAGATGCCTGTTCCCAAACTGACAATCAGGACTGTGTTTTTGTTCAAACAAAAGACATATTGGCTACTGTGAGACTCAAGAAGAAGGTTCTTAATGGTCTGCAGGGGCTTTTGAAGACTATAAACATGAAAAAAAGGCAGTGACTTTGTTTACTGAAATAGAAATAATTCAGTGCTACAGATGAATCATGTTACTTCGGCTGTAAGAGGAACAGAAGGGGTCTTAATAAGGAAAAGTGCAATCAAAGGTCTTCTGCACTAAATTTTACTAAGCTGAAGCAATAATATTATTTCAGAACTTGTAGAAAACAAGTTTATAAGCCTCTTTTGCAATAGTATCGTATGCTCTTATAGCCAGCAGATCTCACAGTAATGTTGGCTTACACATTTGGATAATTTAAAGCTCAGGCAGTACTCAATAATTTTATCATCAAGGCAATTTTTACTCCTAAAAGCTGTCTAGTAAATATTAGATAACACTTATGAAAGTATTTCATTTTAATATTTTGCTTAGTACAGAAAACATTATTTTCTTATTTTCTCATTTATGTTCTTGAAAAGGCAATGATTGTTTCCGGTCTTCCCCTTTTACAATATCTATACACAGAACATGTGTATTACCATTTCTATGGGAAGTATATATGACTTCATAAAATGATTCTCTGAGATTTACCATTGCATGTAATACTTGGCTGACCCTCATGCTAGAATAATCTCACATAACTTCATCCCTTTAAAAGTTAATTGCTTAGTTGTGTATTCTCCCTTTTGACTCATTGGATAAACACAGGCAGTTCTAGGAGACGATTAATCTAAATTAATTTAATCCATTTTATTTACCTTATGATTAAATTATTGTCTTCAGCAGTACCTCTGAGAACAGAGGCATTCGATTTTTCAGAGTTTCAGCCATCTAAATTTAGGTGAAGTGAATCCCTCCTTGGTGCCTAATGTGTCTTTTTATTTTCTTTTTCTACACACTTTCCCCTTTCATGCCTCAGATTTTCCACTTATAATAATGTTAAGTGCAAGAAACTATGGATTCATGATAACATGTTTTTTACATGCATAGTCATGACAGTCCAATGTATTCATGCTCTCCTTTTAGGAGCTGCTTAGATCATACAATGATCTGCAAGGGAAAGTAAGAACAACAACATCAGAACTTGCCACTAAAAATGTTTACATGAATATAACATACATTTTGGAATGCTCTAACTCTTCAACATTTGCCTTGCAGGAGTTCAATCTTTATTTTTACCTTTACACATGTTTTTAATGCTATTTCAGTCCTCACACTAGGTAGCTGAGACAGAAGAGATGGAATAGTTAACTACTACTTTTCTTGCTGCTGCCATAACATTTTTGAGCAGCTGTGTACACTTGCATACCATTTTCTCTGCCGGATAGCAAGATCAGTGTTAGCTGTTGCTAGGTCATCTATCTTGCTGCCTTGCTCTTGCACAACAGTGGGGCTTTCATACTATTTTTTTTTCCTGACCCTGACTATTCATCATGAAGGTGGAAATAATGGCCCTAATGGCTATCAAGTCCCTTCCCTGCTTCTCCCTTGACGTTCAGTGTAACTCTTTTATTCCCTTGACCATGCAGACACAAAAACATCCCAACAGCAAGTAACTGTCCATTCCTAAGCTCACTTGATTTTGATTCTTTTCCTTTTCTTCTTCCATCCTTGCCTTAGAGAAAGAAAATAACGAAAAAAGCAGCAACCAAGTCCAGTGAGTTTCCATTGTTCAGGATGTTCTTGAACCAGGCAATTCCCATCCCCCGCTCATTTATTATTCATTTCGCTTGGATGATTAAATAAAGCCGAAAAGGTTATTTTGTTGGAAAAATGCCTGTATTAATTGTATAAAAGCTGTCACTGTTCTGTTTTGGCTTAGTCTCTTCTCTGGCCCGCAGTAGCTAGCTGCAGTTCCTCTTTCACTGAATTTCTAGCTTCAGGCACCTTTCTTGTCCCCAAGATCCATATCTTTTTTGCTTTTCAAAAGTGAACATGACATCACTGAAGCTGGAGCAATTCCCCTGGCTGTGAAGCCTTCATACTTGTTTTGATAATGTCTGCCTGATGAAACCTGCTTACTGCTTTTTCCCTTCTTGTCTACCATGGCAGTGGGAGATAACTGAGGCTGGGGGAACTTGGAGGGAGCACACGTCACACATGTGCTTCCTTCATGTGAGAGTAGGGATGGGAAAGGGATTTCCTTATCTAAGTGAGAGACCACATGGATTGTTTGACTGACCATTGCTGTCTCCATATTCCCTTCCATGCCTTTATCGACTGCAGCCTCCCATGCTTGCTCCATCAGCCCTGCTGAGCAGCGAAGGTCTTTGTGTGTTTATAATTACTAATTAAATCCTGAGCTTTTTAAAACAAATGCACTAGTGAATGTAAAGACAATAAGTGAGAAGCTATTTTATTTTGAAATACTAAACATTTTTTAAGTGAAAAATATCAAAACAAAATACTTTATATAACTACATAGCACTTTCACTCTCTTAGAGCAGAACACAGCTAACTGGGCAGAAGAACCTGATGTTTCCTACTTTGCCAAAGCTTTTGAAATTACATTTTTGGACAAGAAAAACTGATTAGGCTCTTTTGTTCCACACAGGTGGTAATAATGCCATTAGAAATTAATTAACACAAAATAATTTTTGGAGGTATTTTAATAAAAATACTTCCTGTGTTGGATGTTGGCTGGTATTTTCTATCTCACAAGATTATTTGCAATTTAAAGTCACAGACTATTTAAGAGCTAGCATAAAAAAAAAAAAATAAATCTTTCATCCCCAGAGTTTTAATGCAAGAAGCATATACATATATGGCATAGCAGAAACAACAAGAACACAGATAAATCTATCATGTGCTTGTTCCAGAATACTACTTTTGGTTGCTTTTTTTATTTGCTAGTTTCAGGGTGAAGGAGGGCTACATCATCTTGACCACACTGAAAAACGTTATCTTTGATTAGAGCAGAATGATGAGCTCCTCCTGAGAAATGCATTCTGAAATAAGAAAAAACATCATTGCTCTTGGGTTTTTTTTTGTTGCTTCCCAGCATAATCTTGATTTTGTTCAATATATAATATTCCTTTTATAAAACATGTTGATAATGTGACATCCTTTTGAATTGTGAAAGCATTGCTATCAACATTTATTGGTTCACTAGTGTATACATAATTGCATGTAGATATTGCATTATTATATCAATGAAGGCAAAGACCTTTCTACAGCTTCCTCGAGTGGCTGATATATTGCCTCTGGCCATGGAGTTGTTTTCAGTGCCAACATACAATCTATAGATGGATCAACCAAGTATGCTAACAAGCAGAGTTCTTATATAGAATAGCTGCACTTAACCTGAAAATAATTGGTTTTGATGATGCTGTAAATTTGGCACGTTATGAATTTGCTTATGATCCCCTTCAACAAAGAGAAATGTGTGTTTGCCTGCTGTATGGTATTGCCTCTCTGCTGTGAGGAGAGGGTATTTGAAGGTTTGACATGACCTGTGAAGACTGAGAGGGGGGTGCAGCCTAGCCACACCTATTTCATCACTTCCCTGTTACTGGAGTGGAGGGCAAGGAAGTATGGCAAGAGAGCTGAGCCTAAGGGACCCACAAACCTCATTTTTGTTTGGAGACAGAGGTGAACAGAAAAATGGCCTTCAGTTTTGGGGCATTGTAACTACAGCAGATCTGTTCTGAGGGTGCAATTGAGCAAACTGAGTTAACTGACATCTTGCTCTGGATTTGTGGTTTAATTTTGATGCAATTAGAAATAAAATAAAAATAAATAAATAAAAAAAAAAGAACAAAAAAAATACTCTCCAAAGCTTCTGACAGAGTAAAAAAAGAGTGACCAAGATGTCATTTTTATCTTGCATGAAACTTTCATGAAGATTTAAATATTTATTTCTCAAATAAAATGGCATTGCACTAAAATTCCAAACAGTCTATTCAAAATATTTTAACCTAGTTTTCTGACAGGAAATTGGGGACGATGAATAGAAATTTCAATTATTTCAAACATTCTATTTTGAGAGCATGTTTTGAATCAACACTTTTTGTTTTCTATCTTGGGGACTCAGTTAGTCAGGCAAACTAAAACCGTGCCCTGATGACTGTTGTACTGTATCTTTTCTGGTAACTAAATGCACACGATAAGATTACTCAAATAAGGTTATATATCCGAAGATGAGCTATTAGTTCTCCTAATTTGGTAAGATCTGATGTTTACCTTTGATATTTTTAAATTTATTTTTGTTGGACACTGATATGAATAAAAGTGGCCTCTCAAAGGAATTACTTTCAGTGTTCCAACAGTTGGGGTTTGAAATTTTATCTAGTTTTTTTCACAGTTTTCTTAGTTTTCACAGTCTATGAATTTCAGTTGTTGTGCAATGTCAGACTTCATTTATTACGGACATGACAGAGATTAATAAAATGCTGGACAAGCTATAACTGATAAAAATTTTGAAAGCTTCACTGTAAAATTGAATGAAGTGGAGATAGAAATTGAAGACATGGAGGTAACAATTGACGGACAGAGTCTATTCCAATCAAGAGTATCAGAGGACTGTAGAATACTGCAGAATGCTGTGAAATTGAATTGATCACCTGGAAAATAGAGTAAGAAATATCAGGTGTGAGGGCAGGAGAGGCTGAGCTAATCTTTTCTGAGAGGATTATGAGGGCCAAAAAGGGGATATCTTTCAGCTTGTTTAATGTATGCCATACATTGCCTGTCATAGCTCTAGTGTCATCAGTTAGAAAACACAGACATAGTATTTGTACAGTGTGCTTCTTTCAGCCTCCAGTAGACAAATTAAACATTAAAATTCATATAGGAAGCTAAAATTAGAAATAGCATGATTTTAAGCAATTCAAAATGGTGAAATTGCAAATTAAGTGAAGCCTATTGGCTGAACCAGAATTCATAGCTCTAATGGAGCATTTAATATCATTTTGTAAGGAAAAACATGTATCCAACTCTAAGAAGTCCAAAAAAGAATAATTCCCTACCTTACGTTTTTCTGTGCTGTGTCAAAGTTTACCTTGTTAATGTTAACTTGCCAGGGCCTCCAAGGCTGCCTCCAGACATGCAGAGCATAAAGATAAGACCAACTGTATACGGACTGCAAAAAATGGTTTTGATTCAGCCTCTGAAGGGTTTATTTTCAGTAATGTAGATTGTCATTGCCTTACCTCTTAATTCTTAACCACTGTTGTCACAGAGCTCATTTAGCTGAATTTATATGATGTGATAAGTTAGTATTACATTTATTGCCATAATTATCATGTCTGATTAATCTTGCTTACTCTGGAAAATTGTGCAAGTTTCTTACTAGAGGGCATACTTTAAAGTTTTAATATTCATGTATAAGGCAGCTGGCCCAAAGACTGAAAATAATTAATCTGGACTAAAGGTGTCTGTGGCAAATTAAAGATAGGTATGCTGGGATGGTTTCAATATCCAGTGCTGATTGAGGCAGGTTGAAGATAGATGTAGTGTGAAGTCGAAGGGCATGGTGATTGCTAGAGCTCTACCCATCAATTCAATGCCACACACTTTACTTTCAAATTTGCCTGAAATGATATAGCACTTTTTTTGGTCCATGCCTAAGCTCACTTAGGCATTCTTGCAGATGTCGTTTTTTTCTGGCCATGCATAGGATCTCCAGGTAGAAACCTGCTGAAATTACCTCAGTGCAGGATTTCACTAAATAAAGTTCTGTAAAATAGGTGATGGAGTTTCCTCTAGATGATCACAAAGATTTACTCCAGCCATCCCAACATAATCTATGTGCTAAAATAATCATTGATCTATCAACATTATCTAGTGCTGATATTTCTATTTTTTGCCATTTGGTGCTTCTTTGAATAAATTCTGATGACCGTGTGTGTATGAGAACAGCAAGACAGTATCTTCCTCTTCCGTCTGTATTATTATGTGTGAAGTGGGGAATTTCCAACTGCACAGGCTAAGTTCAGTTTTGCTTTTGCTGACAGGAGAGAAAAAAATTAAAAAGAAAGCTCTCAAAAATTGTAGTCTACACTAGCAGAGCATTTTCCAGTGGCAGTAACATTACTTGTATAAACCGTAGGCTATTAAGCCTGATTTTTGCATTGTGTTTTAGTAACCTTATCTATTTGTACAACGTGAACTTCTGAACTTCTGGTAGGCATACTCTGAGACTGTATGCAGACTTTCCCAGCTGAAGTTTACTTGGAAACAGGCAAACAGGACTGAATTTGACTCAAAAGAAGGAATTAGGACAGAATTGCCAGTAGCTTCTTGTTTGTGGCCTCCTTATGAATGAGTGCATTGCTCACTAGGAAGCTTACCTAGACAGCAGAGGGGATTAAAAGTTATAACTAGCAAGAAAAGCAAAACCACAGGCTCACTCTGAAGAGGTATTGGGGTGTTTTTTTTATTGCCATGTTTGTATAAAGAGCGAGTTACCTGAGTATTGCCACATGTTGTTGTTTTGCTTTTTACAGCTTCTGCTCTGTGTATTTTAAAAGTATTTCACTCCTTTTTGTGAGAATCTCTTGGAAAACAGAAAAAAATTGCTTACCGTCCCACTGGTATTTATTTTATTTTTGTGATGGGAATTGTTTGACAGTATCTATTAATCTGTTTATTTCTGATATGTTTCTTTTGCTGTTTGTTGTGAAATTAGACTTCTTACACTCAAACGGTTGACTTTTACAAAATATGCTTAAGTTACGAAATACACTACTATCAAACCAGGAAAACATTAGAAAGTCTCATGTCGCAGAGAATGGCTTTTATGTTGTTTTTTATTTGCTCCCCATTTTAAAGTGTTGGTTTATACAGGCTTGCTAAATTATTTTAGTCATAGTTTTACCTTCATTCATTCCCCGTGGCTGCTAAAGATTGAAAATGCCTCCAGGCAATGGTTTTACAGGCTAGGGCTTTTGGATTGTCTGTGATAGTAGATTTCAAGATCTTCACTCAGATAACTCCCTCTTCTTGCCACATAGAAATACATACCCTTTTTGTGAGGGTATAGCTGTAGATCTCACACATACAGAATCATAGAACAGTTAAGGTTGGGAAGCACCTTAAGATCATCTACTTACAAGCCCCCTGCCATGGGCATGGACACCTCCCACTAAACCATGCCACCACCAGGGATGGAGCATTCACAGCCTCCCTCGGCAACACATTCCAGTGCCTCACCACCCTAACAGGAAAGAATCTCTGCCTTACACCCAATCTAAACTTCCCCTGTTTAAGTTTTAACCTATTACCCCTTGTCCTGTCACTACAGTCCCTAATGAAGAGTCCCTCCCCAGCATCCCTATAGGCCCCCTTCAGATACTGGAAGGCTGCTATGAGGTCTCCACGCAGCCTTCTCTTCTCCAGGCTGAACAGCCCCAACTTTCTCAGCCTGTCTTCATACGGGAGGTGCTCCAGTCCCCTGATCATCCTCGTGGCCCTCCTCTGGACTTGTTCCAACAGTTGAGGACACCAGAACTGCACACAATACTCCGAGTGAGGTCTCACAAGAGCAGAGTAGAGGGGCAGGATCACCTCCTTCGACCTGCTGGTCACGCTCCTTTTGATGCAGCCCAGGATACGGTTGGCTTTCCGGGCTGCGAGCGCACACTGAAGCCAGCTCATGTTCATTTTCTCACTGACCAGCACCACCAAGTCCTTCTCTGCAGGGCTGCTCTGAATCTCTTCTCTGCCCAACCTGTAGCTGTGCCTGGGACTGCTCCGACACAGGTGGAGGACCTTGCACTTGGCATGGTTAAACTTCATGTGGTTGGCATCAGCCCACCTCACAAGCGCGTCAAGGTCCCTCTGGATGGCATTCCTTCCCTCCACCGTATCAACTGAACCACACAGCTTGGTGTCATAGAAAGATTTGCTGAGGGTGCACTCAATCCCATTGTCCATATCACCACAAAGATGTAATATCACACACATATGTGATATAATATCACATACAAAAATAAGGTGTCAACTAGGAAGACAATTCTTACTGAAGATCTCCAAACCCTTGCTTCTTGTGCCCAGCGGACAAAAAAAGTAGTTACAGGAACATTGTATCTTCGTCCCATCTGTCCAGTGCAGCAGTATCTAAGACACTCCTTAAGTCTTTCTGGAAAGGGAAGATTGCTTCAGCAAGCAGTTCTCTACTGTGCTGTCTTTGTTTGCAAAGATAAGACAGTAGAGAACAGCTCAGGAACTGCTTGGGTTCTTGAATGCCTCTTGCACTTGGGGATTTCACTGACATTTACAAATGCTAATAATGAAAGCTCACCTAAAATATACATGTGCAGCATTTTGTGAATATTTTAAACAGCAGCTGGATTGAACTAAATCTCACAAATTCAAACTGAGACATGGCTTTTTACGAAAATACATTCATTTTAACCTTAGTTCATAAAGTTGGCATGTCTGCTTTTGGATGGGATCTGAAGCAGGAATGAAGAGCATTCAATGCCACTAGTTACCCTAGAATCATGGAACATGGGGATTTTCAAAATTATTCACGGTCAATTTGTAGACAGTAGAAATATGAATACCAGTTCAGGCAGCCATACCCTGCTCCCCTGCCTGAACTTTCAAGCCTTTGGCAATTAAGCTACTACTAGCTTAAACTAGTCATATTAAGTGAGTCCTGAAGGCTGACAGAAGTTGAAGTCACTGTTTGTAGAGAAGAAGGGGTGCTATAAAAAGAAAGTGGATATATCAAATTCACGTTACATCACATATATCTTAGTACTCACTATTAGACACCTTTCCCTCAATAGGCAAAGAGAAAGAGCTAATAAAAGTAGCACAAAGTTGTAGACCAAAATTATAATGCTCTAGATTAGTCCATAACAGTCCATTTACCTTCAGATTTTATTGTAAGATGGCAGTATTTTAGTGGAATGCTTTTAACTGAACACTGAAATTCTGTGCTGTGAAGTGTGAAGCATTTATTTTAAACATTTATTGCTTCATTGAAAAAAAAAGTTGGTAAATGTGTTTTAGGAATTGTCAGTTCAAATAATCAGCTCTGCCTCTTTATCAAGGATTGCACTTTTGCAAAAGTGAAAAAATCTGCTGTGTGGCTGTCAGGATGCTGAATGTGGTGCTTATATGGGGTGGCACATATGCACCATCAGGTTCGTAACCCCTTAATTCATTGTGATTTGCTACTCTGGGGAATTTGCTACATTTTCTGAATGAGAAAGCACATAGTATTATAGGGTCATGTTCTGCCCCTTGCTATGTTTGTGTCAGCACTTCACTCAGCTGAGAGGAAGACGGTATTAGATACATGATATGCCTTGCATTGTGCTAGAGGTTATGCCAGATCCTTGATTCAAATTCAGTTTTTAATGCGAGAGCCTTTGCCAATAACACTGACTTTTCAGAAAACTCAGATCACTAGCAGTGACCCTTGTAAGGCATCAGGATTTGGGGTCTCCACTGTGGCACTGGGGATGGCCACTGCTCCCATCCCCGTGAAGGGTCATGGGATGTGAAGGGACACCATATACAGGAAGAAATGCACTCTGAGGTTGCTGCTGCTGTGTAGGAAATCCTGGCTGCCCCAGCATATCTCCTCTGTTCATGCACTGGGCCTGTGGACTGGGAAGGAGTGTCGTTTGGTGTCAGCATGCTCTGATGGACCCCACTAATATAATGGTCTTCTGGTAAGACAGTGCAGGCTGCTGCCTCTGAGACTGTCTCAGGCCAAACTTCTGTAGCTGTTTCTCAGCTGAAACACTAAGAGAAAGCCACATTTATTACTCACCACCAGTCATACCAGACTGAGCTATTGGTGTCCTTCTTGTGCCAGTTATCCTGGATATAGTTCCCTTACATCCTGGATATGGTTCCCTTCATCTTCCTGAAGCCAAAAGTTGTTCTTCTTTTGGGGATGTAACACATTCATAAGGCAAATAAATCATAAACATTAGCTATGCATGAGGTTTTCACAGTTATTAATTGCATTTTTGACAGCAGAATATTTGTGATATCCCTCTTTTAATCTACTTGTTTTAGGAGATATTAAGACCTTTAGTTAAAAAGCATAAAGCAAAAGACCTACAGTTAAAAAGTATTGTCTAAGCCATTCTTTATGAAAATAATAACAATAAAAATCTCTGTGAGTAAATGACAAATTACCTTGTGTATGTAATAGGTTCTTAGTTTGATAAGCAGCAAATAAATCTAATTAAACCTAATGGAAATTCATATTTCACTCCTGGAACTTTGCCAGTTGAAAGGTGAGAAATTTGTGCAGACAAGCACAGTAGCTCAGAGAAAAGATAGAGGCAAATCTATTAATAAATGGAATAGAGTTTATAAAATCCAGTAGCAGTGCATAACCCAGAATAAAGGTTTATTGAGTTCATGTGGTCTTTGCCTCCCTTCCCTTCTCCCTTCCTCTACAAATGTTGCATGTTATTTTAAAGAATTATCACAAAGATTGAATGAGTATTCTCACGCTGAAGGACTGTCATTATATTTTTAGGTGTAAAACTGAAATATAGGAAATTCAGGTAAAATGAATGGGAGAAAGTTCATTCCACCTAGCTTTATACACTGGAACAACAGACATAGACTCCAGAACATCTAACGTCAGCTAGTGTTATTTGCAGAGAGTGACCTAGACTTTAGGAGGTTAGGTGATTACAGGATGTATCTAGCTCTTTCTGTGAACTCAATGAGAAGACTAAATATCATACATTAAAAGTAACTTTCATATTTAATGTATTTATTTACCTGTTTGTATTTTTGATGGAAATAAACTTTTTCTGTGATCTTTACAGCAATGTCTGTGTGTTTACAGATTACTCTTGCTTTTAATCTCAACACATCAGAAAAAGATTTCTCCTATTTCTACATCTATATAAGGCATGCATGAAGGTGGTGTTACATAAAGAGGTGTTTGTCAATTTCATTCATTTTTAGGCACATATTTTTGTTTAGCATAAATCATTATGGCATCATAGACTATATGTTGATGGAGTTATTTGCTTTTTATCTGGGAGAGTTGCTTTTATGCTGTTAGTTGATTTTTATTTTCAATGAGCTGTTGGCTACATCTAAGATCATACATTGTAATTTCACTTCATGTGTATATACATAAGTAAAATAGGCAAAATATCACCAATGATTCTGAATTACACAGCCAGAGCATTCAGTCTCAAGCCTATGTTTTGTTTTGTTTTTCTCTAACAAAGTAACTTTAGAGTCTTGGATTGTGATAGTCATCTTCAATATTTTTTATTTTCTTATTCTGAGTAACAGAAGTTTCTGCCTTGAAAAACAAATGGATGTCAGAAACTGAGCTGTAGTAAACATTTTCTCCACTACCTATAGCAAAACTCAGAAAATAAAAAAGAAATACTCCACTATAGTGGAGATGAAGCAATCACAGGTATCAGCTTGATGAATTATCAGAGTTTCTGATAGAGCCATAATTTTAAATTCACTGAATGTTTTGGGAGTTATTAATATCCTAACCAACCTTAAATAAAATATATGTCATATTAAGTAAAGACAGGATTCTGAAAAGTGGAACTTCGTGTGTGTGGTACTTTTGTTGGTAAGATACACTAATATCCTTTCAGCACACTAAGAGCATGCATCAGAGTGCATGTTTTCCCAGACTGTGCCTGGGACATAAGATGGAACTAAGTCTAAGCTACGGACTAAGTAAGTCAAAAGACCATCCACTGAGAAATGAGTAAATTGTGTCTTTAGCAGGGATTATTAATACCTCCAGCAGCTAACATCTTAAAGAGACACATAAATCACAGTGAAAAAATTCTTACACATTCACAAGTTCTTGGCAAGTGAGTGAGACAATAGGGACCAGCAAAATCTACAGCACTGAGACGGAAGGTGAAGATCTTCTCCTTGTTTCTTCTGTAGAAAAAAAGATTGGCGTACGCTGTGCCTTTTAGTGTCTTGTGCAATAGCAGTCAATAAAAATCATTGTTGGACAGTTGTCATGTTTGGCCTTGAGATGAAGACAAGCATAGTTTCTTTTGTGGAGCTACTGGAGTACAATAGGTATTTTTGCCATAGGATTTATTAGAAAGTATACCTGAAAAAAAGCCAGAACTCTCTTACAGAGAATTTGTGAGTTCACTCTGATAAACTGAAATGGCTGTAAGGTGTAAAGTCGCATGGAAGATCTTTCAAGAGGAGATCCAGCCTGGTTCTGTTTAAAAGACAGGAAAAGATTCTAAACCTTGATAAACCTTGTGATCGATTCTATACAGCACAGTGCTACATGGATTACAGTTTAGTCCGTTTTTGACATAGCTTCCTCTGCAGGAACTATTAGGTGAAGAAAAGTTCGGTGGGCTTCTGCCACCAGAAGACCAGTATCAACTTGAGCAGCTGGTAAAATGTCATGGGAAGGATATACGATAAAGACAAAACATGCAGAATTTATCTCCTCAAACATACTAAGAACAGTTTCTCATGACACTTGAAACAAAGTCATGAAAGACAAAAAGCAACAAAAATTCTGAAGAAATCTGGATGGGAAAAAAATATTTGTGATAATGTGAAACTGTCTTGATGAACTCTCTGGGTATGTAAGCAGTTAAACTTACATCAGGCCGAGAAATTTCTCATTGACCTCAGACTTTAGCCAACTTTTCCTACAGCAGTTTTCCTGATGATGAATTTCCATATCACTGGAGCTTGCTTTAGGTTCAATGCATAATAAAGGCTTCCTTGTTCACATTGAATCATATTTCTGGCCATGCTATAAGTTGCATAATACTTTCAATAATGGAAATCATTTTCTCATGGAAAACATTACCCCAGGGAGTATAGATTGCTGCAGTTAGATTTATCTGTAAGGTCTTTTCTCCTTGCAAACTAAGAATTTTTTCGTTTCCTACAAAATCTGACATTTACCATTATGCAAGGAAAGCTTGATCAGGAAGGCACTTATAAACCATGGACAATGCATTAAAATGCTGAAAAAAGCTTCCTGAACAGTAAGATTGTTATGTTCTGACTGTTACAAGTTCCTTCAACCTCTAGGTAATGAGATCTCAGTTTAGCAGAAGTACCGTAATCCACAGTATGGAAAATCCAGAGGAAAGCTGGGCTCTAAGCTGCCACAGAGAGATGGCAATCACAGAGCAGAGCCATCTGGAGTACTGTGCAGAAGTTCAGGGTAAGTAAATTTTGAGTGCCCAAAAACGTTACTTGAAGGCAGGTAGGAAGTTACTTTAGGAAGTGCTCTGGAGAGTGGTGGTTGGTGCAGTCCTGCAATGAGGAGAGAAGCTTGCTAGAGATAAACCTGGGGTCCAGTGTTTGAGGGAGGATGTGCTAGTGAGGTTCTTTAGTCTGCTGTCTCAGTGGAGGCAGGGATGGAGATCCATGAGACAGCAAAGGCACAGGGGTTATTGATGTGTTAGAAACCACAGAAGTGCCTGAGAATGGTCATGTAGGAATTAGAGCTTCTCCCCTCAAAAAGGTGGTGGGATCAATAGCCCAGCTAAAGTGCATCTGCAGCAATGCACACAACATGGGCAACAGGAGGATCTGGAAGCCATTGCACAGCAGAAAAACTATGACAGTGTTGCCATCATAGAAACATAATGGGAAGACTCACACACCTGGAGTGCTGCAACTGATGGCTATAAACTCCTCAGAATGGACAGGCAAGACAAGGAATGAACGACAGAAGGGTAGCCCTGTATATTAGGGAGTGTTTTGACTGTTTACAGTTTAATGATGGAATCATTGGAACTTAATAATGCAATAATTACAAATACCTTTTTTCTAATAATACATTCCACCAGGCAACCAGAAAACATTTTTTCAAAGAGCAGCAAAGTATTTTTTAGCCTTAAGATGTTAAAGGGATTCAAGCTTATTTACCTCTAGCTGGCACTGCCAATGAAAAAAGGTGTTGTTCCATAACCTAACCCTCTGAACCTTTTCAGGTGATTTTGCCTTTCAGAATGCCCTGCTCGTTGAGAGGCATTAGGTCCCCCCAGATCCCCAGGCCTGCCCTGTAGCTGAATATGTGGAAGTTGATGGTCTCACCTCTGCCTTCCCCAGGGGTTCACTGGCTACTGGCCTCCAACGTTACCCGTGAGAGGTCCAGGGACTAGCGTTTAGGCTCTAGCTCATTCACCTGTCCCTGTGTGCTATTTTTGCTTAGCACAGCCAAGGCACTTACCTGGTCAGGCAGATCCAAGAGGCCAGGAGGTGTGGATACATATGCTGTCCAGAATGACAGTTGAAGGCTATGTAGAATACTATATGAATCTTATATGGGATTAGGTCTACTCTTGATCGATGAATGGTGCTTGTTCAAGTCCACAAGGACCAGCATCCTTAAAAAGATATTAAATTAACATTTGAATGGTTTGCACTGAGCTTCTCTGTCATGTTTAATGCATCTATTGTCATGAGACTAGTTCAGTTCTTTGCCAGTTTTGATGGAAGCAATTACAGAATCATAGAATAGTTTGGGTTGGAAAGAACCTTTAGATCATGTAGTTCCAACCACCCTGCCATGGGCAAGGACACCTCACACTAACACTGAGCCACAGACCACAGCTCTTTGCATGCGGCCATCCAGCCAGTTCTTTATCCACCGAGTGGTCCACCTATCAAATTGATGTCTCTCCAATTTAGAGACAAGGATGTCGTGTGGGACAGTGTCAAATGCTTTACACAAGTCCAGGTCGATGACATCAACTGCTCTACCCCGTCCATCAGTTCTGTAGCCCCATCATAGAAGGCCACCAAATTGGTCAGGCAGGATTTCCCCTTAGTGAAGCCATGCTGGCTGTCACCAAGCACCTTGTTGTTTTTCATGTGCCTTAGCATGCCTTCCAGGAGAATCTGCTCCAAGATTTTGCCAGTCATGGAAGTGAAACTGCCTGTTCTGTAATTCCCTGGGTCATCCATTTTCCCCTTCTTGAAAATGGGGGTTATATTTCCCTTTTTCCAGTCATCAGGAACTTCACCTGACTGCCAGGATTTCTCAAATATGATGGCCAGCGGCTTCACAACTTCATTTGCCAGTTCCTTCAGGACTCATGGATGGATCTCATCAGGACCCATGGACTTGTGCACATTCAGGTTCTTAAGATGGTCTCGAACCAGATCCTCTCCTACAAGTGGGCCCAAGGTCTTCATTCTCACAGTCCCTGCATCTGCCTTCCAAGACTTGGGTGGTTTGGTCAGAGCCTTTGCCAGTGAAGACTGAGGCAAAGAAGTCATTCAGAACCTCAGCCTTCTCCAAATCCTGTGTAGCCAGTTCTCCTGATAGCTTCCAGAGAGGGCCTACATTCTCCCTAGTCTGTCTTTTATTTGCAAGCTACCTATAGAATCCCTTTCTGTTATCTCTCACATACCTAGCCAAGTTTAATTCTAACTGGGCCTTAGCTTTCCTAACCTGGTCCTTAGCTGTCCAACATCTCTGTATTCTTCCCAGGCCACCTATCCTGGTTTTTGAGTTCTTCTACCACACTTCTATCTGAAACTTTATATCAGGAGAAAGAAGAAAAATATTCCTGCTTATCTTTGCTAGGAAGATTAATGCCTGTGGCACTGATTGCAGTTCTATTGTTCTGAATCTTCATGTTGTAAGGAGATAAATAGTAAAAGTCAATAGGAAACCTTTGCTATCCTGAACATTAGAGGTTTACAAATGTTTTTCAAACAGATTTACCAGTAAGACAAAGCAGGTGAAATTCATACCCTTCTAAACACTGCTAACAGCTGGATAACTCTTCCCTTTTTCCTCTTCACCTCATTCTACAGTTTCATGAAGCCCTGAATTTCCTAGTAAGATCATCCACATGATTTTTTTTTTTTTTTCTTCTCACTCCCCTTTCTCAAAGAGACTACCTAAAAATAGATTTGATGGTGATGAGCAATTACATCCAGAAAGGGGGCAGGCAGCATCAATAGGAAAGAAGACGCAGCCCAAACAAACATGACTTTAAGCTTTTAGCTGCATTATCTTAGAGAGGAAAAAGAAATCATATAGGAAAGCTCTTATTTCCAAACTAGCATGTCAGTAACTGAGTATTGCAATTAAGGAAGAACATTTCCCTAACAAAAATGAGCTATGAATCTTAAAGGAGATTTTAAAAAGTAAAAATAAGAAAGCAGCTATGGCTAGCAACAGTTGTTTCCTTTTAGCTGCAGTCATAGATTTGCTTACTACTTAGCATTCATACTCATCTCACCACTTTGCTGTGCTGCAGTAGATTTTTCCCCCACTAGCTGAAGAAATCTATGCAGTGAGTAATTCTGAATGATTTGATTTTCCTCTGAGTGTTCAGAAATTATTTAAAGGTATGTGAATCATCTTTCACAGTTGTTACAGGATAAACTAAAATGACCGACTGACTGGATGGGAAATGACCTTGCAATACCTACTCCAATAGCTGAAGAACTTCAGAAAGATGCACAATCCAAAGGGCACAGTAATCTTCAATTATTCTCTGTTTCATTGCTGAAGGAGTCTAATCTGCTGTGTGTTAAGGGGCCATCTAACTTCAGGTCCTAAATTTAGAGTAACTTCATGTAAATTAGTTGATTTCACTAGAGATTTTCAGTGGAAAAAAGAAGAGCAAAATGTGCTGCTGTCTGTTTGGCGACTCAGGCTGTCAGATATATCAATGAATTTTAAATGCAAACCTGTCATTTATGAGCATCCACTTAAACGAGATGCCAATTAAATGTTTTGTCTCTCAGCCATAGCTGACCTATTCTGTTTTTTGAGTGTTTTCTTTTTTTTGACACACACGAAGCAAATACTGAATCAAACAATCTTGAGCTCAACATTTGTGATGTTCTGCCTTTCTGTTCCCTTCTTATTCTCTGGTCGTTGAGTTTCCTGGTGGCAATGCTGCTGAGCAAAGAAGAAACATGTATTGCACCTGATGTAAATGTCTAGATTGGTAGAGGGGTGGAAAATTAAACATAATTAAGGTTATTTTTTATTCCATAGGTCGAAACAGGTGGGAAGTCATTTGGACACCTACACATTTTTATTGTATTAGCTTTTGCCCTGTGCAATATACTTTAAATGAAAACCATTTCTGAAGATGATATTATAACGTTCCCAGCTGCATCGATAGCTCATATAAAACAGTTATTGAAAAATCCTGCCTGGATTTTTCAATAACATTATTTTAGAAGCTATGTCATAGCGTAGTCTTGGAATCAAATGTTGAAAGTATATACATGCATAGGTGCTGTGGCTAATAGTGAGACAGGTTTTGTGATTTACAAAAGCCTCTTACTGCAGAGAAGTCAACATCTCTTGACATTTTTCACAGAAAACACCAGAACTTACAAAGTATTTCAGCTTACAAGGATGAGGGCGATATGGCAAAGTGTGTATGTGTATATGTATATACACATACATACACAATGCATATGTGTATAAAGATATGTGTATATATAACACATAAAAATAGATATATACCAACACTGTACATACATATATCCATAAATCCATATTCATATGCAAGGTTCTCTGAAAAATTTCTTCTGTTTCCAAAAATGACAAATAGACTTCTAGAAAAGCAGCATCCACTGAGCCCGAGTAGTAACAGAAACATCACCTGTTTATTGAGGTTTTTTCTTCACTTGAATCTTATTTTGTACACAGACTCAGTCTGTACTACCTTTCCAGCATGCATTTTCATGCCAAGTAATTAGAATGGTTTAGTAAGGCATGTCAGATTCACAGTCTGAGGGCCAGATTCTGCTTGCCCCTTCCACAGCTTCTCAGAAAGCTTCCTTTTCCCTCTTTCTGTTTATCCTCCCCTAAAACTAGGCAGTGCTCAGAAAAGAACAAGAGATGGTTTTGCTGTCACTTCATGGGCAGGACAAGGAGAGGATTCAGCAAGGGCAGGAGACAGCTCTCCCTTCCCATGGGCACAAGGTCAGCAGCAGGGGGAAATGCAGCTAAAGCGTGAGCAAGATAAGATGGGGGTTGTTGCATTGTAATACTTGGGCATGTGGGACAGGACAGTGCAGGGAGCAGACACTAACTTTGGCAGGGTATGAAGAAGAAGGTTATCCTTCTGCATACATGCTAGAGTATTAAATTACAGCTATTCACATGCAGGAAAGCAGAGGAATGCAGGCAGATCCCCTGCTGTATCATGGTACTTGGTGTCTTGTGTGATGTGTGCAATTTGATATGACTGAGCCCTGGATAAAGTTGAGCTGAACAATGCAGACATAGAACTTCCCTGGTGATGAAATACTCCTTTGTAGGTGTTTATTATTTTTCTTCAAAGCTCTTTTAGCTTTTATCCTTTCAGAGTCTTTTACTTAAGTAACAGGAACTTAAATTTGGCATTTTTCAAGAAAATGTGTCTTTATGCTTAAAAAATTTTCTTTAGCAAGTCAAAATAAACGTCACTGGTTTCCCTAGGATTCATTTCTTTGCATAGACTGGAAATCTTTTGCCAAGGAAAGCAAATTCATTTTGCCGGTAACTCGGGAAGGCTGCTACCGAGACAGCATAAAGTGAATATTAAACATTTACAAAGCAAAGATCTAAAGGCCCACATTTAAAATACAGAGAAGTTATAATCTCATAATTAAAGTTTTAAGGGGGAAGGGAGTGTTGACCCTGTTGCAGTCAGTTTTTCACTCCTTGCCAGACTTAATTTCACAAATATGTTATCTTTACAGACATCTTAGCTCCCCAGAAAAACTCAACATAGCTACAAATGCAATGTTTCCCCAAGGCAATCATCCAGAAAGAAATGGATAGAGGAAGCTTCTTAAAATGTGGTCTGGTCTCAGGCCATCTAGTCAACCATGTCAGAGCACTATTGAAAATACTTATCGGTAAGATACTTATTCAACAATAAAAAGACTTCACATGTCAACAAACCAGGAACAGATCAAAGGTGTGCAACAGCAGTGACACGATATGCATTTTAAAAAGGGAGGTGGAAGATTTCACAGTTAACTTGCATTTCCTTTGTGTTGAATCAATGAACTGTTTTGGAGAACAGAAATCATTTCTAGCCCATCAAGAGACGAGAATATTTTTCATAATATGCTTTTGCTTCTTTTGTAGCCAGTGCCTATGCAGCCTTTAGTCATGTCCATTTGTTTCTAGATTAAGGTAACATTAACTTTACAAGGCAGAATTTTGGACTTCAATAGGACAGAATAATCAAGCTTCCACAGGTAACAATTTTTAAAGTCATATTCAAAGTAAACCACAGTATGTTCTCAAAAATCCATTTTGTTAAACCTTAAAATACATTTTTTAGATTCTAAAATACTCTTACCTCAGGTTAAAAATAATAATATTTAGAAAGCTCTTTTGGAAAGAATTTAATTGTAGATAGCAAGAGCTTTCCAGAGCTGATGAAAGGCAGGAAGAGGAGTTAGGAAAATCAATTCTTATTAAACACCATAATTTCTAAGAAATAGTAGTATTCACTTATATCAGGCTGTGGTTCAGAAGTCCATTGTAAGCCAGTTACGGTATAGTTTGATGGAATGCTATTATAGCCCTTGAGAAATAAAATGTTATTACAAGACAGTTTTTTAATTGTAAAATGAATTTTAAAGCTCTTTATTTATTATTTTTATGGTTAACATAAGGGCAAGGTTTACAGATGTCTCAAGGTTACTTTTAATTGTAGATTTGCTCTTTTGCATATACAATCATTTTTGTCTGTAAAAAAGTGGAATATATAATTCCTTGGTGATGGTCTTATTTTGTCAATCCTTTATACAAAGTAGATTGTCCAGCCCCAGGATGACCTTTCCCAGGAGTCAGCAGTCTCATGCTAATAGCCAAATAACATTTAGTTCACTAAGAACATTAAATCAAGATTGTTCTGTATCTCCCCACTTAAGACAAGGTCTTAAAAAGACCTTTTATGACAGGTAATAGATGGCATAATCAGACAGCTGGGAGGAGGAGCTGGTTTCAGAGGGTTGAGGATTAAGATGGTATTTAAAAAAGATCAATCTTGAAGCATGATTGTTTTAAAGCATGTTAGAATGGTTGGCTAGTACGAAATTCCAGACTGCTGTTGTGCTACTTTTCTGCCCTTTCCCCATGCCATTCCTGAACTCTCCATTCTCATAGCAACTGGATGCCTCTTGCCAAGGTCAAATGGTGACATCTCATGTAAGTTTCTGAGTGATTCAGAGAGCAAGGTGACATTAGCAAAGTGGCTCAGCAAACCCCTCAAAAAGCAATATGGGGAAATGAAACCCCCTTTTCCAGAAAACTCTATTGTAGCGTTTATTAACTTTAAGAATTTGCACAACTCACTTGTTGCCTTTCAGGACCAATCCTGAGCATCTGACACCAATGTGATAGTTTCTATAAAAAAAACAGTAACACTTAAGAGCATAGAGTCCCAGTATGCAGCAGTGGATTTAAATACGGATGAAGCAATTGGAAAGAAGTTACTACTCCAGGTTTTGCTGTGCAATAAGACTGTATAACATTCATTCAGAATGCCTTGCTACCCCTTAGTACCAAATCTTAAAAATTCTGCTACTCATACCCAGCAGATGCTAAAAGGCTATGGTTACATTTATACATTGGAAATGTATAAATGGAAATGTATGTTAGGTACATTTTAGTGTGATTGAATTCCAGCTTCAGGCTTCTTAGATTCAAGGATGACAAATCACATATAATTTTCAAGACATGAATAATCCACCTACCCTGTCATCTTCAGAAGAATTACACTGGAATGACAGGCATCTCATATGAATACACCAGGACTGAAACTGCAGTAAACAGCACAGATATCAGCATCTACAATTTCTTAACGTAAATTATTAATACTTTTTTTCTTTTCTTTTTTTTTTAATAATTTAAAACAAAATTAGGCATTCTCCCAAATTGATGTAATCCATGGATGAGCCTTTTACCTGAAACATTTGAATAACACTTACATAGTCATCTCCAATAATAAGTTAGAAGCTGTTAACATGCTTTGCTCCTGTTCACAAATTATAACCACAAGGATCCAAAAAACTTTTCCAGTTTGGCTGGAAACTGACAGAAGAATAATAGCTTTTTGCTATCCTTGCTATTAAAAAAGCCCAATTCAAAATAAAATAAAATTTAATCTAACCATAAACGTGTGGGAAGCATAACTTACTCATGCTAAAAAGTGTTTTTTTTGTGCCTGACCACACCCTGAACAGTAACGCACATGCTCTCTCCTCTCATAGTGCTTATGTGTTAATTAAAACAAACTTACTCCATTTCACAAAAGCAAGGACTGAGATATTTTCTGTTGATTTCTGCTACTTTCAGTTGTTTGCTACTGTGATGTCTGCACCAGATATTCATTCTAGCTAGGGGGTGACTCACAAAGGGAAAGCTAAAATTCTATGGATTCTAGTCACTGCCATTTCAAGGAGTAAAGCTCTGTGCTATAGAGCTGAAAAAAATTAGTCTTCATAATTGTTGATAAAATGTTTAAAACATTTGTGGTTTATTACTTTTTAAAAGGGTTAATTTAAAAATAAAAAAAAAATCTTTTCAAGAGCGATAAGGTGGCGCAGTCAAAAGTATTTGTTCACAAATCTTTTGTTTCATTTCTGAGGAAATGTAGAGGCAATGCAGAAAATAAGAGGAGGGAATTGTCTAAAGAGAAACTATGGTCTTCTAGTTAAGACATCCAAACACTGCCCTGAAGAATTAGGCTCTGTTTATGCCTGCCCCACACAACATGCTGAAAGATACAGGCCTCCTTTAAAATGTGATTACCTAATTAAAAGGCAGCACAGTAATTCAAAGTCACAGAAGGGTGGAATTGCAGCTGTAGAGGAAATCTTAGTGCATGACTATATTGTTGATCATCTCCTGGGCACAACTGTAATGAAAATTCTCTAACACAATATTTCTTGTCAAAGGTTGTTTTTCTGCTGACATGACTACCTACTTCTTCTATGGCACATAAACTAAAGTAGGTGTATAAACAAGGTATCTGTAGGAGGTGAGTCATGGGGTCTAGACGGGCTAAATTACCTAAGGAGATGATACTTTACTGACAACAGTGGAAGCCTAGGCAACCGTTTTGGGCTGACAACAGAATTCAGTTTGCAGATTAAGCCATTTAAATGTAGATATCTCCTTGTCCATTAGGTGTCTAGTCTCTTATCAAAATTAATGAAGTTTCAGTTAACACAGTCAATGGACCATAGAGAGCAATTCAGCTCATCCTGAAACAGAGGCTCAGCACTTACTCACATATTAGTGCCATCTGAGATGCCCTAAGACATCACACCCACATACACCTCCTGTAATGTCTGGCTTTTCTAGAAGTCCTGAGTTATACCTGCCAGATTTGTGTATCTTATAATCTTTAATACTATAGGGTACTTCAAACACTAACTTGAAATCCTGCTCTTCATGCTGATTTCTTAAAGTGCTTTCCATGAAATATCTACTAAAATGTAGCAAATTCTGGACCTTTAACTATAAATTTATTTTAACTTAATATAGTTTGTATAACAGTTATCTTTTCATTAAAAAGGGAAAGAAAATACATTTTTAATTTCCTTTATCTAGACATATTGTCACAAGAAATTGGAAAATATTAACTTCTCTGTCTAAAATAGAATAATGTACTGTCTAACCATAACGGTAAACCTAGAAAATATCATTAAAAAATATATATATATAAAAGGAAGAAATATTATCATGGGAAAAAAATTAATCCATACCTTAGGGTGGAATAGTTGTTGAAGAACATAAGAGAATAAAGCAAATAATCTAATGGTTTCATTCTGTACTTATTACATGCTTAATACAATAAAAATTGCTGACAATAAGTTCTTTTAAAATAAATTAAATGGAAGACTATAAATTATTTTCCATATTTAAAAGTATGAAAAGATTTAAAATATTTTAAAGGTATTATTATTATTAAATATAGCCTTTTTTTGCATGGAAAAAAGTAATAATTTTTTGTTATATGAAAAACAGGCTTTAACTGTGATGGAAACAAGCTGACTATATAGTACAAATGAGTGTAAGTTGTACAATGTTTAACCTCCATATCCTGCCCAAACACCTGGTCTTCTAATTTCTCTGTGTATGGAGAAATCCTGCTAAAGCCAAGAGGATTTCTCTTCAGAGAAATTACTTAGGCTGGGATCTCAACTCTTCCTTTATTGACAGTCAAGAACATTATGACTGTAAAGTGAGTTCTCAGTCAACAGTTAACACTATTTTCCTATTTATTCATCCTAATAAATGTAGACGCCCCAGGGGAAAGTGCCATTGCTTTAGACACTTAAGAAACAGACCCATTTTAAACAGACCCATTTTCCAGACTTTACAGTGAGAGACAAAAGGTGAGAACCTAAGTACGTGATGAAGTGCTTTAGTCAGACTTCCAAAGGACAATGATGTAATTGAGAAGTTTAATAGTTTGTTGGCTGGGTGGCCGTGTCCCAAGAGTTACAGTCAGTGGCTTGATGTCTGAATGGAAATCAGTAACAAGTGGTGTCCCCAAGGGTCTGTACAGGGACTAATACTACTTAATATCTTCATCAACAACATGAGCAGTGGGATCAAGTGCACCTCAGCAAGTTTACAGATTACACTGAGTGCTGCAGTTGATTTGCTGGAGGGAAGGAATACTGTCCAGAGAGACTTCTACAGGCTTGAGGAATGAGCCCATGTGAACCTCATGAAATTCAACAAGGCCAAGTGCAAGGTTCTGCACCTGAGTCACGGCAATCCCCAATATCAATACAGGCTAGGGGATGAAGAGATTGAGAGCAGCCCTGTGGAGAAGTACTTGGGGATATTGGTGAATGAAAAGTTGAACATGAGCTGGCAGATGCAGATGCAGCCCAGAAAGCCAACTGTGTGCTGGGCTGCATCCAAATAAGGGTGACCAGTGAGCCAAGGGAGGTGACCCTTTCCCTCTACTCCACCCCAGTGAGACCCCACCTGGTTCCTGTGAAGTCCCCAGCACAGAAAAGACTTGTGGGAGCAGCTCCCGAGGAGTGTCCTAACAATGATCAGAGGGCTGTAGCACCTCTCTTATGGAGCTGAGAAAGTTGGAATTGTTCATCCTAGAATAAAGAAGCTTTAGGGAGAAAGGCTTTTTACTAAGATTTGTAATGACAGCACAAGGGGCAATGGTTTTAATATGAAACAGGGTGGATTACAACTCAAACCATTCTGTGATTTCCTGACTCACCATCCATGCTTACTGATGGCCTTGTTAGAGAAACCAGAAATAGAGTGGGCAAAACCCCTTATGAGGTCCTATGAGTCAGAGAAATGAGTCTGTCTTTTCAGTGAAGCAGAAATGATGTGTTTACATGTAGGACATTAAATACTGTGATAGTGGGAGTTAGCAGGAACAGAGTCAGCAACAACAATAAGACAATGAAAGTACTATGTCCTCTCACTGTTCGTGCAGCTGAAAGCGTCTTTACAATTTTCAATGATACATAAACTTATCCCCCTACCATTGTTTTTTGTTTTTTTTTTTTTTGGTGAGACTTAAATATAAAAAAACTCATTTCATACTAATTTCACCATTTAACCTCTGCTTAGTCCAAATGGCTCTATCAACAGTCACTGCTGGACATAGAAAACAAATATTTTAAATCTATGATAGAAACTCAAGGGTGGGTGAGCCATCATTTTCACCTTGGAATACATTTTCCATTTACATGAAGGCAAAAAACCTGTTGTGAGTATAATACAAAAAATGCTTAGAAACTGTATGTCTCTGAGTCAATAACTGATTCAGACTGATGGTTTCATGCAGAGGGATTAATCCCCCCTACCTTTCAATATCTGCAGTGCTGATGTCTACTTTTGAGCCGTCATCAAGGCTCCACTGGTAGTCAATGAAAAGAAGTCAGCACTTTCAGGGCATGATTCATCCACTGTACTTTAAACATCTTTAGGATGAGATTCAATACTCCTTAAGTTTGATCACATTACTGAAGGGAACTAAGAGTCTCATTACAACTTAATCACAGTGGATATACACTGAAAGTAAAAAGTGCCAATAGTTCAGTGGTTGTTGTGTAATAATGTAGTCACATGTTTAGAAGAGATGCTGAAAATTGGAAAGAGAATTTAAATAACTACCATAAGGGTTAAAAGTGTAGCAAAACCAGTTTATGGTGAGAGACTAGAGAAGCTCTATCTATCTTCTTTTCCAGAACAAGGTTAAAATGTTCATAAAAGAGAAATAATTGCAATTGATCATTGGGCATGCTATTATATGAGAAAATAGATTCATTGCCTAGAGCTGAAGTCAATTCAGACCAAGTTCAGCCTGGATTTTAAAATAGTTTAATTTTGAGGGTAATTAACAAAATGGCTGGAACAACTAAGAGTATAAAATGTCTTTTTAATATATACGTGTATTTTGCCTCAATAAAGCCCAAACATTCAAATTTCTAGTAAGAAAAATATAAATCAAGATATTGGAATACTTTTATTTCTCTTTTTTATAGTAGAATATAAAATCAGAATTTCTGGTGAAGATATTTCAAACATGAAGACTTTAAATATGTCTACCTGAAGCTCTTTTCTTACCTGAAGCAAAACCACACGTACCACTCTAAAATGTTGTGTGAAGCTCTTTGATATCATCAGAGAGCACTTTTTTAGGGGAATGATTCTGTCAACATTTTTTGTGAATCAGGTCTAGTAATTGACCACAGGAACAGCTTACTAATGATAAAATTGATTCTTTGCCACTTAATTCTTTAAATCTGTTCTGGATGTGTTTCTGAAATATCTGTCATAGTGTAATCAGAAGTTATGGGTTTGGTACAAGGATGATTAGGTGAAACTGCAGGATCTGAGTTATTCAAAAGGTCACACTAGATAATCATAACTGTTCTCTGTGACCTCATAGGCTATTCATCTTACACATTAGGCCTTTTACATTTGATTTTAAATATACTTGGCTCCCTTAGACAGCAATGGAAATTATTAAATATATGGTTGGTATTTAAAATTCCATTCTCTATGCTATTACTATTGCTGATCATTTCAGCCAGTGTTACCTCATCTGAAATTTCCCCAGAGAGGCTAGCTTAGAAATAAAGGTTGGGAAAGGGGAGATACATACCAAGAATAAAGGTTTTTATAGATCTGTGACCAACAATGAAGGTCTGTCTGGTAATGTGATGGAGTCCTAAGCAACTTAATCTCAGGAATGGGTATATGCACTGATTAATTTTTCTCTTACCTATCCCTTGTCTGTCATTGGTAAATGGCATCAAATACAGTAGTCACTATGAGAGAGGAACCAAACTAGCCTTAGGATGTATAGAAGCTCCTTAAGCTACAACTACAGATGTTAGCTTGCCTATGGGTCAGAATTACCGCACCTGAACAAAGACCTCATTTTCCCCTAGGTACTGATCACAGTTATTGGCACTCAGTCATTGGCAATTCAAATAAAGCACTGTCAAACAGGGAAAATCAATTCAGAATCTAACATAAACAAGCAGAGAGACACAAGCATGGATGTGAGCTGCAGGGTAATTTGGTTCATTATCTTCCTTTGTGCACTTCTTGTTATTCACCTTTCATGTATTTATCCTGAATCCCCTTGCAAAAAGCAGTGTCTGCAGCCTTGATTTCAATTTACTACCCCTAACCTTTGGTTAACATTCTCCATGTTGCACTATTATTGCACTCAAGTTTTTCCCCCCACCATGCTGCTCATCAACCCAATGTATTGACTCATAGTTACTAAGGAGATGCTTATCAAGCAGAATAAACACCCCTGTGCTTGCCAACTGGTACTGTGTAAATTGGCTTTGCTTCAGTGTCCAGCCATATTTTAACAAACCCTTGTCAGTGCCACAAAATGCTTTGCTTTGTGTCTGGATTTGCCAGCAGAGTACATTTCTAGTAGCACAAAAAGGTCTGTATTTTCAAACCCTTTTTTCAAGCCTAATTTCAATACTTGGTTGTTTTTTTTTTTTTTATACTTTATCCCCAGCTGGCCTCATTGTAGTGTTTAGCAAAACATTTTGCAAAACATCCTATTACTGTGCTATCCAACATCATTAAATTTGTTCACTGATGCACATATGTAAACGTATTTTGTCACGACTATTACCAGATTGACCTGGCAACCAAATGTTGCATTAGGCTGAGCAATTCTGAGTTACTGAAGTATACAGGCAACTTAGTGAATCTTTTTTTTCTCTAACATGTTGATGGATTGTGGCTGTGAAGTTTGAGTAGAAATATTGTGTGTATTGATTGTTTTGATACTGTTTCCAGAAGCTTCATTAATAAACTTGTAAACTCTGAGTATTAAAAGGACATAAGAGTTACTCCAATGAGCAGTACACTCTGTTATAGCCTATATGTACTTCAGTGTACTTCAGGGATGTAAGAAGTTTTTTCTGGATAGCTCAGTGTCCAAGCTTTGCTATACAGCAATAAGTTATATCATCATGTTGAGAGTCACCTTACACTTGCTCACTTTCCTATTCCAATACTTTCATGTTCTGGTAAAACACAATCCCTGAATTCTTCAGAATCAGAGCATACAAAGTTCACTGGCACCACAGAGCTGTAACAAGCCCTTTCCTCTCTCTTTCTTTCCTTCTTGTAACACAGCTGTTTATACAAAACAGACACAATGTTGAGTTTGTTGACAGATGGCAGTTAGTGCAATTTATAGTGGAATGGATCTTGAAATGGCCCAATCTCCTTGACTATGGAAAAGCAAAAGGGTATGTTGCTTTCAAAATCTTGTTCTGGGGCTAGAAGTGGAGCTTGAGGCTGCGCCAATTCCAGGCTTATGAAAGCTGCATGGAGAGAAGAGGGTCAATTTCTCAGCTCCAACTTAAAGAAAAATGAGCTTTGTGAGACAGGATTTGTATCCACCTATTAACATCAGTATGTTGCAGCACCCACCAAAATAACAATCTTACTGGGACTTGGCATATCTCCTGTGTTTTGAAACAATGGAACTAAATTGACTTGCCCTGTTGCTCTGGGCCTGCACACTTTTTATTCCATCTATTTTTTGTTCTTTTAATAACTACACTCCTTATGATAGATGGTGGCTTATAGTAAGCTAGTGGATATCAGCTTGAATATTCTAAGAAGAAAAGATGGAAAAAGTTCTGTAGAGATGTCCCAGAACAAAGATTTGGGGAGAAAAGGACTATAAGGATACCAGAAAATATGGGATAAACTATTCAAGCACAGACAAATTCACACAGAGTGTTAGCTTATTGAGAAATAACCCCTGAAAACCAGGGTGGTGGATAAGATTCTGCCTGTCTTTTACTGCAAAAGTTCTGACAATGTTTTTTCCTAGAGTTAAGGGGGAGGTGCGGGTGGTGTTAAGTCAGCTAGGTGCTTTGACAGCACCTCAAAGAATACTCTGCCACATTCTCCACTTCCCAGCTGTGGAGCTGAGAAAGGCTATGGGGCTTGGGAGAGCATTCCTGGTACTGTGGCTGAAGCCAGGAGGACCACACACCCCTCAGTCACTGTGCAGGCAGCATGCAGATGGCAGCTCCACACTGTTTGTGCAAACAGTAGGAAACAGGTGCATTTTCTGCCAGAAGAAAAGACTACACAAAGAAAAGCATCTAAGCAGGTCTCAAAGGAAGCTGCTGTTAGTCACAGAGATGATAGAAGAAGTACACTGGAGAAACTGAAATTGCAAGGTAATAAGGATCAGGGTTCACACAGAGGTTACTGAGGTTATTCACTGCATTTTAATAGGACAATTTTCAAGCAAATAAGGTTACTGTGTATTGTGTGAAAATATAATGAGGAGCAAACGTGAAGTTTGCTTTGTTTTAAAAATATATTCTATACCTTGGGACCTGAGTGCATCATTTAAACAATGATGAAGAGTAAAACAAAGACAGTTACTAATGACTACATATTTAAAAATGTTTAAGGAACACCTTGATCCTTATTTCTGTGTTTTTCTAAGTAACTTGTTTCTAAAGGTAGAGATTACTGAATCATACCCCTAGTCCTTCTGCATCCCCCCAGCTCTGTATGGCAGAAATAACACATTACTGCCTCAGGTAGATCTCAGTCTGTCTCAAACGGGTAATCTTGATATTCATTCTGCAGCTAAGAGCTTCCAGTGAGCAACAAACTTATAAAGAAAGCCAAGGGAGTCCTGCGTCAGTCTATTAATTTTCATACTCTTCCCTTCACCACCTCATTTTGTGTTACCTCCGTAGCAAAGAAGACTGGAGAGGTTGCTCAAGTTACCTGGAAGGTGCATTACGGCATCATGATGCAGTCATGGCCCACATGCAAGGCAGGGCAAAGACCTTACCTCATCATACGGGAAACTTGAGGGCACTCTCTGTAAGGGCTGTCAGAGCTGCATCAGCCTGTGCGACCAGCTGTGTAGGTGTTCTTTGCTTTGAGATGCAAAACTGCCAGACACTGAAAGGAACTGCAAATTCTGTCTTAGCCTGTGCCTTCTTTATAGATCCCATATTTCGCTGCTTCAGGTAAACATTTTGTTTAACTCATATTTTTAAAGGTTGTTTGTGCACCTGGCTTGTCTCAAGATATTCACCCACATTTCTTTCTGCTCTCTCTTCTTTGTTACCACAGTATGTTTGTTCCTACTGCTACTGCACCTCATTCTTCTCTCTTGTGTGTTTAGCATTTAAACAGATCTCTTCCAGCCTGCACAACTCTCAACAACTCTTCCAGGCATTAGGTATAAATTAATTTATCAATCAATGTATCAATCAATTTTTATTATTCTTTTAAGTGCAGTGCTTTGTCTAGATCTCTAAGTACATTTTTGCCCTCCAATACAATGGAATAAAAAAGGTGAATTAGATTCAAACAATTCAAAGCCTTGCCAAAGTACAAACCTGTTCTTGTTAAGGGCAGGAGGAGATTCACTGTTGGAAAAGAGCTGAGTTGGAGACCATATAATGTTAGTATCTATGAACAGCAGTGGGATTTTGTAGTCATGTTCTCCATATCTGATGCAGGACCATACCTTTCACTGGATACCTTAAATGTGGCAGGCTAATATTTCTTTAGCCCATCAAATAAATCTACATTTGGCTTTTTGTCCTTTGTCATACCATGACTCCTTTAAGCTGCATTTCATGCACCCTCAAAAAGTATTCACCACATCAGTTACCTTTCAAAAAGTTAATTTAGGATCTTTATCTGTTTTCAAAGGTACTTATCAGTAGTGAATTCTGTGGTGCTTGCTTTACACTGGGGTGAACACAGAGATGCAGGCTGGAAGGCCACAAAATGTCTGGCAAAGTATCAGCTCATTAAAGCAATTTGTTATAATATCATACAGAATAAATCATGGCTGACATATCTGCTCAAGTTATTTTTAAAGGAAATAATTCATAAAGCTGAGAGGTGTGAAACTGTGAAAGTAATCTACATTGACTGGGAAGAAAAAAAATAGCTCTACCTCAGAGGAGACTGAAACAAGGGGTTCACAACAAGCTCAGAGAGCATCATAATGGTCAAGATAAAGATCTGTCTGAAGGGCTTTGTGCTGGTGATATCACTGCTGTGGGAAGGAGCAGCTCGGGGAGGTGATAAATGGAAAATTATACAGCTTTCTTTTTCTTCCCACTTAAAAATGACTTAATCATGCTGACAGCATCTCCACTAACTTCCACTGTATATAGAACACCTTATACTGGAGCCAAGCAAGTGTCACTAATTAAATTCAGCTTTTCCCATCCACTTTATTCTTGTGTGTCATTGGTAAAGATGGCTGCATGGGATGTCTGGCAATTTGGGATTATTGTATTTAAAATAAAAGAAACACAAAGAAAAGGACTGGTTTTGAAAATGAGGTAAGTTTAGGCCCGCAGGTCAAGGCAGCAGGTAGGGCTTGGTATTGTCTGTAAATACAGCAGGGAGATAAATATATGTGTAAGTGCAGCAAATGGCAAAAGACCAGCTTCAGCCATCATTTAAATCAGCATGAGCAGCACCTAGAGAAGTAAGGGTAGAAATGGACCACTGGGCCAGAATCTTTTCTGACTCCCTCTACTGTAGATCAAGAATAATCTCTGGTTTTATTTTGTGCTAAATTAGTAAGGGAAGAAGTAATCTCAGTGAGGAACTGTCTGGGTCTTACTTGAGTGTCAGAGAGGTCAAAGACAAATTAGAACAGGATGCTGCTTGTATGACAAGAGGAAGAACAGAAATGAACAAAAATTACTTTATTTCTCAGCAAAGGACATTAGGCCACGTTCTGACTTACATGAGCCTCTAGGGAAACAAGCCCAGACTGAGACTCACTACCATGCCCAGCTAAGGCCAACTTAGTGTCACAAGGACTCTGCAAAAGCAGAAGAGGCACAAAGAAATATGCAAAAATGATGACAGGGCTCAAAGGGATGAATCACAAATGGAAGCTGGAACAACTGTCACTATAATATATTAATGCATTGTGTCATGGCTTAATGTCAGAAAGTAATAAGTACAAAAATATAAAATATCAATTAAACACTGCAAATAAGTTAAACAGTTCAGAAAATGGTTTTAAAAGCCCTAGCACTAGTAGTAAAAATACCTTAACAGATGCACAAATGCACCTTGGGATGAATGCATTATGCATTATGGATTCAGGGCTGCCATTATAACCCTCATCATCACTTTTTCACTTGCTCATGTGTTGTACATCTGTGACTTGTTGGTAAAATATTACAATGAGAGGAACTCGCAGTTTTAGCTAACCTTTTCTCTTCTGAGTGCTTGGCTGCTGTTTTTGCTCTTTCCATGCTTCTGAACCTCTGCAGTGCAACATTTTCAATCGCAAATGGTGCAAATCCATTAGGGCTCTTTTAAAAAACTGTGATATCTCAATATCTATAAATAGAAAACATAAGACCAAAACCAACAAAAGAAATCAGCTCTATGACCTCATTTCAAAGAGTATAAAAAACTGCACTGGATTTACACTAGCATAAATGTCAGAATCTGGTGAAGCACAGAACATAAAAAAACTTTTAGCAGTTCTGAGGAGGTTCCTCTGCTGTTACAGTTTGACATATTTCCCCGGGGGTAGAAACTGGCATCTCCCTCTGGCAATCCCTCTAATCCTTCTCAGTGAGGAGAGAACACAATAGAAGTGACAGGTAAAGTAGACAGGATGAACCTCCACTTATCATTGAAAGTTGAGGTTCAGTATGTCAGCAGAAGGGAATAAAGGCACACAGTCACTAGGAGAAAACACGTTTGCAGATATGTAACCATGAGTCCTGCACTGCAGCCAAAAACATTGTTAACAGCCCACAGGATAATGTTATGACAGCAGCAGGAAAAAAAAGGCTATGGAGAATGAGATGACTTATCTGTCCATCATCCACTGTGAGAAGATGCATTTTGCCTGCAGCACGGTCCTCATAACCAGCATTGTCAATATCATAGCTATAGGCACCATCATTTCAAACACTGTAAGGGCCTCTCTCTTGATATGTTTTGGACACAATAATGCAGCAACTTTTATTGATACATTTTAAATCAAGATAAAGAAGAAATGAAAAGTACTTTTTTGACTTTTTTCTGATAGTCTTTCCATGTTACCTTTGATGTCTAAATAATCCACCATTATCTTGGGCTAGGGGGAAGCAAAACATGTACAAACCACAGTGTACAATGTAATGTATCTTCATGGGGGTCAGAAGGAAGAATAAGTTCATCGCATAATTAAACATATTTCAGAAGGCAAACACTGCTCAAAAAGCAAACACTGTTCAACTTTAAAACAGTTAGAATCATAGAATCATAGAACCGTTAGGGTTGGAAAGGACCTTAAGATCATCTAGCTCCAACCCCCCTGCTGTGGGCAGGGACACCTTACGCTAAATCATATCACCCAAGGCCTCGTCCAACCTGGCCTTGAACACCACCAGGGATGGAGCATTCACAACCTCCCTGGGCAACCCATTCCAGTGCCTCACCACCCTAACAGGAAAGAATTTCCTTCTTATATCCAACCTAAACTTCCCCTGTTTAAGTTTTAACCCGTTACCCCTTGTCCTGTCACTACAGTCTCTAATGAAGAGTCCCTCTCCAGCATCCCTATAGGCCCCCTTCAGATACTGGAAGGCTGCTATGAGGTCTCCACACAGCCTTCTCTTCTCCAGGCTCCACAGCCCCAACTTCCTCAGCCTGTCTTTATCCAGGAGGTGCTCCAGTCCCCTGATCATCCTCGTGGCCCTTCTCTGGACTTGTTCCAACACTTCCACGTACTTTTTATGTTGAAGGCACCAGAACTGCACACAGTACTCCAGGTGAGGTCTCATAAGAGCAGAGTAGAGGGGCAGGATCACCTCCTTCGACCTGCTGGTCACGATCCTTTTGATGCAGCCCAGGATACGGTTGGCTTTCTGGGCTGCAAGTGCACACTGAAGCCGGCTCGTATTCATTTTGTCATTGACCAGCACCTCCAAGTCCTTCTCCAAAGTCCTGCTCTGAACCTCTTCTCTGCCAAAGCTGTAGCTGTGCCTGGGATTGCTCCGACCCAGGTGGAGGACCTTGCACTTGGCATGGTTAAACTTCATGAGGTTGGCATCAGCCCACCTCACAAGCGTGTCAAGGTTCCTCTGGATGGCATTCCTTCCCTCCAGTGTATCAACCGAACCACACAGCTTGGTGTCATCAGCAGACTTGCTGAGGGCACACTCAATCCCACTGTCCATGTCAGCGACAAAGATGTTAAACAAGACCAGTCCCAACACCAATCCCTGAGGGACGCCACTCATTACTGGTCTCCAGCTCGACATTGAGCCATTGACCACAACTCTTTGCGTGCGGCCATCCAGCCAGTTCTTTATCCACCGAGTGGATAAAGTTAAGGGGAAAACTACTTACCTTCTCCCAGGATTTTTTGGACAAAATGAGGGAGTTAGTGGAAAGAGGAGCATAATTTTCCTGGAAAATAGGTCAATTTTTGTGCTATGTAAACTGTGTATGTCTTGGCATGCTTGGTGAAGTTAATTCAGAAGATGGTATGCATTTCACCTAATGTCCAAGGACATCTGTAAGCTGGTCATTTTAAGTGCTTTTTATAGTCAATGGAAAGAAAAAAGCATGGACATGACTGCTGCGATGTTTTTAATGCATCTGCTTTCAGAGAAGATGAACTGAGCTGTAGAAGGCTTCATTACGTATAGAAGGAAGCCAGACAACAAACCCAGAAGTAAACACCACCTTCAGAAACAGGATGGTTTTTACTTTCCTGCCCTCCCTGTCTTACATGGGACAAGAGCACCTCATACAAGGTTCCAAAGCATAATTATTTCTGAGTAACAGCATCCATAAAATAACAACTCAATATTAGATAGATCTCAAATTGTTTTCAGAGTGCTCAAATATTTTTGCTTAGAGAAGTGTGACAACATCCAACCATGATGGTCATAGAGAAGGTCATTGCCAGAGACGGAAACAGAAGCCTTCCTTCCTCCTGCCTTCCCATGTGTTCTTTCAGCTCAACAAACCTGCCCTTCATTTCTGCATTTTACTTAGGAGATTTAACTTTATAGCTCTAGTTAATCTTTCTGAACTTTCCTGAATATCTGCATAGACAGTCTCTGAGGGGACATTATTTGCCTTTACTGCTGATGTTTAGAGCTATGAATACAACTGCATCACGTCTTCTTTTCACCTTGGAAGGTATCTCCATCTCCCACGTGTCTGCTTTTGGGGCCATTTTGAGAGTTGTCCCACTTATTCCTATCTAGCTCAACTGGAGTCTGCCAAGAACATTGACAGCTACATTGCTGGTTGCATCATCAGTCTCTCTGGTTCTCTTTTGAAACACAAAACTGGACACCAGAGAGCAACTGGAATAAGGAAGACATTAAGAAAAAATATGAAAGTAAAAATGACTGAATGATGAAGTTCCCACTGGCCAAGATTTGGATTGTAAGTTTCAGAAAACTTTCAAAGTCATATCAAGGTTACTGAAGTGTAAAGTTGTATTCACAAATGTGATTTACATAAAAAAATCTCTCCAGAAACAGAATGCATTATTTTATCTGAAATTTATAGAGTTTTGTGATTATATGAGGGTTTCTGAGTCAGAAGCCTTGACACAGATCTGAAGCAATTCTCTGACATGTACAGTTTCATGAGCTGTGCTAAAGAAGTCCTCGGGATTTACAGCGTACACCAATTTTAATGCAGTGAAACAAATTCTCTGTGCTGCATAGATATGTGAACTGCACTCAATTCAGCAGTGCTCCAACATAGATGTCTGGAAGACACACACATAGCGAAAATAATATTAAATTCTGCCCCTCAAGGGGTGGCGTAAATAAGTAAAGACAGGCAGCTGGCACCGACCTCAGTGTCTGAGGTTGTTGGGGATTGCACCAGGACAATGAATCTGCTGGAGACGCCTACCCTTGTGGGCAGAACCTGGAAGCTTGCAGGGCACCCAACATCATGTGGCACAAGGCGACTGTGCTTGGGCAACTGCATGCCCTGTGATAGGCACTGTACTGATTTTGGTGAGTATTGCTTGACATCTGTCACATCTATAGAGCCAGCAAGCAAAGTAAGACTGTAAGCCTTGGGTGAAGAAAGGATGAATGGATTTTTTTTTAAATATACAGTAGAGGTGGAGGGCAGGACATGTTCTTGTCAGGAAAAGGAGGTTTTCATAGATTTCTAAAGTTCTGAAAGGTTTTGACCAGTATCACTCCCAATTAACAAGACTAAGCCAAAACCAAATATGTTCCCAGCCTTTACTGATGCATTTCTAAACAGAAGGTAATTCCATTTATGGGTATGTGATTTTTTTCTCTTCAGATTTGTCAACAATATTGCTACATCCAGACTTGGACACAGTCTGCTAGAGTGGTTTTGTAAAACAAAAAAGCAAATTGAGTTCATCATTATGTCAGTCTGATAGACAGAAATACTTATTCTAGCAGGGCTGAATTACAATTACGTGCTATGATGCTGAATCTAACTGACCCTTTCTTAAACCAGCTGTCGTGGTTTAAACCCAGTCAGGTAATTCGTTCGCTCACTTCCCCCCCATTCTTGCCCTCCCCCTGCTCTCGGAGGGACGGAGAGGAGAATTGAAAAGAATGCAACTCCCACGGGTTGAGATAAGAACAGTTTAGTAACTTTGGTATAACACAAATCACTACTGCTACCACCAGTGATAATAATGATAAAGGAAATAACAAGGGAAGAGAATACAACACCTCAGCACCAGCCGACCGATAACTTGCCCCCCCTCAGCCCGACCAAGCACCGACCGATCGCTATCAGTTCTGTTCCCTCTGCTTCCTCCTGGCTTCCCCTCCTCCCTGGCAGAGCATAAGGCTCACAAAGTCCTTGGCCAAACCAAAACAAAGTCAAAACACAGCACTGCACCAGCTACCAAGAAGGAGAAACATGACTGCTACTGCTGAACCCAGGACACTAACCAATACTGTCAATTGTGTCTATCTTTCTAATTGTACTTGATTACTGTGGAAGGATCACGAAGTTTTTGTTACTCTCTTTCTACAAAGGAACTTGATAACTAACATGGTAAGCAGTAAAGCTGAGCTTCCTGCACTGTCCAGATCTTCCACTTAAGGTCCTGTCCAACCCTAACTATTCTATGATTCTATGATTTGCACATTAAAAATGTAAAAGGACACTGCTGTTATCTCTTACATCCTGCATAAAAAGTCCAGGGAGTTTGAACCATTGATTTGAGCAAACTGACCTTGAACATTCTGCTGAGGAAATTTCTTTTAACTTATGGGTTTGATTCCTTTCTTCCACCTCAAAAGACAGGAATCTCAGAAAGTCAAGTAGGGAAACTTGTGAAATAATATATAATTTAAAAATATTACTTTTAAGAAAAAGTAATTGAGACCACACGTTCTACAAATCTACAATTGTTTGTGCATGTTTGTTTTTACAGATAAAATTGTCAAAAACTGTGGATTACAGTACAGAATGACAATCTCAATTTAAGTTGTGAAAGTGATGGAGAAGTTACAATATCCCTTTTTAGCTTCTTCCAATGATTTATTACACCACTGTTTAAAAAACTTACATCTGATGATATATGATCATAGAATCATAGAATAGTTAGGGTTGGAAAAGACCTTAAGATCATCTAGTTCTCTTCTTTGGAACATGTGCAAAACCAATATAAAATACATATATTAAATAATAAAAAAACTGCAGTGAGGAGGCACAGATTTTGAAGGCCCCATTCTACAAAATGCAACGCTTGTTTGCCAAGACAGTTAAGAACATTTTGCTACTTTTAATGTTCATGAGGAACACCAATTGCTAATTCACAAGAACAGACTTTGTAAAGCATGTCTGATATAATTCTCTCTTTAAAAAGTTATGGTGATAAAATGACAAACTGCAATAGTATTTGCGAACCACACCATTCTGAAACTTGGGGTGACATAGATTTTGTGGATGGATTAGGTAGGTCACTGACTTTCTGCTACAGCAGTGTTACAAAGAATGGATCATGATCTAGCTTTTCTAACAATAATAGCAAGAAATCAAAACGTACAATTTACTTGCTTTACAAGTATCTCACAAACTGTTTAGCACGCGAGTCACATGTCCACACAGACATCTGATTCTCTGTGCAGTTCAGCACTGAAAATAAATTTTTCCACAAAAATGACCTTGTGAATGGATTGTTACTGCTTTCTCATTGCTTGTAACAAACAGAAGTTAAAAGGGAGCCCTTCAAAGTTTTTTGAATAATCAGATTTTTTGTTACTGTGCAGTATAAGTTGCAGCTGGCTACTGAAATTTTGCAGATATCTTAACAACTATCACACTGTCATCTCCTGAAGGAAGGATTTTTTATAGTTGGTCTGTTATGTTTCTTCTCATGCTCATAAACACTCATGTTGTTATAGATCAGTACATTATAGAATTCCACTGGAAAAGACAGTCAAATGTAAACGACTGCTTCAGGGCATGTTCCATTAGGTTTTCTGTTATCTTGTCCTCTAGCACATGTCTTGCCACCTGAGCTATGAAGACTCAGATCTGAGGGTTAGTTTGCATTATCGATGTGGCCATGACATACAAAAAGAGCACTTGGAAATAGGAAATATGAAACTCAGCCTCTGGTGTTACTGGAACAGTCCAGACCACACTCAGACTTCAAGCTCTTGTTGGAGCTTTGTGGAAGTGCTTCTAAACAAAAAAACTTAAGTCACAGTGCTTTGCTTATTTGCTGTGGTGGCTAGAATAGCTCACAGAAAGCCTGTGAGTTACATGGTTGTAGGAGGAGTCTGGTTGAAAATTAATGCTCTGTCACGCAGCTGGACAAGAGCATAAAACACATAGGTAAACCAGTCAGCACGTGACCTTGAATCTTTATTTTTTCTACAGCTTTTCAGTTCTTCCTTTTCCAAGATGAAGAAAAAAAAACAAAAACAAACCAAACAAGTTTTTAAAATGTTTTTCAGAACCCTATATTACACACAACTTCTTAGTTATATCATTTTATAGACTCATTGAATAGTTTGGGTAGGAAGGAACCTTCAAGGCTCATCTAGTCCAACCCTCCTGCAATGAGCAGGGGCACCTTCAAGTAGACCAGGTTGCTCAGAACCACATCCAGCTTGGCCTTGAATGTCTCCATGGATGGCATACCTACTACATCTCTGGGCAACCTGCTCCAGTATTTGGCCCATAGCTCTTTACAACAGAACTTTTACCTGATGCAAGTTAAATGAACTTACAGTAGTGTTGTGGTTTAAACCCAGTCAGGTAACTTGTTCACTCACTCCCAGTGAGTGGTGCCGAGCTGACAACAATCGAGGTCCGTCCCCCCCCCCGCACAGGGGCTCTCCCCTTCCCCACTCCCGGAGGAACGGGGAGGAGGATCGAAAGAGTGAAACTCCTACGGGTTGAGACAAGAACAGTCCAGCAACCAATGTACAACACAAATCACCACCGCTACTATCAACTACAACAATGATAAGGGAAAATAATAAGGGAAGAGAATACGATACCACCGGCCAAGAAAACGAGTTCCACCCGGAAGCCCGTGTCCTTCCGGGTAACTCCCAGTTACCCCTCACCCCGGGCATGACGTGCTGTGGCATGGAATACCTCCCCGGCTAGCCCGGGTCAGGCGCCCCGTCCCTGCTTCCTCACAGCTTCCCCTCCTCCCTGGCAGAGCATGAGCCTCACAAAGTCCTTGGTCAGGGTAAACATCACTTAGCAACAACTGAAAACATCGGCTTCACCAACATTGTTCTGAGGCTGGAAGTCAAACACAGCACTGCACCAGCTACCACAAAGGAAAAAACATGACTGCTACTGCTGAACCCAGGACAAGTAGAAATATTTATTCCATATCAGGAATGTCATGATAAAATTTCCAAACAGAATCCATCACATTTTAATATTGCAAATCAATAGAAGCGTTATTCGTGTAATAACTGGACTGTGGTCAAGCATACTGTCAGTTGAAGACTTTTTATGTATTATACATACTCACATTTGTCTTTTTAAAAAGTCATGGAGTGTGTGAAATACATAGTAGAAATAAAAGTAGGTCATGCAAAGGTGATGCACCATACTGCAGATTTCAAGATACATTGGCAATACAGCCAAATATGCAGAGTGTGAAAGGCTGGGAATTTATATCCATGTCAGCCAAAGAGATTTGAACTAAATTCTTCTGAGGAGAGTGCTCCAGCCATCTGGTGTAATCTGAAGTATGTTAAGATATCGCTCTACTTTTCTGTTGGAGCTGAATAAGAGCACAGAAGTTATGTGCTCATAGAGAAACAGTGAGCAGCTGCAGCACGCAGTAGCTTCATGATATCTGTAGTGCCTTTATAGAAGGGAGTTCTAGACTCTGCTCTTACAAATATTCAGGTAAGTTATATTCAATAGCTGACCAAGCACAAAAGCAGTCCTGGAAGCAGAATACAGATCCTGCTGAGGGTTTCTGCTTGCTTCTGAAGTCTTGCATTTTTAACAGAATCTGCGATCTGCCTCTTCATGCCCCATAATTTAGTGGTTACAGGTCATCAGCCTTCACTATGAAGAAATGTCTGAAGTATGGTTTTCTGTTTTCAGTGAAGTGTTCCCTCCAGTCAAGCATGAGAAGCTGACACCACCACCTCCAAAATTATAGGTCCTCTTTTGCTTTTTCATAAAAATCAATGCACCAGCAGGCAAAAATTACTGGTGAAGTTTCCAAACAGAAATATGTCTGGTTATAACTTTGATTTGTGTGTACAAGTCCTGGAGAGAAGTTTGAGTTACAGAATTACTAAGGGTTTTGTCCACGCCTCCTCAAGCTGGCTTCCGAATCCGGCTCCACAACTGATGTTTAACTCACAGATGTATAAATCCTGTGTTGTCCCTACCCCAAAAGCATTAGTAACCAATATTACCATGAAGAAAGAAGTTAGGGCTGGTTCTATACCCTTCGAGTTCATACAATAGTCATTTCATTTTAGGAAGGCAAGGTAACGCTGCTACTGGTGCAAGTGACATTTTAGAGTGAATTGCGGTTTGAGAGTTCTGTATTCATAGGCACAAAAATTTATCCAAGGCGCGTGCAGTGTCTGGTCAGTCTGGAATCTCTGGAAAAAGGAGCTCTAAAAGGCAGACAACAAATGCAATAGGGACCAGAAGAAGCACAGCACTTGGCAAAACAGCTGCCTGGGGCAAACCCTCATTTGTGAATGGCACAGCTTGGTCACTGCCTCATTAGCAAGGCAATTGGAAATAAACCAACCAATCCAACCCACACACACACATTATAACTGCAGTGAGGAAAGCCCAAATGTTGGTTGCTGCTTACTAACTATATATTTTCTGCTCAGCTCCAAGGAGATACTTTGGAAGTTCATGGTTGAAAATGACAGTAGCAAAAATATAAGGAGAGAGGAAGCAGATGCCACACCCTCCTTTGCAGTTTATGACCAATTACAGGCTTTTCATAGTCTCCACAAGGCAATTAAAGAGTTATGCTTCAGTGACTAATTAACATTCACTTGACATCATCCTTTTACCATCTTAGAGAAACAACCTCATTGTCCCTTGTCTGAAGTAATTGCATTACAACACAATAGCCACAAAAAAATCCCCACAAACAAACAAAAAAAACAAAACAAAACCCCCAAAACAACACAAGAAAAAGCAACAACAAAGAACAAAGCAGAAAATGGGAGTTTTCTTGATTTGTAGGGATATTTTTCCCCAGTACCTTTAAAAATGCAGAAATATTAGAAAACATAAAGAAAGACTCAGTATAGTGCAGCAGGAATATTTCTATGATGTAAACATTATTTGGAAAATAAAACCATTTTAAGCATCAGAGAAATACTTTACTTCATAGGATCATAGAATCATAGAATCGTTAGGGTTGGAAAGGACCTTAAGATCATCTAGTTCCAACCCCCCTGCCATGGGCAAGGACACCTCACACTAAACCATCTCATCCAAGGCTTCGTCCAACCTGCTCTTGAACACTGCCAGGGATGGAGCATTCACAGCTTCCCTGGGCAACCCATTCCAGTGCCTCACCACCTTAACAATAAAGAACTTCTTCCTCATATCCAATCTAAACTTCCCCTGTTTAAGTTTTAACCCATTACCCCTTGTCCTATCACTACAGTCTCTAATGAAGAGTCCCTCTCCAGCATCCCTATAGGCCCCCTTCAGATACTGGAAGGCTGCTATGAGGTCTCCATGCAGCATTCTCTTCTCCAGGCTGAACAGCCCAAACTTTCTCAGCCTATCTTCATGTGGGAGGTGCTCCAGTCCCCTGATCATCCTCGTGGCCCTTCTCTGGACTTGTTCCAACAGTTCCATGTTCTTTTTAAATCATAGAATAGTTAGGGTTGGAAAGGACCTTAAGATCATCTAGTTATAACCCCCCTGTCACGGGTAAGGACACCTCACACTAAACCATGTCACCTAAGGCTCTGTCTAACCTAGCCTTGAACCCTGCCAGGGATGGAGCATTCACAGCTTCCCTGGGCAACCCATTCCAGTGCCTCACCACTCTAACAGGAAAGAATTTCTTCCTTATATCCAATCTAAACTTGATTCACTTTAGCTTGACTAGTCAAAGCTTTCAGGTATATTCTGGAGAGCAGAGGGGAAGCAAATCCTACATAAACCACACTGTAATTCATTTAAAAAGTGTTAAGAGAAGCGCATAAGACCAAATTTTTTAGTCCTTACTCACCAAGCATCCTATAGAGTCACAGGATAACTTTTCCTCCACATACTGGGAAATAAGACAAGGCAATGAATACAGGTTACTTAGACTGTAATTAAATTAATTGGGCACATTCATAAACCACCATCAGTAATTTTTCCTTTACTTGTAACTTATTTCGTCATTGTTTTTCATTTGGAAGTGTTCCCCTGGTCCATCTGATGGTGTCCATCTCTTTGCTGAGCCTGAAGGTGCTAAGCTTGAGCAGGGTCCTTCTGTGGGCATCTCTACGAAGCATCAAACGCTGAGCAGAACTGGGCTGGGATGCATATGAAAGCATTTACAGAGCACTTTAGTGTGGGCTAGCCAGAACAGCATCTATTCCCACCCTGTCTTACCCTGGGTGAGTCTCCCAGCAGAGAAGCCCCAAATTCTACTTTCACCAGAAACTAAAGCTTGGTGCCTGAGAGATAATTGTTTTATTCATGAAAGCCCTGACTAACCACTCTGAGGCTCCTGAAAGGCTTTAACTGCTTATTATTTACTAATTAGTGGGCTGCTAATGTTCTCAGGTTGCCTGGGTTACGTTTAGATTACTGTTATTGCAGGGTTCTGCTGGGTTATTGCCAAGAACAGTCCCCAGTTTGAAAAAGCAGATCCTCACAGTGCCTAAGTCCCATTTAACTCCATCCTGTCATACTAGTGAGTCACCCTGTGTCAGTTCAGGAGATGATAAGCACTTATAACTCTAGCTCATTACAAAACTCAGACAATTTCAGGTCCCTTCTTCAGCATTTCATATGGTTGACTTAGGGTATCTCACAGCTGACATTCACAGGCTAATGCTGCAATCACCTGTACAAAGTAAGGCTAGGTTGTGGCCCTTATCAATGCCTGTTGAAAGTGGGCATCAGAAACCACAAAAAAGTCAGAAGGTCAAAATGAGAGAATATGAAAGTGGTGCAAAAGGAAGAGTAAATCTCACAGATCAAGGCAGGCTCTGGTGATACAGCCACTGCTTTGACTGGGTTTACATCTCACCCAGTGAATGTCTAACAGAAAATGTATATGGCATCGGAGACAAGTGGGATTCTGGGAATCATCAGGGTTTGAGAGGGGGTTAATGATTAGGCCACAGATTTATGCTTTTGTTTGCTTGTGAGCTCTTTTTCTGACCCCAAAATCCTTACATTCTTTGCTGTGACTTGCCATGGTTTTTACATGAGCCGTGGAAGCCAGTTCCTCACTCTCCCTTTCCCTCTTCTTTCTCTCATACTTCTACTTAGTTTAAAAGCCTGGTGTTCTAGGATACCATTCTGGGAAAGGAGGGAAATGGATGACAGTATGGGCATTTGTACAAAAACTGAGTCCTACTTCTACTGAAAAATTTGCAAGAAAGGAACGAAGACATTCTCTACATAAAGGCTGATGGAGAGGTCTTTAAAAAAAGTTCCCAGTAACATGATATTTCGGGCCATACCTAAATCATAAAATCTCATAGACTACCCAAATTGTATCAGGTATGAGAACTGCAAGGCCAGGCTGGACAGAGCCTTGGGAGCCATGGTCTACTGTGAGGCATCCCTACCTATGGCAGGTCCTTTCCTACACTTAACCATTGTGTGATACGGTTTAAAGAAAACAAACCAAAAACTCCAGAAAAACCACAGAAAACAGGACAGAAGACAGAGAAGCAGAAGACCTCACCTAGCAAGGAACCAAGCACTTTAGTCCTTGAATATCAATCCCTATGCATGCAAAATCACTATCTCACCTCAGTACATGCGGGTTTTCAAAATCTAACATAAGTTAGTTTTTGAAGCAGCAGGTGAAAGACATAAAAGCCCATCTTCTATAAAGAAGAAAAGCTAAGGAGGATTCAGAGAGAAAACTTGACATAAATTTTCTTTCCAGTTTTTGGAATTATAAGAAAATAAGAAGCAGGTGGGGGGTGGCATAGAGCAAGGGGAGCAACAGGAAAAATTGTTCAAGTAGAGCACCTTCTCCAGTAATAAGAAAAAAGACTTCAAAGGCCAGAGTTTTAGCTAATTTAAATCATGTGCTGTTTTTGACTGGGATAGAGTTCATTTTCTTCATAGTAGCTGGTACGGGGCTAAGGTTTGGATCTGTGCTGGAAAACAGTGTTGATAACACAGGGATACTTTCATTGCTGTTGAGCAGTGCTTACACAGAGCCAAAGTCTTTTCTGCTCCTCACACCACCCCACCAGTGAGCAGGATGGGGGTGCACAAGGAGCTGGGAGGCGACACAGCCAGGACAGCTGACCTCAACAGGCCCAGGGGATATCCCACACTATATGGTGTCATGCTCAGTATATAAAGCTGGGGAAAAAGGACAGGGGTTTTGTGAGTGATGGCATTTGTCATCCCAAGTAGCCATTATGTATGATGGAGCCCTGCTGTCCTGGAGATGGCTGAACATCTGCCTGCCCGTAGGAAGTGGTGAATGAATTCCTTGGTTTGCTTTGCTTCTGCACACAGCTTTTGATTTATCTATTAAACTGTCTTCATCTCAACCCACGAGTTTTCTCTTTCACTCCTGATACTCTTCTCAATCCCAACACGGGGAGTGAGCAAGTGGCTGTGTGGGGTTGAGTTGCCAGCTGGGGTTAAACTGTGACAACCATCATTGGTCTCAAGGGAATTACATCAGTTAACATAGGCTCAGAATTGGCCTCACTTGTATTTCTTTGAAGAGATTTATATTCAAATAAGCATTTAGGTAATTTTAGTTTTCTTTTTTTTTCATAACACTGGGTTCACAGTTTGTTTCATTGCTTTCTTTATCACAAAGGAACAAATTCTTTTCTCTGCTAAGTTATTTCTCTTTGAAGAATATCTTTGAGGAGCAATAAGAGGAACAGATTGGCAACATTTGTCAGTACTCATCTGCCTTTATTATCCCTTGGGGCCCTGTTTTCTGTGTTATCTTTTGTTCTGCCTGGGGAATGCTCTGAATTTCCAATAGAACCCTTAATAATGATTACTCTACCACAGTTCAGGCAGAAAAGCCGTACATGTCTGAGTTTTGATGCTGTGCTGAACTTCCTAAGCTTTTGTGAAGCAGTTCAGGGTGATGCCAATGCAGCAACTCATAAAAAGCTCCTAAGTATCACCCCACCTTCAACTTTAAAGAACAAAGTTAAAAAAGGCTGAATGTTAGTGACATCTTAAGAAGTTAGTCCCATCAGAAAGTTTGGCACTGTGCAACAGCCGCTTTACAGTGCTGAAACATGAGTTACAGCCCTACATAATTCTTTGAATGAATTACAAATTTTAAAGGTCTAAGTATTTAACTTTAAAAAATTAATTTAAAAAAGACCATTGACCTCAAGCAATCCATTTAAGACATGCACACACTGTAACATTGAGTTCCTTAAAGGTTTTAGCATATTTTTAAGAAAGAAAAAAAATTAAATCCATTAGCTGAGCTTTAGCATGTGCTTTTTCAATAATATTAGTAGGATTTGCACTTCACAGCTGTGAATGTACTGACTGTCTTTCTGTCCTCTTGCTTTCCAAGAAAAAGTCAGTATTACACAGGTCACAATGCAATGCTAATGCTTATCTCTTCTTAAAAACTGTAAGTTGCTTGCTCACTTAGGTTTAAACTTGCCATGTATAATGGATGTAGTGAAGGAATGAATGTATGAAGAATGTCCTGCAAGGAGAAATTGCTTAAAATAAATTACAACTCAAGCTAAATCAGAAAACAAGATCAGCAAATACTAGTATAGTTACATTAAATATATAGTGCAAAATTCATAGCTGTAGACAATGACTCACTGACAGCTCACTCATATACTTAGCCAAACTGAAAAAAAAATGACAGTTAAAATGATACGACCAAATGCTTAAAGTGAGATGTTAATAGCTTTTGTTACCTCAAAACCACATATGAGCACATTGAGTATGCAAAACCACTGGTTTACGCTTAAAATATTTCTCCTTGTGTGTGTAAAGACAACTAACTTTTTTATGGATCTTTGCATTGTGTAGAAAGACTGTGACAAAAAGGTGAATGACAGAATGATAAAACAGAGAGAAGCAACCACTGAATCATTTGAAGCACCTAAGTGTCTGTGGTGATGCAAAGCTTCCCACCTGCTTTCCAGCACGTACTTGGATGGTCACCAATGTAAGTCAGGATCACTCCACAGATAAAAGGGACAGAACGGTCCTTCCTCAGGGCAGTTTATAGTGTCCTACAGCTGGTGTCCCCTTTCACAAATACCCACTGATTCTAAAGGGAATGGGGCAATTAGCTTAGGTCAACTCACAAAACTTTTAGGTGGCTACAGTCAGAGCTCACCCAGGACTGCAAGGCTGCAGACCGTCTGGGGCTGTGGCTCAGCTGGGGTCCAGCTCAAGAGCGCACAAACAGATCCCAGGGGAAGTGGAAAACTGCTTACTGAGGCTTCTTACTTTCTTCACAGCAGCCCTTGTCAGTGAAACTGGCCTTGAGCAAGCTAAACCTTTAGAAGGCAGAAGGAGGGCTTCTTGATTCCTGTTACAGAAAGACCATCTTGCCTTTCTCATTAAAAACTACTTTGAAACAGAGTTAAACTCATCCAAAAGTTACATCTGAGGTTACTATCAGCAAGAATTTATTCATTTAGCACAACTCATTTACAGTACTGATAGCTGAAAAATCAGTATTTTCAGTATTTCATAATTTCAGTTGCGTAGCCACTTGCGGGGAGGAGGGATTTAAAAAAAAGCTAATTTCAGCCTTGTGAGGCAAGTTTCTTTCTAAGGGACAGAAAGAGGGCAGGGAGGAATGTGCTCTGTGAAAGACCCCAGAGCAAGATGGCCTTGAAGGACAAGTGTCACATTACGTGGTGTTCAGGAAACATCTAACTGATTTGCAGTGTTCAAGAGCAGGTTGGACAAAGCCTTGAGTGAGATGGTTTAGTGTGAGGTATCCCTGCCCATGGCAGGAGGGTTAGAACTAGATGATCTTAAGGTCCTTTCCAACCCTAACTATTCTATGATTGTATGATTCTATTCTATGTGTGATAGGGAAGTTAATTTTTATGCAAGATTATGAGATGTAACAGAGAATTGTAAGATAAGGAAGGTAGAGCCTTGCGTACAAAAAGTTGACAGCCCTATTTGAAGTCTTGAGAATGAGGAACATGAGTTTGAATTTGAAGCAGGAAAATAGTGGAAACTGGTGGAAATACTAGAGTATGGAGATGCATGACATGACATCAGGATGTTAGGGGGGAAAAAAAAGGACTTGCCCATCCTGAGAAGTGTAGCAGCAAAAAACACTCAGGAGGCAAAACATCAGAGGATGTGTGGCAGATTATAGATGAGAAAAGAATGCAGTGGGATGGGTGGGAGGATGAGATCAAACGATATTAAGGGACATGGCAGAGGGGTGTTTCTTGATGGAGAGGAGATGAGAACCTTTTACATCAAAGAGAAAGGCAAGATGTATAGAAAGATGAGGACCAGATGATATTATTAATATATCTATCAACTTCCTTTCTTGGAATACTCTCAGTTCTCTTGAGAATTCCTTACAAAGACTGGAAAATAGTTAAGTTTTTCTCCTGCATGATATAAGCAGAATAGATTTATTCTGTGAATGTGAATAAATTTATTCTGTGAATGTGAATACAACCAGCCAATGAGCCGCCTTCATTTGAAGCTTGGCTCAGATGCCTCTATACAAATGCCCATAGCATGGGGAACAAACAAGAGGAATTAGAGATGTGTACACATCTACAGAGGTACGATATAATAGGCATCACAGAAACATGGTGGGATGGCTCCTATGACTGGAGTGTTGGAATGGAAGGTTACAGGCTTTTTAGAAAAGACAGGCCTGGCAGGTGGGGAGGGGGAGTTGCCCTTTATGTTAGGGATAGGCTGGAGAGTATGGAACTCTGTCTGGGAACAGGTGAGCAGTCCACAGAGAGTTTGTGGGTCAGGGTTAAAGGGAATATAGCTATGGGGGACATTACTGTGGGGATCTGTTACAGACAGCCTGATCAAGGAGAACCTGCGGATGAAGCACTCCATAGACAGATAGGAAAAGCCTCACTCTTGCAGGCCCTTGTTCTCATGGGTGACTTCAACTACCCTGAGATCTGTTGGAATGGCAGTACAGCCCGGCACAAGCAATCCAGGAGGTTCCTCGACTGTGTGGAAGAAAACTTCCTTCTGCAAGTCATAGAGGAACCGACAAGGAGAGGTGCCATGCTTGACCTCATGCTCACCAACAGGGAAGGGCTCGTTGGAAATGTGACGCTCCAGGGCAGCCTTGGATGCAGCAATCATGAGATGGTTGAATTTGAGATCCTCAGGACAGTGAGAAGAGTGTGCAGGAAGCTCATTGCCCTGGACTTCAAAAGAGCAGACTTTGGCCTCTTCAAGAACCTGCTTAGGAAGGTTCCACGGGATATAGCCCTAGAGAGCAGGGGGGCCCAAGACTCTTGATTGATATTCAAGGATCACCTGCTACAAGCTCAAGAGTGTTGCATCCCAACTAACAGGAAGTGCAGCAGGAGGGCCAGGAGACCTCCTTGGATGGATAAGGAGCTGCTGAGGAAAATTCAAATGAAAAAAGAGGCTTATAATAAGTGGAAGCAAGGACAGGTGGCATGGGAAGAGTACAGAGATGTTGTCCAGGAAGCTAGGGACAAGGTTAGGAAAGCTAAGGCCCAGTTAGAATTAAACTTGGCTAGGGATATTAAGGAAAACAGGAAGAGATTCTACAGGTACATAGCAAATAAAAAACAGACTAGGGAGATTATAGATCCCCTCAGGAAGCTCTCGGGAGAACTGGCTACACAGGATTTGGAGAAAGCTGAGGTTCTTAAAGACTTCTTTGCCTTGGTCTTCACTGGCAAAGGTTCTGACCAAACCACCCAAGTCTTGGAAGGCAGATGCAGGGACTGTGAGAATGAAGACCTTGTGCCCATTGTAGGAGAGGATCTGGTTCGAGACCATCTTAAAAATCTGAATGTGCACAAGTCCATGGTACCTGATGAAATCCATCCGCAGGTCCTGAAGGAGCTGGCAAATGAAGTTGCTAAGCCACTGGCCATCATATTTGAAAAATCATGGCAGTCAGGTGAAGTTCCCGATGACTGGGAAAAGGGAAATATAACCCCCATTTTCAAGAAGAAGGGGAAAATGGGTGACCCAGGGAATTACAGACCAGTCAGTCTCACCTCTGTGCCTGGCAAAATCTTGGAGCAGACTCTCCTCGATGGCATGCTAAGGCCCATGAAAAACAACAAGGTGCTTGGTGACAGCCAACATGGCTTCACTAAGGGGAAATCCTGCCTGACCAATTTGGTGGCCTTCTATGATGAGGCTACAGAACTGATGGACGGGGTAGAACAGTTGATGTCATCTACCTGGACTTGCGTAAAGCGTTCGACACTGTCCCACATGACATCCTTGTCTCTAAATTGGAGTGACATCAATTTGATGGATGGACCACTTGGTGGATAAAGAACTGGTGGGATGGCTGCACACAAAGTGTTGTGGTCAGTGGCTCAATGTCCGGCTGGAGACCAATAATGAGTGGTGTCCCTCAGGGATCAGTGTTGGGACCGGTCTTGTTCAACATCTTCGTCACTGACATGGACAGAGGGATTGAGTGCACCCTCAGCAAGTTTGCCTGTGACACTGAGCTGTGTGGTTCGGTTGATAGGCTGGAGGGAAGGAATGCCATCCAGAGAGACCTCGACACGCTTGTGTGGTGGGCTGATGCCAACCTCATGAAGTTTAACCATGCCAAGTGCAAGGTCCTACACCTGGGTCGGAGCAATCCCAGGCACAGCTACAGCTTTGGCAGAGAAGAGGTTCAGAGCAGGACTTTGGAGAAGGACTTGGAGGTGCTGGTCAATGACAAAATGAATACGAGCCGGCTTCAGTGTGCACTTGCAGCCCAGAAAGCCAACCGTATCCTGGGCTGCATCAAAAGGATCATGACCAGCAAGTCGAAGGAGGTGATCCTGCCCCTCGACTCTGCTCTTATGAGACCTCACCTGGAGTACTGTGTGCAGTTCTGGTGCCTTCAACATAAAAAGTACGTGGAAGTGTTGGAACAAGTCCAGAGAAGGGCCACGAGGATGATCAGGGGACTGGAGCACCTCCTGTATGAAGACAGGCTGAGAAAGTTGGGGCTGTTGAGCCTGGAGAAGAGAAGGCTGCGTGGAGACCTCATAGCAGCCTTCCAGTATCTGTAGGGGCCTATAGAGATGCTGGGGAGGGACTCTTCATTAGGGACTGCAGTGACAGGACAAGGGGTAACGGGTTAAAACTTAAACAGGGGAAGTTTAGATTGGGTATGAGGAAGAAGTTCTTTGTTATTAAGGTGGTGAGGCACTGGAATGGGTTGCCCAGGGAAGTTGTGAATGCTCCATCCCTGGCAGTGTTCAAGAGCAGGTTGGACGAAGCCTTGCATGAGATGGTTTAGTGTGAGGTGTCCTTGCCCATGGCAGGGGGGCTGGAACTAGATGATCTTAAGGTGCTTCTCAACCCTAACTATTCTATGATACTATGATTCTATATAATGAGCAGGCCAGAGAGTGATGCTACCAGAGTGGTTAAGAGATAAGAGGAAGGAGTCAGAGTGTGACTTATAGTTAGTTTTGACTCTGTATCTTCTCATGCAGGTTAATTTTTAATCATCCTTGTGCATTTAGAAAACTTGGATTTATCTTAACTGACTCTAGAACTCAGCAAAGTAATAAAGTTAGGAATCAAGCTGTCGTCAAGTGCTTTGTTAATAAATAGAAACAACTGGCCAGTTATGTGAATTGTGTTGCTTCTGTGCTCCTTCCCTTCTCCATGCCAGCTGTAGCAGGACTGAGAGCAACGGTTGCTAATGTTAAGTGCCTCAGTTATAAGGTTAAATTTAGGTGGATAAACTTTGACTGAAGAAATGCTAGTCACTCTTTTTGTTGACTGGAAAGAATTGAGTGACTTCTCACTTTTAAAACACAACACTAAGTTGTGTAGGGACCAGAGACCTATCCAGTCAAAGCCTTTTTCGCGAAATGGTGTGAATGTTAAAAATAAAATCTGGTAGAAAATTCCAGTAGCGTGTAGTATATGTTTACAAGGTTCCCTCCCTGCTGCTTAAATGGAGGAATAAAATCTGAATGTGTTAGGGAATTTGGAATAAAATCTGGATGGGTTAGGGAATTTGGAATAAAATCAGGATGCAGACTAACCTAAGGGTTTTCAGATACTATCAGAATAAATGTTTGGAAGTTTCCCTCACAGAAGTTATAATTATGACCAGACTGGTCTCACAAGTGTATTAAGGAACTTTTATGAGCATTCTATGTTGCCTTCAATGAAGCTTTCTGTCTCATACACTTCCTCTTTCCATGTTACTTTTCCCTTTAATTGTCTGATCCTGAATGGTGATGAAGCAGCATGAGCTATAATCCACTGCAGTCGTTTCTTAACTGACTCACTAAAAGACACCATATGTTGAAGTCCTGATGCATAATTCCTCAACACAGTGTTATATTTATTTCTCTTTTAAACACAGTAATAGACATATCATCTGGTTTTAGCAACTTCCAGCTTGGAGGAAGTAGGCCAGGAACATGGGAATATTAAAGAATAACAAAAGAATCCATGCTAAATTGATAATTACCTGGTACCTTATTTGCTTTCATTTCATATAAAATGTGGTCTTATTCTCAAATAATTCATAATGACTTAGGCGAACAAGCTAGCCCTGTAATATTTCGGCATAATTGAAACTGATGAAGTGGAAGACTGGAGATGTTTATTTCAGAATAGCAGTGATAGAATAAAATGCCAAAAGACAGAGAAAAACACTGCAGATCTTGAAAGGAGTGAAGAGAAGAGCATAATGGTATAGAATAATCAGAATCATAAACACTGTAGCAAACAAATTTTATTTTAAATTATACCTAAGAAGCAAACTAACCAACAAACTTGTGACTGTTAAATTTCTTGGCTTGGATGTATATTCAGCTGTCATAAATGTCTTTACACTTTTCTTTGTTCTGGAAGACGTTATCTTGCTAAATCTGGGGTACCCCCAGAACATTAAAGCTCAGCAGAGCAAACTCTGTTCTCAGATACATGTCTGAACATCTTTTCAAGAGAGCTTGCATAGTAAGAAAAGGCTTCAGAATGATAAATATTTTCTTACTGCTTTTCCAGTGAGTCTTCTTTTTTCAAATGCTGTAGTGATGCTGATGGGAGCCCTATAATGCTGTCCTGGGTTCAGCAGTAGCAGCCATTTTTATTCCTTCTTAGCAGCTGGTGCAAGCGCTGTGTTTTTGACTTTCAGCCTGGGAACAGTGCTGATAACACTGACGTTTTTAGTTACTGATCAAATGTTTACTGTGACCAAGGACTTTCTGAGCCTCATGCTCTGCCAGGGAAGAGGAGAAGGCGGAAGGAATCAGAGACAGGACACATGACCCAGGCTAACCAAAGAGGTATTCCATACCACAGCATGTCATGGCCAGTATGTAACTGAGAGTTATCCGGAAGTGCTAAGCACTGCGGGGTTGGACGAGGTATCAGTCGGTGCTCGGTCGGGTGTGGTGGGGCGAGTTATTGATCAGCTGGTGCTGAGGTGTTTTATTCTCTTCCCTTGTTATTTCCTTTATCATTATTATTATTGGTGGAAGTAGTAGCGATTTGTGTTATACCTTAGTTACTAAACTGTTCTTATCTCAACCCATGGGAGTTGCATTCTTTTCGATTCTCCTCTCCGTCCTTCTGTGAGTAGGGGGAGGGCAAGAAGGGGGGGAGTGAGTGAATGAGCTGTGTGGCTGGGTTTAAACCACTACAAATGCACATTACAATACTGAATTTGGCTCCTTGTCAGAGTGTTCATGTTTTTAGCAAGAGATAATTTTTTTTAAATATGTTCTTTCCCCAGAATCTGAAATAACTGTAGGTGTTAATTCTCAAACTTTTATGTGTCAACATTATCATATTTGCATGCCAAGGACCCACTGAGCAGGACCCTTGCATCCTGCAACAACTTGAGGAGTCAAGGCAACTGCAAACCACTGACATACATTTGAGATGCTTCTTTACCTGTTTTCTTTCTTTTTGCGGTGACAACAATCCCCCAGCCAGGGTCATGAAGGAAAGACAGAGAGAGCACAATGAAGGAGTTGGGATGCTAACCTACAGCTGCAGCAAAGGTTGGCTGGCTGCTACCAGGTAACTGACCACTGTTAATTAGGAGACAATTGGCTCATGGAAGCTTTGTGTTGTCTAGTATGTCATTTCATTTTCTTCTACATCCTGTCTTTCAGTCAATCAGCAGTGACCCGGGTGCACAGTTTTGATAGCATCCTTCACAAAACTTTTCAGTAGGTCACTGACCAATTTTCTACAGGCAATCACACTAACAGTATTATAGGTCCTGCACTAATGTTGCAGTTCACTTGTGTGAAGTGTTGCCTCCCACTACTTTGCATCACACAAAGCAAAGTTTCCCCTAACAAGGTTGCCTGAAACAGAACAAACTGTCCTCTGTATCTTTCTTTTCGATATCTTATGGCACAGAAGAACAAAGGAGGGAGAACAGGACAGGCATCTAGGCAGAGGCAGTAAGAGGGAGGGCAATGATCTCTCTCCCCTGTGTTCCTGTGTTTACCAGCTTGCAAAAATTATCTACAGGTTATGCTTCCTATTCTGTAGCTCACCTCTGCATTAGTCACTATTGGAAGCAAACATGGAAGATTTAATAGCTGTCCTTAAAAGATATGCCTGTATCAAAAATTAAACTAGGGATAGAGGTTCAAATGAGGGAAAGGGTAAGAGAGAAGCATTTCTTTCCACTGCCTCTCTTCTGTCACATCCTCTGAAGGGTTGTAGGAGAAACTCTCCAAATCATCTAGTTTTCTGCCTTGACAAGAAGAGAAGCCAAAACTTCTTTTTAGTGTGTATTATTATATTGCTGTAGAAGGGATGTCTTAGCTTTCAGGAAAGCTAAGACAGCTTGCAATCCCAGATACTTATATGGTTCTATATGTGACCTCAATGATTAAGGTTAAGCAAACCCATAAAAAGACTGTTGGCCAAACCCACAAACTCCATTCAACAATACCAGTATTTCAGCATTTGAATGGGAGTTTCATGCATGAGTTAATGAACACTCCAATCTTAAGATTTACTAAAGGAAAAATTCTTCAGAAATCTGCTCACATGGAAATTGGTGAGAGGCAGTTTATTGAATCAGGAATGAAAGCCACACATTTTCTAGCACAGAAAAGAATCCTTTCCATTTTTTTTTTTCTGTCAGTGATGTGCAGTTAGTAAATAATACATAGAGAAGAACCAGGGTTATGTTTAAAATTGAACCCTGATATAAAAATAGAGCTGTCAAGCTACATTGCTGAAGGTGGCAGCAGGAGGGCATTACCAGAAAGAAGTATATGCTTGTTGAAGAGCTGGAAGACTATTTGTGACAAAAAGGAGAAAAATTAGCAGTGTGTAAAAGAGCATTGATGGTGTGAAATTAATTGTTTAGATTCACCACAATCACAAGCTCTTGTATAGTCATTACTTTCAGCTGTGACAGATGAGGATAATGTTACAGTTTAGACCTTGGCATTTTTTTGTACCTGAAGATGTGTATTGGAATAAATTATTGGCCCAACAGTATGGGGGTTTTGTATATAATTTGCTTAGCTGTATACAAAGACTCAGCAACAAATAAGCAACTATTCCATCGCAATAATGGCAAATGACATCTATACACCCCTAGACCATTTCATCTCTATGCCTATTTTCAGTCCTACTGAAGTTGATATTGACTGGAAAAAAAGAATAAAAGCATTTGTTACCTTGTTGTACAATACTGTATTTGTAGTGAAATGGCCATGTGGATAGGTACCCAGTGGGCTACTGGCAGAACAAAAGGTCTGTCACATACATAGCTATGGGGACATGCCAATATTCTTGCTCTGAAGACATTCCCTTTTGGTGAGGGTTGAGAAAGCTGCAAATACCTGCTACTCCTGCATTATTTAATGTCTAAGTTAAGGAGTTGTAAAAACAATTCATGCTCATGGTCTCCAAACCATGGGTATCCGTACTCAATTCACCATCGGTTTGGAGGGCTCAGACAGTACTGCAACTGCTGGTGCAACACTTTAATCCTCTTTTTTGCTCAAAATAAAATTCAGACAGCTTTTTCAAGACCTGTGTAATTGATATTCTCCTCCACAGGAGGAGGTGAAGTTCACAGGCAGGTGAAGTTCATTTGCATGACATCCTCCACCAAAGCTCAAAGCTGATAAAATAAATTTTAAGTTCTCAGATATTTCGTTCTTTTCTTTTAAACAAATGTAAAAGAAACTACTCATTTAAAACTCATGTTGGAATACAAGACATTTTTAAGTGTTCTTCCGGCAGATAGAGTCCTAAGTCACACACTGGGGAGGATTTAAGGACTATTGAGGAGCCTGAAAACTTCCTTAGCTCTCACTTCCCCCATTTCCTGCCTATTTCTAACATACAAAAAATTATATGAGATGACAGTGTCTATCCCTCATGACTTATTTCAGAAAGAAAATTCTGTCCAATGTATAGGTTTTCCATGAGCAGAATCACCATTTGTCTTTAAAGCTGAGATGTCCTGAGTAAATTCAGTCAGATCAAGAAAAAAAGTTTTTGTCTTGGTTTATATCAAGTTTCTTCAATTTTTCCACCAAAGTGCCTTACTTATAGAGGCTAAAGGAAATTGTGGCAAATTTCTGAATAAATTAAACAAGGGGGTGTAGAATATACCTACTTTTTTGGAGGTTGTGAGTTAGACAAGCACCAGGATTGGTCCAAACACAATAATTTAATGACATTGTGTGACCTGTGGTGAATTACGGCTTCCATCGCCTCCCCTGTAACAGTGTAGGACAAGACTTCTCCCAGGAATCCTTGGAGTCGCTGGTGAATCAGAGTTTGCAGATAATGCTCTAAATTCACCAGTTTTCCAGTATTTACCAAACTGACAATTTTTAAGGTGCTAGAAGAACTCTGGTAGTGTATTACACTGAAATGAGAATCTCCTCCAGAGACTATCGCTTTTCACATTTGATTATTCATGCTGCAAAACAAACTTCAAGAGAAATGAATAAGCAAAAAGTTGAGGTCACTTGCCTTCAGCTGTAAATACCTGTCTCCTGAGAGCAATACAATGTGAAGGAGCCCCACGGTTTGAAAACACAATCAGCTTTTCTTTCAAAGGGCCTTAATTCTTATCTAATTTGTAAAGAAAGCAATGTTTTTCTCCTACATAGTGGCACAGAGTGAGAACTCAAAACAGTTTTTTTAGACCTTGTTTGCTTTACTTGATATCTCATTTAATAGGAAAATGTGATCAGCTTCTAGTATTTTTACCACTAATTTATTTGGGGTGGTCTGCAATTTTATTATTTCCAAGTCTATTTTTCTAGTATTTCCAAATTATAAACATCTGAATATTGTTATTTGGCACTAAGGAGAATAAAAGCTGAGATCATTATCCCTTCAAAATAAGAAGGTGGCTTTACTCACTTTCAATACAGATTTGGTGAGTAGTATCAGTGTGACACTGAAAGCAATGACACAGTTTTGTATATAACACCATATTTTATTAAAATGGAGAGAAAAAAGCTTGACGATCTATGAAACACCAAGTTGAAAAGGAGCTTGAGAGCACTGGTGTCTGACAGGTTATGCATCCAATTACTGATATGTCACCAGAAATACATGGGAATAAAGTAATGAGATGGCAGTTTCTGTAACAAAAGATAACATTGTCTTCTTACATCTGGATCACCAGTTTCATGCTATATATAAATCTACATTTTTCCCTGTTAACTCTTTACACTCACACACATCACCAGATCAAAACCCTGCAGTAACACAGATGCAATGAAATTAACAAGTACTAATGACCACTCTTATAGCTATACAGGACCTTATTATAGTAGTGTTATTGCCTCCAGAGAAATACATTACTTTAAAGTTTCTGATCTGAAACGAAGACTATTCTCTGACCCAAAAAATTACATTGAGAGAGAAAGACACTTTTCTGGTTTTGCTGCTTTAGAAACCTCATTTCTTCTAGTCACATCAGTTATTTGTGCTGGATCTTCTCTAGAAGCTTTCTTAGTTTTCAGCTGCTCTTCTCAAATTTAAAATAGGACAGGTGAAACATTTAAAAGCAATGAAACAACAATTCAATTCAAACACAAACTGAATTTTTCCACGAGAAAACATTTTACTTATATGTAACGAAGTTTGAAGCTGTCCAGTTCTGGTCAGAATTCAAATTAAAAGGCCCATCCACTGCACAGAAAGATGTCTTCATGGGACAAATCCTTTTTTCTTGTTTGTGGGACACCATGCTCTCACACATTCCCCAAAAGTGCTTAAATAGATTTAGATACATAACCAGCTAAGGTGTCTGACGATAATGAGAGGTCAGAAGTACTCTAAAGTGGTTTGCCTCCCTTTAGGTTTTGCATTTTCTACTCAATCAAAACCCAGACCATCAGCTGTGTTGTGGTGTTCATTTAAAAATGCAAGACAAGCAGTCAACTGGAGGTGAGAGTGCACTGAAAGGCAATAGTCACAGCACCACATGGAAGACCTCTGGACTAAGAAAACCACAAACAGCAGTATTATGACATGACAGAAGGAAACAGATATTGGAATGAAAGTCTTCCTTTTTAATGAACAGATGATTGCTCTAGTGAAAAAAGATGTTTATGGTTTTGCAAGTTTATACATCTTCCAAAAGATGAGATGATGACTGTGTGATGACATTGCCAGTGCTCTTGCCTACCTGAGTTGTTTTGTACAGTACTGCACGGTGTGTTTCTGAAAAGACTTGTCCCTGCCTATGGCAGGGGGCTTGGAACTCGATGGACTCACAGCCCCACTTTAGTTATACATGTGGAGGGAGCCCCCATTCTGTCACTCAGATTTTCTCCTTCCTTATGCTTGTGGAGAAATAGCCCCTTCTGAGTTTGTTATCGCCAGTTTCCACAGCTCTTTTGGTCCCCTCTTGCAAGATCTCTCCTTGATGTTTGAGCAGCATGCATGGAGTTACCTTTGCAGAGGTTATGGTATTAGGCTTCTAAGATGAAACTGTGTTTGGGTGTTTTTAAAGTAATAGTATGAGTCAATGCAGAGCATCTTGGCAAACCTCTCCTCCTCAGTCAGAGCATGGCACCACAGAGCCTGGCACAAGCAGAGCAAGCAGCTGGGCCATGGGCCATTTTACCGCCCCATGCTACTGCCAGTTCTTCCCAGGCCTGGCCCTGAGCCTGATCCTTTCTCCCTTGGCTTCACTGCAAGTTGGAGCATACTCTAAACACGTTTATTTCTGCTTTGGAATGAGGCAAACTATCAATATGTCTTTGAAGTAACAGAAGTGCATATATAAGGAAATCCTGGGGTGGAATTTAGCCTGCAAATGGTTGTACTAACAATAAAATTAGAGCTCCTTACAGATAACAGCAATTTTGGAGCAGTAAGAAGTAATATTTAAGAAATCCCACTGCAGAATTTACCTGTATTTGCTTGTATTTTGTTAGAAGAGCTGCAGATTAAGATGGTGAATATCCATTTTCAGAGAGTTTGTGTACTATGTTTCCATCAAATTCATGCTCCTATAATCAAACATCCTGCATATATAAAGTGTTTCCTAGTGTGTCCTTTTGTTTTTTAAGTGGAATTGTTTCAGATTGTACTTTCAGTGAATTCCTACAGTATTTGAAGTAGCAATTACAGAATGCCAGAATTAATTTTTCTGCGATAATTATGCACCTGACAATCCCAAGCAGTTAACTCATTCATTAAAATTCAATAATGATTTCTCCTATGGCTTCCACTAGCAATAATGACATACACTATTGTGCATCACTAATTTCCATGAAGAACAATGAAGCACTAATTTATTGACATCTAGTCCACTGTACTTTGTTGCATTCTTTTTAAGAGATGATGAAAGAGAAAGTTGAGCATTCTGGATTAAGTTCTTCTTTTTCAGCCCTACTGTCCTGGGTTCAGCAGTAGCAGTCATTTTTCTCCTTCTTAGTAGCTGGCGCAGTGCTGTGTTTTTGACTTTCGGCCTGAGAGCAGCACTGATAACACTGATGTTTTTAGTTACTGCTCAAATGCTTAGTCTCACCAAGGACTTTCTGAGCCTCATGCTCTGCCAGGGAGGAGGGGAAGCAGGGAGGAAGCAGAGACAGGACACCTGACCCAAACTAGCCAAAGAGGTATTCCATACCACAGCACATCATGGTCAGTATATAAACTGGGGGCAGTTACCCTGAAGGGCTAGATCACTGCTTAGGTCGGGCTGAGTATCGGTTGGCAGGTGGTGAGCGGTTGTATTCTCTTCCCTTGTTATTTCCCTTATCATTATTATTACTGGTGGTAGCAGCAGTGATTTGTGTTATACCATAGTTACTGGACTGTTCTTATCTCAGCCCGTGGGAGTTACATTCTTTCGATTCTTCTCCCCATCCCTCCAGGAGCAGTGGAGGGAAGGAAAAGGGGGGAGTGAGCAAGCTAGACTGCATGGCTGACTGAGTTTAAACCACGACACCTACAATGTTTTGCTACATCTGCAAAGTGTTAAACAGACACCCTGAAATATTCTTAAACTCGTTTACTCATTATTGGGATGAGTGTCAAAGTCCTTAGTACAAGTAAAGTTTCTTAGCTGATCAATTCCTTGGCAATTTTTGCATTATAAATAAAACTTAGAAGTGATTCAATCTTCCGTTTAAAATTAGATAGATTGGCTGAAACATTTGAAAGTTTTTTGTCGTCTTTTAAAAATTATTTGGCTCTTCAGCTTGCTTTTACTACTTCTTTCAGAGGTTTCAACAGCATTCTGTTAGCAAACATCACTTCAGTGACTAGACTGTATTTTGGAACTCCTTAGGAGTAGCTCAGTTGTTCTCAGAAGTGTTACAGAATTGAATTTTCTACCCTAGGTGATAGGCTGAGGTCACCTAGTTACTCCTGACAGGGGAAAAGGTGCAGTAGAGATATGGAGCAGAATGAGATCAGAGAGAGTTATTGCAAGCTCAATGCAGTGCAATACAGTGTCATGAAGTAGCGAGCAGCTATGGTAGGAACAGGTTAATGCCCTTCACCCATAGTCCTTTTACCTCCACCAGCAGCAGAAACAAAGCACATACACAAACATCCCAGGACACAAACACTTTTCTACACACTACAACCCAAACAGTTTGCCTATGCTCATACCTAGGCTAGATTGGATACTGTATCTGTTTGGGTGGAGGTTTCATTTGTTGGATTTATTTTGTCCTTGCACAATGTGCAAGCATTAGTATCCAAATTAATTATTTATTTCTGCTCCTTTTTACAGTTGTGGAAACCTTTGTTGATAAGCAATGTTTCTATCAATCACAGTACAGCCTGTGAAAGTACAAACTATCCCGCACATGCCACCGTGTGCAAATCCAGGATACCAATCTATTGCTACATTTATACCAGTGTAACAAAGAAAGCATAAATGGTTTAACTGGCCTATTTGCTGTCATAATTTATGCAGGATTTGGCTCACAATACATCTAATTATTTACCTAATAGATTAATTCCCTAATGGAATCACAAAGCAAGAAGATTATGAATGTTCTGAATTCTTTTCGTTTTCTGCCTAGTCAAGACAGATCAACTCATCCTTTAAAATGTATTCTGCTTCTGTCAGGCATTTAGGTGAAAGCAATTGTTTACTTTATGTGTCTGTAAGTGTTATGAAATATGCTGAATTGCTAGCCACATTTACTACCAGCAGGAACTGAGAGCAAAATTCATTGTCCTTGCCTGCAAAGATGGTACCCCAGGGTAAATTTTACCTATTACAATCCAGTTTTATTTAAACTGGGTAAGAATGACAACCTGTAGTGCATTACAGCCTCAGACTGAGATGTGTATGCCTTCAGGATGCATCAGTAGTCTGGATTCCCAATTCAGAAGTGAAAGCCTCCAAATTATCATCTACAAAAGCTATGTCTGAACTATTTTCAGCAGATTACTCATTGGAATCAGGGCAGGTTAAAAAAATGTTTCCTGAATTGCTGAGATCTTATTTCCTCTATTGGCACTAGGGAAATTTTAACTTCAAAACATTGTATTAGATCAGGAAACCCAAGAATAAGCTAAACATTCAGGTCTAATTTTGTGTTCTATGAGAACTAGAAACGGAATTTTGAATATTGCCATTCTGGATTAAAATAATAAGAGGTCCTGTTTACATCATGTATGTCCATTTCCACCATGTTCAATCAGGAGCTAGAGTATTTAACTGCACCAGATTGTTCTTGCAGGTGTAAGATTGTAGGTGTATATATATATATATATATATATATATATGATTGGAGCAAAACACAATAGTAAACTTATCTTCTATGGAGTTTTCATCATTATACATATAACAAAAAATACAGTTCCCCTTTTGTTACTAAAGTTAGAATATTCATCTCATTTCTTATTAATTAAAAACTTCATGTAAAAATAAGTTATTACAAAGGCAGTCTTTGGCACTTCCATTCATCCAGTTTTTTTAGCTGCAAGGCTAAGAAAAAGTAAGTTGATAAGTGGTTCACTGTAATGTCTTTTAAACAGCAAAAAAAAAAGGCCTTGTGTTTTTCTAGAGACAAAAAATAACCAACTTTTGACTTATTCTTCAATACGTATGCTAATATACCAGGAACTACTACAAGCTATCAGAAACTCTTTGTTAAAGACTGTTTGTCACAAATCAATGCAGTCTTGGCTATACTTGGCTGAATACAGAATACATAATGATTAACCTCTATAGCAGTCTCTCTAAAAATGACTCTTCTTTTTGTGTACACTAGCAGCAGCAGAACACCTAATCATCTTTACAGTCCTGCAGTGCTACCACTATACAGCTGACATGTGGACTGCCATTATAAACACCGTTGAGGCAAGAGTGTTCCAGGTACTTGTCTACATTTAACTGGACAAGATGGAAAGGCAGATAGGCAGAACCACTTTTGAAGCCCTAATTCATCAGGTATTTATACCATCTGAAGTGCTGAAAAGTATAAGAAGATGTGAATGAAACCTTAAATAGTATGAATTAGACTTTCCTCTGTTGATAGACACTGCTGCCTGGTCACTTGATAGGATGTTTACATCAAGATAGATTCCTAAGCATACAGACTCCCAGTCAGACTTTTTTTTCCCTATAGAATAATTCTACAGTTTGGGGTGTGGGGTGATGCTATGGTTTAAGCCCAGCCACACAGCTCATTCATTCACTCTCCACCCCTCTTCCTCCCTTCACTCCCGGAGGGATAGGGAGGAGAATCGAAAGAATGTAACTCCCATGGGCTGAGATAAGAACAGTCCAGTAACTAAGGTATAACACAAATCACTACTGCTACCAATAATAATAATGATAAAGGAAATAACAAGGGAAGAGAATACAACTGCTCACCACCTGCCGAGCAGCACCTAGCCCGACCCAACAGTGAACTAGCCCTTCCAGGTAACTCAGCTACATCCTGGGCATGACGTGCCGTGGCATGGAATACTTCTTTGGCTAGTTTGGGTCAGGTGTCCTGTCTCCGCTTCCTTCCGGCTTCCCCTCCTCCCTGGCAGAGCATGAGACTCAGAAAGTCTTTGGTCAAAGTAAACATTTGAGCAGTAACTAAAAACATTGGTGTTATCAGTGCTGCAGTTCCCAGGCCGAAAGTCAAAAACACAGCGCTGCACCAGCTACTAAGAAGGAGAAAAATGACTGCTACAGCTGAACCCAGGACAGTATCCACCCCTTATTCCATACCATTCACACCATGCTCAGATCCCACATTTTCAATATACCATGACACATATATATATATATATATATATACACATATATATACACACACATCCACACAGAGAGAGATCGATCATTCCTTAGTGCATGGAGCAATCCCTATAAAGCTGCTGAGTCCATTCGGTCCATGATGTTGGGTTTCATCTCTTGTAACAGGCTTTCAGAGCAGGGGAGAATGTGTGCAGTGTTCACACTCCTGAATAATCTGTGCAATAGTGTCCATTGCTAAATCCACTCCATGATCATGAATCCACCTGTATGTTACATCTCTGCCCTGATGGCCTGAAGCATCATGGACCCACGAGGCTCAAAATAATTCACTGTCTCCTTCAGCAGTTTCTGCAGCTTGTTGCTGGGGACTCCATACAGCTGCCTTCCATCTCCAATGCTTCCAAAACACTCGAGGGGCCCAGTAGACTAGATACTTGCCCATACTGTCCCACACACCCTGCCACTCATGACTGTCCAGCCTTGGGGAAAATATCCTGGTCCTCCTATGTCGTTGTCTAACCCTAGACAAGACCCAAACCAGACTCTGCTCAACTTTTGAGATCAGACAAAATGGTCGTAGGTAAAACACAGCCTGTGTGTGTGCCAACATGCTGATCCCCATCACAATCAGCAGGCAGGTCCCGATGATACCAAAGGCCATTCACAACCTTCAGAACTCTCAGTTGATGCTACTGTACTTGTCACTGGGGCTGGTGCAGCTGCTGTGCTTGCCGGCTCTCCCACCACCAGCTGCTCTTTTTCTGAGTCCAGCTCTTCCTCCTCTGCCTTGCTGGGAAATGCTGCTTGGTCTCCTGCATCCTCCACATGCCCCGGGTGCCTGAGGCTGGACCCAGCTGAGGCTCCCAGAGGTTGTATCTTGCCCTCCACACCCTCCCCAGGGCTCGGGCTCGCGGGGCTCTGCGGGCGGCTGCCGGGGGATGATCTCGGCCGAGGCGGGGCTGAGCTCAGCTGCAGGGCTTGGCTCCTCCGCCGCCTCCTCCCTCTGCTCGGCAGCCGCCTCTTTCCCTGCCTCCGGCCCCGCTCCCGCCGCCGCTTGGTCCCCGGGGCTGCTTTCTTGGGCCACTTTGGCCACCGCCGGCTCCCGGGGCCGCTCCCCCTCGGCTCCCCGCAGCCTCACGAAGATGGAGGCGAGGACGAGGGCCAGGACGGCAAAGAGCAGCCGGACGGCCAGGTACAAGTCCATGGCCACGTCCATCCCGCCCTGATGCTGGAGCCAGCCCGTATTACAAGTCATGGCCATAAAGTACAGTGAGACAAGAACCTTAGACCAAGGCCCTCAGCCGATAAACGCTAACACAGCAAATGCTGGCTGTAAGTAAGGTACGACATGCTGAAACTGTGCAATCAAGAGCAACAACTTTGAGAGCCAATAAATCAGCATTGTGACGAGTGACTATTAATCCGAAACAATGAATGCTTATCACAAACATGATTAGACACACTCTGGTCAGATCTGTTGCTATCTCAACCCTCCCACGTTGGGTGCCGAAAAGAACTGTTGTGGTTTAAGCCCATCCACACAGCTTGCTCATTCACTCCCCCCCCCCCTCACTGGTTGAGATAGGAACAGCCCAGTAACTAAGGTATAACACAAACAGCTGCTGCTACCACCAATGATAATAATGATAAAGAAAATAACAAGGGAAGAGAATACAACACCTCACCACCAGCTGACTGATAACTTGCTCCCCCAGCCCAACCAAGCACTGACCGATACCTCCTCCAACCCTGCAGTCAACCAGCCCTCTCAGTAACTCCCAGTTACATCCTGGGCATGACGCGCTGTGGTATGGAATACCTCTTTGGCTAGTTTGGGTCAGGTGTCCTGTCTCCAGTTCCTTCCTGCTTCCCCTCCTCCCTGGCAGAGCATGAGACTCACAAAGTCCTTGGTCAGAGTAAACATTTGAGCAGTAACTAAAAACATCGATGTTATCAGCGTTGTTCCCAGGCTGAAAGTCGAAAACACAGCACTGCACCAGCTACTAAGGAGAAAAATGACTGCTACTGCTGAACCCAGGACAGGTGGCAAAGTATGGTGTTTTTTTTTTACAATAGGGATTAGAAACGAGTGTCTGTCTTTGTGCTGGAAAAGACAAAATGGCAGGAAAAGAAAACAAACCCCAACTATCAGTAAGCAGTCACTTCCCCTCTTTCTTTTTGGTTTTTCAGTAGAATATCTTGAAAAAAGATTTTAACAGGAAGCTTCCAACTAAAGCTACCAGGCAGGTCAAAGAGTGTAAGTGAATGTAAGTAGCTGCAAGGGTGATCGAACAGAAGCCATTTCCCCATTTGTGAGTGTGGCTGTGTAATAGATAATCTTGGGGAGCAAGAAGGAAATGAAGGTGCCAGAATTTGCAGAATACAGCACAGAACAACAGTAGAATAATTCATACCAGATTCCTCTGGCATCCTTTGTACCAAGGTCTAAATTCAGCCTATAGGTGGCTAAGCATATTCATTATTCAACTTAAAGTGTATTTAACCCTTCAAAACACACCATTCCTTTCAAATAACATGAGCCTTTTTGTCATTCTTCTTAATAGGCTTCTAGAAAGGAAATTGCCATCTGGCCTACGTAGACATTAAAAGATAGGATAGGAATTTTAAGAGCAGGGGTGTTACACAAGGTGCTTTCCTCAAGCATTCTGAAATTTATTGGCCTGCATCTTTGGTGCACCAGGTCACCTTGAATTTCAGTGACTTTGGAAATCCTAAAGAATCAATATTTGCAAAGACATGAATTTGCTCTCAAGCAATGACCTGGATGAAAGCACATCTATAAAATCCAGGGATGCTTCATTGATCTTTCATCAGCAAGAGATATTAGCAATCAAATGATTTGGACAAAGCTTTTTAAAATTAAAAAATTATTTGAACAGGAAATTATTTGAAATGTCTTTTGGCCTTTAACTTGAAACCAAAGGAAAATGCCACAGGAAAAAAATATTGCTTGTATGTGAGGTGAGGAAAAACAGGATACGAAAGCTGATGAAAGTGATAGCAAATACGGACAGATCTACTTATTTTTCCCCAAAACAGTAGGTGCAAAACTCGGTTTTAAATACTTTGTTTTGTTTTGAACATGGTTGATTTATTTTGCATCTACAGCTTTCTATAATGCCATGTTCTTGATGATGTGGTTTTCTGCTGTTCTGAAGCTTTTAGTGCTTTTTGCACCTTTATTGAATGAGAAAGGCAACGCAGACACAGTTTGTGGCAGTACCAATTAAAGCTTCTCCCTGAAGAGTTTTACTGGGAAAGCTGCTGATCAACAGGCCGATGTAGTATACAAAATGAGCATGTCACTTGTCTGTAGCCACCTTCGTTGATGCAAACTGACAGTGAGGAGGCTCTCCCATTACCATGTTAGTCACAAAGTGTGTTCTGAAGTGCTGAAGTCCTGACAGGAGAACACACTTGTATACCAGCTTCCAGGTTTGTCTTCGTTGTTAAAAGAGCTGTGAATTCCTGCCTCAGAGCTTCTCAGAAGTGTTAAGTATCCCACGATGAGAGTGCCAGGTGAAAACAGGCACTCTTATGTTATGAGATAAGCACACAAAGGTCAAATCTCTTCTGCCTGATGCAGACAAGTTTATCCAACAGCAAACCAAAAAGTAGCTCATCTCCATTGTGCTTTTTTGGCTCCACTATGTTTTCAGAGGCTCAAATCACAATCCCAAATGCAGCCACTCCTGAGATTTCTGGACTTGTAACTCTGGATTCAGAACCATGTCCTGTCACTTGTTTTTGATATTTTACACACCTTTAGTTAGTCTAAGAGTTAGAAGTGAGAAGTGTCAAGGCTAAGCAAGAGCCTGTCTAATTCACTTGGATTTTTGCAGGGACTTCAGCCATGTAATAGATATCCCAAAATGACTCAAGTCAGACACAAAAACCTTGATAACCTAAATTTTTCCAGTGAAAAAGAAGGGCAAAGTATTTTCATTCGCAGATATGTTTACGATATATAAAGAAAAGAAGAATGAAAAAGGTTAAATACTACCTATATCTGAGCTGTCTGGAGTCTGGACTATCAAGGGAGCTCTCCAGACCACACATCTTCCATTTACAGGCAGCATGCAATCAGCCTGAAGTCTGTCAACTGTAAATCCCATCTGCCTTTGTGGCAGGTAGAATTGGTGCATTTGCAGGCAGAAAGTCAAGAGCCTGCTTCTGCACAGCCCTCCATGGCTGTCTCCTCTGCACAGTGCCACAGCAGCAGCCTCCACAGCTGTTCCAAATCTATCTCAGTATGGGAAAGAAAATTGCTTTCCTCTGTGCTCTACAGCTCCTGATTTATCTTTTCTTCCAGGGACACCCCAGCTGGGTCAGCCTAAAGCCAGCCCTGTAGTCTACTTTACAGATAGATAATGCAGATGTGAAAAAAATAGGACTGAGCATTCACACTCAAGATGGCTTCTCCATTGTATGGATGCAGCCCTAATCTAACCTTAGACTATGGATGAAGGGGAAGCTGTCATGGTTGAAAAGCACTGTGCAGAATAAAAGCCAATGTATTGGCTACAAAATCTGTCATATGAAGCTGGTTTGTAGTCAGGTGGCATCATCTTTGCCGTGCTATAGAATATGAGGTGTGCCTAGAGGAAGGTTTACAATGCTTGCAGCATTGGATCGTGAGCTGCTTCAATTACACCAGCCCTGGGAAAGTCGCATTTATGGGAACATGAGTGATAATTAGAACTGGGACTCATTTTTCTTAAATATAAGCTAAATTTAAATCTAATCTTTCAATCCTGGACTTCATTTAATGATAATGGTAGTGGAGAGGTGTCCAAAATAGGCCAGATGACTAGAGGTGCGTCTTTCTTGTTGTCTAACTTAATGTTTAACTGTAACATGTGCACAGAAATTACAGCTTCGATATAGATACCTAATTTTTCAAAGCCTAAAACTGTGGAAAAGCCACCCCAAATGTCATTAATAAGTAAATACAGCTGGTCTATATTTTTGCCACTTTTGCAACTGACAATACTGTACTCTAGCACCACAGTCTCTTTGTGTTTTAGTTTCTTCATACGGCTTCCTTTTTACAGTCATTTACCTTTAGGTTACAAAATAATTTGTAACTGTTTCTTACTAGGTGCACATGGAGTTCTTAACAAGTAGACTTCCAATATTAATCAGGGTTTCTAATTGCTGATGTGACATGGAAGACACTTGCTGTACTTGGAGTAATTATTTTGTTGCTATTATTTTAATAAGCAACATCAGCATATGAAAGACCCACTGTGTCTTTGCTAGTGTGCCTGAATTAGGTATTATAAGCTCATTGAAAAAAAAATTTCAATGGAAGCTTTTTCTGTTGATAAGCTCTTAAATGCAGGAAAACTTGTTTTTCCATGGTGGGAGGCATCATACACATACAGCACATAGTACAAGGCAAGAAATAAACAAAAAAGAGTAGTTTACTTGAAAGAAGGAAAAAGTGTATCATTTATCAGTCATAGAATACAGGACCCAAATTCTGGGGAAAGGGATCAGATGTGGGAGTTCTGTAAACCTGACTCACATCACCATTACATAAATCTGTGCTTTGGAGGATAACTTTCAGCAATGGTTAAAATATTCTGAGGTCTCTGTTTTGTATCTTGTTCAAAGGTGTAATCTCTCTGAACTCATAGATGCATGTTTTAATGGCTGTTCCTATCTGCACTGGGCATCCCATTCATGTCCCTTGTGAATCCCATTAATACTTGCAAGGCTGGCTTTGAAGCAAAATTATTGGTACAAAACCTCACACAGACTTTCTTTTACCATCATAAATGCACAGACACACAGCACACACTTGCCATGAATATTTCAAAGCCCCATCCCCATAGCTCCCACAATCTGGACCAAGCTCCAGATAACCTGGATTTAATAGCGGAAAGAAAAAAAAACATTACTGTCCATTTATTATTGTTTCCTTAAAGAAACATAATATGGTCTATACTTTAAAATATCTAATTAAAATGTACCACCAGTATCAGTTCTTATATACCTTTCCTGACCAAAGTGTTCACTTGAGTCTGCAACAGGAATGGTGGCTGCAAAAATGAAGAAATTTATACAGATACTCAAGATGGAGTAGTACCTTCCAGATAAATCCCCTTCTTCTTCTGTCCTAAGATGTAGACCAGCTGTAGATATTTATTATTGTTTGTACCAGGCTATGATTTAGGAGCCCAGACCATAACCTATAACATTCCTTGGGTGCCTTCTAGAGCATATTGTATAGATTGCTGTAATACAGCTCATGTGATAAAGAGGAGCATTTCCAATTCCAGAATATTTCTGTGTATACACAAAGTATTCCATCTAGACACTTGCACCAAACCCAAGGACTTCTATTTCCTCTGTGGTCATTATTCCTCTTCCCAGTCATACCATTTCTCTCAGCATTTATCTTAAAACAGGAAAGCCAAAGACAGAAAAACCTTTCCAGGCAGCCTTCAGAAAAGAAGAGGGAATTTGGAACAAAGAGAAATTCATATCATTCATAATACTGGACTTGCGTGAAGGTCAATCTCCCACATGGCTCTGCTTCCTGCTTAGGATTCTGACTCTGAAGAGATTACTGGAATTTTGTATTGGAATTTTGACTGTAGGGAACATGATTGCACCATATTCTTCCTCCAGTAGTACTGGGGAAAGTTGGAAATATGGGCATAAAGTTTATTATTTTACCTCCGTAGAGTCACATCAAATTTACATTGCAAATAAGAGACAGACTAGAGACAACGTGGGCCCTCTCAGGAAGATATCAGGAGAACTGGCTACCCTGAATTTGGAGAAAGCTGAGGTTCTTAACGACTTCTTTGCCTCAGTCTTCACTGGCAAATGCTCCGACCAAACCACCCAAGTCTTGGAAGGCAAATGCAGGGACTGTGAGAATGAAGACCTTGCGCCCACTTGTAGGAGAGGATATGGTTCGAGACCATCTTAAGAACCTGAACGTGCACAAGTCCATGGGACTTGATGAAATCCATCCGCAGGTCCTGAAGGAGCTGGCAAATGAAGTTGCTAAGCCACTGTCCATCATATTTGAAAAATCATGGCAGTCAGGTGAAGTTCCCGATGACTGGAAAAAGGGAAATATAACCCCCATTTTCAAGAAGGGGAAAATGGATGACCCAGGGAATTACAGACCAGTCAGTCTCATCTCTGTGCCTGGCAAAATCTTGGAGCAGATTCTCCTGGAAGGCATGCTAAGGCACATGAAAATCAACAAGGTGCTTGGTGACAGCCAGCATGGCTTCACTAAGGGGAAATCCTGCCTGACCAATTTGGTGGCCTTCTATGATGGGGCTACAGAACTGATGGACAGGGGTAGAGCAGTTGATGTCATCGACCTGGACTTGTGTAAAGCGTTTGACACTGTCCCACATGACATCCTCGTCTCTAAATTGGAGAGACATCAATTTGATAGGTGGACCACTCTGTGGATAAAGAACTGGCTGGATGGCCACACACAAAGAGTTGTGGTCAATGGGTCAATGTCCAGCTGGAGACCAGTAACAAGTGGTGTTCCTCAGGGATCAGTGTTGGGACCGGTCTTGTTCAACATCTTTGTCGCTGACATGGACAGTGGGATTGAGTGTGCCCTCAGCAAGTTTGCTGATGACACTGAGCTGTGTGGTTCGGTTGATACGCTGGAAGGAAGGAATGCCATCCAGAGGGACCTTGACACACTTGTGAAGTGGGCTGATGCCAACCTCATGAAGTTTAAGCATGAGAAGTGTAAGGTCCTACACCTGGGTCGGAGCAATCCCAAGCACAGCTGCAGGTTGGGCAAAGTAGAAATTCAGAGCAGCCCTGCGGAGAAGGACCTGGGGGCGTTGGTCAATGAGAAAATGAATACAAGCCGGCTACAGTGTGCTCTCACAGCCCAGAAAGCCAACCGTATCCTGGGCTGCATCAAAAGGATCATGACCAGCAGGTCGAAGGAGGTGATCCTGCCCCTCTACTCTGCTCTCATGAGACCTCACCTGGAGTATTGTGTGCAGTTCTGGTGTCCTCAACATAAAAAAGACATGGAACTGTTGGAACAAGTCCAGAGGAGGGCCACGAGGATGATCAGGGCACTGGAGCACCTCCCGTATGAAGACAGCCTGAGGAAGTTGTAGCTGTTCAGCACGGAGAAGAGAAGGCTGCATGGAGACCTCATAGCAGCCTTCCAGTATCTGAAGGGGGGCTATAGGGATGCTGGAGAGGGACTCTTCATTAGGGACTGTAGTGACAGGACAAGGGGTAATGGGTTAAAACTTAAACAGGGGAAGTTTAGATTGGGTATGAGGAAGAAGTTCTTTATTATTAAGGTGGTGAGGCACTGGAATGGGTTGCCCAGGGAAGTTGTGAATGCTCCATCCCTGACAGTGTTCAAGGCCAGGTTGGGCAGAGCCTTGGGTGAGATGGTTTAGTGTGAGGTGCTCCTGCCCATGACAGGGGGGTTGGAACTAGATGATCTTAAGGTGCTTTCCAACCCTGACTATTCTATGATTCTATGATTCCATAAATTAGGTAGCAACTTTGAAATTAAAGGAGAGTATTATTTCCAACTTCAGAGATTCTTTGTCAAACCAATCCAAAAAATGTTGTTGAAAAAAACAGTAAATTGTTCCCTTTAGTTGAAAAATCATTAGTATCATTCATAAACCAAGGCTCAAGTCAAATGGCATCACCTTTGTCTAACATATTCTCTGCATAAGATGTCAAGGAGGTTTGTGTGCAGAGGGCGGGTGTATCCACAAGGCTATGGGGTCCTGGTGATCCCTGTCATTCTAATAGACCTTTCAATTCTGCTTCTAATGGGCATGCATTACACAGCCAGCTGTAAGGTATTATGAAGATAATAACACTCTCTAAATTGCTAGATGTTTACTTAGATAATATAAACACCCTGTATTGCAATCATAAGAGTTAAATAAAATACAAAAAGTATTTTGAAAGCAGTATAAATGCAACTGGCTTCAAGGCAGAAGCTAACCTGTAACTGATGACAATTCCCTTTGTGTAGTTCTTCCATAATTCCTCTCTGATGGAGAGCTTATTGTACCTACATTTGAAATGTCTGGTCCCAGCTCTGACAGTATATTGGCAGATAGAGGCAGAAAAATTCTCTTCCAGCAAAAGATTTATAGATTTCTAATCTTGGAAAATGTGACTTTTCAATAGCCTGCAATCAAAAGGCATTCAACAAAAGCTATGTAGACTGTGAAAGAATAAGCAAAATAAGATCATTCATATTCATGAAAACACATTAACCCACTTACCTGGAGTATTCAATTATTTCCCTATTTATGGATAATATGTGTGCTATAAATGTCAAGATCAATTTAAAAAGTGAGTAAATTGCCTTTTCATGTCGTGGTATTAAACAGCGTCCTGCATGCATGACTGTCACTGCAAAACTGTTTAGTTTTCTCCTATCATAAAAGCTCCCACTATTCTGTTACAGTACACGAATAGGAAAATGGAATGCACAGGATACTATTGAGCACTTAATGGCATAAATACTTTATTTTTATAATTCAGAATAATGAACAGTTTCTTTGAAATGTCAGAAGAGACTGGTATAGTCACAATCAGTTTGACAGGGATGAAGGGACAGAGGGCTTGTACCTGTTTTGTGTAGTAGCATATAGACGAGCACAGACAGAAGTAAATACTTTTACTGTGCTTATGAATTTGAAAGAGCAAGACATATTTATACTGCTTTCTATTATATATCCAGGAACTGCTGGTTAAATATTACATTCATGCCTTCTTATGAAATATCTTTCTGTTAAAATATTTTGATTAAAACATTTGAAAGATAAAAAACTCCATGAAAATACCTTAAGCACAGGAAATAAAGAAAGTTGGCTTTGGCTGAATATTTACACTACAGGAAAGCTTTCATTTTTAAGATATGCCTCAAATAACACTATATTTACAAGAGCCTTTGCTATTCTGTGACACATCTGTGTAGCCATTAGCAGAAAACTGAATGCCAATTATGGACTACGTTTTGCTTTAATAAGTGAGAAAATCATTTTGGCAGCATCATTACTGATCCCAATAACATTACCTCTCAATGTCTCTGGATAAATAGAGATGATTGGAAAGTGTGTAGTTAAAATTGTGTTAATCAGAAAATGTCTTTTTCTTTTTTTTTTTTTTTTTTACCTTTTATGGAAGTTTTGATTTCATTTCATTCCTTCCCTCCATTTTTGTTTTTTTTTTCAAAGAAACAAGAAACCAAAAGTGTGGGTGTAGGTTTCTTGGGCTTGGTTAGTTTGTTGGTTGGGTTTTTTTTCTAAAAAATTAACATTTTAATTTCCGACTGTTATAAAGAACTGCTGGCAATTTTAAATAAAATTTGTTCCAAGAAATGCTATGAAAATGTTGTTCGTATAATTTCAGCAGCTGCATATCTCATTATAACCTGGAGAAACTTTTAACATATTAAGTTTTCTCTTTCTTTTTGTATGAGAATGATTTTGTCTTTTAACAAATAACTAACCTCCAGAAGCAGATGATCTTTACAAAGCAGATTATAATGGTAGCACAGTACGGATGTTATGGTTTGATAGCTTATTTATATGCTTAGTTTTCAGAGGCAAATTACTGATTATGCAAACTGTGGGAGTTTTAAGAATTAACCCCATGCTTTGCAGATTATATGTAATAAGAAACAGTAATCACACTTCTTTGTTTTTCATTTTAAAGTTTCTGAGTGAGACTGCCTTTAATACTTCATGAGACAGTTTGAAAATGCCAAAATAATGGAACCAAAGAAGGGCTTAATAATAAATTATTTTATGCAAGTTGCTATAAGCTTGTTTTTCCACACTTTCTTCTAGTCTAGCATATGGAGGGAAGTAATGCATGATAAAACTCAGAATAAGGCTTTTTATAGCTGCAGGAAGAACTTTTTGGTGGTTTGGTACAAAATGATGTTTTTGCATGGCTCTGCAGTCACTCGAAAGAACGGCTACAGAAATGTCATTGGAGGTACAGAATGTGAACTGAGACTGACATGGTTTATGCTATTTGAGAAGAAATTCACTTATGACTGCTCCACCAAGCTCTGCCTAATGCTGAGCTGTGCAAAATCCCTTCTGAACTGACTCTGATGTAGATATACCCAAAATAACTTGACAGTACAGTCAGCTCTTGATTATTTGTAGACAGATTACTTGGTTCATAAATAAAAAGGGAGGGCCCCATTCTTTCCAGGGTTGTCTATGTTATTTCAGTGGGTGACTCATTCATTCTTCTCCACCCCTTTTTCATGTTCTCCATACTTAAATCATTTAATTTATAAGGATAAGAGAAAAATTTACAGCTATGTTAGGGTAAGTCCAGAGTCTGATGCTGCTGATGGTCTTCTCTGCTCACATTCTACAAAGTGGGTTAAAGGTGTAAGCGGATAGACTGATATCTAGTCAATATATGGAAAATTGTAACATTCACAGGCCCACGCATACCTTACTATTAGCCAAAGGATGTTATGAAAATGTCCCAAAGAAGCAACTTCTTTCCATCACAAAGATAGCTCCAGAGTTTTCCCTTTCATGGACTGGACTTTCACAGTAATATGGAAACAGAATGTACATTATTTGGCGGGATAAAGTAATGGAGAAGTTACAAACTTGGTGAAAGAAATCCAGTGAATCACAGTTCAGCTCCTTTCCACAGTAAGAAACCTGCAGTCTCCCTATGGAGTTTCATGGATGGACACATTGGATAAAGTATCAGTGGATCCCAGACTTTCAAGACTCATGTCAAGAAGACTTCCCTAGGTTAGTGGGTGTATAATAACATTTCAGAATTGATGTCTTTACTTGATTTCAGTTACCAGATGATTTTTAAAAGTTTACTTACAATGCTTAAAATGTTACAATAGCCTACATAGCTATGAGAAGTCAGGATTTTCCCACTAAGCAAGTGAGAGTGGCCCTGACTGGTTAGTAACAAGGGAGAAATCCTAGTAAAAAAGTGTCTATTGTACCCACTTTTCTTGGCACTGTAAATGATATTGAACATCTCTCTTCATTTGTCTTTAATTCTGATTTAGTCTTCTGTTTAAAAAAGTCAAAAACTCCAATAGTTATTATAAAATATTTAAATAGTAGTGAGGACATCTCAGCTTAGAATTTCCTGGCTATTAATAATGGCCTAAAATGGTGTCTAGAACTTCAAACCACTCCTAGACAGTTATTTATTTCCAGGACATGTCTGGCACTGATACTTATTGCTCTAACAAATTACACCATCAAATATTTCTCTCCTGGTCATCTTTTTATCAAGCTGAAAATACAGGTTTGTGCAATCTACAATTACTTGTGGTCTATAATTATTCAAAGGCAGGACATTTTGGTTTATGTTCACTAACTATGATTCCTTTCTTCAGTACAGTTATTTAGATCAAAAATGTGCCAGCATAAGGAAAAGTAATAACTACTGAAAATATTATATCATCCATTGTTACCAAAGGGTTCATGAAATTTTACAAAGCAACTATAATGTAGTCTTCTCTTTATAAACTGCTTTTCAAAACCATGTTCCTGTTTTTATCTCAAAACATACTTGTTCATTTATTTCTTTTGTCTCATTTAATGGATGGAGAAACTAATGTAGAAAATGACAGTAGGTTATCTTCCTCATAGCTCTTGGGATTTCAGATCTTCAGCTTTGTTAACTCAGTCTAGAACAAGATTTTACCTCTCAGGTAAAATATTTTACGACTCAGAGAGACAGCTGTGGTTTTCTATTTATCTTTGTCTTTCAAAGCAGGAGGAAGGAGCTATGCCAGGTAGTAGGTGAAAATACGGTGAGAAGGTGTTGGAGTCTGACAGTTCTCTCTGGTGTCCTTAGCCAAAGAAAACTATTCTAAAGTTTAGAAGGCTGAGCCAAAAAAAAAAATGCAATGAATAGAAAAGGCTGGAAAGCTGGTATAGAGTCACCTTTGGATGAGATCTTATGCCATAATAACATGGTTCAGTTAATCTCAAAAAAAGACTTCATTCAAAGCATCTGCATCTGCACAATATTGAACTGACATCTTATGAGGATGTAAGAATATAATAGGCCAGAAAGAATGACAGATTAGTTGAACTGGGAGATCAGCTGTGATAGTTTGGATCGACTCATTTTCCAGGTGGCAGTATTTGTAAAGGTCACTTCTCAGCATGAGGCACTCAGTACTCAGCACTCAGCACTCAGCACTCAGCACTCAGCCATGCCTTGATTGACTGATTATTCCTATGACTTATATATATTTCATGCTGATAAAAATGGAGGGGAAAAAAAAAGGGAAAAAAAATAAAATTGATACTATCACCTAGCATCATTTTTTGCAAAACACCATACAGGAAATGATACCATGTGGTTTTTGTCATCAAAACTATACCAACTGAATGACTAGGATATATCTTGTATAAAAATCTATTGACAAAGAAAGTCATAGAATCACAGAATCATTTAGGTTGGAAAAGACTGTTAAGATCAAGTCTAACCACTAACCTAACACTGCCAAATCCACCATTAGACAATATTCCTAGGTGCCACATCTACACCTCCAGGGATGGTGACTCAAACATGACCCTGGGCAGCCTGTTCCAATGCCTGACAACCCTTGAAATTTAATAATAATAAAAATATTTAATAAGAAGGAATTGAAAGCATTTATAGACAAAAATGTGGTTGGGTTAAAGGTGAAACAGCTATGATAGCTAGTGTGCAATTAACAGATCAAGAACTTAAATACTCTTTTGTACTGTGTGTTGATAGGAACACCAAAAAATTCTCCAAGGAACAGAAAGCAACATGTAGGAAGGGGGTTGGATTAAATGGAAGGGGTCCGTATTCCCATCCATCTTTGGCTTTGTATGCAACATTGTGTAAGTATTTATTTTTCCTGATCCCTTATTCTCTAAGCACATTTTTTCCTATCCACAGGGCAATTTTGAGGATAAATTCCACTAATGATTAGGCATTTGAAAATTCAAATGTAGCCATACAAATATCTAAGTCCTTAGTTATCTATTAGTTCAGCAGGAAATTAGATTTGGGAGATGGTTTTGTCTCTATCTCAAACCCTATAATTTAGTAAAACTAATGACACCCTAGGACTTGGGTGGCTGCCTAAATTGAAGAATTACATTATCATCAACTCATTTTCAGTGACAGAGTTTATGTTCACCAGACTGGCTACTAAAAAACTGTTTTGAAGACTATAAAAACACTCACTGAGCAAAAACGAAGAGACTGTTTTTGTGCTATCTTAATGAAATATTTTGAGACAATAGATTTACTGTTTTTCTATGGAGTAGCTTTGATATTCAAATTCCCTTCTTCCTGAATCTTGTCTCTTGCATCTAAATACACACCAACCTTCCCATATGTCAGTCTGACATTAAACATAATAAACACTTTTAATTTTTACTGTGTTATGTTTTTAAATACCTAATTGAAACACTTTATTATAAGGGATTTTAAAAAATATTAATACCAGTTTTTATGGATTCTTAAATTCCATTATTATTTTTCAAATTAGGATGAAATTTCTATGTAAAAATGTAAAAGGCAATCTTTTCAAAAGGCACATATTTCATTAATTTTCTCACACATATTGCAAGTGGCATAAATATATTTTGGGGAAAAAAAAAAGTGAATTTATCCTTTCTAGAATGTTTAAAAATATATATATAAAAAAAAAGAAAAATCTCAGTTTTGGTTAAAACAGTTGATTTTGACCAGTACTTACCAGGACCCTTACTTAGTCATATTCAAATAGTTTTCAAAATCCAAATAGAAAATTAATTGTAGTCTACTGATATGTAGAATTAAAGGATTATTTCTTGCAGAGTCTTTGGAGAAATATTGTCATTTTCCAGAGTATTCCAGAATTAATTCAGAACAGATGGCTGATAGTTGTAAAGAAAAACTCTAATGGATCATGCAATAAAAGCCCTGTGCATCTCAAAGTTAAGGACTACAACATTGCCATTTAGGTATAAATTGAAAATACACAGTCCCTGAGCTCACATTTAAACTCCTAACTTCACACTCTGTTGATGTGCTGGTTTAAGCTTAAACCACAACAGTTGAATACAAAAATAAAGATGACTTAGACAATAAAAATCTGAAGATTTTGCTGGAGCTGGGCCTTTCAGCTGAGAGCTTTCCTGCACGGAGCCGAGAAAGAGCTACTCTGTGTCAATGGTCCAGGGTAGTGGCAGATCACAGCATGGTCTGGATTCAGGATATATTTGGTAAACTTTCTTTTGCATAGATGTTTTGCATCCAACAATGATCCTATTGTAAGGATAGCAAAAGCAGTCAGGTGTGCAGGCACAGCCTCAGCCTCCTCCTGAGGTAGTGTCAACATGTACAGGAGTTTGTTGACAACCAGAAAGATGACAAACACTCCTGAACACTTCTCCTCCAAAACATAGGCCTGGCCAGCAGCATCTCCAAAGGGAATTCAAAACAAGAACCTGCCTGATGTATACCTGTTTGACAGTGTAGGGGTACAGTCACCTTTAGCTGATAAAAGGAAAACTCAAAGTTGCATCCAAAGGCATGCCAAAAGATACCTCTGTATATTTGGAACACATAACTCTGACTATCTTCACATGGGTATAAACTTCCTTCACTGAAGAGGGTTCATTTTTTTTTGTTTGTATTTTTGCTATCAATGCACTTCCTGTCCAAGATGCTAGAAACCAAAAGTTGCTTACACCTAAATGGATTCAAACTGGTATCTGCAGCTTTATAAGACTGTCCAAAAGACTGACTCTGTAAGATGTGGTTCAATGCTTGGGAAGGTTTCATTTTATCCTAGAAAAAAAAACCATGAGCAGATAAAACTCTATAGCCAAATAAAGCACTAAGGTGATGGAGAAATGCTCCCACCTTTCTTCTAATTTATGTTTTTTTCCAAAAGCTGTTTCACACCAGTAATGTGAACAGACTTTGCAGAGCAACAGAAACACATATCCTCTCTCTTAGCCAAATGCTTTACCTATTTGTATACTAAATAATGCTCCTTAACACTACTTCTCTCTGTCCAGCTTCAAGACAGTTGCTTTCCATTTTGCTTTCTTTTTCAGCCTCGAGAAGATACATAGAAAAAAGATCTCTAATGTAGCCTGATGTCTAGAGAACTCTTCTGGGAGGAACATGAACGAATTCTCAGATGAACGGCTCTCCAAGGTTTTAATAATGCTAAATTTTGTGATGCAATGGAGAATATGCATTCTCTGGTCCTTTCCAACCTTAGCCATTCTATGATTCTTCCAATAATGTTTTGAAAGAAAACAAACTGTGTATTTTGAAAAAATCATGGTCCAGGGTTGTGCTAGCTAGTGCCCAAAATGGGAATTAGGTGGCTCTTAACTGTGTATAATCATTAGGCAGTTACAAAGGTATTCAGCTCTGTAAAATATTCCAGAAGTACAACTTCTTTGAAAACTCAAACTCAGAAGCTATAGCACCTGGAGACTTTAGGTGTCTCCAAGACAGTCAAAAAGGAGCTATAATACCTATATTCTGGATGAAGACAAGTAAATAATTCCTGAATCCTACATTTGATGTTTAAGATATGTTCTGAGTCTAACACTATTCAAACAGTTAAATCACTACATATTTAAAATCACTCCCTAATGAGTAATAAGAAAGACTGTTCTTCTGTAAGTAGTCTCTGATACATGGGACCCTGTCGTTTCTCCAAGAGTCCTCTCTTGGTGGAAAAGACCTGAATAAATTTGGTATGTTAAACCATGTACGAATAAAATAGTGGACTGATATTTCAGAGATTTGTTCTGCTGCTTGATTCGTTAATAACTTCCTGAATGACTTTGGACAATCACCCTATATTTGTATTTTCTATTTACATCAATACTAAACTCATTTTGGTGCAACTCCATTGTTTCTAATTACTACTATTTCCTAGATAATAAAGTATCACAGATACCACCCTGCAAATTTAATAAATCATGTAAGATGCAATCTGTACCAAAACAGTACATCTGCTATGATTCCACAGTAGTCTGGACTTAGAATTTGAATTGGAATTAGAAACAGATGTTGCGTTACATTAGAAGGGAAAATCTGGCTAGTAGGGAGTGGAGTAGGAAAAAAATAGGATTCTTTACCATTACTATCTGCTTTTTAAAACAAAGTATATTGGCTTGACCCTTAAAGATATCTCTCTTTGAAATACTTTAAATTGGTAGAGTTAGCCCTTCCAGCTCTCGAGAGCAAACACTCTTTAATGAGTTTCTGCAAATTATGACAGTGGGAAGAGATTTCAAATGAGTTATCCATAGTAGCTCATTCTCATAAGTCATGGTAGAACTGATGCAAATATTACTTCGTGGTCCCAGGACTAGCTGTGAATATTTCAAATGAGTTTACTTCAGTCAGATTCCTTGCACTGATCCTTCTGCAAGAAATAATTAGTAAGCATCATCCAATACTTGCTCAGATTCTCCCACAACAGGGCAAAACACCCTTTCTTCTCTTCTAACAGATGATAACAACTTGTGACATCAGATTTCCTCCTTCTAAAATTGTATTATTTGCTTTGGGTTTTTTTTTTACAATATATTTTATAGGGTATTCACATTCTTTCATTGCTTTGCTCTCTTATCACACTCTCATAAATCAAGTTTTTAAGTATTTTAGGAAGATTGCTGCTCTTCTTTTGATACTTTGAAGATTTCTATTCTCTTTTAAATGCAGCATCCCAAAATGTGGGTGTTATTTCAAGTAAAGCCACCAAGTGCAGCAGCACTATTCTACAGGTGTTCCCATCAAGCTTGATTTACTGCGATAATCCTATTGATACAAGACAATACAGGAGCTGCCTTTTTTATGACAACTGAATTATAAACATTTTTGCTTTAACATTTGCACACTCCTTGATGACCCCAATTTGATTGTGTTCTTGAACTTGATTACTCTCCCACTGTAAACTAATTTCCATTTGTTTTTACTGAATATCCTCATTGATTTTAGACACTTGCTCCAGTTTAAGAAGAGTATTCCACTTTTTAATCCTAATCTCAAAAATAATTTAGGTCCATTTCAGTGTTAAGTTTCACGTATAAAAGTTACGTAAGCTTTACAGCACCCTTCTAGTCTTCAATGAAAATTTGTTGCATGTTGGAGTCAGAACTATTTTGCAGGGCCCTACGTAAAATTTGCCATTGAAATGTTAGAATGACTTTACTTGATTTCTTAGGAAAGTCCATGCCTAAATTATAGGAATTCCATCTAATTCCTGTATGCCTCCATAACCATACAAAAATTTCAGCTTTTCCCTAGGAGGTGTCTTGAGGATCAAAGTAGTCAGTTAAGCTGAAGTTCAATGGTGGTTTTTCCTCCCCCTCAAATGTAAGAAAGAGACATTCTAACTGCATAACATATAATGAGCAGCCAGTAGCACTCTCCTATTCAGGCAAACCCTCTGTCAGTCTTTTTCAAATGTCAGTGCAAAACTGATAGACATTTATCCCTCCCATCATCTTGAATTAACATCTCAAAATGCAGATGCTATACTAATACCTTCTGCATTACTACTTCGCCTTTCCTCATAGTGCACTAAGGATCTCATTCAGTTTCTTGTTACCTGCAGTACTCTATTTTCCCCCCACTCAAAGACAAAATTGCCTCTGCCTCTGAAAATTTTGTCTTCCTGAAAAACAATCATGTTCCTCTCATTGCTTCTACCTTATTAATAGTCAAACAATCCAAATAGATAAAAGGGCCCTATGCTAGATTCTTCTTTTTCTTTCCCCCAAAATTACTTCTGAAACCCATTTAGACAGCAAAGAATTTCTAACTACATGTTTGTTCCATAAGTATATTTTTCCTCTTATCTATACTAATATACAGACTGAGATCCAGTACTAACCTTCCAAAGATCATGTCTTACTCAATCATCTTTTGAACTCCAGTTTTAGTATGAGTCTTTTCAGGGAGTATTGGTTAAATATTAAATATTTCTGAAGTCAGAAACATCAAGGGTTACAGGGACAGGCTCTATTGACAATAATTTTTCATTTGCTCTTGGCCTCTGCAGGCTACCTGACCAGTTCTTGTAGACTATTACTGGATCTCTTAAGGCACAGAGAAGCAAAGCACTTACTTCTTTTCTGCATCTACCAGTAACAAAAGGTAAAAAACAAACAAAAATATGACCCCCAAAAAAGAAAGAAGGAAGAAAGGAAGATAAACAACATGAGCTGCCCCTTTTACCTGGAAGTGGTAAAAGCAGATGCTCTTCTCCCTGAGGAATGAGAGACAGTGAGCAGGCTGAGCAATTTGCTCAATGAAGGACTGAAGTACATTACTGCTTACAAAAAGCAAAGAGAAAACTGAATCGCAATTTGTTTGTTGATCAGCCCCACCTGTAACACCTTACTCAAAATGAACTGTATTTCTGAAGCATATCCCTTCAGAAAGATTCTGAACATGACCATCACAAGTCAAGTCCACAGGCATTTCTCAGAGGTAACAAGGAAGTTTAGTGATAGGTACAATGTCAGATATGGGACATCCAAGGCAGGCATAAGATTCTCCAAAGAGCAAAGGAATTGCCAAAGCAGAACAGAAGAATGATCTGGTTTTGTCCATATTGTCAGTTTGCAGAGCAAGCAATACTATGGAATAACAGAAGAAACCACACACAGAAAAATCACCTAATAATACGACAGTGGATGGTTGTCTTGTTTCTTCAAGCACAAAATTTTATATTTCAGAATTTTTTTCCTCATGAATTTCAGGAAATATGTTCCCCTAGTTGTGGAACCAGCTGTTGCTTAGACAATATGGTATCATTTTATAAGACCATAAGAACATGTAAGATTAAAATTATTATGGTTTACATTTATTCAAATGCAGCTCTGAAAATGGAATTTTAAATTATATTTAATATTGAGCAGTGCCTTAAAATTGTTACTATATAGTGACAGGAAAAGGAAGACGCCAGCAACAGGTATCTACTTATTGAACGTTCTCTGAAGATAGAAGACATTAAAAAGTAAAAGAAGGGAACATTAAATTGAATTTAGATGTTGCCAATTTACCACTGCTTGTGCAGTTGAATTCCAGATGCCAATGTTAGAATAGTACTATTTATTAAATAGGAGACTTTTTCTTTTCCCCTCAATGGTAATGCCTAAAACTAATGACATACCAAAAGGTCTTTTACAAAGAAATGTATTGAAATTCACACTTTCATGTCAACTCTCAGTCTAAAAGCAATCATTGATGCATGGCTCAAAGGCTCAACTCAAACTTTCATATTTGAAGTCACAGTTAATTGGCCCTTGCTTTTAAACAACTGGCAAGATGTCCATTCTGCTCACTGTATATAAGGGCATGAGGATTTAGTTCCCAGTGACATTTTGCTGTTATAAAGATATTGCAATACTAAACCTAATTATATTAAATGCAGGGGAAAATTCAGCTGTTGTACCTTGACATATACCTGTGGTGACCCTACCAAAGTCAAGTACAGAGATTTCCCAGCAAAGTTTGGCCTTATGAAAAAAATGTCATATAAGGTGGCATACAGCTATTTTTATCATAATTGGGAACATGAAATATGGGAAAACCTCTCTTCATTCTTTGCAGAGAAATTTGACTTGTTCTAGTCCTTTTTGTTTCCAGTGATTCTCTTGAAATCCTATTCAAAATCAGTTGTCTTTTGCCCAATAAATAATATACTCATGATTTATGGAGTGCATATCTCAGATCAAAATTGCCCTGTAAAGAAAAGTACCATGTCTTTAAAATCAGCAGGACCCTTCCTGGTAAATTATTCTTCATCTAATACATTCTATCATTTTTTAGAATTTTTAATTGGATTGAGAGATTAAAGGTGGAAAGAATGATACTCAGCTATTCAGGTCTGAGTAAGAAGTGATTGAGAATATTGACTTATTTTTCTTCTTCTTTAGGTTCTTGCCAGCAGTAGAAAGATTTGAACCTCACACTACAAAAATAACACTTCTAATGCTTCTCTCAGCGTTAGAAAAGGTATTCTGAAACGAGCTGTGGCCTCATGCTTTCTTGAATTCTCAGCAAGATCACCATCACTGATTGATAAAATTCAGCTTACTTGACAGATAAATCTAAGCTTTGATAAGCTATGTATCCATTCTGTTCCTGTCTACCTTGTGGTGCCCTTTCCAAACTTCACCAAGTTTCTCTGGTGCCTCTTCTCCTTGGAGATACAGTGAAGGTGCCTAAACCTGAGAGGCCATATCCTCCCAGGTCTTTTCAGTCCACGTGTGAAGGCAGAACAGGAGGGGAGGCTTGGTAAACAGGCTGAGCCATGCCACTGCCCAAGCTGTCCCTGTGGATTGTAACTGGCTTCTTGGCCTCACTGGTAATGGCAGCCTCTCAGCACATAGAACACTCCCAAAACCCATGTAAAAAATGTCTTGAATCCACCCCAGATTTTAGTGTGCTCTCTCCTCAGTGACCCCTAGAAAATAAATGCCATTGCTGGCTTCTCTATTGTCTGGTAGCTATTTTATACCATCTGCTGCATCAACCTTTACCTGAAATTTCTGTGTAAGAGTGAAAAGAAAGCATCACGTAGTAAGTATTTTTGTAAAGTACTTTTCTGTGCTACTGCTCTAATTTGTAGGGTCTGACTGTGCAACCTGTTACTCATTTATTCATTTGGACACAGCAGAGGAGCTTGTGTGAAGTAATGCTCACAAGGATGACTAACAATCAGGTTCACAGACTGTGAAACTCCTTTTGTATCGATATTCCCAGAAGCAAACCCAGAAGGGTCTTGAAACATACAGAGTACAGAATTTCACACAGAAAAATGGCATCATACCCATAACCTCTGCTTGAGCTGAAGCAATTTGCTTAGCATCACAGCCTAAAGCGTGTTGAAGCAGCTGATAATACACTAATATGGCCAATGCCATAAAGGAGATACTTAGTGTCCTTTAGCCTTCGTAATGGCACTGAAGGTGAATCCTACTATATTGACAGTGGGAAAGAAGGGAGAATGAGGTGAAATTTGGCAGGGACATGCACAGAATAATTAGCAGAGGTCTGAGCTGAAGAGAGTCCCTACTGTTCCTCTGTTAAGCATTTATTACTTGCATCTCAGACAGTGCTGTGAATCTTACCTTTAACCACTAATATTTGCTTGGAGAAAAAGTGCTTCAAACCTGATGGCAGACATTATGAAATGAACAGCAAACCAGTGTCCTAATAATTATTTGCTCACGGACTAGTTGTCTAGCTTTTCAGTAGCAGGAAATCACAGCATGGTACAACTAAATGATTATATGTTAACGAGTACAATAATCTAAGATTAGGCAAGAGATGGAGAAAAGTATTCAAGCAGGCTGAAAATCTGTTCAACTGAATGAACCATTTAACACCTCTGCTGATGGGTTGTTTTTCTGTTACCAGTTGTATGCCTGAAGGATATATTTATCTGTTTTCCTATTTTAAGGATATGCTGTAGTGCTCGTCTTAGTATCTTTAAATGGCCTCATGCAAATATAATGAGTTTCAGATGATCAAGTTGTTATGAGAAAATAATAAAGGTATGGCATTTTTATATCACTGCCTATGGATTTATGTACATAGTTCTATTTGACCTACAGGCAGAGAGGAATTAAAACAATATTTTTTTTTACTTTGGTATTTAGAAATTATATGAGAACTGGGGATCTGACAGTCCCTGTCTTGGACTAGACATAGGCTACTGAACTGCCTTTCATTTCTAACACATAACAGACCCAAATAATTCTTCATATCCCCCCTCCCCCCCCCGAATGAATCATCAGGAATACTTAACAGGTAAAACCTTAAGACAGGAAAAGCAACTATCCTGATATAACAATTTACTATGCTGATACAATCTATTTGGACCATCTTTTCTGCAACAATCTCCATTTTAAGCATTTAAGATGGACTTTTTAAAACAAAGCTGGTAAGTCAGTCAGAACTTTGTTGGACAATGTAAGTCAAATTAGATCTTTCATTGATATTCTGCTCTATATTTTAGAGTCTGTTGATTAAGATATATATGGTAGTTCTTACTGAGAAGTTGTTCTCTTACTGAGAACATTGTTCTTAATTCCTTTCAAGTCTTTAATTCTTTCCAAAGCTTGTTATTTTCATCATATACTGCTCCTTAACTTTTGTCTCTCAAAATCTCTTAAATATCTTAGGGGCCATATAGTCTGTTCCATGTTAACACCTGGCAAAATAACGTGTGGCATATGGCCCAGTGGCTTATGAACATACAAATGCATTTGACACTGCATGAAATATTAATTTTAAATTCCTGTGTAAATTAGTGGCAAGGGGATGTGATTTTCCAGATCACATATACATCTCCGATAACAAACTGAAGTTTAAGGCCAATGAAGTATCTGGCATAGCAGAAAACCATCTTGATCACTCTGTATCTGCTGATAATTTCTTGAGAAGCTCACTAATGTAGGTAACTTTTTCTATGTATAATTAAAAAAAAACAGCAACAAAACAATAAGCTGGCATCATGTTAAAACATGTTAGCGACAATCATTTTTTTCAAAAAGTTTTCATTATTACATGATGCATGATACATTTGCTGTATGAAATAGTAATGTCTAGCGAGTATGTGACCTAGCCTAACACAGTCACATTTAATCCAAAAGTGTTTCTTTTTACTTCTAAAATGCTCACATTGAAAACACAGTTAATTCTTTGCTGAAGTTGGACAATTTCAATACGACTCAGACAAGTAGACATCATTCCTTTAGCAAGCTAAAATACCACTGGCCTGTTTGTCAGCGATATGATGCTTCACCACCTTGTCTTTGTTTGTCACCTTTGAAAAAAAGAACCCAACTTCTTATTTAGACACTAATTTGAATCTCTGGAGTTAGAAATGCTGCTGTGTTCAAACTCCCCTTTCAAGATGGATTTTATAACCTGTACTCACCTCTGCCAGGGTGATCACACAAGGTTTGGATGAAAGGCTGACCCAGGACTCAGGCTGCTTCTCATTTTCTGGGCTGGCTTTCAAATCCTCTGAAGAAGTTACCTCACCACAGGTAGGAGATGAGAAATCTAAAGGGTTGTTACACACTGTCAGTATTGATGGAAGGCTGGTAGAAAGCTATTGGGCACAGCAGGGCATAATGAGAAATTCACTCTCAGCTCAGTGATCTTTTCATGCAGGCCACAGAGTTGCTGCAGCCTCGCAGGCAGGGTTGTGTTTTTCAGACCTTCTTCCTCTGGTTTTGAAATAAAAAAGCCAAGATGCATACTTTTTTTTGTTTGTTTTTTTTTTACCCAAGTCATACAGTGGCACATCATTACATGAAGAATACAGCATTAAAAAGGAAAGCATAAGAAGACTCCTACCCCTGCAGTCCTTCCAGCTTCCACCCAATTACTTTTTCAGGCTTTTTCTTTTCAACATTCTCTGTAGTACCATTTTCTGTTGTTTTCTTCTTTCCTACCTAGCTGTTAGTCCATTGCAAAGATCTTGGTTTAGCCTGACACTTTTGCCGTAATGTTCTGGTTTCTACTTTGGGTTTCTGTCTTTTGTGTTTCTTTCCTGATTTAATGTTCAGCTTCACAAATTTTATTTCCCCCCTCAAATCTAGGCTTTAGTTGAAGCTAAGACCACTGCAGTCCCCCAAGCCTACATACATTTTGCTAGCCTAGCAGGTCACCTTTTGTTGTTAGCTTGAATACATCCATTAGGACTGCGTTAAAGACTCTGAATTTGTGCCACTTAGCTGGCAGGAGATGACAGCCCTTTAGGCACAGGAGCTAATGTGTTAATTGGGGAAATGAAGAAAGTTCATGGCCTGCAGAGGAGAGACTGAGGTTGTCAAGGGAACATGACAAATTTGATAGTGAATTCTTTTAAATAGAGAAATTAATTTTTTCCAGGTTTGGTGGCAGATGCTTTACATTTCTTTTAACCAGATATTATCCAGATATTTCATTGAAAAGGATGTATTTCAAAGACCAACTGAGTATTTTCTTCCATCCACTGCCCTGGAAAAAAGAATACTGGCAAACCTCTCCATCTTCCTTGCTCTTAATTATACCATATTTTGAGTTTCTGAAGAACATTTACTGAAATACATTTTGCTAGTGCTAATCAGTAGATATGTAGTTCCTTACTTCCTGCTGTGGCATTAAAATCCCATACCAGGACCAGTCAATCTCATTTTAGTACCAACCAGTCCCAACACAGCATTGAAGTCAGGGCCTTGGCCTTGCTTCAGCTGTCTGGTCTAGTTGACAGTCAATGTAAGTGGTTCTCTGAAGAAGTTTTCTCATTGCATAGACCTGTACTCAGACAAAACCTGTCCTTTTTACAGGTTTTCTCAGGGCTCTTTGACCACTCCCATAGTGCAAATCTTTATTATTACTTGCTCTGATGCAGATTTTGCTCCTTCTTTTTCGATTTCTGTCTCATTAGCAGTCTTGTTCCTCTAGGCCTTTGAAGAAAACAATATAGTTCATGTTCAGCCTCAGTTTTAAAGCAATGCAACTATGGATAGCTGCTTAAGAAGCTTCCTAAAGCAACTTTCACAACAGCCTGAATTGTGGCTGATAGCAAGGGAGAAGAGAGAGAGTTTTCCTGGATTTATAACTGCTCCATTGAGGTTGTTTTCTCTTAAAAAACCCCCAATAAAACCAACCAACACTTATTGACATGAAACAGCTTTCATAATTATAAGAAAAATAAAGAATACTGACAGATTTTGAATTAAGATGCAACTTCAAAGGCGCAAGGAACTTATGGTATTGAAATGTCATTTTCCTTGTGCTATAGGAACTGTTGTCTCCTGCACTGCAGTAGACTGCCATTCTTATACCCCCAAAGGTATACTAATCAATTCTTAAACAGTCTTGCTTCATCCATGTTTTAGATGTCTGAACTACTGAGTGATCTTTGTAGCAGACACATCTGAAAAAGCGGCGTTCACAATACTTATACATAATTTACAGTATAATTCTTTACACTTATCTACCACCTTTCAGCTCAGGATTCCAAAGCTCTTTGCAAATATTAATTAATTTATCCTTCCAGTGCTGCTTGCAGATAGGGGATATTAGTATTCCTCAGGAGAGGCAGCAGACAAAAAATTAAAAAAAAAATGATAGCTTCAACCAAATCACTCTTGCTCTGTAACTCTATTTTTTCATAACCAAAATGAAGATAAAATAATTAAGCAATTTACAAAAACGTTACTAAGATTCCTTATTTTAGCTTATAAGAAAAGTCTGAAAGCTTTTAGTGCATTCAGCTCTTGCATTCAGCTACGAGCCTAACACATACTGAGACAAGCTGGTCACTTTTGAGGGTCTTGACCAAAGGCTCAACAGTAGAAAGGGGTGTATATCAATCACTCCTTGTCATGTGTTGTTTACAGCAGGAATTCAAGGACCTTATTTTGTATTTTTATTTTTAAATATGAGTGCTTCAGCTTCCTCCTTGCCCTTTTTTCTTTTGTCCTTTAAGACTATTGCCTGTTTTGAAAACCAAAGATCTGACATTAAAACTGTCAATTTCTTGAGTTTCTGAGAGCATTTTGACACTTAATCAAGTTTTCCTGCTCCTACCTCCCTTTATTATGATAATGTATTACACCAAATTGAAGATGGCAAGAAGAAAATTACTTGGATGATGTCTTAACATATTAAACTGAGGCCTGCTTTCACTGAAGCCCATAGCAACACTCTCATTATTTGCTCAATGCTGATGTATTCTCAGCCACACATACAGCAAAGAAAAGCTAGTCACACAGCACTGAATACATTAAAAAGTTAGTAGTATTAGAAACTTGAATTCCTCAATGTTATGGTGTTACAATTTGATATGTCATGCCTTGTTAAAATGGAGTTTCCTTGTCTATTTCTATGTCACCTTCCACTGACTTGAATATTTAGTCATGATTTTTCATTTTAAAATGATCCTATTTTCATACTTCTCTTTCACAGGACTGGTGAATAAAGGAGAAATTTTTAACTTCAATAATTTTCCCTCCAGCAATGCTGTGTATCTGTAATAGCCCCAGAGAGCAATATTTATTCTAGTCCAGATGCATCTTGGCTAAACTTTCTTCTAAATATTTGAGTTTTCAGTTCCAACTGAAAGTTTGTCTTCAAAGGTACAGTCACTTTTCTTTTAAGAAGTAAGTCAAATAACAGGGAATTTACCTCGTTACCTCATAAGGAAACAAATTAAGAAAACTATTTCTAAGCTTCTTTAGACTTTTTACTACTTAGGATTCACATTACCTATCTTCTTGTACATTAACCAATGACAGCTTTTGTATTCATAACTTAAAATTATTCTGGCATGTAGTACAGAGGCTATGTTTATCACTGAGTCTAACTTCATTGTAATGAATGAAAGAAAGGAAAAACAAGCCAGAAGCCTGAGTTGTTTCTGGGGACAAACTTTTGTTTATTATTAGTGTGGAACACTTATAAAAGTTCTTATAATATTGAAATTATTTAAGATTTTTGAGCCATCAGAATGGTAATCAATACAACTCAAATCTAAATAGGGGACAACTCTATTCTGGCATTAAATCTTAGCAGTATTATATCTATTCTTTAGAAGAATAAATTCTGTTTGAACTTTACATAGCTCTATTTACATTCATATATAATAACATCTCTTTTGTTAACAACAAGCACTATTTCTGTGAGGTAGATGATTTTATGGTTCCTGACTTTTAGCATCTCACATAGTAGGAGGTCACCATTTACAGTTTTCCCCTAAGCACGCTATTTTTGATAGATTCTACCTTCCTGAAAAGTAGGCTTCAAATCATATAATAAAAATGGTCATCTAGGGCCTTCACCTTGTTTCTCTTACACTTATTTCAGTGAGTCATGCAACTCTGTTATTTTTGATTGAGTACTTCAATGTACTCAAGGGGGACAACTCGCCACTCGTGCAGGGATAGCAAGCTCTCTACACCAGCTCATTCAGTTGCAGATAATCATACAGCTTCAGACTGCAAAGAGATATATTATGGGCCTGGGACACACACCAGAATGGACAGCAATCTGGTTAATCTGCTATTGTTATCCAAGTTGGCTGGTTTGAAGCTGACTCAGGTTTGTGCTCATGAGATATACAGTTTAAATTGCAGAAGTCCCTGGCTTCTTATGGCACAAAGGGTATCAAACGTGAAGTAACAGGATTCTACATGTAGGTTGGACCCAGCGGGTAGATGTCTCTTTCCACCAGCTCTTTGGGGCTTTCCTGGCTCCCTGGTCTCTGCTGGAGCCCTTCACTGTTAATGACTGTACCTTGTAGAGACTTCCAGATAACTTTGCCAGGCTATGGTGCTATGTGTATTAGAACTGGATCTAGCCCACACAACACAGCTTTGGTTTGGATCATGCAATGGCAAATGTCCTCTCCGTATGGGGTCTGTGCTGGCTATGCATTTTTATTCTGGTTTTATGCCAGTTAGGGAAAAAGAGAAAAAGCCTGATCTGGCACAAACTTAGAGAGGTAGAGACAATAATACTTGATCTGGCAGACAGCCTGGCAATATGAAGTAAGCGTATTAATATTTTTAAATAAACTTGACTCAGCAAAGTAAGCATATACCACATCAGTGCCTTTTGTCCTATGCCTGACATGGTTTTAATTCCGCAACAGGATGGATATGTCATTATGGTGGATATAAAGGACAGCAAGGACCATATGTGTAGAGTTCATAAATACATCAGAAGCTCTAATTTTTCCAGAACTAATTTTCCCACTAATGTGTCTTTCTGGGATGCAGAGTCGCAAGGTGTCTTTTCATAGACTTTCATGGACACACACTGGGATTGCTGAACTCAGTATGATTTCTTTGTCTTCTAGTTGCACCAAATCAAAGTTTCCATTGTTTTGTTTTTTCATTACTGCAGTACAATGAGTGAACATTATTTTTAAAGTCTTAATCGCCTCTAAAGTACAATTTTCTTCCTGCAAGGACAAAACTTGTTACTAATACTACTGTTTCACATTGAATGAGACACACGTAGTTTTTTATTTACTGTCTTTATCCTCAAATATTTTTAGCCACCCTCCTAAATTATAATGCTGATAATTCTTAATACAGAATATTTGCACATACAGACAGATAAGAATACCCAGTTATATGCATTCTTTCAAATGATTTAATCATAATGTGACTGTTGACTTTGTTGCCTGTTTACTTGGCTTTTAAAGATTTAAAGTCTATTCCAAGGTGCAGAGCTTTGCCAAAAGCAATTTTAACATTTACAACAGGAAGAATCTGCAACTGTGTTCAGAAACTTTCTCTGCAACTCTTAATATTACAGTCTCTCAATGCAATCTCTATCCCACATCCTTTAACTAACATTGGATGAAGATATTTTCAATTCAAAGTGTCTTGTAAGGTAGGTGCTAGGCACTTGACCTGAATTTTTCAGGTAATTAATGTTTAAAGACACTTGTGAGGAGAGGGCTAATAAAGGCAAGATGGGTACATTTATAAAACAAGCAAGTAAAAAGAGTGTGCAAATTAATTGCCAGTCCTTTGAACCTTTGTGAATAGCTATTTTTATTGTGCCATTAAAATTTATGGGGTTATCTTTTCCACATGCAAGCTCTTTGCTAGAGAATGAGGAAGGATTGTTAGGAAGGGAGAGAAATACTGGTATGTTTGTCTTCCAACAATTCAAAACTCTCTGCTGATACCAGGAAATTTCAACATGCTCTAAAAGTGGTCTGCTATTAATATATAGCATAACGTATCTATGAACCCATCAGACTCTGGTCAGATTCTGGAATGAACAAGAAAGGAGTTTCTCTTCAGACTTCAGTCAGGGACTCATTCTTGTCATGTTCGTACCCAGCTACATTACATTCACAGAAACTTAGAGAAACAAGTCTGAGAGAGACCTCAGATGATCAGCTGCTAAGTGGCTGGCCCAAGGCAGGCTCTGTTACACCTAGGTCCATCCTGAACAAGTGTTTTGTATAAACTGTGGTGAAGACCTCCAATGACAAAGACTCATGAGACTTCCCAGGCTATCTGTTAAGGTTGCTAGAATGAATCCAAGTGAATTTCAAATTAATCTAGATGTTGTGGAATTGGCTCTGGACTGAAATCTCCAGAGCCTTTCAGCATGGAAGAACAACCAGCTGAATCAGAGCTCTTAAAGAACCTTCCCTCCTCTGCTCTTGGATGACATATGTGCAAGACTGAGAGACATTCATGTTCCCAGCAGTGCAAGCATTCTCATTCTCACCCACTTTTACAAATACAGCCTCTCTTGTTCTTATCATAATGAGCATAACATCTCCCCTCCTCTATGTAATGATCTTCCCTTTAGATTCATCACGAATAGCTGGCAGAAGAAAATACGATTACATCCCCTAATCCCATGTCAGGCTGCCAGGCCTTGCTTTGCACTTGAAAAACAGAATGAGTCATAAGAAAAGGAAAAGCCACAGAGGATCCAACAGATATTTATTCATATTCATCTGCACTTTTGTATAAACTTTGAAAACTGGCACAAAGATGTTCCTCATTCAGCTACTGTCCTGTACATCATGAGCTGTGACCACAAAGTCGCATGTGTCTCACCAACCAAGAGCTTCAGTTCCTTCCAAACCTCTACTGACATGGTTGCCTCCTGAACAGCTCAACTAGCAAAATATGCTTATTCAACAAAACATGATTAAAACAAAGACATCTAAGATGAGCATACCCTGGCAATAAGGCCAACTGGCATAGAACAGCCTGTGTCCATACTATAAACTATCTTAATTTTCAGAGTAGAAATGTGTGTAGGGCATCTGGGAGTGATCAGCGAACAGTATTCCCTAGTCATCCGAAGGATACCTTTCTTTGGAAGATAACTGTGACCAGGGCCCATTCGAAAATGTGGCAGCGTAGCATATGGGAACAAATGCCTAGAGCACTCCTGAAGAAGGCATAATTTACTCCAATAGTTATGAAAATGTTTACTCTGATTCATCTGAGCCCGCATTTCTAAGATATACTTTATGGCTGCCCTAATCCAGAACTGGAACTGAGTTGCTAAGTTTGTTAAAACCTACTCTAGAAACTCATACGGTTTGCTTGAGTTAGAGCTTACAGTCAGTATTTCTGATACACATCAGTGTTATGGGCTGGGAAAACCTGCAATCCCAAGTACTGTAGTCCAAGGATAAACTTTACCTCAGATTTTTGGACAGTTAAAATCTGGAGTGGGATTCTCTATTGGCCTGATTTATTAGGGAAGCGAGACAATTCAGCTTTAACATTTTTCTGTTGGAGGTCCTCTGCAGGTCATCAGAACACCACACAGCCCAGTAATGGAGTGTACATCTCATTTTTCCCCCCCTTTCTGAAGTGCAATGCTATTCCAGCTGGACATCCAGTATCTATTGATACTTGGGCATATTGTCTATTCCAATGTTCCCATGGGAACTGACTGTAAAGTCAATTCTTTTTTTAAGTTGAGCTCTGATTGAGGTAGAGAGCAGTTAATGACCTGAGCCAGGTACACCATCCCTTTCCCCTGCCTCTCCACATTCAGCCATTTTAATCAGCTACACCAGGAAAAAGGAATCTCCTCACATATTGCGCACATAATAAATGGTAAATAGATAAATAGCAAGTTTGAGGTCAAGCAGGCCCATGTGTCCACAATAACATCATCCTTTTATTACTGACTTTGATATTTGAAATCTTCCACTCTACAAAATTTGAAAAAAAAAAAGAAGATAGCATTTAAATTATTAAAGTCCTTGGCTGAGGTTTTCAAAGGAACATACTCTGAGGCAGGAGAAACCCAGGAGCTGTATTCATGTTAAATAATTCTACTATTCCAATTAGGAAAGCTGTGAGCTTTTTGTTTCTTAGCTGCCTGAAGACATGGAAAGGTTTAGGAGGCTGTTTAAAAACCCCTATAATTCTGATTAAAGGTTTTTATATTTACTCCTAAGGCAACACCTATGTAATATAGTTGTTAGCACTTATCTTGGGTAGCAAGAGATGGTGAGAAGCAATGAGAATTATTCAGTAAGTAAGTCCAACAGGACACCTGATAGAGAGAAACTGTATGAAACCATCAGCAACGGCTGAACAGAAGGAAAAAGTGCTCCAGAAAGCCCCTGTGGTGTGCTGCCTCATCCTCAGAGCAGAATTAATGCCATTTCTCAGGAAAACCAAACTGCATAAGGAAGAGAATAAGCAGCATCATGTTAGAGAGATTTTCCCCTTAATAATCCTGTAGTTAAAAAAAACCAAACTTCCAATTTACATTGATTAAGAATTCTACAGATTGGCCTGTTTTTCCCTGTCTCAAACGAATTTACATATATCTTTTGTGAACGACTGTGGCATTCTAAGTGCCCCTAGAACCTTATAAGGCTTCACTTCTGATTGGAGGCTTTGAGTGTTATTAAAATGCTATTAATTATTCATCAGTTGTCATTATTGCTATTGCTGTTGTTTTAGTATATTACTGATTATCACAACACATTATTGGATATTATGGATATAATGTATCATTATAGCATAAGTATCAACAATAATAACAGTAATAACAGGAACAAAATTAACATTAACAAACATTAATAATATGCCCCAAGTGTGAAATAACAACCATTATTATAATCAATAAGGAAACGCTGCATGCACCAGGGCAGTGAATCAGAGTCACAAGATTTCTAATGCGACAAGCTTCAAGCCACTTTTGAAAATAACATTTGAAGTGTACAAAGCTCAAATGGAAATAACCTGACGTAGCGAATTGTAGCAGACAACAAGCAGATGTCAGCCTGCAAATTGCTGTTAAGAAAGAATGAGTCTGTGCTCAATTCTGGGACTGTTTTTTCTTTGGATCTCTTTTCAGAGTCGGAATTCTTTTAAACAAAGATCTGTTCTTCAAGATTGTTCTTGGAGCTTAAGTGTAAAATCTTGTTTATGATGAAATTACCTGTGCAAGGAAACTTTATATTTTCAATTATTTGTCTGTTTGAAGGTTTTCTCAGGGAAATTACATAGATTTGTTGTCCATTAATCATTTTTAAAAAATAGTTAATCCAAAAAATTGTGCACTGAAACATTTTTTGGTTGCAAAAGTCCATGCATTTTGAGTAGTTTTTGTTTGAAAACAACAGGCAACTTTGTTAAGTGAATCAAACTACCAAAGTCCTCAGAATTTGGAGAATACAGGATAATCTAGGCACAAAAAAAAATCTGATGTGCAAAATTATGTTCAAACACAATCCCTTTGTGCCACAGCTTATTGCTGTCATCTGTGACTTACTACCCTGGGTGTCCTACTAACCTCTGATCTGGAACTCTGTGACTTCGCACTAAAAATGGTACCCAGAAGTGGACATGGAATTCTGGCAGCTCTCATGGGAGGAAAGAACCCTTCCATCAACATCTTCATTCTTGACTTAACAACTGCTAAATACCAATTTGTTTAATTATTTAAAATGCTACACTTCTGTATATGGTTGGCAATGCAGAAATCCGCATAAGGAACGTATTCATCCTAATAACAGTTACAGCTTTGATCTTGCTTCGTTAAAGTGAGTGGCAGTTCTCCTGCTGATTATGCTACAAACAGATATGGGCAATCAACAATCAGGAGAGAAACAAACATTCACACTACTGAAATGTTAATGTTTTGATTTTCTATCAAAGGTCGATTTTTTGGCTGGCTTTATTTGAGAAGAACACTTAAACATATTTAACTATAGTATTTTTTATTATTGATTTTATTATTGATTTTTAATGGTATTCAATCATATAGGAATGATATTCAATTATTAAGAATGACGATAATCTATAATAGGAATCATAAATGCAAAAATGAGCTGAGCAAGTAAAAATTAATAAATAGCTATGCCTGTATGAGTTGAACGTAAACAGTTCTCTAACCTACAGGTATGTCCTTCCAGCACTATCAACACATTGCTTACCTAAGTGTGTGGGGGTTTCCTATATCACTAAAAAACAAACAAAACTTTGTTGAGACAACAAATTTAAGGAAGAATAATTTTCATTAGATATAGCTCTCCTGCACAGCTGGATCAGCGTCTGGTATGTTCAGATGCTGAGTAGTATCTACATATAGTATTTTCTAAAACAAGAAAAAAACGTGTTATTTTGTTGCATGACAAAGCTTTTCATTTATTAAAATGGAAATTCTTTAGGATGTTGAATTTAATATATGCTTTGGAAAATAATGGGAAAGGGGGAAGTAGAGTGGTTACAGTTCTGAAAGTGTGCATGTGCTGCAGCCATACCTACTATCTAAACTATCAGCTTTTCATGTATTAAAAATAAGTATATAATTAAAATTATTGCTGGTTATTTCAGTTTTAATGAGGAAAAAAAACATAATAATACATTAGAAGAAAAGGCTGACAGGTGTATTAACAAATGTGTTTATAGAGATACAGATGCAATTTTGTTTTCAGCAGGGAGTTAGAATAACAAAAAATAACTTTAATAAATACATAGTCAAGATCAAACATTCATAAGCAATATTCAAACATCTTAAAATATGTCCTTCATCTGTCTGAGACCACCATTAAGAATAGCTACACTACAAAATACTGTATGCGGTGGATGTTATGGCATTCTTAGTAACTATTAAATAGGTTATTTAAAAGGAAAATATCCTCTGCCACAGAACTGAAAAGTGAAAACAATCCTTCTCTGCCACATACCTGTGCAACAAACAACCATTTTATCCCTTTGCTAGAGGGAAGTGCCAGTGTATAGACAGGACGTGATATTCCAGCTCTTTCACTTGGTGGTACAGGAACGGCAGAAGACACCTAAGTGAAGGCAGGGGGCTGGAACTAGATGATCTTAAGGTCCTTTCCAACCCTAATCATTCTATGATTCTATGATTTTCCAAGATAAAAGAGTGCAAAAGATGCTTCATCACCAAAGAATGTAAATACATTAAATTATTGGAAGCATAATCAGAAAAATTGTGGACATGCAGTTAAATAGTTTGCTTCAGTCTTTTTCTCATTAACAGGAATTTGATCGATTGGATCTCTGTAACTTCATTTGTTATGTTCAACAAAATAAAATAGACAAAGAAATTCACATTTTATGTAAAAAGTCAGTTTTCCGCCAGTTTTCCACTTTATGTCCTACAGTGCTTAAATCTGGATGCATATAAAAAAATGAGAGTATGTAGATAAAACCTTTTGTGTGAGTCAAAAAGACATGTCATTTGAGGCTTTTTCAAATGCTTAATATATTTTTATGTGTATTTTTTTTTCTCTTTATAATGGCTATTTAAGGAGTCAGGTATTTTTTAAAATCTAGACAGAATTAATACATTCTATAGAACCTTTCAAGAGCCATATTATATAAAGAGTGTAATGAGTAAACAGTCTATTTTGCTAAAGAGAACCAAAGCATTCACAGTGTCGGCCACTTGAAGACACCTTTGGTGACCTCAGCAATTTCTATGGCAGACATTAGTTAGGACCTTATAAAGAGAAGCCTTTCACTGAAAGTTGGCTTGGGAGAAGCATTCTGTGACTTCAAGGAAAGACTTTGTTTATTTTTCTTTACTTTGGCTTTTTAAATCTGAGTTCTGAAAGCAACAAAACTTATGTGACTGCACTTGAGTATGTGTACTTGTACATATTCACACCTCCCAACAGCTAGTCAAATCAAATTTGACAGAGCAACAAAGCCATGAAAATAAGTTGTAAGTAGGAGTGATCTCATTGATTGTGGCTGCTAAAGGAGCTGATGTATGAGTTCAACTTATTAGACACCAGAGAATCTACACTGGTTTGGTGTAGTAAATGCTCTGCTCACCGGATAGACTTCAGCTGGAGTTTGCAGTCAGACAGGGACAGCTGTGGATTCCATTTCTGGTTTCTTTTTGCCTCTGCATTGGCTTGCCCCTTCCAGTGGCCACTACTAGCATGCCAGGGTCTTTGGCCATTCCTGGTCATCTGCTTTATCCACTAGCCAGTATCAACAGCCCTACAACCTTCCCCACCCATCATTCAAGAACTCCAGCAGCTTCAGTGATACAGCTTGTCTCACATATCCTTTCTGAACCAAGGCAGCAAATAGCAAGAATAGAAATTGTTTGGACCACTTTTGCAGTATGTATATATATATAATAAATACCCAGTGCATACAAAAATATTTTATTATTATATAAACTTATTATAAATGTATAGAAGACCATTTCTTTTCTAAGCGCTTGAAGGCATTTGTAGCCGCTATCAATCAAAGACTCTTCAAGAAATGAATATGAAAAACAAGGGAATGTGTGACATCCTGTGACATATAATATGACACACATTCCTTTTGAAACTGATGCTTAAAAATATTTATTGATATTTTTAAAAGCTGCAGTTCTTTTATTTGTATTGTCAAGACTAAGTCATAGTAGTGACCTGCAGACCTCACTACTGCATATTTCACTAGGCAGCAGAACATAATTCAGCCATAAGAAAACAATAGTCTCTCCCCACCTTTCAGCAAAGAGGGAACAATTCAACACTGTGGTAATGCTTCATACCATAAACACATCACTACTGTGGCAAAAAAGTCTATACTGTACTTTTATGATCTTTTTTGTCTGCTTTTCCCTGTTCTAGTCATGCTATCAATCCAAAAGAAAGAGTTAATTGCATTGTGAATTACTGCTGAAGGCATGAAATCAAGAAAAGTTTCAAAACCATAAAATACAAGGATACAGACATATTCCTAGGCCTCTGGAGGATGCCAAGAACAGAAAGAATTCCTCATTATGGCATTAAGTTTACTGCACACCTATGTGTGGCAAACATAATTTCTTGCAACAGAGGAATCCATGGCACGAATGCAGGTTTCTTATCCAGTTAAATGTATGGCAAAACCACACCTACTGAGTGAAAAACAAGAACTCCAGGTTTTTTATTTTCCAGATTAATATCCTTGCCATCAGGCTCTGAAATTACCCACTTCATGTTCATTGGGTGTGCCCACGGAGTCCTTGTGGACTGTGAAGGAATAAACCTTGGTTCCTAAGCCACACCTGGTATGGATATGCTCACATTCTTAGTGTTCAAAGCTAGCACCTCCTGCAGAAGGCTGAATTCAGCCAGGGTTTCTGTGGATCCAGAAGAAAACTGGTCTGTGTTAGGAGGGAACTAATTCCCTCCAGAGGAGCAAGTGTGGATAGGGCGGTATAAGCACAGCATGAATGACCAGGAAACTAGCAGATATGCCGCCAAACAGATGTAAAAGCGAAATGACAGAGCAGAAGCATTTAGTAGATTTTTCTACCAAGTAACAAGTTCAGCAAGTGAGAATGTGAGGTGCTCGCAAATTCCCCTTGTTCTTTGTTTAGATCTGTGATCTAATGTTTAGGGGTGTTTTCCTCAAAACAGGACATGCAGCAGCAGCAAACCCACATCTCAAAGATCAGTCATCAGATTAATGGATATTGTGGAGTAACATTTGGGGTTTTCTTCTGTAATGTATAGCCCATGATTTGAGCAGTTACCTCTTGAGATGCTTCTAAATGATATGCCCCTTGCATAGAAAGGCACCTGCCTAATCAGCTATAGGCATTTTTAAACAGAAAGACATGAGATATAATATTCAGTGATGCAAAAGAACCTGTGTGGACTTTGCCCAAGGCAGTATCTTTGACCTAGATTTGTTACCTTTGGTTTTTAGAGAAATTATAATTTAGTATTAATCAGTTCTTGCACGCTGAGTTGCTAGCTAGGGACAGTATCAGCTGTAAATAACTTCAAATAAATAAGCTCAACCAGATAGGAAAAACTGTGGCCAAAATGGAAATGGGGTATGTTTGAACTGAAGAAATAAATAAAACAAGGTATCTACCTAGTAGCTCTGCTGCAGAAATTTAATAGCTTGCAATGACTGATACCATGATAGACCTGAGCTGACAATTTTCTGTCAGGGATATATTAGTCTGTCTTAAATTATTCCAGACTAATAAGCACATTAATGCTGCGTTGCTCATTTATCTATGTCTACAGGTTAACAGAAAAAGGAAAGAAAGAAAAAAATCATTAAAAGTTGAAGACAAAATAACCAAGTAGTTTCATTCAGCTAGAAGAATACTATCTCCTGTCCCTTTTTACTTTGGAAATTAATGTTTATCGTCAGTAATTTAAAAGGCAGCCTCCTTTGTATTTCATTGGCACCATACCTTTGTAGTTTTGGGGTCAAAGAGGTAAACAGCTGTGGCAAATGCATCCAAGCAATCTAGCCTGGCAACTCATCATGGGGAAGAAATGGATTGTGGCAAGGCATCTGTAGAATTTCCCTAAGGCCAGCATGATACTGTAGCTTAAAAATGACATATAGTTTTGCAGTCTCCAAATGATCATTTAGATTAGGTTAACAGGAAGATTATTCTTTGTAAGAATGGGAACAACGAATGGCAACCAAAAAATATTGGTGCCTCAGCAGAAACGCACTTACTTAAATTGCATTTGGTCACCCCCCACAGAAAGGAGAGAAAATCTTTTAGCACTCTTAAAAGTGAGAGATGAACAGCACTGTCTAGAGCCAAGTGTTTCAGAGATGGAGTCAATGTGTGAAACACCCCTCATGAGCTAAGCAACCACTCCCGATTCCCAAACCACATCATGCCTACTGCTGTGGGGCTGAGCAGGCTGCCAGTCCTGCTGTTCCTTTGTGCTCAGGAAGATGATGGTTTTATGATGTAAATGAGGGTCGACTGAAAACCACTGCACTGATCTTCCTCCTGACCACCTGCACCACTTTTTCCTCCTCTGAGACCTGGGATCTCCTTGATGGAAAATGTATTTCTTTTTACTATGGCTGCTCTTGGTGACTATGAAAAGGCACCTGCTTCTCTGCAGAAGTCTCCTGTATAAATCAGTATAGCCTAAGGAGATTAAAGAAGTCAGAGACAGAGGATTGAGCACCTATTTCCGCCAAGGCCCTAAAGTATAACAACAGCAGAGTTACTCAGCTTGTTCAGTCCAAGAGTTCTTTTTCCTTTCACAAAAATAAATCTCCATGGGTTGGAGGGCTGGACTTGGTCCTCAGCAGAGAACCCAAACAGCGATGCTAATTGAACAACACAATCTAGCTTTTTGCCCTTGCTGTGGCTTAGCACATTCACACCATAAAAACACAGTTTTTCTGGTTGCGACAGGAGTACTTTACTGTATCTGCACTTGGCTGTGCCATCAGCAGGAACCACAGGTCTGTGCTGCCTGGAAAGTATGTGCAGTGCAACACCCAGTACTGCCAGGGGATGCAACAGGACCTTTGTCAGATGCCACAAGGAGAGGTGGTCTCAATGTAGATATGTCGTTGAAGCCACCTAGACACTTTGCAAAGGGCTTTGGTTCTGACCCTTCAATACATGAAGGGTCTTTACAAGAGGACAATCTTGTAGTAATACCCCTACAACATACATCCATACAACTGTGATCAGACTCTGATTCTAAGCTCTATTATTAGCAGAAATGATAGCTGAAATGTAGTAAGTTTTATCTTTAAGAGAGCAGACTATATATTATGTGATTTTCTAAAACGAATAAATGTCCCTGATGAATTTACATTAACTAACCTGCTTATTGACAGCTAGAGCTTTTTTGCTACTTACCAGATGTTGCCTTTCAGCAAGCAATCTCCTAGCAGACGGAAGAAAAGTTACTGTTGAACTTCATCTGAAAAATAAACATTGGAAGTGGAAAAAAATCTTCTGTGTATGCAGAAAGTGGGTGAAGAAAAATAATGGTACTGTCTTTAGCTGATAGCTTTAAAGCTAGAAGGAATAGTTTGCCTAAATGACAATGATATTCTGTCCTGAGATCACACAGAAGGCACATGCTAAATGGAGTAACATGTACAAGGCTTTTAAAATGCATTTGTGGTACTATGTGGGAGGAGGAGAAAACATTAACAGAGTTTCATCTGTGAAAGGAACTGCTGGTAATTATCTTGCAGTCATCAAAACTCATATGTAAATACTCAGTAAGGAGCTTATGGATCCTCAGCTTAGAACAATGCTCAGCTTCAGAAACTCAGCGTGAGAGAGATCCAATCTTGTGTTCAGTTACTCCACTGTAACCTGAGCCAAGTCCATTTAAATATCTAGATTTACTTGAACATGTACTATCAAAATCCTGAAATGTTTGTTGAGGTTGTAGGGTTGCTGCTTTCTTAATGAGCATAATAAGCACTAGAAGCAAATGGAAGTGCAGGAGTCTCCGTCTTGACTGAAAACCTGGACCTGCTTCTGGTATCCAAAACCGAACAAGGACTTCTGCACTACAGCAACTGGGTGAAATTGTGGGGGCTCATTATGCTAGAGTTAGCCTAGTTTATCGCCTTACTGTCCTTAGATTTTTATGTCACTGACTATTTAGCACTAATGTAAAGCAAGAGGCATTCCCTTTTCCTGTATAACATACATTAAATTAGTATATAAGTTCACACATTACCTCAAATTAATCTTTCTTCTTCATTTGAATAAAGATGCTTTCTCCAGAGGCAAACATAAATCTTACCGTAAAATGTCCTTCCTGTGCTAGTGATTGTTAGGAATGTTGTCAGGATGGAATTAGTTTTCGCCATAAAGAATCACATCTTTTAATACTTTTAGATTGACACTAATATTTGGTTTAGATGCCAGAATCAACAGAATAGTTTTTCTCCTCTGGCAGGGCCAAAATTCTGACAGTTTGCCATTAGCCTGGGGGTAGAGCAGGTCAGGTATGCTCTGATGAAACAGACTTTGGTGTTTCAAATTGTACTCTGCTGAGCACAGCATATTTCATTGAAAATACCTCCTATTTTAATTTTCATTGTGTTTGAGATTAGTTCCAAGGGACACTCACCTGTGTTTTTGACAGGTCCATCCCAAGGCAGGCTTTTGCAGCTGGCTGCTGAACAGGAGCAGAGAAGCGTATTTTACTAGCTTCCAAGTTCTGACAGCTTATGGTTTAGTGTCAGGCTGCTTTATTTTTTGGCTTTTATACAGAGTTATTTTCAGTTAAGACCCAAACCACATATGCACATAGTAATGTAATGAGCTGGAAGTGCTTATTGGCTTTTTTGACTCACCTTTTACTCACTGAACTGAAGGTCTAATTAAACAAGGGTCACTGTGAGGTGTATAGAGGACAGCACAAACAGTTAAAATTCTCCAAGTGACAAGAAAAACAGAGATTGAAAATAAAATGAAAGACGATGACAAAGGGAAAGAAAACAATCAGAAAGGAAGAATAAGAAATTTTTTAAATTGTTAAAGCAGTAATATTGCGATTGACAGTAAAACAAATATTACTCTGTAATTGGGGAGTGATGCATTGAAAGCAGAAAGAGGCAGCTTTTGGGTGTGTTTTCACCTGGCTGACTACCTTCTGGCAGATTTAATGTAAACCCACAATTTTGCATTCCTTTATATGATTTGCAGTGTTCAAATCTCTGTAGCTGCTTCTGAGTGTAGTTGCTAGGCATGGACATGTTTGCAAATTCTGATTTATGCTGCAGTGGCAGTCCAGGAGGAAGGTATCCAAGGCTAAGTCCTCAAACCACAAAGAGTTAATAATGACTTTATTTCTTTCCTTCTACTTACCAAAAAAAAAGTTAAAAAAGTCAAGCCCTGCAGGCGGTGGAACCTTCAGGATCTGAACACATACAGTGCTGCCTTGTGCAGGACAAGGACAGCCTGAAACTGGCACTGAGAAGGCACAAACTGCCCCTATTCATCTGAAACCAGGCCCTGCTAAAGTAAATGGTAAATTGTTAACCATTTCAACCCCAAGTGGAGACATTACCTGAAAAAGCAGGCTAACCTGCATGCTCTCCATGCTCTGTTTATCAGAATGGACTTAACCACTCAATGGGCCCATTTTGGGGAAAAAGAGTCAAGTATTTTTTTCTGCTGTTTCAGGCCTCTGTTACCAAGGTACTGGCTCCAAACCCAGCAGCAGGGTGGAGGTCTGTACTAACAGTCAAGGGCTCGGTGTACTGCTTAATCTGCTTTAACCCTCGGAAGCTAAGAAACAGTTACAATTACAGAATTCTATCACAAAAGATAGAAATCAAGCTAATCCACACCTGAGCTTTTCTTTGTTTTTTCCTAATCTACGGTCAAAAGCCAAAGGCAACTCTTCCTCCATGTGAAACAAGGATGTCTGAAGGAGGAATTAATAGTTTAAGAGATTGGCTACCCCTTAAAGCTTTTTTAAAACAGTGCTATGCAGACCTCTCAAAACTAGCTCCACCATTTGACAGACTTCTCATCAAATTGTCATCAACTACCAGGAGGCTGAACGCAGGTGCACTGCATTGCCTATGAGAGATCCCTGTCCTTTCAACTTGCAGATGCAGCTTCAAACAGGGGCATCCATACACAGGCATATCTCATACCGTAGATAGCTCAACAACTGATGTTAATCCCCATCTTAATCATACAAGCCTTAATCTAAACTCACAACTGGTATCTGTTAAATCAAGTCCTGAATTGAGTTTACTCAGAGAGCACAAAGGCATCTAACAATCTGCAAGAGGATCCTTTACAAATGAAAATAGAGACTCAGTAGAGAATCACCATATGAAATACAGATACCTGTGCCAGCATTATCTGACGTAGGAACCTCCTGTATTTTGGCAAGGAGTCAGTGCTGTTGTCTGCTGTCAGAGCTTCATGCTTTGCATGTAGGTAAGCCAGTTTTAAGTCAGAAATTCATGCTATAGTGCTGATACTCTGGGCACAGGTCTCATACAGATTGATGACATTTCTTCTTAGTTCTGTCAGCTTAGAGAAAGAAAGACTGCAGCTTCCATGCTTGTAAATACTTTCCACAGGGAGAAGGATTGTTCACCTTCAAGTTTTCCAGTGGATAGGTTGTGCAAAATGAATGAGACTTACTTACAAACTCAATTTAAAAGAATTGATCATCAGAAATACAAACGATGATTTTCATTTGCTCAGGGGACAGTTAGTAAATGGAATAAGACATTGAAAGGGCTGATAAGAACAACCAGCAGAAATTGTTTAAAAATAGAGGAAGGAAAGAATTTAGAAGAAAAAATGTGAAGCATAACTGCTGCCTACAGTTACAGATGGGACACTTTTTTAAGCTTTTGTATTCCCTATACAACACTAAAAATGCTAAATAGATTTTTCTTCTAGCACACATATATTTTAAATCAAATTGGAAACACATCCTAGGGAAGAATTTAGTTCTCTGGTATAACAGCTAACAGGCTAAAATGTATTTCTACACTTAAATAGTTGTATTGTGTTCAGAGAGGATTATCACATGCATATCCAGCTGCTATTAGGTCATTTTATTCGAGAGTGTCTGTATTCTGAAGTCCCTTGTGACAGTTATGAAATTCAAAACCAAGCTATTGTTGAACTTTTGCATCTCCTACCTCTTTAAAAAGATTAAGCTGGCAAGACTATAATTATTTATATATATATATATAGTTTTCACTTTACATTACCATCCTAGCCTTCAAGTCATATTCAAATCTAATCTCTTCAAGGTCAAGTTAGTCATGACCATGCCTCTAATGTGCTTTTGGCTTCTTTTCTCAAAGAACACTGGACTATATTCAGAGTGGATATAAATGAAGACACTTGATGCAAGTTAAAAATGGAGTTTCTCTAACTAAACAAAAAAGTGTGTGGCTTTTTTTTTTTAATATTGTTTCAGAAAAGAACCCCAACAACAAACACAACTTTGTAATCACACAAGAATAAAGGCTACCCCCCCCAAAAAAAAAAAAACAACAGAAAGCAAAATAAAAGCTTTCCCTGTAGCTGTAAGTTAATAATGCTGCTGCTAGCACTTTTATATTAAATGCCCTAAAATGACAGTTCTGTAACTCTGACAGGCCAGATTATCAGGAGAAGAAAAATCACGCAAACATTTTAGTCAGGATAGTAATATCTTCTGCTTCTCAGTAATATCATCTACTTTTCAGTAATAAGAAGTTGTGATGCAAAGCTAAAGCTACAGTGCACAAGGACAGAAATCTGGCGTCATCCTTGAAAGCTTCAGGCATATGGATCCTGGCCCTCCAGGTAACACGACACAGGGAATGTGTCACCAGTATGAGACACAGCACTGTCTCTTAGTGTTGTCACGGACACATTGAAAATGCTAGGGAGTCTTTGTCCCAGCTTATACTGCCTGAAAACCAAAAACTGAACCTACCAAATTGTATTACAGGGAAAGCAAGTAGCCTGGATTTCAGGGGTTAAATGCAGTACACGGTTAAATACAGCTCTCCTCTCAGTTGTTTGATGAACAGAGTATTGCAGAAATGCCTGAGTGTCCTGGTGCCTCTCGGTCCTTTTTCATTGTTTCTTATTCACTACAAAACACACCCAGCTTTTGAAAATTTGACATTTGCTAAGCATTAGGTGTTAAATGAGTCCATCAAATACAAAACAGTAGTGAAAAAAAACAGTTTCTGAAGCATGAGACAGTGCATGCAGGATACTGTTAGGTTTAGTGATTCACATCATCTACTCACATTGACTTTGGCTGAGCTTTTCAGGGGAAAATAATGGTTGGAAAGAAGAAAAGGAAAAGAGCCATTATCACAGAAAATTCCTGATACAACTCCTAAGTACATTTCTCAGTGCTATGAAGAAAATGGACCTTAATTGCCTGAAAAATAGTAATTCTCAGAATGAAGACATATGAAGTCATATTAACTCACATTTCATGGAATCTAGTTTGTCTCTAAATGCCATAAGCACAACATGACAATCTCACCATGTAGTTTACCATCATACAATTTCTTATGAGGAGATGCAGGACAACATGCTTGAAAATCTCTACATTGTCTTTAGAAGCCATCTCCAGAGCTGCTGGAGCAGCAACTGTGGAAGTTTACACACCTGGGTCCCAAAGGCAGAACAGGAGCCAAGCAAGTCACTGAGGTCATTTAAGGACAGGAGTTACTCAAGGTTGGATACACGAATTTTATCTTGGAAGGGGTAAAATAAGAGATTTCTTCTAACTGAGCAATGTTTTTCAGTAATTTACCATCTGGACTTTGGCTTCCACAAAGATCGTGGCTATGAACCCTGATCTCACTGGAGAAACTGGAACTCATACTAGAGTTTTATGTGTTTTAATTTCTTAATGAGACCTGGGCTGGGATGGTAAGTGTTAATGTATTAAAGGTTCACATACCTGAGAGGTATAAGTCTTTCCTGCCTCACAATTTTCAGTTCCACCACTCTTACGTTGATCACCATGTTCTACATATTTCTCTATTTTACATAAAGGAATTAAATCTTTGCCATAAGCATTTCCAAATCCTCATTCATCAGTCTATTAAATGCCATCTTGTTAAAAGACAAATGTCTTACAGAAATGGATTCTAAACAGACAGAAATTGCTTTTAAGAATATTAAAGAAAATAAGAAAAGCAAACACCAGGAAAATTTCAAGAGTTCAGAGGATCAGTACCAAAAACAGGAAAAGCAATGCAGTACTCTATATTTAACTCTACATTCATCAAGACACACCTGCATCAGAATGGCTGCACAGTGCAAACCTGCTAATGTGGGATTAGTTTAACCAATTTAGAGAACAAATTAGAATAAAGGTTGTCTCACATGTCCAGTTGCTATGGAGGTCCAAGGCAGTGGGAAGAACCAGCTGTGAAAAATGCTCTTTCAGCAGCAGAAAAGGCAAAGTTACACTGGGTACAAAGAAGCCACATTGAATACAAAGCTGGAGAAGGTTGCACCGCACAAACAGGAGGATACGTTTCCAAACACGGTATTATTGATCTTCAAAGTCTACCTTCTACAATGACTTCCTAATTCTCTTTTTTGCTATTTGATTAATTTTTTTTACCCCCATATCCATATTGTGGAAATATTTCAATGGAGAAGCAATGCTCTGGGACACGGCATTTAACATGGGAAAGAGCAGCAGTCCTTAGCAGCGTTTACACATACCCAGTGTAGACTGGAAAGCTGGAAGCACCTAACATCCCAGGCAGTGATCATTTAATATTCCCATGTAATTTCTCTATTTTCTTTCTTTATATACAAATATATAGATAAAAGTTTTAACGTAAAGAACTGTTTCCTCCTATTCTGCTATTCTTTTCCCAGCTCCTTGAGCCACTGCTCATGCTGCGACTGAAAAAGCACCTGAGAGAAACAATTCAGGAAGGAACAAAAGGAGAGGTTTTATTCCCATTCTTTATAAATACTGATACATAAAAAACAAAAGTACAAATCAAAATGCAGAGATGGGAATAAATATTTGAGGAGACACAGGCATCACAGTGAGGAAGGAGATTTTGATTTTATCTTTTCTCTTTAACCCCTTTCATAGTTTATTAAATGTAATCAAATATTAAGTCGATGAAGGGTTTATAAAGAAGGAACAGTTCCCCCATCTTCAGAAGTGACTAACCATGTTACAAAAGGATTTAAAAAAACTCAGGTAATTTAACAAGTCTTAAACAGAAATAACTATTTAAATTTAGGCCTGTGCTTAAAGCAGATTGCTTTGCTAGGGCACAATGTCTGATTCAAAAGTCAGAAAAAAAACTCAAGTGGATATATGTTTGGATGCATATTCAGATTAGTTCATTTCAACTGCTTTTCAGTTGAAACTGCTGTATGTGAAAATGGTGAAGAAAAAGAATTACTGCTTGCCCGAGTAGATACAAAGATTAAACATATTAAGTCCAAAATCTACAAATAATAATTAAAAAAGACTCCTTTCCAGAAGTTACAGAGTTCTTTCACATATTTAGAGGCAGGTATCGTATCAGGATGCAAGACTACATCAGTCATGATCACTGTTAATTTCAAAGGACAAACGCATGTGATTTTACTTCTGCCCGTACTATTGCAATTTTATTATTCATTTAATCATATTAAAATATAAGCTAATTATAACAAAATCAGTTCCTTAGCATGTGTCCACACTTCAGTGTGGTGCTCAGTGTAAATATAAGCCAGCTTTCCTGCCAAGAACAGCCTGTCTACTTCAGCCAAGAAGAGAAGCAAATAAGCTCTGCTGGTACAGATAGGCACTTTCCAGTCTCCAGCCCAGCTTGCCTATAACAACTTTACACTTCACTGTATCACACTGTTGCTGGCAGCGTTGACATATCCTCATTTTAATAAACCTGTGGACAGCAAAAAGCCATCCACAAAACACACCGTAGCTCTCAAAACCAGCTTCAGAGCCGTGAGCTGCTCATGAATAGCACCCTCTGTGAGAGCAACGTGATTTATAATTGGTATACAGAGCCCCTGTGATTAATATTCATGCTACATCCCAGAATAAATAGGAGATGCCAGTCTGATCCAAAGCCTTCTGAAATTGATGGAAGCCTTTCCATTGACTGCAGTGGCTCCAGGTCAAACCCCAAGTGTCCAAGTTTGTTTATACCTTTTAAAAAAGAAGGAATTCACTCTCCACATGTTTCAGTCCCTCACATTTATTGTCAGCAAACCTCTGGCAAAAGAATGCTCTTCCCTGCAACGGGACTCTTACTGAAGGAGCTATACATACAGAGACTGAGGACATAATCTCAATGTTAAACCAATAGCAAATTGGAAAGAAACTTGATTTTGAAACCACGCAAGACAAAACTGAAGTGAGAAAGTGATCCTTCTTCATAAGAAGTACAAAACAGCTCAGGTTTTTGTATACCTTCAGGTTAAGAAGAAAATTTTCAATGAGGCACACTGAACCTTCATAATATACATTTAAAAATTTCACTCATGTAAATCTAATTCCATTATAACCATCTTGCTTAAACACTGCAATTATAGCTCCCAAGGGTAAGCACATGAATAGGAAATTAAATATGGCCATTTAAATTACTGTATGCAAAGCAAAGATTTTTTTTACTTTTTAAAAGAATTTAATACTACTTATAGGTGTCCTTATTAAATGCAGACTGGCAATGAAGTTAAAGAATAAAACCTCATTTATTTTTATGCTACTTTATAAATGTTTTGAAATCCAAGTCCTCTCACAATAGTGTACAGTAATTGGATTAAAACTACCTTCAAATAATTTCCACCACACCTTTTACATAAAACATCTTGCAAACCCCACAATGTCTATATAGTCATTTTACAGTGATTATAAAAAAAAATACTATGGAATTAAATAAAAGTGGATTGATATGGATTCTCCTTCCCAGACAATAAAATCCTAGCACCATACAAAATATCATGATTTAAAACTGAGTGCTGGCTCCCCTTCTCTCTTTCTTTCATTTTAATAACAAAACAAATTATTTTCCAAAGCATGACTGTTAATAAGCAGATTCGTTTCTAGAGCAGTTTTCAGTAATCATTTTGCTTCAAGAAGAAAAATATGAAGTAAAAAAAAAAAAGAACAAAAAAAAGAAAACAAAAAAAGATACAGCAAATAAAGCTCTAGGGTCAATTAACAGTGAGTCCCCACAGAGGCAAAAGTGGACATTTCGCGACGGATGGTACTGAAAGGGGAGAGCTCCAGTTCTGTGGTGTACTCATTGTCATTGTCATCACTTGTCACTGTTGAAGACTTCTGGATGCATTCATCGCAGCAGCAACAGCAACACTCCATAAAGGCCCTGCTGAAAGGTTTACAGAGGCAGAAAAGAAGAACTGGGGTAACACAGGACTTAAAGAACAAAAGGAACTGACTAATGAGATGGAGGAGGTCCATAGTCTGCCGAGAGACCCCTGTGGACATGTAGGCAGTCACAATGTTGCAAATGTTTTCAGGAATGATGCAAAACCCATACAAAATGGTCAAAGCCACCACTGTGCAGTTCATCTGACTTTCCAGCTGAATTTGTCGCTTGTTCCCCCTTGTGCTAGCCTTTTCTGCCCTCCTGATTTTCCTCGCGGTTACCAGGGAGCAGGTAATAGTGAAAAGGGTAGGCAAACAAAAATAGCAGCCAAAGTACCACCAGAGTCTTGCTCCATCATAAGTGAGAGCGAGCACATAGATGGTGTCGGGCAGCGCGGTGGATATCTTGACCACACAGCGCTCCCCGGGTGGGCTGCCGCTGTACTCAGGGTCCTCCTTGGCCAGCTGGCGCAGCACCACCTCTGGCAGCGCCAGCAGCAGCGCGCCCACCCAGATGACCGCCAGCTTGGCCGTCGTGGAGGTGCAGTTTTCAATCATCTCATAATACATCTGCACGTTGGTGGCAGCACGGAATCGGTCGATGCAGAGGGCGCACAGTGTGAAGGTGGTGACTCCCAAAGAGGCTACCTGGAAAGGAGAAAAGGGGATGCAAGTTAATACAGATGCTGTCATAGAATGGCTTGGGTTGGAAGGGACCTTAAAAATTACCTAGTTCTAACCCCCTGCCGTGGGGAGGGACACCTTCCACTAGACCAGATTGCTCAAAGCCCTCTACATCCTGGTCTTGTCTGGGAAAAACAAACAAAACAATAAAAAAGGAAAAAAGGGAAAAAACAAAAAAAAAGGACAGCTATAAGGATACAGTCCAATATTCAGTTGAGTGGGAAAACTTCCTTCATCTCCTTCAAAAGCCCCCTGGTCCCCTGTTGATGGCAGTCATCTTAGAGATGGAAGATGAAGGCCTGAACTCACTCAGGCTGGAGAGGGATTTAATGTATTGTACACTGGGTGAAAGCTTTTACCATTGAGCTGTTCTCTGGAAGAAGGGACTATGCTCTTTCATAGTTAAGAGAGAGCTCAATTTGTACTCTGAAATATTAGTCAAGTTTAGCCCCTTGACTGACACAGGCAAAAGAAAACCTAGTTTAGGGGCATTAGTGTAGCACACAGTTAAGCAGCATGGTGCCAAGCACAATCAAAAGAAGCATCATGGACGGAACTTACATTCCAGTGTTTGCTGAACTACCCAGCATGCACCCCAAAAGAATACACCCTTCTGGTTTTCTGCCTGCACATATTGATTTCAGCTTGGTGACACCCTCTCCCGGAAGCCCATGCAAGAACCTGTGCAACACCAAGCAAAAAAAAAAACCTGAGGAACTGACCAATACGGAAACCTAAACCCCTTCTTCTCCCCATTTTTCTAAGGGGTGTTTTTCAGAAAGATCGGTTCCACCACAGGGGTTGGAATTTAAGTGAAAAGGGGAGAGATGGGAGAGTTTTCCTTCAGCAGAAGTATGGATTTAGGCCTCCATCACATGCTCATCAAGCATGCAGGGGATCATAACACCAAAATCTGCCGTCATCTACAAAATTTAGGAACCCTGTGGATTAGGCATCTTCTGAATGGAGTAGGATCCAACAGCTGTTTTTGTGGATTTAGGCTTTTAAGTGAAATTCTGATGGGATGTAGGTACATAAAGTCATCCCGTGAGTTCAGAGAGACTGTATCCAAAAACTTCAGACTTCCAGAGGCTGTGCAAAACCAACCTTCACTATAATACTTAGGCTTTGAAATCTATCTTCAACATTTCCTTTAGGAAAAAATCTCAGGGAAATCTAGGTTTAATTTCACAGAAAACATCCTGTGGGGAAACGTACTGAAAGCCAAGAGAAATGGCTTTGTTATTTAAATGATAATGCTGTTGAAATGGATTGGACAGAGCTCTCAATTATATACTGTTCAGGAGCAAGTACACTGCAATGCATATGTTCTCCAGCTTTAATAATAATCATTTTATGCATGAATAGAAATGTTGTACTGTCATGAAACATAATTTCCTATCATTTGCCCTATTTATAATTTAATTTCCTAAAAAGAAATTTGCAGGAAGACTATTTGCATTTTGGCCTAATCCTATTACCAATAAATTGAGCTTCAGTTCAGATTCAAAGCAGAACTCCCATTAACTTCAATTCAAGAAAGATTTGGTGCCTTGTTGCATTCTAATTCATTTATTTTCTTGGGTTTGCATGCTTGTGTTGTGCTGAAAATGTGTTGATGCAAAAGAAAATAAACTTAAATAATACTCCTAATAAATGTAAAGAATGCTTACTTTTATCATGAATAAAACATGTCTGTGCAATTAACTGGGAAATCTAGGGTAATGTTAGGCAACTCACTATAATTTGGCTTACCCAAATTTGATGTGCAATGATGCATTAAAAAATTGTATAGGTAAATTTAAAAAAAAATAAAATACTTTCCTATTTCCACCATAATTTGAAGCATTCCTGTTCATACATCTCATGTAAAAAGTTCTGCAATTATGCACAATTATATATCAATTTCAGCCTTCAATATTTAATGGCCATATTAGACTGCTAAAATTGAGTATCACGGAAAAATATTAGGCTCTTGGGATTAGAACTGTCAAACATTGGCTTAGCTGAAGAATTCTTTGAAGCAGCTTCCTAAAAGATGGAATGAGTAAGATCTCAAACTAATTAACTTGCAGGAATATTTAATGATGACAAAGCAGTACGGTAAACATTTTTAATAGACAAACCAATTCATTTAGGAGCTTACACTGTCTGACAAGATTCAAAGAAAGCTTGGTAAATATAATAAAAAAAAATAAAAAACATTAAAGAAAAATTACAGTTACAGGGAACTCTTAATGAAATCATAAACTTAGCTAATGAAGATAATTTTCATGGATCGCTGCCGAGTCAGAGTTTTAAATTAAAGACTATTGACTTCATTGCAAAACACTGAAATGTGTGTGCAGTCTTCAAACTCCTTAGAGTGACAGCAACACTTCAGCCAGAACATCCAACATGAATAACAAAAGGGTCAGCTCTCTACAGCTGTGGGAGACAGGGAAGTAACCGAGATTCAGGAATGAACAGGGACTGAAATAAAAGCCAGCAGATGAAAATTTGAGGTTTTTCTCTCTCAGCTCTCATGTGTCTCCCCCCCCACCCCCAATGCACATGCTTTTGTTGCTTTAGCATTTCGTTGCAAACAGGCTGCTACACGGTGGCTAAGACATTAAAACTCTGCAGCTGTTAAGGCCGGACTAATGAAAGAAGACATGTCTACTATGAACAAACATAACCTACAGGGTTCTTGTCACATTAATTGACCAACAATGTGGAGGTTTAAGACGGTGAAATAGAGCAAGAAGAAAGAGCAGTGGAAGTGTGCTTTGAAAACTCTCCTGTGGATTTACTGATGAAACAAGCTAAACAAAACTAGTGTTTCTCTGGAACAGGCAAAGATTTCCTGTTTTCTGTAGATTAAGGGAGTTAGTGATGCTATGGAAAAACTTGCAAAAAACAAACAAATACTCCCGCGCAGATGAACAGGGATTCAATCCAGATGACTTGCTTAAAGGCAGTATATTTAAGGATATATACTGCATTAAAGGCAGCATATTTAAGAGTCTGATTACTTACTCCACTCCATAGACTATGAGTAATAGTCAGCAAAATCAACGGGTGCTGCTCAGAGCCTATGTGGGCGGGAACTGGGCCATGCATTCTGCATGTTCACACAATTTCAGTTTAGGGGTGTTTCTTCATACCAGTCATACTAATAATTAGGCTTAAGCTGAAAACGTGGAAGAAGCCAGAAAAGTTTCCTTTTTAATCTGCTATACTGCCCTGAAATAACCACAAAATAAGGTAATTCATTTGATGAGGACTAGGTAAAGAACAAATTAACAAATCCTGAAGTGGTGTGAAGCTGGGTGGAGTTTAATGGTGCTCTTCTTGTTGTAACAGCTGAGTTTCTGATACGCTGATATGCTGTTGCAGTCTGAATTCCAACAACCAGGCAGGAAATGAGGCGAGGCAAGGCTCACCAGTTTTCGATCATCACTTAGTTGTCTGATTTATTTCCGTACAGTCCCTATGAAGATTCTACTTCAGACTCTAAAGATAATGCCAGTTTACATCTTTCCCTTACTAGATGAAATCAGGAAAGTCCCCAGGTTTCTAACTGAATGATCACCAATCTGCTTTGAGGAGGTGGTGGAGTAACCCTTGCTCTGAGGAGATGCCCACACTATCTGGGCAGAGAAGGGCTTTTGAAAGGATTACCAGCTACAGCACATACACACAAAAGATGACATTATAGTTACAAGAGACTATCTTGATACTGTTGCTCCTTTAAAAGCATTGACGAGGATATTAGTGGGCACTGTCGTGCTCCTTCTAGACACTGCATAAGCCTTTGGTCATTAGCTTAGCAGCTGTTAGTCAACTGTGTCAAAACTCATTTGGGGAACTGAGACCAGAGAGAACAGTAAAATCATGAAACGCTCAGCTTAATTGCATCAGTTCTCTCTGTCCAACCAACATACCCAATTTCCCTTTCACAAACACTAACAATTACTGAAATGTTCTCAGGCCTTCCCTGACCTGTCCTACTTCTTCTCCTGGCTGTGGTCCCACAGCTCTTGGCCCTGACCTCCAGGAGCAAAGCCTCTGGCTGAGGAGGCAAGCTGTGCAGATGCAGGATGGTGAGCAACACCAGTGGAAATGAGACTCTGAATTTTGTCTAATATCTGCTTGACAAGACAAAGGTAATGAAAACAAAACCAGAAACAAGATCAGAAAAGATGACTTGGGTGAAAAGGTTGAGGAAGACCAAATTCTGCGAGTGAAAAAAAAGAGAGATTGGGTTACTCAATTCAGTAAGGTGAAGACCAAGAAGCGATATTACTACTATCTACAAGTAAGTCTACCTTGAGATATAAAATTGATTAAGCCAAAGGACAGTGAATATAACAGAATGGGAATCAACCAGCCATGACCAACTCAAAACTGGAAATGAGATGGACCATTAATCATCTCAGACATCACACTCTTGAGCACACCTTCTAATGGAGAAGTGAAAGGGAACAATGTAGACTGCGTTTATATGGAACATGATAAGAGTTATAAGAAATGGCTGCTTCTACCAGCTGAAGCTGGATTTTCTAAAACAGAATATTTTTTATGTTGCTTACAGTTTCTCAAACTACACAGCACTCTGCCTTCCTTTGTAACAAGCAGGACGGGTATTCACAAAATTTTCCCATTGTAATAGAAAAGCTGAACTACAAAAAAAGTTGATGACTACTAGCTCTAAGCTCTCAGTGATACCCTATAGAATCATAGAATAGTTAGGGTTGAAAAGGACATTAAGATCATCTAGTTCCAATCCCCCTGCAATGGGCAGGGACACCTCACACTAAACCATCTCATGCAAGGCTCTCTTCAACCTGGCCTTGAACATCACCAGGGATGGAGCATTCACAGCTTCCGTGGGCAACCCATTCCAGTGCCTCACCACCTTAATAATAAAGAACTTCTTCCTCATACCCAATCTAAACTTCCCCTGTTTAAGTTTGAACCCGTTACCCCTTGTCCTATCACTACAGCCCCTAATGAATAGTCCATCCCCAGCATCCCTATAGCCCCCTTCAGATACTGTAGACTCTTTATACTCATTACTATTGTATAAATGACTAATTTTTCCCACCAAGCCATTATACTCTATCATCTTGCTACAGTTGTTCTATACCCACACTCATAGATTTAGAGTCTGTTAATGCAACGTATCATGGTGGCTCTTGCAGACTTGTCAATTTTGCCTAAGATAAAGTTAGTACAGCCTGCAGGTTTTGTGCTACCCTACACTTGCAGTACAGCATCCAGTAGTAAGATTGGACTACCACAAAATATGAGGTCAACCCAATTAAAAAAAAAAAAAAATTCAATTGTTTTTCTAGATTTCTGTTTTCTATTCTTTCAATTAAAAACCTCCAAACCCAAGAAAAATGGTCATTACTATAAAAGAACAAAAATAAATAAATATCTCTACTTCTCTTACACAAAGTGCTATTAAACATTAATGGGTTTATGCTTCAAAATAGGTAAGGTTCACTCAGTTAAAACGCTCCTTGAAACAACCCAGTTGTGGCAGAAGTAATTCCATAGCTAACTAGTACAGGAGCCAGAGTATGCCTCTGACATTAGCAATTAGCTTAAGCATCCTGGATGAAAATCTACATCACCTTAATTATCTAGAAGACAAGATGGTAGTTCTTGAAATCACTATCACAGAGATTACCTACACCTGTGGAGCAATGGGTACAATATGGTTGTTTCCATACATACATACATTCCATAGTACTATCAACACTCAAATCAGTGTTTCTTACTCTTATGTATATCTCAAGAGTGATAGTGTTCAGAATCAGAATCCACTTCCAAGAGCTGCCTTTGAATTTTGTTGGAAGCGAAAGCCAACTAGATCATCAGGACACTGGAAACACTCATAACTACACTATATTCTTATCCAGAGGGTTGGAAAACTCACAAAACACAAGAGGATTTAATTTTGGCTCATTTTACTGTTTATAATCTACCATGTTATCATGTAAGCAAATTTCATTTACTTTTTTTTTTTTTTAAATAAATAAATGAGTCCCATTTTCCACTGAGTATCAAATTCCCATTAAGCTACACAAGGGACTCCTGCACTAATTATTAACAACATGGAACTACTGCTAAAAATCAGCCCCTTTCTCCTTTGCAAGAAAAATCCTGTCATATGGAGAAATGACATCCCAGTGCTCAGAGCAGAGTCAATGGTGCCGGGATAGCAGATGTTGCTTTTTCCTCCCCACATATGTAACTGAAATATTACTGACCCAATTTTAAACCTAGTCTGACACAAATTCAGTTCCATGCTGAAATGCCACATGCAAAGTTTAAGCCAAAAGCAAATTTTTATGGACAACTTATAAGTCCCTAAGAACTGGGTTTGCAGAGGAAAAGAAGATTGATAGAAGCACCATCATGGCAGCAACTGTCACCATGCCATTAATATCTAAGGGACAGAGGTATATTAACACTCCTGTTTTAAATAATTATTTACTTCCCAATAAGTGCTGAAGATATTCTGTGCGGTAACAGACACATGCAGCCACTGCCCTACAAAACTCCCAGTATGAAGCTTTGAAACTGCGTACCCGTCTAAGGATCTCATCTACAATCCAGAGGACTTACTGGAGGCTCAGGAGCCTAGCTCTGAGTGAAGTCAAAGAAGAGACATAAAGAGGATACTGCACAGCAAAAGACAGAAAAGACAGATAATATGCAGCTTTTATAAACTCCCATTAAAAAAAAATGTATTTGCTTCCCTAAAGTGAAACTTAAAATAAGGATCTCCAGGGAAAGACAGTAATTCATATCCCAGGCTGAATCAATCCTTTTGCTTTCCACTAAAAATACTAATTGTGATGGCTTTCCTGAGCTGGAAGTTACCCACCAGGAAAAGAAGTGATGCCACAGACTGATTGCCAAAAGCACATGCAGAGACCGGGCATCAGATTTCAGAGGCTTTCAAGAATCAGCTCCAGAGTCAAGGTCAAGCCAGTCCCTTATGCATGACAAGGTCCAGATGAGGACACCACAAACTTTGTCTTTCTCTTCCTTGTGAGGGGTATGAAAAAGGAAGATGCACTCATATTTATTAGCACCAGCGCAGGGCTGAGTACCATTACTGGTCTCCAGAAATTGTTGCTCTGTGCTGGACTATACAGGATGGTAAATCAGCCTCTGCAAACCCTCATTCTAAACCACTCATCAATTCTAAATTCTTACTCCACTACAAGTAGCTTGTCCCAATCTGCCAGCATAGAAAGTGATGCCTACTTTCATCGACCCCTCTCAAACTCATCAAGCTTCTAGTGTAACCTCTAAAAGCAGAATGCACACAACTCAAGCAAGCTTCCTTTTAAAGCCCAAAAGACCGTTTCTAGTCCTAGTTGACACAATCCATTTGTCATCATGAGCAAGCTGCTCTGGGTCTTGAACAACCTACTTAAACCTATTTAACCCCTTCACTACTGGCTTCCAGCACTGAAATAGAAAATAAAAATGCTACTTCACAGGACTGCTGTATTTAACAACTGTGAAAAACTACAGATTTTGTCTACATGTATACTTCTTTTTACTAAGCTGTAGCATAAATCTCTAAGTAGGGCTACTGGAACTATATTGTTCTGTACTGTTTTTTTTTTTCTATTCCCCTTTATCCATCCCCCAACTCTTTTATTGGAAAGAGTGGATATGCTTGAACAAAAAGAAAAGGGCTCCACACTGGGAGGGCTTGTGGAACAGGAATTAGCTGAAGCCATTGTCTTCATATTATCATTTACCCTATATCTCCTGAGTCTGAACAACGCTGAGCAAAGTGTACTGAAGACATCAACACAGTGTGCAAGTAAACGCTTCAGCCACTCATGCCTAAAACTAGGTGGCTGAACCACCTGCAGAAAAGTGGCAAAAGGTTAAGGACTATTGAGCAGAGAATTGAAACTGCAAAGGAGAAGCACAGCTCCACACATCCTTATGGGCTGAGTAGCTGCCCCAGTTGTCCTAACTCTCTTCTCGTTCCCTCTCAGTGCATTTAAAACTGCCCCTCCAAGACAGGGTCAAGTGAAGTTCCTGGTGGAGATAACTTCATCTACTTCTACTAACCATGTGTTTTGCTAGTTTCGTTCTCTGCCAGTTTACCCTTATCATCTAAAGAACTCATGAGAAGCACAGAAGAATTAATTTACTCAGTTTCTTCCTCAGTCATGGCTGAAATGACTGCTTAATGTGCTTGGTCACAGCAGATCTTTACCAGGTATGGGAAAACTGCCCTTTGAATTAAGTACTGGGGAGACCTTCTACTGCTGGAAGCTCAACATTTACCTACAGGAATGTGCTTGAAGCTATCATAAAACATTTTTCCCAGGCCATATACATATGTGTTATCTACCACTGGCAACAGATGCTTTGTTGAAATTCTGCACAATACCCATCAAACAGCACAAATAGAAAAACAATTGGCCACATGAAGCTAAACTAAGAAAACTCACAGTTTCTCACTTGAAACCTTTAAACACAGTACAAAACATGCTTGAATAATGTTAAAATGCTGTGATCAGCGTATCACTTGCTCTGGATAATCAAACATCCTCTGCTGCCTAGTTGTGAAAGTACAAACTGTAAGGACAGAGTGCTCAGGCCAGTGTCTTTGATGTTTAAAAGGGAGAGGTTTCTGGATCTACAACTCTGGGTTTGACACAGCTCCTTAGACACAGCGCAGGGAGGGGAGAAGTGGCATGCAGAAAAAGAGATTCAAAGCACGGAACAAAGCGACACTTAACAAAACACTGGGCTAACTTACAGAAAACACAGATAACAGCTTAAAATTTGTCCATATTCTGTCTGTATTCCACAAAACTTTAGAAACCTCTCCTAAAGAGGTTAAGCTGTCTACAGCTTAACTCTCAAGGTATGAAGAGGACTTTATCCTCCTCCCACTGTGTGGAAGGGGCTGATCCTGCCCAGGTGAGTTACAACAAGGGAGAAGACAAGAGTTTTTAGCTGCCAGGTGAGCGTGCTGCTGTGAACAATCCCTGACAGAGCACGGAGGAGTAGCTGCTTGCAGGGCAGATTTCGTGACATGCTCTGCAGCTGCATCGCTGCTGGTGGTGTCACTGTCACTGTGTAATGCCTGTGAGATTAGAACATCACTAGGAAAGTGACGAACCTTTGCTCTACCAGCCTTCGCCATCTCAGCAGGGTCAAATCCTAATTTGTAGGACAGTGCCCTTCTTGCCAAGCTCGAGGCAAGCTGTGGAGGGTTGCAAACCAGCACTGGTGCTCAGTACCGCCTCATGGCTACAACTTAGAGGGGAAATCCAGCCTTTTACCTACAGCTCCCGGGGTGATGAATATACTTTGCATACTTGAGTATTATATTTAACAACTACTGAATGAAAAATATACAACTCTGGGAGCAATACAGAACCCCCAAGGCTGCAACTTTTTAGATCTGTACCTTACATATAAATTAATTTCATTTCCTCAGGAACAAGGAGAATTTTTCACTTTTACACCCCAGTAATAATTAACCCTAAGACCATGCCACTGGTCCATCATGACTGAATCGGTGCCAGTTCTTGAATAACGCTTCAACTCTAAGTATCTACAGAAAAAATAAGGTGTAATTGACATATAAAGGGGGGGTAGCAGCAGCTGAATGTTTTTCAGATTACAGCTTTGGAAACTCCATTTTACCGAAACCACTTTCAGTTTGACAAAGTCTTTAGTGCCCAAAGCTGCACAGCATACGCAACTAATTCTGAAGAACAGCGTGGCCATGCACATAATACCAATTACTGATCTTTAATTAGAATTAGCATCCAAGGAATTACTTTTATTCTGTATGTGAATGCACCAAAACCACGTTGGGAAGTGTAAAGTGTCACTCTAGGAAAGTCCTGAGAACACTTGATCTGCCTTACCTACTTTAATTGAAATGGTTAGACTGCAACTGAAACAGTGTTACTTATTTTATTGGTTAAAACAGTAGGGAGGACTAAATTCAGAAATTTTTAAAGCTCCTAGCACTACCTGTTTCTCAACAAACACATACTTACTACTTCATGTCTTCTTAAATGCAAATAGATAAAGTGGACTCTGAGTTTTTCAAATGTAATGTTATATTACTGGCCTTGCATACATTTAAGCGTAGCACAGCTCCACCCTTTGTCCAATACCACCAGTAATAAAGGACATCACATATGAAAGAAGTAATGACAACTTAGTGGCTACACACATCACACATCTTTCTAAACTCTAAAAAATATTGGTTGTCAATTACATATTACCGTGTACCAATGTGCTGTTGAAACTGATATTCTGTATTAATAATAAACTGGGGTTTGTTTTGGGAGGTGGATTTTGTTTGTTTTTTCCCCTTATATCTCATTCTTGGAACAGGAGAATCAACAGTTATTTCCTCAGCTTTCAGTTACTAAATAATGTTGAACATAAGGTTTTGGGAATACAGAAGAGCCAGCCAGAATTATGGGCTACCACCCTGCAAATAAATAAGGTGGACAACCTGAATGCTGCCGGCAGGACTCTGGCCAGCTGGCTGAGAGCTTTCTCTGACAGAGCTTCTGAACAACTGCCAAGAAGCTGCCGTTTAAATCCTGCTGGGGTCTTTTTTATTATTAATATTTAAAATAAGCTAAATAAATAACTGTAAGATTTGAAGGCTTAAGTACAACTTAAGAGCATATACATCCCATTGCTGGTCCTGTCTGCAATTACCTTACAAGCTGTCCCCAGTCACGCCCTCCATCCGCTTTCCTGACTCACTTCACCTTAGGAAACAGGAGAAAAAAAAACTAAAAAAAAATGAAAGCTCATTCTGAGAGGATTTTCGCCTTTCAGGATCACAAAGAGCAAGGAAAGAAGTTTGGCAGAACTCGCGCGAGTGGAAGGCAGAGCCAGCCGCGCTCAGCCTGAGGTTATAGTAATCCCCCGGTGCTACGGCCACGGCCGCCTCCGGTCCAGCCGGTGCCTCGGCGATGCCCGGGAAGCCGAGACCAAGCTCGCGTTGGACCCCCCCCGGCTGGCAGCGATAAGGGCGGGCACCCACAGGCAGCGAAGGCCGGCGGAGAAGCTCGGGAGAGCAGTGCTCGTGGAGTGAAAGGTGCTCGGAACCGCGTCCCCTAGAGCCATGCCCACCCTCCACCATTACCTCGATGTACGGGACGATTTTGCAGGAGAAGTCTTCGAGGAGCCACTTTTTGGTGAGCTCCTGGAAGATGACCAGCGGCAAGCAGAAGAAGACAATGAGGAAGTCCCAGAAGGCCAGGTTGGCCAGCAGAGAGTTGGAGATGCTCCGCATGTAGTAGTTGTGGCAGACGATGCACATCACTGCCATGTTGCCCATGATGCCGATGCCGAAGATCACCACGGAGAGGCACATGACGGCGTAGGCGCCGTACGACTCCTCGGTTAGCGGGTAGAAGGGGTTGCGGAGACGGGCGCGGCGCCCCGTGGCGTTGCCGCGGCCTCCGGAGCTTCCCTCGCCTCCCGCCGAGGCGTTCAGGGGCAGCCAGCGGGGGCCGCCCGCCGCGCCCCTCCCCGCCGCCGCGCCAGCTCCGCGGTCGCTGCTCCGCGCCCGCCGCCGCCCGGCCCCCTCCGCCCCGCGGGGCGCACCGCTGCCGGGCGCCCCCGCTGCTCCGCCGGGCACGGGGAGAGCCGCGCCGGGGACAGCAGCTGCCGCCCGCCGGCCCGCAGAGAGGGGCGTCGGGGCTAGTGGCGAGCGGGCGCGCTGCGGAGACGCGGGCAGCCCGACGGCCGCAGCGGGGGCCAGGGCGCAGACAGCCCAGGCACCCAGCACCTGGCAGAGCAGGGCGAGGGGAGTGCGGAGGGGCTGCATAGCCGCGAGACGGGGGGCTCGTACGCTTCCCTTTAGAGCCGGCGGCCGCGCCGCTCGGCTGGGATGGGAGCGGGAGGCATGCCCTCCTGGGTCCCGGGGACAGCCCGCCTCCCCGGGGCCGGGGCGGCCGCGACGCCGCTGCCGCCGGTGTCCGCCGCTGCAAGTGACAGGCGCTGGAGCTGCTGTGATCGGAGCAGCGTGGAACCTCTTCTTGCCGCCTCCCGGGGCAGACCCGGAAAGTTGTGTCGCTGTCTCCGGCGCGCCGAGTTAATGTAGCAAGTGCAGCGCCGGGAGGACCCCCCTCCGGCGCTCCGCCCTTTCCCGGGACCGCTGCCTCCTCGCCAGCAGCCGCACCGGCCTCGTGCTGCCTCTTTACATCCTGCCTCCGCTGCGGACAGTTGGTGGTTCTATTGGTAAGGAAAGGTCCCTTGTGGAAAACACTTCCCCTCCTCGGGTGATCGCAAACACTAATTCCTCCTCTCCTCCAACCTCAGCGAACACAGGTTGCTGCGCGCAGCTTAAGGTGTTTAAGAGCTTTGCGAAACTCTTGCCGGGGTTATCACCGCGCTGTCAGAGCGCCCGCACCGCGCCGGAGACCGGTGACAACGGCCGGACCGGGGCGGCAAAGTTGCTGTTGAGCGCCGGGCGGGCGCAGCCGCGGGACAGGCCCCTCGGGGCTGCTGCTGCCTCCCGAGCCGTGTGGGCTCCCGCAGGAGCGGGGCGGCAGGGGCTGGTGTGGGACGGACTCCCCGCCTGCTCCCGCTCCCCGCGGCTCGGGCTCCGCTCAGCCCTGCGCGGTGCGCCTCAGCCTGGCCCCACCGCGGCTGCCGGGGGCGCGCCGGGGAGGCGGGCGAGAAGCGGTGCCGCACGTAGTGCGCAGGCGCCGCCCGGCGGCCCGGCGGGGCCGATCGGTCCGGGGCTGGGGCTGGGACTGGGGCTGGGGCTGGGGCTGGGGCTGGGGTGGGGTGTCTCCCGCACGGCGATGCGGGAATGAGCTCAGCCGGTGCTCCCCGGCCCCCGCCAGCAACCTGCCCGTGCGGGGGTGCGCCGGCAGAACGCGCTGCTCCGCTGCCAGCGCCCTCGTAGAGCGGGGCCGCAGCCCCCGGGCGTCTCTGCACCTTCAGGCGCTCCGCACGCTGCTGGCGGCGCCCCGGTCTCGGGGTCTGGCCCTCGGCACGCGGGAACCTCGCACGCCAGCAGGGACCGCTGGCGGTGGGAGCAGCTTCGGGCAGCCGGGTGAAGAGCAGCCTATGAGCGCACCTCGCTGCGGGGCAGAGAGCGTGGTCTGCGGAAACGGACGATCCCGTGTGAGAGCGCAGCGTGCAGCGGAGTGGTGCCCTTGAGAAGATGGGGGTCAGAACATCAGCGCCGCACTTGAATAGCGTGAGAAGCACCGCCGCGAATTTTCGAGTGGAGAACATTCGTAGACCTGGAGAGACAGGTCTGCGTTTCTTTGCTGTTTTTAAGGTTTGTGTATGGTCTAGCTTCGTGTCTTTGTAGTGGGATAAACTTTCTCCTTGTTTCTCTGGTTTTATTTAATTCAGGTGACTTCTCAGCTTGCCGAACTTGGATACAATAAATATCTCACTCCACATAACCTTAAAAGAGTCTCTATCACCCTTGTTTCCATTTCTAAGAGTCTTAGTGTAGCTTATTACCAACAGGTTTAAAAGTTTTAAACTTTTCCCATAAAGCAGTTGGGGAAGCATTCTTTCTCCCCCTCAAACTCAGCCCGTTTGATGTAGAGATCAGAAATTTAGTCAAAGCTGCCACAGCTCCCCATTTTAGGGACTGAAGTCAGGACTGTGGATCTAATAGTCCTGTAAATTCTTTTCTTGCAGGCCAGTTTCTAAAGTCTTAGTATCCCAAGTACGAGGGATGTATTTGTAAGTTGGGTTACCAGCTTTTTTTTTTTGTGTGTGTGTTAATGATCAACAAAGAAAACCACATAAATCTACAGTGATAAAAAATACAAATACACATCACATACATAAAACCAACTTGTCAGATGCAGTCACAGAGATTAGTACCACTTTTTCTCAATGGGATTGAACTAATCTGTAGCATAAAAAGGATCCTTTCATACTGTTTATGTGTAAAAACACAGTTGTACAGATTCACCCACCTGGTGGAAAGGCATGGTCTGCCTCAAAGTACTCACTAGGTTGGCCTTGATGTCAACAGAGAGGAAAAAGTTCCTTCCTGAGGTCATTTATGTGATGCTCATAAGTGTGGGGTAGAAATTACTGTCTGGAAGTGCTGCTCACACACACCTACCCTAGCAGGAACTTAGAAAATTATTCTGAATGAAAATTACAACCTTTCAATGGGTAAAACCAGTGAGTCCTCTCCTATCCAAATCTAGGCGTTACCCAGAAAACACACAAACAGGACAAATAGATAGCTTTCCCTTCACCATACACATATAGTTGAGGTATGATTGTCAGAACAGGCATTTTATTCTTTTTCTTCCTTAGCAATGTGTCACCTCATGAAGTTAAAGTGATCAAGATAATTTTAAGACTTCCTAATAAATAGTAAGTTTTATGTAATAAAGGTATCTATGAATCAAAAAAAACCAACCCCCCAAAAAAAAATCAACCAAAAAAAAAACCCAAAACACACACACACACAAAAAAACACACACAAAAAACCCCCCAACCAAAACACACAAAAAAAAACCCCTACAACAAACCCTACCAGGAACAGAAAATAATGATAAATATATTCAACCATTTTTTCCCCTTGTATTTTTCTCCTATTTGTTTCTTCTGAGCTCAGGTGGTGTATAAAAGGAGTTAATGATGATAATGAGCTTACATTTACTGTGCCTTTCTTCCTGAAGAGTCCCAAAGGGCCTTACAAACAGATATGACAAATTCACTGCTTCTTCTTAAAGGATACTGAGGAATATTGCTTCTGGGTTTTATATGAAAGAAGCAGACAGCTAGCAGACATGCTGCACTTCTGCATGCTTCTGCAAGAAATCTGGACAATGAATAAGAAAGTTAAGCAGTGCTTGATTTACATCACTCATCCTTTAATGGTGAGATAAGGAACTATGTGGTACATAGGTTTTCCAGTGTCAGCATTCCACCTGCTTTACAATAGAGAAAATTGATTTCTAAACACAATAAAGTCTCATAAATTATTGTTCTCTGCTTACATTTTGTCACATTTCTCTTACTTCATTAAGTATTTGGCTTGTTACAAAGAACAGCACATCTCTCCCAAGATTGGATTTTTGTAGCCTGTAGCCATACAACCACCCTGCCTGGAATGGAAGAGCTTGTTGTAGTTACACAGACATAATGCAAGTGTTCTGGGCTTTTGTCTGATTAAAACATTAACATCAAAAGGAATCAAGGGAATGATGTTTTGTAGAGGTTTCTTACCTCAGAGAGATGCACTTATGTGGTAGGTGTATCTGCACCTCACCATAATTAATTCTGCCAGTCTAAAAAGGTCCTCTTGCTGGCTTTAGAAACACTTAATTCACATTATCATAGTCCCCTGCTTACTACTGCTGCTATCTTAGATGCTGAAAGTTAGTGTCTGAAGGTTGTGTTTTCCCAGTTTCTTTGGTCTCAGATATTTAATTGACATTTTGCTGCAGTCCGTATAATTTCTGAGTTGTTGGGTTTGAGTGGTTTGTTGGATTTTGGGGGGGGGTTGTTTTTTTGTGTAGGTTGTTTTGTTTTTTTGGGGGGGTGGGGGGTTGTTGTTGTCTTTGTTCTTGAGTTTGGTTTTTAATATTTTTGTGGAGGGACCAGCACATGTCCTGTGTCTTCCAAATAATTTTGGTACTTCTTATGATAAGATCTTCCTTTAGGATAAAGCTCCTACTCTGCCATTTTCTGATACAGCCTCCAGTTCATTCAGGCTTTCACAACTCGTAGTCTGCTTCTCTTCTAAAGGAGTTGTACATGTTTTGACAGTCTTTCTGCCAATTCCTGCATTATAAATAGTCTTACAAACCAGCAGCAGACATTTATATTTATAACACATAAAAAAAAAAAGGCATTTTTCTCTTGTTAGATGAGGGAACTAAAATTCAGAGATGTTTTTTTCAGCCAAAATCTAAAAAAAGAAACTCAATAAACATGTTCTTACATGAAAGAAAAAAAAAATATTTGAAAGGCTTCTAAATACATTTTTTTTTGTTGGTGGTGGTGTTCTACAACATTTGATTATGATAAAGAAATCAGTAGGCTTTTAATGGCTGCAATTTTGGGGTTTTGACATCTTCAATATTCATTATGTGAATAAGTGATTCTCTTAGCCTGAACACGTTTTTGTGTTGCAGCAAGAAGGTTGCTGTGCATTTTACCTCTTCTTGGGGTTCATATTCAACAGTTCATCAATGAAGAAGAAAAAAACACAAATTAGTTTTGGTTTTAAACTACAGTGTGCTCAGATACCACCTTACACTCCACTCTCCTTCCTAGTTTAGGCAAATGTAATAGGACAGCTTTTTTCCTATAGGAAAAAGACTGATTTGTTTATGCTGTATTCTTACATCTCACTGGGTTTTGATGCGTATAACCATGTCATGAAAATCTGAGTTCAGACAGAACATAATTTCTGTGCTGTGGTATCGTTGGGATTTTTATTTCAGACAGACCAAAATCCCCTAATCAGTGAAAGGACGTCTGTTGTTGAATTCAATTGCTTATATGGGTGGGTCAGGCTCTGTAATAATAAATAAATGTTGAAAAGTTTAAAATTGAAATTCAAGAAGGAATACAAAGTTTAATGATAATATTGGGAATTTCTTGTAGTTGCTACTCTGATTCTGCATTCATTGAACTCCATTAGGAACGATTACTATGGCTCCTGAGTATAGACTGCTATTCCTGTCCAGTTCCACATCTTAAATTATAATGCTTTTACTATTAACCTTTCTCTTTTTATGAAGTTTGAGTTCTGTTTTAAAGGGTAAACATCAGTGCTCGTATCATGTAGTCCAAATAGATTTGTTGTTTGTTATCCTTGTTTTGAAAGATAATTTCCAGCAACCCTTCTATTACTATTAGAAATTAAGAGACAAGTGATCTGTATTACATGAAAAACTAAAATGTGGTAAATAATTGCATTGGTGCTTTTCTGTACTATTTTATCCAAAAGGCAGAATGATATATAGACTACCTAACAACATGGAAGAGAGAAGTCATCAATTGTTTTTTTTTAAGGTTAATTACCCAGGGAATAAGTTATATGATGTGGAGTTGTAAGAAAGAGTACCTGTTATTAGTGAGTATCCTTGATAGACCATAGGTTAAGACAATGAGGGTGAAGCCACATGAGTCATGTCCATATACATCAAATTCTTCTACTTCAATCTCTCACATTGATATCATCCCTTTTACCTGTGAACCTCTTCACTGTTTTTTGTGCAGAAAATGCTCAGACAGATAAAAAGTCTCAAAAATCTACAATACCAGAGGTGAGATGCAAAGACTTTTTTTTTCCCTTTGCCTGGTTATGAAATTCAGATCAAGAGAAAATAATAAAACCTTTCCTTTTTAAAAGTTTATTCTAGATTTTCACTGTATAATCAGTAAGAAATGTAGAAGGGCAATACAAGTCTTATGGACACAAGTTAAATGTTGACAGACTTTTAAAGCGGTAGCTGGTGTCAGCTTTCCACCTAGCAGTGATTTTTCTGAAGTGTCCACCACTGTGAAATTTTTTTGATCATTGCATTTCAGAGAACTCTTTGATTCTGTTTGTTTGTCGGTTGGTTGATTTTTATGTTTGTGCTTGGGGATTTTTGTTTGTTTGGTTGGGGTTTGTTTTGTTTTGGGTTTTTTTTGATAGCTGCATTATGCAAAATATTTTCCCTATATTTGCCACAATCCTTTTAGTTTCCCCATGCAGAAAAATGCCCATGGTCTTTCTCACTTTCTTGATCTCCAAGTCTGACTGTTTCAACTCATTGGGATTGGAGCCATAAACCCTGAAAAGCGCACAGGAACCACTACTCCAGTTAGCCACTACTTGCCCTAGTTTGTTATTTAATGCAAAGTGAAGTTCAGGGGAAACTAAGACCTGAACTGTGGTGACTTCCAAGTTGTGGACAATTAAATAAGGAAGATCTATGAGGCCATTTCACAGCTGGAGTGGAGAACTGGATGGACGAATGAAAGCTCTACCATTTCCAGTTAAAACTGTGCTGAGAAATTCCCAAGAATTGGCAGTGGTTCACAGATCCAGACAGTTTTGGAAGCACTTTTGCCCTTGCTGCCAGACTTGTGCCAGACTGCCCAGCAAGCAGCACCTCTCCCAATGCCACCTGCAGTGTCGTTAATATGTATCTTGGAGTGGCTGAGGTAGTCAAGTGACACCTCAGTTGCTGGTTTTAAGCAGAAGGTGCAGCTATAAAGAGAAATTAAATGAGGGCAAAAGGAGCTGAGAAAGACTGTCAAGGACAGAGAGGGAGAAGAGTCAAGAAGGCTCACAGAAAAAGTCGTGAGTGAGGAAGAAGGGATTCTCTGGAGAGAATATGAAGAAAAGAGCAAAAGGAATAAAATGAAGAGTGAGAGTGTGGTGTAGAGGTCACCTCATCCCTTGAGAGCATGGAGCAGGCAGCTTTAGATCGTCTGTCCCTAACTGCTATTGTTATGTCCCAAAGTAGTGGTCTCCATCTCTGCCTCCCATGTGCAGTTCAAAACTTTTCTCCAGTTTGGAAAGCTAAAATGTATTTAATTGTAAACACTTTAAATCTTACATTTCCTGCATGTACAGAGGATTTTCTCCCTTTCTGTGCCACATTCAACTACTAAATATGCAGCCCAGACATGCATTAGCTTTTGTGTGCAGTGAAGAGCACTCCAAACCTTCTCATTTATGCTGCCCTTTGTTCACAAGGGCAAGTGTAGGCCATTGCTTTGTCTATGCAAGATATTTCTGCCATGGGCTCTCCTAATGCAGTAGCTTGCTGCTGTCCTTTCACTTCTGTTTTTTAAAGTTAGACTTAGTTTGTTATATTCTGCCTACCGTTACTTCAGCTGTAGTTTCATTTGCAGAGCTCATTTACACGGTGTTTACCTTTTCTTCCAGCTTATTAATGAAGTTATTAAAACAAGGAACATCTTTATACCTTGCAGTGGACCCACCACATACTTCACCAAAACTTAGCGCAATCCACTGCCATTTCTTATCAGCCAGTGCTTGCGATCCTTCAACCTGTTTTCAATTTACATGACAGTGCTTATGTCCAAAGCAATTTGAATGCATTTTGGGAGATTTAGTGAGACACTGCATTAAATCCTTTATTAAAATCATGCTGTGTATCTTTCATCCAGGATTTCTGCAGTTCTATCAAAAAAGCAATCACGTTTCCTTGGCACGACATGTTCCTTATGAACCCATGCTGCTTATTGCTTATCGTTCCATTATCCTTTGAATGTTTAGAGGAGTGTTTTGGGGTTGTTTGTGGGTTTTTTTCTGTTTATTTTCTTTTTCCCCTCAGCAATTGTTCTGTTCTTTCACATTACAGAATATGCTTGAAATTAAACTCCTTGTTTAATAAACCACTCTTCTTCCCTTTATTGATGTTTGAGGGTATACTTGCTATGCTATATGACTTTTCAGAAATAACTTTTGAGGGCTTAGTGTTTTCCCTGTGTACTGAGGAATGCCTTTAACCTGACTAACAGGCTGGATACAACTGCTTTTCTCACTCGTGTGCTATAAATAGCAATTCTTTATTTTTTGTTCTCCTGGTTTCAGCTGAGGTAGAGGTAATTTTTCTCCTACTAGCTGGTACAGTGCTGTGTTTTGGATTTAGTCTGGAAATTATGTTGATAACACACCGATGTTTTAGTCGTTGCTCCGTAGCACTTACCCCAGTCAAGGACTTTTCAGTCTCATCCTCTGCCAGTGAGGAGGGGCACAAGAAGCCAGGAGGGAGCAGAGAGAGGAAACCTGTCCCAAACTCGCCAATAGGGTGTTCCATACCGCGGCACCTCATGCCCAGTATATAAACTTGTGCACCTTGGGAGAGACTTACCACTGCTTGGGCGAGTCTGGGTACCTGTCAGTGGGTGGTGAGCAATTGTGTTGTGCATCACTTGTGTTCCTTGGGTTTTATGTCTCTCTTTGTTTTCGTTATCTCCCTTTTCATTGCTATGATTATTATTGTTGCTGTTATTATATTTTACTTTATTTCAATTATTAAACTGTTCTTATCTCAACCCACAGGTTTTACCTTTTTCTGATGCTGTTCCCAGGCCCAGCGGGCTGCTGTGGGGGGTGAACACATGGCTGCATGGTACTTAGTTGCTGTTAAAGTTGGGGTTAAACCACAGCACTTGTTTTCTGTCAAACTTTCTACTTTCAATGAGAACATATAATAAACACATATATCTAGAATAATGAGTTTTGCCCACCTCTCTCCTACCAAATTAGCCCTACTTTTTTACTATGTTTGCATTTATTTTATTTCTTTCAACAGTCCCTTTTTGTATCAGTGACTTGTTCTTGGCTTTATCCTGAAAGCCATTGAGCACTTTGACCATGCTTCAATGAAATTGTAAGAATATATTTACTTTTCGTCATGCAGATTTTTTGGTAAATATTCATACATTCACGTGAAGTACAAGATTTTATGCTTCGCTGTTGCTCATGCAAGTCATCTTCTGTGGTTCGTCTTGTCCTTGAATACAGGCCCACTTTGTATGTTTTGTTTGCTTTCTTCTTAATAAGTAAACATATCGCTCAGGGGGGAAGAGTTATTTCGAACTGTAGGATGTATTTCATACACATTATCCCCTTCATGTAATCTTTGCTCTCAGTTAAGCACAGATCCAGATTGTGTTAAAGTTGGTGAGAATATTCCAGTTCACTGCAGTGAATTTGTATCACATGCTTAGCTGTCAAATCTCATATTTTGTTTTAGTTGGCATCCTCTTTTCTAGTTATTGTTTTGTTTTTTCCTTCTCCTTTATTTTTCCTCTCACTTCTGTATCTCATGATAAATTGATAGCTTCTGAAAGTTAGCAGTGAATAGGGAGATCTACTAACTGTATCTCAGCAGCTGGAGGGTTATTTCTTGTGCATTTCCATTTTATGCCTTTGTAAGGGACATATCTGTTACCTCTTTTAGGTGTAACTCAATTTTCCATATTAGCATAATTTTCCATATTTGTTTTAAAGACTGAAATTCTTGCATTCTATACCATTGCTATATATACCATTTTGCCAGCATCTCTTTATGAGAATGTAGCATAAGGTCCCTGGTAATGTCAGCAGATCATTGAGAAGAGGCAGTCAGGGATGCCGGCTCTTCTGTCACTGGTCCTATGGATCACAGCTGTCTTGGACCTCACAAAGCTTCTGAGAGTGTTGGTGAAAGCTGCTTGTGGTCATGCAATATTAGGCTATGCTTTTTCTACCTAAATAGCATCATCACTCATGTCTCTTTAGGTGGTAACCTCAGCTTGCCGCATGAGCTGGTATATTCTTCCCTTAAAATCATCAGCAAATACCCTTATTTAAGCAAGGACCATTGTTACCAGAATGTCTCTGTCAAAAGAAATATCATCAGAAAGCCCCTGTTAGCCATTCCCATTAATAAATTGTAGGATGCTTTTTACAAGATTGAGGCTATCTTGACATTGAAAGTGTGGTCATTTCCCATACCAGAAACATCTTCATTTGAGTGGTGGGTGAATCACTTGTACAGTGGGACAAATTTTTGGCTGTAGCTGTTCTTTGCTAATCAAGCCAGAAAAGACACAGGGACAGGGTTAACGTTAAATGCCTTTAAGCTACTTTGATTCTAAAGCTTCTAAAAAACTGCTTTGGGGTTCAGGGATACTTACAGAAATAGTGCTTTGGGCTGTTACCGGCAGCCCCTTTTCCTCACAAGAGGTGTCACAGAGCCAATCCTAGGTGACACTTGGCAGTCAGCATTTTTTTTCCTATTAGGGAAATCTCACTTGTCTTGCTGTAGCTGCTTTCTAGTATGTGTACTTCTTAGCATAAAGGGACCACCAAAAAAAAGGTCAAGGATCTAGTCTGGTCACCATAAAGAGCTTTAGAAATGTACTATCCATTTCCCAAAGAAATTAATTACATAGGAGCCTGAACAACAGAGAAATGTTTTCTAGAAGGAAAGTATATTATTGTTGCAAGAGGCGATTAAAATTGTTTTAAAAATAAGAATTCAAAATCCATCAAATAATATAGAATCCCCTTTTAAATAACTATGGCTTGAAAGAAAGCTAATGGAATTTATTTTACTCTCTAGGTTTACTTGCAGGCTGTAAATTGAGAGTTATTATATTCTAATCATGATATGAATGTTATCTGGTTTGATATGTTGTTTTTTTGGCGCTGAAGGGTTTTTTGGTTTTCTCTTAGCAGCCCCTGTCAAACTGTATTTCATTTGGGTGCTGGCAAAATGTTAGCTTACTGTAGAGTGAAACATGTGCATTCCATGTGAAACACACATAGGCGATATAGCCTGAGCCTGGCTGAACTGTATATCTCAGTGTAAGCTAGGGCTTCTGTCACATCCCATCCAGCATTACAAAGGTGAGAAACAGAAGGAGTGATTTATGTGAAGAATTAAAAAAAAAAAAAAAATTATATAGGAAAAGGCTGTTGGTATTTTTGAGACTGAGCCTCTCTGAAAAGCCCTCACAGTTCAGCTCATGTCACTCACTTGAACACTGCTTAAAATGAGGGGCTGCTCTTTTTAACCTCTTGCAGGTCAGGCTTTAGCTGGAGCTAGGAAACACAGAGCACAACCAAAGCTGCCAGCTTGTTAGCGTGAGAATTCTGCCTTCGCTGAAGTCTTTGGATTAATGATTTCAGACAGACAGATGTGAGACTCGGAGGCCATGCGTGGGGGAAGGGGTTTCTCGTCACAGGACCCTGCGGTGTTCTTGGTGGAGAGAATGGCTTTATTCCCTGAATACACAGGGTGGTGAAGGAGCAACTGTGAAAGAAAGCTGGCAAAATACAAAGAAAAATACAAATATTGCAGGTATCATCATGCTGGGAAGTAATGCACAGCAGTTACCCTGAGTCCCTCCAAGAAAACCCCGTGCTTTCTTTATGCTCACTTTATAAATCCTAACCCGAGTCCCCAACATCTGAATACAGTAATGTTACCAGTGCATCGTTGCTAATGGAAGTGATCTGAGTGAGTTTCCCATGAGTCATTACTGCAGAAGAACTGATTTCTTTGGGTTAGAAGATTTTATAAACCACTGGATCTGTCATAGCAAATCCATCAAGATTATCCCAGGAAAGCACACTAGCTTTCCTGTGATGCTATGGAAAATAAATAATATCAAGTAAAATCTAAATATCTTCATCAAGCACTTATAAATTATGGGATACCCTTTAGGTCACAGTATGTGCATATTACAATAAAATATTTACACACTCTGTGACATCTGTGTAGTACAGGAGAGTATGATCTTGAATAGCATTTGAAATGCAGCTGTGCACACAGAAGAGTAAATAGAAATGTTACACATTATTTCATAGAGTGCTTATAAATTATGGAAATATAGAAATGCATAACACTGATATCTTGAAATCCATGTAATAGATTTTTTGTACAGATTGCATAGTCCAATTCAATATTAATTACATATTTATAATGCTCTATGTTGTAAATGCACATATGTGCACGTAGTGTTCCACACAAATATATGCTCTGTCAAACACTAAAGCGTGTATGTCATGCTTTCTATTTTGTGTTGGATGGTAATGTTAAAACCAAGAAAATATAGGCATATTTTCTGTCTAAATTCATAATGCTGGGAATAGATAAATGGGAACAGATGTGATGTAGAAGGAATTTTATTCTGGAGGGCTGTCATAACAGAATTCAGCTATCCAGCTGACTTGATTTTCAGTGGTAGAATCTTTCAGCAGTGGGTGGTGTATGAATGCAGGGGCACACCAGTTTAGAGCTCAGTGAGTGTTTCTTAAATATAGCCAAAGTAAAGCCTGGTGGAAGATTTAGAAATAATGAGCAGCTGATGCAAAATGAAATTGCTGGGTGGACATAATGTGTCACAATAGTCCATCACACTGAGATAATGTATGGCTGCAATGACATTAACCGCTCCAAGAAGAGTCCTGTGATGGGGTCTTGGAATAACGCAACTGAACAAAAATAATAAGCAAGTTTCTGTTAGCATACACTGGAGACTTTGAGTACCTTTGCCGAGAACACGGATCTTCTCAGGTTTGGGTTTTAATAACTCCTGATGTGTTCACTTAACAGCATCTTTCGGAATTTCCCATGGAGCAGGCCCTGCAGCCTCAAGGCCAGAAAAATATGTCTTGCATCATCAGCATAATGATAATGCACTGTCTTGTGCTCAGTGATGATCTCACCAAGAGACTTAATATTTACAGCATGGGGAGTGGGAAAGGAGCCTTGAAGGGTGCCACATTTCACATTCCTTTACTCTGACACATAATTACCCAGAAGAGCCAGTTATCTTCCATTTTTTAGACAGTTGGAGAAGGAAAGATGCTCTTATGTGTAAGACCTTGAGAGATACAAGCTCAGTAGCTGGCTTTGAGAGACCTCTTTTAGTGTACTCTTGAGTAAGTGCTTCAGCTGGCTGCTATTTGGTACCCCTAATTTACAAGAGGATCACTATTTCTGGTCTTCTAATTGTCTTGATACTTCTAGGCCCTTGACAATGTGACTACATTGCAGCAAATACCTCTAAAGTGTCAGATACACATTGCAAAGGACCTGTGTGCAATACCAAGCTGCAAATAATGAACAGTGAATAATGAACAGTGAATAATGAACACTACTGGAGAACAGCTTCAGAAACACCAGCCATTTCCTAAGGCTGCTAAAAATGAAACATTATGGATTAGAAATATAATTTGTTTAAAAATTCCAGGAAAGTCAAGATGATCCTAAACTTTTTTAGGGACAGAACAGGTAATCACACCTATAATTAATTCTGACCTTAAATTTAATTCCAGAGTTTTTCCATTTTCCTAGAAATGGCCAAAATTGAGTAGGTTTATTTGCTTCAGGCCAAATTTTTGGGCTATTTTCTTGGAAAGTTCCCAGGTAGAGCATTAAGTAAACAATATGTTGTTTTGATCACTATGAAATGCTGACACCTGTTTCCTTTGGAAGCTTTCAAGCAGAAGCTTGACATGGATTGCAAAAGGGCTGAGAAAGAGGAGGTTCTCTTTTATCGTTTCCCTGAAATGTTATTCCACCTGAGCTATTTTTTCTCTTTGCAAGATTCCTGGTGCACATCCTGTTTTCCCTGCAGATGCTTCAGCACTTTGACCAAGCCACTCATGTGCCATCACCAGTGTTGGTGCACTGAAAGTTCACTATCCCAAGGAAACAGCACCAAATCAGGACTCTCCCTGAAATTGCTCATCCCAGTTGCAGGTGCCATGAAGATGTATCTGGGTGCAGAGACAGCCAATGAGAGGAAGGAAATTCCTTCTTCTACCATTCATATTCTTACTAATCTCCTTGCTCTAACCAGAGATCAGAAAAGAATCAGAGAAGAATCTCAGCATCAGAAAAGAAAGGAAGGAAGACAGGAGTTTTGCAGGGGAGGTAACTAGGGGGTGGAGAATTGAGTGGAAGGGGACGGGAATGAAGATAAGGTTGAGGGAATGACGACTCGTGAGTCTGGAGGAGGGGGAATGGGACAGGAGGCTGGGAGCTGGCAGAAGAAAGAGGGGATGGAGAAGGCCTAGATGGGGTGGGAAGAGGCTGGGCAAAAACTTCTAGAATATGGAGTTGAGCTTGGGAAATGGGTTGGGCTCTGTTAGTACGTGGATGGGAGACCACCTGGGAATCCCAGGTGCTGTAGGCCATGGCACACATACAGAGTGTGTTTTATCCATGACCACGTCTGATCTCAAAAGTTAAGCAGAGTCAGGTTTGGGTCTTTTCTAGGGTTAGACAACAGTATAGGAGGACCAGGAGATTATCCCCAAGGCTGGACAGTCATGAGTGGCAGGGTGTGTGGGATAGTATGGGCAAGTATCTAGGTCAGTGGCCCTTCCAGTGCTTTGGAATTTCTGAATTGCAAATTTCTGAACAAGTGCAAAATCCAGAAAAATTAGTAAAACACTTAAATGACATAGTAAAACACTTAAATGGCCATACCAGAGACGGACAAATCACAGCAACATGTTGGGGCTTGGCCTATCCTTACAGAGCCCTGTTCAACACCATCCAGCACCTTCAAAGGGAAAAAAATTTCTCTGGGTCTGATGACAAAACAACTGACAACGCAGCTACTCCAGCTCCAAGCACAGCAGCTACACCAACCCCAGTGACAAGTACAGCAGCTACTCAAACTCTGGCTACAACAGACAAAGCAGCTACTCCAACTCCAAGTTAAACAATTACACATCTTTCTTTCCCTCCTCGGGTGGTCAGCCTATGAAGGAGACTCCTTTCCTGAATCTCAGCAGCCATTCGCTATGCAAAACATTGCTCTTAAACCCCCTTTTAATGGGATAATGGCTTTCCACTGATGCCACCCACCCATCAAAGGCCAGAGAATTGTTCCAGAAGAGTAGTTATCTCCCATCAAGGGTCTGTCACAGGAAACTCCCCTCCCTACTCCAAACATTTCAGTGTCATAAAAATACTGTGGATGACATTCAGAGAATTTAAAAGTTGCAAGCTCAGAATATATTTCACTGAAGGCTACTTCCCCATTGTTAACTGCCTACCAACTGTGCATTATTGGGTTGCTTAATGCATTTAATTAAAACTAACTGGGCTTATTTTGACAGCAGCTGTCCATGATCTAGACCCTCCATATCTCTAGATCCCCTCTGATCTAGAGATTTGAAAAGACTTGTTCCAAATTCAGTGCACACTTAAATGTGCACTTCCAGGAAGAGCAAACTACCTAAATAATGACTGCTTATCCATGGGCTTACCTCACCATATGTTCCATTTCTTATGGTAGGTCACTTCTGGAGTTCAGAAGAAGAATCCTGACCTTTCTAGAAGACACCTGCTTTGGATGTGAGACTATTTTATAGGACTCACATGGTCTTTCTAAAATGTACAAAACTTTGCCTGGCAGCAGCCACACATATTCCTATATTTCAGACGTATTAAACCACATTTGAAGTGAAATTTTGTTTTAAGCATGAGCAAGATGGAACCAAATTTAGCATACCAGCTTCAGTCACGTTTAGTTCAGCCAAGGGCAAAGGTTCTGATCAGGAAATTAGAAGACTGTAAATTTTCAGGCTTGATTGAATCAAAACCTGTTCAACTGATTTTGCTTTAGCTTTCCAGACTTTCTTATGGAGACACACCATGCAGATCTGAAATGCAAAGGGAGCTTGAGATAAAGCTCTGGGCCATCCTGGAGACAAGCTTGAACAAAAGCCATGTCATAGTTAACAAGAACTGTTACAACATACACTGTGATGGTGTAGCACAAATGTAGCACTATGCTGAATAGGGATATGTTCAGAAGGAGGGCAGGGTGGTGTAATTCAGCATTTGCCACTCATAGAAAGGTGAATCATCAGAAGATAGCAAAGACGTGGGGTCAGGACATCACTTTCAGCCACCCACACAGGAAAAGGGAGCTGAGATACCAGGCATAGAAGAGAATTGAGAAAAAAAAAGAAAATCTGCTGCAATCTCATGCAAAAAATACACAAAACCACAGGGGACAAATAGGAGCTCCTAAATCTTCACCCATCCTGTGCCTTTGTTGTGATCCTACATCTTCACTCTATTCAGGTCTCTGAATTGGTCAAGAAAGGTGCAAGTATTTACGTTAAAAAGGTTCACATAGAAAATACTCCACTTAGAAATTATTCCAGCCAAAAATATTGGTGGCAGCCCTCCACAGATACAGAAGTATTCCAGAGGCAACTCTCCCTTTGTTTTGGATTACTTACTATTAGTGTCAGTGTCAAGAGCCTGTTCTGGGCACAACAGGAATAGAAGAGTTCTTGCCTGGAGCTTCTGGTCTATGTGTACCTGCTGCAGGCAGGCAATGATGGACCCCGCAGGAGCCACTGGCAGCTGTTGCAGAGTACCAGTTATACCCCTAGGATCTCAGCAGTGCTGAAGGTCCATCATCAATACATGTAGCCAGACACTGCAGAAGCAGCCTGTGCCCTTTTCTCTTGCTGGTGTAAGGGCAGGACTTTGATGCACCATAGACTCATGGCAGGGCTGCAGTTGGAGTCTACCCCTCATGCACACACATGTGCATACACACATGTGCACACACGCAGAGGGATACATTCTGTCCTTGGGTATGCTGCCCCTGATGTACCCTGTCAGGAAATTACTCCGTGCGACTGCTGGTGATGAAAGCAAAAGTATCAGTCACCAAAGATGGGTGAGGAGGAGCTGCAGGTGAAATCAGAAGAGGTGATGACAGTGAGCACTGCAGCGTTGGTATCGTGTGGCTGTTCTGTATACCGTGCTGAAACTGCAGCATCCCCCAAGGGACTGCCAGCTCCTCTAACCCCGTACCTGCTGCATACAGTGAATACACACTGAAATGGCTTGTGAGTCGTGTGAAATAAAAGATCTCGCCTCTCCTTCTCAGCCAAATGTGCTGCTAAAGATCCTTTTCTCGAGTCTCTATGGCTGGTATTCACAAAGGGAAAGAGAGGGGAGTGGTCTTGGCTGCCAGCACAAAGGAGAAGCAGCAGGACCTTGGCAGCAGTGAGAGATATTTACAAACCTGAATGCTCACATCTCCTACAACACTGCCCTGAAACAATATGCTGGAGAAAATAATGAGAGCCCTGCTAATATTTTATAGACCCACCTGTTAAATGGGTGGCCACCTGATCAATGTAATACATTTTTGTTTCTGAGTACTTTTTGATATATCCGCATGTTCTAGAGTGCCTTTTATATCAGACTAACATGGGCTAACAGCTTGGTAGATTACCAGAGCAAGCAGACAACGATTTAGAAAATTATTGGTGCCTATTAATACAAGAATGTTAACCATAATGGCAGTTGTGTATTCACGAAAGAGCCAGAGGGCAAATATATGGTACCTTCACATAATGAAGTGTTTCAGCTGATGTTATTACTGATTGCATCTGGATTCATATTTTTCAGAACACCTGTGGTCTTTTACTCATGTGCTTGACAGCAGATTTCTAAAAATATATTTGATGATGCATGCTGGTACCAGCCATGTAATTTCTGCATTGATTTGTTATCATAGAGAGTCACCATCAAGCTGGACACCTCAGCTCAGTGTGGCAGAACTGTTAGGAATGGTAAAGTCATTTCATTAACATGTGCCCTAGTGCTTTATTTTTTGAGGACACTGCTGACTGCACCCCATACACAGAGTTATGAATGCTGCATTGGTCCTATAGAAATATGTCTATCAGATTTCTGCTAACTATGACATTTTGTGTCACTCAGGGGTAGTGGTACATGGCTTTCTATAACTGAGATGCTAAGTTCCTAGTTCTTGGTGGTTTCCCCGGCCACATATAATCACAGGACGTGTAGGAGCAGCTTTTCTTCTTTCCTGTTACCAGAATGTTGCTATTTCTGGCATCTTAACATCTGGGTGTTGTAAGGGAAGACTAGACAAAGCAGTCTTGTCCTAAGCTGCCATGGTGAGATACCAGTATGGCATCCTCTTCTCTGGAGCTGGGGACTGCAGAAAGACTTGCAAAAAACATCATTCTCCAGGAACGAGGTGAGTTAAATAATGACTGGCTCCAGCAGACAACTTGCATAGCACGTTTCTAAAATTCTCCAGCAAAGATTTCCCAGCCTTTTTATGGAATAGCCTCAGAAAACACAGGATTAGTGCTTTACACTGAGATGTCAAATAAACCTGTTCTGGACTGCGTAAATTTAAAGGCCAGGTAAGGGGAGCAGTCCTGAGGGAACATAATAAACGTGCAGAGAAGTCTTTCCATTCTACATGCTTTTCTTTTCTTTTTTTTTTTTTTTTTCTTTTCCCTCTAGTGCTACAAGCAGTTGAAAAGAGATGACCTCTCTCTTGACAAGCAATCAGGGATGTTCAAGGGCTCCTGGAAGATGCTCCTTCTTGCTGACCATGCTGTTGAAATTTTTACCTGATATGATTTGGCATGGTTGAAAAAATAAGAAAAGAAGAGAAGTCTGACATAAAATTGCTCTTGAAATGTGAAAGGGGGAATGGGGAAACAACACATTCTTCTCTTTCCCTGAGGTCACAGCAATAAATTCACAAGGGTTTTTAAATCCCACAGCAGCTTAGTCAGAACGAGTGAGAGTTTTTATCCATTTCTGTTAAGATGTGGTTTAAAAAGAGAAATGATGTTTCATGGGAATCTTTGCCAGTTCTAAGAAAAATATGCTCACCTTTTTGCAAGACTGATGAAGTTTGAGTACCGTCTCTGAATATCCTCTGAGGATGGTACCCTTATTACCATTGAAAACTCAGCTATCCTGCTGCAGGAGCTTAAAAATTAAACTGATGAGCTGCAACTGAAATATTTAACAATATGATATCAAATGAACTGCTCAAATATGCTGCATCTTAGCAATTCATAGCTGTAACTAATGGAAAATATAACAACAAGTATTGGAGAGATTAGTGAGCAGCATGCAGTGTGAGTACTGGGGAGGGCACATTGAATGGCAGGAGAAATGAAGCAGCAAAGATAGATAATTAGTGAAGGAACAAGAGACTTTGGGATCTCTAAAGCTGACAGCATTAAATGTCTGATCCAAACCAGTTGAAGTGGATGATGTTGTAGTAGTAGCAGCCAAATTTTCTGTTATATTCTGATGGTTAAAGTGCTTGGACAGGAAGAGGACATTTTTCAGACCAGTGCAGTTTTTTCATTCCTTTGTGTAGTCAAGAATATAGAGTTACAGGAACAAAAAAGAAGGAAGAAAATGTGGCTCCAGAAATAAGGGATTAGACACTCATCTTTTGTATCACAGGCTAGCGACTAGTACCTTCTGTGGGGAAATAACAACCCTATGTTCAGTTCCCTTCTTGGAGTCATTCAGACACCTATCTTCTGCTACTTCACATCCTAGGGCTAGGAATTTCCTGGAAAGCAAACAAACATAACCTCTACCTCTGCTCCCCAAGGCATTCCTGCACATTACATTACCCACTTGCTGAGGAGTAATCCTGAGCAGCTGGGTGAAAACCCATGCTGTAGAAGCCTTCAGGTTATTGAACAGCAGTTGAACAGCTTGCTGCCTATCGATCTACTAGCAGGAGGAAGCGCTTCTTGAGCACTATTTGCAACAGAAATATGAATGTGGATATAAAAGGAAAATTATTTGGGATGGAGTGTGTGAGAAGCTTTGACAGCTGCACTCCGAAATGGGGAGCTGCAGTCCTGGCAGTCCAGAAACCCTAGGAATGACAGTTCTACTGAGCTCCTGCTGTTCTCCTGAGGACCTGAAGGCTCCATTCAAAGATTCAGGTATTCATCTCTGGCTTGAATACAGGACAGTACCTTAAATGGGCATTTCCCAGAGCTAGAAAAACACATAAAAATAGGAGAGGGATTTGACATATCAGACACTTGATCTGACACTTGTTTGTTGTTGATGTTATTTATTTTTCATTGCCTCCAGGCTATTTTTGCTGGTTTTACTCAGGCAAATAACCATGAGTGAAATCAGAGTCAAACTGTTCAAATTTAGCCAAAGACTGTGGGTTTGCAATCATATTTAGTTATTTATCCATATTGTGGAGCCCCCAAATTGATGTATGCATATAATTATTTATCATATTGCTATTATTGCTTTGACTGACAGGAGGGGAGAAATAAAACTTCACACCAAGATCAAACAAAAAAGGCCCAGACATAGGTATTAGACAGCTTTGAAGCTCCTGAAACTCTTTTTTCAGACCTCATAAAAACTACAATACAAAAGTGAAATGCAGAGGAGTTTGTTACAATATATTTGTCATTAAACTGAGTGAATTACAGCAATACTTGCAGAAAAATACTGTACCAAGAATAGCACATAAATATCAATTTTAAAATGCAAATATTAGTCATGAATCTGTTTTATAAGAATATAACACTGCTTATCTTTTTTCTTTTTTTTTCAGGAAAGACCTTAAAATGTAACGCTATATCAATTATTTGTATATTAGTAATAAATAGTATGTGCTGAACAACGTTAGGTTCCAAGGCAGAAGCAAGGGATGGCTATTTCTTTAGCCTGAAGAACCTTTCTGTGTAATAATGAACACAGTTCTTGTGTTTTTCTTCAACCCAATATAGTCACAAATTGAGCATTAAAGAGGATTTTGCAGGCAATTTATATCGGGTTTTGTAGCTGATTTTGCAGGAGGAGAATTTGCAGAGAAATAAAAAGTCTGTTAATATCCATAAATAAAATTGCCCAAGAGTGAAAAAGGATTTGAAAGAGGAGGGTGTCATTCAAAATTATGACAATCAGTGTAAAAATTTTCTTTCTGTATGTTCCATAACAACTATCGCTCAGCATGAAAGTGAATTTGTTCTTTATTACAATTCTTTTCCTTCAATTTGTGTCCAAGTTGGCTTGTTGAGTTAAACTGATGGGTTTCTGGCACCCACATTTCCACTTTGGAAGCTAAAGAGAAAAAAAACACAAAAAGAGTAATTTTAAAAAATAACTTTAACCTTACGTTAAGGTTACAGAATAAAAATGAAAATGGAGGAAGTTGCATTTGTGTCCTACCAGTTTCAACAGTGTCTCCCTAGTCTGAAGTTGCAGTGTTTCTATGAACTTGAAGAGTGTTTAATTTTTTGCTTTACCTTTTGCATGAAGAGACATGTATGTGGAAATGAATATTTAGTCCCCTATGAACTTCTTTTACTAATGAACACAATGTTGGGAAGGGAAGGCAAGAGTGGGGGGATGCTAGGGACCTAAAGAAGTTATTTTCCATTTCCTTGCTTCCCATACAGAAGATGTTCAGTGGTTTTCAGGAAGTGTTTAGCCAATGCAATCTATCCAATTGTGAGTTTCAATTTACAGTGCAGGTGATTGACTGATGTTGCTAGCTAATGTAGTGAATATGTTTCTGTGTATGTTTCAGCTGTATGGTTTAGGCTGTGTTGAAATCGCATCAATTTGCAGTGTTAACTGTTATGCAGGATAAATAGGGCCAGCATGGAAATTTGAATTAGGAATGAAATGAAAGGAGACAGAGATAATTCCAGCTGTCACTATCAATATTTCAAAATGTTGTTTCGTGGGGCTTTTTTTGTTGTGTTTGTTTTTTGTCCTATCAAGTGCATACTTCTCTCATTTTAAATACTAGAAGTCTAGTTTGGGGCAACATATGGATAAAACAGGAAATATTTTTTGACTCAGATGTGGCTCCCCCAGGTACCACAGGTGGATGAACTGATGTTCTGACAGAGAACAACCAAGGCTACCTGTATTCTCTCCCGCACAGAAGGCACCTGCTGTCTGCTACTGATACTACAGATAAAGACATTACCGGTATACAAACAGCTTCAGCACATTGTGACTTTCCAGCTCATAGTTTAAGAGCCTTTAGTGCAGCCTCCCTTTGGGAACAGATCTCTAAGTGGGCACAAAGCTTTTGCCAGATATCAACAAATAGTCAGGATTTGGGAGAAGAATTATGTGGTTTTTAACATTACAATTTATTTATATTGTCAGAAAAAGATTGTGGCATTAACACTACTAAATGAGTGCAGACACATTTACCCATAAAGGCACCAGAAGATTCAGGTCCTTCTCCCTAGATGAGGTGGGGATGTAAAGCAAGTAGCTGGAACATGCTGTTAGGCTGAAGGTCTGCAGAAAAGAGCATTTCACCTGTTCTTATCATCTCTATTTATCTGTTTTAATCTTGGAAACAGGAGAGAGCAAAACAATATATGCTTCACAGGCATCCCTAGCGTATCCAGCTTAGCTGCACTTGCTGCGTATTTCTCTTTAACACACTGATTTCACACATCCCCATCCTAAAAAATGCAGGTAATAGCTCCCTCCCCTGCAAAACAGAAGGTATTGCTGCAAGCCATAAAGGACCAATCTTGTACCTATTCCTTAAGTGTTAAGGGAAAATCAGCCTGTTTAATTGGATTCCAGTGGTAAATTGTGCTTGCTGATCCATTTGTACAGTATTTCCTGTATTTAGAGCATGTAATTTGTGACTTGGTTAGACATCTCAGTTGTAAATTCACTAACAAATGCAATAAGAATCTTTAAGAAACACAGTCGAAACAGCTGATTAAGGAAAATTTTTCTTAAGAACAAATAAATTTTGCACCTCCTGGACTTCTCTAATTAGAGGGCTTATGCATTCATCCAGTAAAAAATTATAAAAGAAGCATCAGTTTCATGTTCAGTATGTAGATAGCATAATAATGTAAGAATATAAATACTGTAAGTACTGCAGATGCTGAGTCAGTCCATCTGTCATGGACTTGTCCATCTATCTTGTCTCAAAAAGTATTTGGTGTCTCATGCTTCAAGAAGAGCATAAGACTTGCATATACAGACAACAATCTTTCCCTAAAAGAAAACCCAAAGCCCAATAAACCCCACTTTCCTGAAAGAACTTAAGAGTTCATTTTTATAAATTCCAACACCTCATGTGTTTACAATAAAATTTATGATGCAGTTTAACAGATTATGAATCCTCTGTAAGAGGTATGGACTAAGAAGTAAATTAATGGTTTTACCAAAGATGAGAAGTGGTTTAGATAATATTTTCTTCTTCCATTTGCTTAACGGGTGTTTGGAAATATCCATACAAATTGGGACCCCTGGATGCAACAGCAATACAAATAATACATATAGTGTGTGCATTGATAAAAGTCCGCCTCTTCCCTAGTGCTAAGATTAGAAGTATGAAATTACAAGAAAAACTAGAATGGATTAAAAAAAATACATGTATCTACAATAATAAACTTCTATGCTGTTATCCAGCAAATCAGTAAAGGCATTTTAACACTCAGAAAAAGGTGCAGAGGCAGATTCAGAGCAGCAAGTGAGAGGAGGCTATTTCCAGAGGTTTGCCAGCCAAAATATGGCAATTCTTTTTCTATCTGTCCATCAGGCCACAACATATTTTGCATCTGTTTTTTTAAGGTACATCTGATTTGGACTGCTGCTGATGTTAACAAACATCGCATTAAGAGTCCATTTCTCCTTCTACATGCATTGATTACACTGTAAGTAGCCCACTTCCAATTCAGGTCACCAGTATCTGGTCTGGAGTGGCCCAAAAAAAAGAGTTTGAAAGGTATTAACCAGCCACTTACCTAAACTATTCTAGTTCAGTTGTATTCTTGAGGCAGGCTCAATCCCTCACATCAGAAACATTTACAGAATTATGAAGTTAAGAAGACTAGAATTTTGAGTGTACTCTACTCATATCTAGGGAAGTTTTGCCATTAGCTTCTTAGGATTAAGATCCTAAACAGCAAGAGCCCTGGTGTAAATGGGCAGGTCCAGCTGTGTGGTATGAAAGCCTGCTGACCCCAGAATAGAAGTGAGCCCCTTCTGCTGTGGAATGAGTGGAAGGAGGGAGACACTTGGATTTTAAAACTGAACAAAGAAGTTTATATGTTGACCTTAGCTAGAAATTAATATGAGTTTGCCAGATCCCCTGCATTTTGCAGGCCCACAGTTGTAGAACAGACTATTAACCTTGCTATACAGCACTTGCTGAAGAGCCCATTATTTTTACTCCCACTAACATGTTTCTTTTGATTCTGAAACACTGATTATAAAGAAGCATTTCTTTAACCTTAGAAATTTAAACATTGGCTCTGAAAACATCCTCCTCAGAGTTACACAAATGGGAATTGAGTCTGCTTTATTGAAAACAGTTACTAAATGCCAATTTCAGACACTTTTGCTTGATTTTCTGAAGAGGATCTTCACAGTGTTTATGCACATCATTCTCAACATATGCTTAATAATAAATAATGTGCAACCCACCAGTACTAAAAGAGTAGATCCAGACATATGCTATTTTAATAAGAAGCCACTAAAATAGTCTGTCAAATACGGATGCCAATCATTTTCCAGCATCTGATTTGAAAAATACCCAGACATGTTTAATGCAGAAGCAAACTGCGAAGCTTCTGGGGTTTGACTGTGATGTGTGGCACAAGTGTCTGTGAAATCCTCACTCGTGCTGTTGGAAAACATACACATTTGTTTAGAAGTTGGCAGAAGGAAACTGACAATTTTAAGAACAGTAAAAAGATTGTGATGAGCTAACAGGATTTATCTCTATTCTCATTTCTATGAGAACTGGCTACTAGGCAGGGTGCAGGGTATAAAGCACTTTAGGTCTCCACCTGTCACTCCTGACGCATAGTATTCTTTGACTTTGCTTCCTGGCGAATCTTCCCAAATGACAGAGATGCAACAGGAATTAAGATCAGATCACAGTCATTACCAAGTTATTACTGGAATAACAGAAAGAAACTTGGTGGAACTAGTAAGAGGGAGTTCTTCATGAATTTTTCTTTGTTTCCTTTTTTTTTTTCATACAGAAAATATTTTAAAACACACAATTTTTGCTGGTTTTTGGTACAGTTTTGGTGGGTTGCACATTGTAATTCTGGAGTCTAATTTGTTGGCCACAATAAAGGGCATAACCTTACTGATTATGCTGCCAGTTTCTTTCAAATAACACACTGGCCCATAGCTGAGAAGAGTATGTAAATACACAAATGTATAAATAACTTGTAGTGTGGCATATCTGATCTAGCAAAAACAAAATGGTAAGAACAGCTATTGATATAAGAAGCCAAACCCATTTTATAATACAAAGGAAGGCTTTTTTAAGAAGATTGAATAGATGGATGGTCATTTAGTTTATTAACTGTTGACTCAATATATATGGTATTTCATTAAAAAGAAAGACAGTAATATATAACTAAGAATGTTTTCTTCTTTTTCATTATAAGACCCAACAGTAAACTGTAATGGGATATGCTGAGATTTATGAGGAGTGGCTTGGTTTGTTTAGCTTGGACAAGAGAAAGCTGAGAGGGGACCACATTGCATTCCACAGCTTCCTCAAGACGGGCAGTGATGGGGGGACAGCACTGATTTCGCTCCGGGGGCACAAGGAAATGTATGAGGCTGCATCAGGGGAACTTCAGATTGGATGTTAGAAGGAGATTCTTCACTGATATAGGCTTCCCAGGAAAGTGGTTACAGCACCAAGCCTGTCAGAGTGCATCTGGATGTCACTCTTAGTCACACAGTTTAGCGAGGAGCAGGGAGTTGGATTCGATGGTCCTTATGGGTGGGACCCTTCCAACTCCAGATATTCTATGATTCTATGACTGTAAGCAGTGTGACATAAAGGAAGAGTTGGTACACTCGCCACAAAGTTACAATAGGAACTGTAAACTCAAACTTTTTCAGTTTTCCTCCAGACTTAATTGCAAGACAATTTCAAGTCAATTAACTGTAAAACTCTGGTAAGATATAGCCCTGTCTCTCCAACAAAAGCTGAGGGAGAGTACAAGAAACAGCGCTATTGAATAATGTTCTTTGATGTGCCTTAATGGTTTAGGGATGTGCTGTGCCAGAGAGTTCATATTTCTGATTAGTCAAGAATGAATAATGTTCTTTGATGTGCCTTAATGGTTTAGGGATGTGCTGTGCCAGAGAGTTCATATTTCTGATTAGTCAAGAATAGCTTGGAAGTAGGAACTGCTAAGCAATTAACAGTGAACATAAATCCCATCAGGAATTAAGACAGGCAAGCTGTTGGTGAAATCCAGGCCTTCTTAAAATTGAAAGCAAAATACAACTATTGATTTCAGCAGCACCAGCAATTTATTGACTGCATCATTTACCAGCTCATCAGTGATTTTGTCCTCGATCTGTTTGCTTTTCTCATTCTTAATGCATCCAGTGTGAAATACACCTCACATTTCATGCTAGAAAGGTGGTGTGACCAGTGGCTTTTTCAATTCACAAGAGCAAAATGTTAAGAGTTTCAATCGATGGCCTAAAACCATGGCTAAATTCATGTAGTGTCTCTGAAAATGAGGTGGTGGTAACACCAACATTGGCTATGAAGCTATCTTTGTTGCCTGTGGCCTTTGGAACTGAAAAACATTAAACCCAGAGTGAACTTAAGAATTATTTCATCTCCTGTGTATTGCCTGAAAAATCATTCCCTGTGATACTGCACAAAGAACCCTGGGTTGGGAATAAAACGAATGGTGGGCTTGTGTCATCAGTGCATTCAGCTCAAAGCTGTCTTCTAATTGTTTTGTTGATGGCAACATCCAGAAAGTTCCCAAATGTTCAAAGGAAAAGTGAAACGTATTGTAGATTTTTCACAGGTCTTTACACTAAGAAGAGTTATGTGCATCATTAAGCTTAAATTGATTTCCAGTGTTTGAGCACCAGCCTGGACAGTGGATCTAATTAGTGTCTGCAGTTATTTAAATAACAGTATTGAATAGCTGGGTTGCAACAGTTACCAACTTGGTTTAGAATTATGCTTCATCATGGAAACTCTTCTTGTGCTCCTAAGACACGAACTTTGAACATTGAACAAAATTTTAGTTTGCTGTTTAAGCTGTGATAGTTTTGTCTGAGTACTCAGTTTAGAAACAAGCACTGAAAACAGAAGCTGAGCCACAGAGAAACCCGGCTGCTGAATAACACATCTCATAGGAACCATAAGTCTATATTTATAAAGGGCTTAATTTTGCCATGATGCTTTGTGAAAAAATAATGGTCTTTGGATGTTTTTTTCAGTAGCTTTGTGCAAAGCAGGCAGAAAACTGACCTGAGTGCTGCCTGTGCATCTCCAGGAAATGCAAATCCACTGTAGTCTAAATCACAACTCCTTTCTCCATCCTCAGTGAAGAAGGAATTTTGGGACATAAAAATTGGTAAGAGGGGCCTGGGAGAGCTGTGGGTCTCTGTGTTCAACAAAACAGTCCCACAGGAGCTGGCAAATATTGTTGCACACACATTTCCTTTCAGAGTGATGAAACAAGACAGATTTATAACTAAATATGTATGTCAGATTTCTTACCTTATCTTTCACCTTCTGAGTATCCTCAGTTCCTATTGAGGGCATGTGAGGTACAGGAGTGACCAGCCAATCACTCCCTCCCTTTCCCCTGCCCCAGCCACCCAGTGGGATGGGGAGAAAAAGGTAAAATTTGTATTTTGGATAAGAATAGTTTAATAATTGAAATTAATAAGTAATAATAATAGTATTATTAATAATAATCATAATTAAGAAATAAAACCCGGGGGAAAAAACCCTCCAGTGATGCAAAATACAATCTCTCACCACCCATTGACCGATGCCCAGCCCAACCTGAGCAGCAATCAGCCCCTCCTGGCCAGTTCCCCCAGTTTACATCCTGGGTATGACACGGTGTGGTATGGAATAACCCTTTGGCTAGTTTGGGTCAGGTGTCCTGTCTCTGGTTCCTCCCAGCTTCCCATGCCCCTCCTTACTGACAGAGTATAAGAGACTGAAAAGGCCTTGATAAGGATAAATGTTTTTTAGCAAGAACTAAACCACTGGTGTGTTATCAGCATTGTTCTCAGACTAAAGTCGAAAACACAGCACTGCACCAGCCGCTAGGAAGAAAATTACCTCTATCCCAGCTGAAACCAGGACAACTGGTTGCAAGCTCAACAGAAGCAGCAGCAGAGCTTCGGTACAGGGCTAACACCAGGGGTGTCACACGTTTTCCTTGTGTTGTGGTTACGTTTGCTTTCTGAAAAATTCATATTTAGGTGTTTTGTTTTTTTTTTTTTTTTTTACTCTCCACAAAGCATTATGGAATTATAAGGCAGAAAAGTGTAATTTCAGCCTCTGTGCTTTGAGTGATGTTCATCTAATTTGCAATCACTTAATTAAGGTCTGACATGGCTCAGCTATTCTTTACACTTATAGTGGCTGGCCATCTGGGCTTCAGTAATAAATATGCACTTTAATGGCTGAAGTACTTAATAAAAAAAAGAGAAAATGAAAAAAGAGAGAAATTAAGTCAATTCTTTCATTATGAAAATATGCTGTGCCTCCTTAGTGCTCAAAAGCAGATGTCATTCAAATTCAATTAAGCTGTTTAATGACCTGTGTGCTTATTATTAACTTGACTGAAGGTTTGACACAGTTAAAGTAAATACAAACGGCTGGTAAGACTTTAGCTTCTCATGTTTCTGCTTTTTGCTACTTCGCCAAAATACCCACTTCAATCTGCATTTTTTTCTTATGATACATGACAAGTTTGCACTGTTTGGTCTGAAATCAGGGTTTATGCAAATTTGTAACAAACATATTTTTCTTATGTTCACTTCCAAATGTGTAATTCTGGTCTCACAAAGAATGTGTCAAATGATTCAAATGTGAGGCAATCATGAATTGCTATTGGTTAGATAGACAGTAAAGCTCCCCAAGCATGATCTTTGTTTAGTGATTTAGCTTTTTTTTGTTAGTGACAGATTGGGAGAGGTATTAAGGCTGCTTTTCCTCTGTAAACAATTTCTTATGCCAAGTTTTAGAACATGTTAGTGAAAACAATATATAAGTTCCTACTGCATTATTATTAAAAAGACTTGCAACATTCACTGATTATTAAAATATTTAGCACTTCAGTTCTTATGATGTGCTTGCCCTTCCTTGTTTCTCTCATTCTCCAGACTTTTCAAAGTAGCTAATTATTGCTTAGTACTTATTACTTACACAAAATTCAGAATGGATTATCTCCGTGACAAACTTAAATCCATTTTGCAGATTTCATAGCCACAAATGCACTGTGAGGTGGCTCACCCAGTCTTTCCCAATAGAATGATGAAGTTGTGTTAATTAGATGTAGGTCACCCTGGCTATGCAGTGGCCTTCCACATCAGCATGTACATACTAACTGTGGCCGTGCTGCATAACTTAACCTCACAGTATTCACTATCCGAGTCTTTTTCCTGACCTTGCCATGGGCACTAAGGTCAGTTACAGCTGGTCAAAGCAAACATTGTTAGGAAAGGTGTAGGCATAGCGAGTTCTGCCTGGGGTTGGGTGAAAGACTAGTTGAAGATGTCCCTGCTCATTGCAGGGGGTTGGACTAGGTGATGTTTAAATGTTAATGTCCCTTCCAACCCAAACTATTCTATGATTCTATGGTTCTATAATGTTATCCTCTTTTTCTCCACCTCCTCTGCTTTCTCTGTTTATACTTCTGTCAGTTTCTCTGATGTTTAGGCAATACAGTCCTACTGGATTTTTCTAGGGCACAGATGCTCCTTAAAAAATATGCTTTTCTTTCCTTGGTTACATTCTTCTTGCTCATCTGGCTGAAGTCTCCTGTATATGGACTCAGCTGGGTAAAATCTCACTCTGCCTACTTCGAAATTCAATATGACAAAGGTCTTTTCATAGGGCAAGGCTACCCACATCTCAAAAAGGATGATGCTTTGTTCACGAAATGCAGTAATTATTCAACAGAGGAATCAGTCTTTCACTTGGGGTACTTCATAGGAGAAGGTAAACGTGTCCTTCCAGTGGTCAGAGCTGAAAGAAATCCATGTTGGCATCGTTAGTACAGTTCTGAGCTTGGTCTGATCATTCAGTGTACTGATATGTTCCTGTGGCCTTTGGTCAGCTCAGTTAGGGTGCTGTATGGCCCATGAAGCACTGTAAAACACTATGGTTTTTCAGTCTGAAGAGAAGGGCTGATATTATCTAAGATTCTATGAATCAATATTATTTTGAATCATTCTATGATTCAATATTATTTTTTTAAACCACTCTGAAATTAATGAGACAATTTTGAAACTTGAACACATCTCCAAGCTTCTTCCAATGCAACAGATTTTAAGAACTAACCGTGAATTCAAACAGAAAATAAATCCAAATACTTTGTGGTACCCTACTCAAGGATTGCCCTGTCTGCTTGGTCCTTCTAGCCATGGTTACATATCACTATATGTTCATCAGCAAATCCAGTTTAAGAAGTTACCTCCACCGTTTCGGTTAATTATTACTGTTCCTTAGTTCTGGTAACCCAACATTTTGTGCGGCTGTTCCCACAGCTTCACTTTTGTAATAAAGTGGTCACTATCTAACATTTCTTTTTAAAGAAATTTTTATTTAGGCCAAGACATTTATAGATTGCCTGGAGAGCTGCTATGCTTAAACCTGGAGGAGATGATAAACTCTTGGAGAAGCGATGTATGAGAACACAGGTGGGTACAAATATAAATCTGGAAGTGGATTTAGTGCCAATAAAACAACAGCTTATGTGGAGAGAAAGCTGCTTCCCCCTACCTAGTAATTCACTGTAATTTAAAAATTGAAAGTTCTCAGTTAAGCTCTCTTTTTATCATGTTTTGATGGAGAAATTCTCAAAAATCAGAAAGGACTTGCAGAACAGGACAGTAAGGAATAGCTGCCAGGCTCTTAATGGCCCCTGGAAGCAAGAAATAAGTTCCACTGATGAATGAACCTAAGACTTATTAAAGACAAAACCTCTGCCTATTGTCAGGACAATCCTACCTAGGTAAGAGTAGATAATGAAAAGGAAAAAGAAGTCACATTTTCTATTCAACAATGAAGGAAAAGGCACAGATTTTCAAAGTGCTACTTTGCCCTTCTTTGGAGAGAAGGAGAGAATAGGTAGAAAGAAAGAGAATTTAATATGAAGAAGTTAGAAGTCAGACGATAATGACTAGGTTTAATAAAGAACTTCAGCTCCTCAAGATTAGCCCTGTTATAGACACTTACATTCTTAAAATCTCAACTAAAAATGACTCATGGGGAAAGCAGAGCCAGGTTATATGTGACCTCCTGCTCTCCTAGGGCAGGACCAAGAGGGTCCTAATCTCTGCTCTATGGACTGTTTCTGGGTTTTATGAAATAGTTCTTCAACATAGATGTATGTATAGAATTAAAGTTTTATTGAACTCAGCTGTAAAATATTTGTGTTCCTGTCTGCAGGTCAACATCTGAATGCAAATATTTTCCCTGAAATCAGTATGAGGACCTTGAGCAAGTGTCTAACACAGCTTTTCTTTTGGCCTACAAGAAGACTTTTTTTTTTTTTTTTTGTATTGAGTATACTTATTCTTTATATTTGTGATGGTTTTCAGAAGGTTGCTCTTAAGGTATATTGTGTATATCTTAAGATGTTGTAGAAACTAATTCATCAATTTCAGTGTTGAATCTCTTGTGGACATCTGTAATCATCAGAAGAAACACCTTAGCAGGTTATGACACCATGAATGACCAGCTGGGATGGTAGTAAAAGATTTGCTGTTAAAGTAAAAGGTTAAAACATTCTCTGATTTTGAAAAGTATCTGTAAAACTGAAATCTTGAAGCTGTATGTGTACTGGAAGGACTGTAAGAGCATAGATGGTGTTTCAGGAACCTGCTAAAACCATTGTAGGACATGGAGTTACTGTGCAATAACAAGGACAATGAAGAGTTTTCCTGGCTGTTATCCTCCAAAATTAACATTCTTCTCCTATCCCCAAAATTAAGTAGATGACAGATAGATAGATAGATAGATAGATAGATAGATAGATAGATAGATAGATAGATAGATAGATAGATAATAAAGAAAATATCTAAACTCAGTAGTTGGGAAGCAGAAACAAGATGAATACAAAGCAGCACAGGAATTGCTCCTGCAGTCTGCAGGGAGACAACCTGAAATAACAGTCCCGAGACATTTGACATGCACTCATTTTCCCTATGACGAGTTGATGAAAACAATATATGGTCATCCTTTTAATGACTTTCCTGTTGATGAAATCACACTAGAAGGAGAAATCATGTTGCAAAAATTTGCACAGTCCACTGAAAATGGCAAATCTTTCTGGCAGTTAAGAGGAGGCAAGTCTGAGCTTTCCCAAGGAGCTCTGGAAAACCAAACATTAGTACAATTTTTCCTATAATGGCCCCTGCCTGGACACTGATTTCATAGGTGTTTTAATTGCTAAAAACCTAAGATGCATAGTAACACTGCCAAAATGGATGGTTGCTCCCTACATCTACATAGTGTCTAAATCTCTTCTTTTTCTCTCTCCCTGTAAAAATTAATTTTGAGCTACATCAGGGATCATACAACCCTACTACTACCAGCATGAAGGAGAGCTTGGGAGCTTACAAGCAGAGGAAAATGAAGGATTTGTCTTTTTGGTGGCATCATGGACTTGCTGGGGCTTAAGTGATTTATGAAGTTGCATCTTCAGAAAGAACTGTACCTGTGCAAATCCTGCTGATGCAGAGGAATTTCCATGGAGGTGTTTGTTAGAGCAAGCAGCCATTATTTCCAGGATCCAGTGCTGATATTTCAAAATATCAGTGGTCGTGCACAAGAGCAATGCAGCAACCTGGATTCACAGTACCCAGACAAAATTAGGAGGACCTCCCATCTAATATTAAGTATCAACTAAGCACGGTCATTATGGAATCCTTGAACCCATGCCGTCCTTACCAGACTGCAAAGTGACTGCTATATTTCCACAACATGAGTTTTCAGAGTGGGGCAGCATTTCAGAATGCAGTTAGGTAAACCAGAAACAGAGGCACCTTTACAGAGTCCGGTATCAGACCAAGGCTGTCAGCTCCTTTTTCTATTCAGGTGCACAAATTCCATCTGTGTTCTTTGCTACAGATGAAGCAATTTTAAATTAATTCCTGCAGGAGCACTAAACCTATTAAATATATACACACAAGCTCCTTTTTCTCAAAAAGGTAGAATGTGAAGGATAGCTTATCTGTTAAGTGGATAAATCTGTTAGAAGAATTCTTTTCCATGTATCAAACCAACACATAACAGACTACAGGGTTTGAGATATAAAAAATGGTTTCTACATTAGAAAAAATTGAGCTCTAGCCTTTTGCCAGTGAAATAAGTTTCAAAGTTCTTTTGCCTGCACCACTATAATAATTATACTTACTTTCCCGTGATGGCTTTGGTAAGTGCACCACTCTAACGAGATTAACAGTTATAATCATGAAAGATTTTTGGTGTGTTCACATAGTTTTGTTTTTAAGGCCAAATGTCTAATTAGCAATCAGTTGGAGCAGTCTGAGGCCAACAGTAAATCTTTGCTATAAAGTAAAATATGTTTAGGTTTTCATTGCATTTTCTAAAAAGTCATACATCGGCAAATATGATTCACATCGTCCCGCCTATTGGTAGTGTAACTGCTTTGAAATTGCCATAATTACACAAGGGATGATTAAGGCTTATTGAGTAAGAAAGCAAGAAGAGGGCTTATCTCCATATTTCCAGAGATAAAATTATAATGATCGCTCATCAGCATTCAAAGAAAGGCTATGTCAATCTCAACTCAAACTCTAAGAGTTTGGCATAAAAAGGTGTTTAATTTGCTTGAAAATGAAAACCAACACTGGGCAAACTTTCAAAAATTGTTTCCTGCCTTACTTGGATGTGCAAAAAGAATGACCATGAAGTTGTAAAGATCCAGTTCTTAGCTACTTTTCATATCCACAAAGCAGGATGCACGATATCAAGACTCTGGTGTATAATCTCAGAAGGTAGGAGATTTTCCTATTTGTTTCAGAAGCAGTAAGTGATGAACTTCAATCAAACTTGGTTTTCTCCATATAAAATAATTTTCTTGCTATAGTTTTAACACAGAGGAAAAACTATTTCATATCTCGTGCATGATGTCCTGTTGCTTCAAGTCTGTTTCCTTAGGAAAAGCAGTAATTCACTAGTGCTTCAGAGCTTTGAATGAAAGCCTCTAACAAAGTCATCTGGTAAAGCCCTTGCCACCTCTTCAAAAGACAAGATGAACAACTCAAAAGTGCTTTTAACAACCTCATTACTTTCTCAAGTGGGAGATGAGCAGTATTTGAACCCTTGGCCTGCAGCAAAGCTAAGAAATGAAACTAAATTTCTTGTACTCGGTGGACTTGAAATGCAGTGGCAACTCATCTGGGAAAATGGGTGTGATGAGCTGGCCTGTAGCTGCTATGTAGGTTCGCTATATTAACTGTTACCCTAACAACCTTTCTGTAACATCCCCCCCATTTTTCTGTTTCATTTATATGTTGCATCTGATCATAAATACACACAATCTACAACACAGAATGTCTCCACATGTGTGTCTTTGAGAGGCATAGCACACGATTCCCAGCTCTGCCTGTGATCCTGGCTTGACTGGCTTAAAAATGATGTCCATTAGTCATATGTTTTCTGTCCATGGAGATCAGCTAGCAAATGCTTCAGATGCACTCCTAACAAGATAACACGATTGCTTAGGCTGAGGTCTTGCTCTTTTAAGTAAATTACAATGAAATATAGTTGCAATTGTGATTGTCTAAAGGCAATTTTTCTGACTAATCCTTGCTCCCTTTCAGCTTGTTGTGTCAGAATTTATTTTTTCATTCCTGTTCTGTTTTAATCTCACTTGAAGGCCTCATCTAAGTTTGAAGTATGACCACAGTGAACTAAAATGCTCCTCTACAAAAAAACCCAAACAAGTATAGATCTTACTCCCCAAGTATAGCATCTAACACATTTTCCATTCAGAGCTGTCAGTGTCAGACATTAGTAATTGCTTCAAATACTGACGAGCAGTTTCACCCGACCGCTTGTTTCACTCCTATGTCCTGAATGAATATCTGAATTTACTGGTACACCTTGGAGCTTCTTCAGTTTCACAATGCTTTTTGTATCTCAAGTGGCTGCAGAAGATTATAGTTGAATAAATGGACTGAACTGCCCAGATGATAGCCACTGCCTCAAGAAATACTGCAAAGGTTTTGACTTTGGATTTTTTTTTTAAGTGGACACATGAGCCTATGGCAAAATGTATAAAAAACAACATCACAGTCTTGTTGGACAACATCGCAGAAGGACTCACAAAAGGCTTACTGGGATTGTCTTTATGCTTGTTTCTTCTCTTCATCAGAGCCAACTTTCAGTCATCATCCTCAATTTGTGTATCTTTATAGTAGGTTTCCCTTTGAAAGCATCTTGATGCAACCAGAACAATAAAGGTAAACAAGAAAAGCTCAAACACCTTTCAGACGTATGCCAAAGAGATTCTCATTACAGAATAAAGGGAAGAGCAAAAGGCTCATGCCTTCTGTCACGAAGATTTTATTTACATGAAAACCCCTGTTCCACAGTATCTTCAAATAATAATAAAATGAAAATTAGGAGAAATCTGTGGAGAATTTCCCAGTTCCTTCTTGTACACATTTATAAACGAAGCAGCATTTTGTCTCAGTGAGTACATACCTTTGGGGCTGCAGCAGTTCCAGTACCATGAAGAGATGTGATAGTAATTTGCTCAATCATTTGAAGCCCTTTCTGTATACTTGCATGTCGCTTACTAATAGATGAGTTAATGGCTAATAGTGCCACTGCCTGAAGCACAGCTGGCTAGAAGTGGCAACAGGTTGACTGATTTCTAAAGGGTTGATTTAGGCTTAAAAATACGACTGTTCTGTACTGTACAAGACAGATGGGTTATTTGTACAATTAGCCCTTTAGTGTTAAGTTCTTGTCTTGATTAAAATGCACAAATCCTCTATTGCCAACTAGCATTTAAGTTGTGTGCATCTAGTACAAGGAACGATATACCCTGTAACTATTCAATAATGTGTTTTTCAAGTAGGTGAGAACAGCCTATTTCTGTCCCACATTATTTCTGCTCTTAATTTGGGAAATCGAGCCATTTATGGATCATAACCAAACTTACATGTGTTTACCAAGCCCTCACATCTCATCAAGAGCCTGGCTTTGCTCCATCAGTGAACATGCTAGAATTATTCTGGATTCTGGATTAACAACTTTCCATGTGATTTATTTATTATGCTGTCAATATTCGTGCTGTTCTCTTTAACTAAAATCAGGATCCCTCCTTGTGGGTCACGGCACACTGTATGATGCTCCAGTGGGTGGTGGGGCTCGTCAGCTCTGTGTTCACTGGCACTCTCAGGTACAGCTTCATCAGCCACTGACAGCTGCCAGGTTTGGGATCTGGACTCAGCTTTGATGAGTCCCTTGGATAGTGTGCTCCAATACTCTATCTCAATAAAGCTATGGTTGCCAAAGAGGTGCATATGTATTTGAAGTGCACAAGATAAGGCACTCTACATATAATTATGATTGAATATATATTTAATACATGCAAATTGGTTACACATGCATTTATTATGTATACCTTGATCAGTTATGCTGTTATATAAAGCAGTTGCATGGTATCCATGGTACAGAGGCATACACATGAGTAATCATGGATTACTCCGCTGATAAGCATTCAGAGGCTATTTTGAGTACACCTGTATGCATGAGAAGGCAACAAGCTCATATATCAAAAACTCTTTGTACAAAAATCTTCCAGCCACCTTACTACAGATAGGAAAGACTTATTCATGAACAAGTTCTGCATGATTAGTGACACTTCTTATCACGGGGTATGTTCAGGATAGCCTCTTGGAGCCTAAAAGAATGACAGCCTCCAAGCAGTGGTGTTCTTCTATGCTGACTTTGATGGTTAGACTTCAGTTCCAGTAAAATAAGACTTTGGGATTGGGAACCTAAATATGCTGACTGGGAGGAGAATTGCCTAAAGAATGAAACACTCCAGGAAGACAAGTTGATCTTCCATAAGAAAAAAAAGTGCTTCTCAGTACAGTGCCTCTTCCGCAGTCCCTACTCTATTTAAGCAAGCATTTTCATTATGCTTTTCATCAGATTTTTTTTTTTTTCCTATTAAGATTCAGACCAGAATTCCTTAGAAAAGATGAACTACCAAAAGCACTGAACTACCACTGGCACATTTTCCCTTGTGTTGGTTTCAGCTGGAATTGATTTCCAGTTCTGATTTGCTTTGGTGTACGTGCTCTTGACAGGAGTATTTGGTGCAGATCTGTGCTTTCCTGACAGATATTAGCTGATGACTTCAGTATTTAAAATGAGGTTTGAGTACCTTTGCCATTGCCACTAAGAAATGGGTTAAGAATTCCCTTCCCCATCACATCAGATCAGCCACCTCTTTACCCAGACTGAAAAGTAGGCCAGAGACATTCACATTTTTCCAGGTCTCACAGAAGAGCTAAACGAGCTTTGAAAACTCATGCTATTTTTACAATGCTTTGGTAAGCTTGCTGTGAATAGGCACTCTTGCAAGGTACCATTGTGGAATATAGTCCTTGCCAGATAAAATGATCTGATGTGAGCAGGCCCTGGCACTTGGTGAAGAGCAAGAATGTATCTAGCTAATGAAGAATGTTGTAGTTTTACCAAGTGGATTTTTTCTACACAGTTTTTAAATGGAAACCAAACAGACATCTCTCATTTCTAATAGAAACAATTTCCAGTAGCTGAACCGAGAGGAATTAAACTTGTTCAGAGTCATAATTGTGATTTAGTAGTCTAGTTAATCACTTACAGATTGGAATAATATTCAAAAGGTTAATCATTAACAAATCATATAGATAATGGCAGTCAACAGATTTGCATCAGGATTTTCAAGTTACAATACCTGATTTTCAGAAAGGCTCTGTTAGATCTTTAAGGCTCACTCCTTGTTTTTTACTGTCCCTTCCTGTGTAGCTTCTGACCTTTCTCATCTCTTCAAATTAAGCTTTTAAATCTTTTTTTTTTTTTTTTTCTGCTGCTTTTTCTTGCAAGAAGGACCCAAGCTGCAGCATCTTGCTAACAAATGCACACTGACCTGTAGGGGAAAAGCAATTCTTCACCTTTCTCTTTTTAACATTAGTTGGTTTACCCTCGACAAAACACAGCAAACAGGGGAAGTGTAAAGTAAACATCTCCCTTTAAGAAAGATTTTGCACCTTTAGCATAGTAAATGCAGTAGGAAAAGAGTATCCTTCAAGATGGAGTATCATATGTTTGTATGCCAGAATAACAGCATGGAGCACTGCTGTCTGGTGCAAACACCTTACCCCCTGCTCAAAACAATAAAAATCCCCTCTGGTAAATACACATCCTGCCTGTGACTGATCATATTTGTCATCTGAAAAGTTGCTTCAGAGGGGCTTTGAGTTGCTTAAGGGTCATTTGTAGACAGGAGAAGAAAGAAATGGAGTCTGTACTCAAATCTGTCAGCAGATTTTAGTGTTCAGTTTTACCACTCTTTCAGTACAAAATTCAAGCAGCATTTCTAAACTGCCATCGTTCAGAGAATTGCCTTCAGGGAAGTTAACACATCCATAACTCAAATCTACCTGATAGCCAGTCCTGGAAATTACAGTTAAATTCAGACTCAGTTCTAAAGACGTAGCTTGCACTTCACAAAACTGTATATTTTAACAGCGGTAGTCCACAGGCTTTACACACACAGGAGAAGGTACAGAACAAATTTATGCTCAAAGCTTCAGATTTGCAATAGAACAGTTATGGGACAAAAAAAAAAGTATTGTTTAATTTTCTTCTCTTTGCATATGTCCACATTAAGCCCACTTCCTCCTCATTTACTTGCAAAAATTCAAGTTAAAACAAGTATCTACTAAACACAGATTTATTCCTAGGCTTTGATTTGCTTGGTTTATGGAGGCTGATAATGCTGCAGTAGTTTTACAGCATTACCTCGGCAGGCATGCACTGGAGCTGTAGCAAAAAGAAGGAAAAACGCACTGTAGCATGGCTCTGGGGTGAAGTTCACCGGTAGCTTTAGCACAAATATGAGCTCATTAATTACAACTCTCTATTTTTCAAGCACTTAGGACCTGGTAATCCTTCATAAGACGGATGTTTCAACAAACCATAGTTCTGATGGGAATTTCAGGTACAGGAAATGCTGTAAACAGGAGCTGCAGCAAACCATCTCAGACTTTCTAGTATCACTTCTGCCTTTGCTAGTGTCCTCTGAAATTGTTCTTTCTTTCCTTCCTTCTCCATCTTCTGCCAAATTTCCTTGTTTCAAATTCTTAATATTCACTGTTCACTACTTAGAACAAAGTTTCCTTGTGGCAAATTCTTACTTGAGATTTTTTCTCTCCTTCACTGAAGAAAATTTGCTGCAGTGCTTCCATTCCATCTGAAGAACTTGAACTTTTATACTTGCTTTTTCACAACTTCAATATTTGGTCTTACCCCTTTTTGTATTGCCCCAGCTCCTGACACATATTTACACAAAGGCTTCATCCAAAAGTAATCTAAACAGAGTAAATTCTTGTGGATGTAAAATACCGTGGTATTGAAGAGCTAAAGCTTCATCCCTGCTAACACTATAAACTCTCTTCCTTCTGTTGCAAGCCCCAGCTGTTAGCCTGTGGGCTTTGTTGTCTTTCCTGCAATCCCCACTTCCTGCTGCTCAGTAGCCAAAGGATTAGTATTAAGCAAAGCATTTCAAAGTCTTGTCTTTAAATCTCTGGATCCTGTAACAGCAAAAGCTGATGAGAAAGTTCAATCACCACTGAACAGCAGGTCACATAAAGGAATGACTCTTTCCTTCTGCAGTATATATTTATTTACTTTCCGTCTTTCCAATTGGAGTCCCAAGAGAGTGCCAGGCATCGAAGATGTTAAATTCAAATTACGTCAGAGAGACTTCCAATCATGTGTTTTTAAAGCCCATCAATACGACTTCAAAGAGCCCAATCCCAAAAACATTATTCCACATTTATGTTCTTGTTTCTTTTCTTCTGAGAACTTCTTTATTTTTTCTTATTTCAATTTCACCACTTTTATACACTTACCTGTGCAACTGATGGGGGGTGGGTTCCTGTTGCTTTACTTTTATAGTCGTATAAAACAAAACACAGCCCTTGCCCATGGGGATGTTGCTTGCTGTTCGATGTAATTGACATTCCGTACAGATTTACCATTTAGCCCACATTTCTAGTAAGAAGCTGATGCTTTGATGCAGTTACCCTGTATGCTGGGATGTATGTGTGGATGGAGGAAGACAAGATACCAGGAAGAAAGGCCTGGATTTTTCACTGGATGTGAGTGTACCAATGTTAATGTGATTTACTTTTGGTTCAACTTTTGAGTGTCTTTAAATGCACGATCATCTATTTCAGGCTGGGATTTTTAACTATTAAAACAGATATTAATGTTTCAGAACAGTAAGTCACGTACTTGATCAAGAAACTGAGCAAGGGAAACATGACTCTTGTTTGTACTGAGGAAGTTGCTAGTAATGGCTAAAAGTCATTGCTGCCCAGGATGCTCAGCTTTCAAAAACTGGAGTCTCATGGTGCTGTAAGTTCAAGACACAGTGATCTCAATATTCCATCCATCAGTCAGCTATTCACAGGCCTCAGCGTTTGCCAGGGTAAGCACCTGAAGGGCTGAGTCCCATCTCTGTGACTTCCATCTTTCTCTATATAGGCTACCAATGAGACACAGACATTTTCAACTGTCTGTGCACTAATTCCCTTCTATACAGTGATCTTTAGTATTGCCAAATAAATAATTTTAACAACTAATTAGAATTATTTCTATGAATTATGTTTAGAAAGAGAATTAAGCATATATGTTTCAATCCAACAACTATAAAAACATTAATTTGGAGCATTTTCTTGGATGAAAGCTACTGACAACAAAGTTTAAAACCCAGAAACTAAAAGTACAAGAAAATATCAATATTTGTAAAATCTTTACTAAACTTTTTAATACAATAGTCAAGAGTAAAAAGTGAAGTGACACATACGCAGGGTTTTCTGGCAGGGATTTTGGGCAAGGGATGTGGTGAAATTGATACAGTTTACATTGAAGCTCAAAACATTCTTATTTATTATTTTAAAAAGACTTATTTAGAAAAAAATGCATAATATCAATATTTGAGTTAAGAAAAATCTTAAAATAAAAACATTTCATTCCAATGTTTTCATACACTACATACAAGAAAAGCAAAAATGATTGCCTTTAATTTAACCCCTAACCCCTAACTAATTTAACCCCCTACTGAAATAATTTTGATAGGGCCAGTGTCTATATTTTTATAATAACCTGTTTTAACTATCGTTTGTTTATCCATTAATTCACAGATTCAGGCAAGCTTTCATAAGACAGTGCTGCTCCTCTGTAAGCTGCTTCTCTGTAAGCTGCTTGGTCAATTCCAAAGCTGTTTTTTTACTCATTCTTGAAAGGAAATACCCTCTAACCACTTTTGATATTGATTTTCCCCATACACCAATCAATAAAGAACAATCTCCTAGTTTATGACATATAAACCAGTATAATTTTTTAGAGTACCAGAAAATTATCACCAGATATTGAGATGAAAAGACAAATTGCATAATTGAAACAGCCCTGAAAAATAAAAAATTAAAATGTCATCTACTATCAGAATAACAATCTACTTACAAGTATTCCATCTTGCTTCTGAACTGCCTTAAAAACCAGCTGTTTTAAATATCATGCAATTTTGCTCTGATGGAAAGCATTTGATTTGACAGTGATTTCTACGCCAATAATCCTTGGAGAAACATGTCCCGAATTTGTTCTACAGACTTCTGAATGCAAAGTAAAACCACTGAGTAATTTTTCTAGCCCAGTAGTATTTTTAAGCCACTAGATCAGTTCTGTAACTCTAAATTTAGTCATATAATCTGATTATGTAAGACAGAAAAGGCAGAAAAGGCAGATCTGGGCAGTGTAATCTGACAATAAATTCAGACAGACATGTGAGAGCCTTTGAAAACACACACCCAGCTAATAAGCATGCTAACAACTCTGGTACCCAGTAGAGCCACCTTAAAAAAATCATTATGTTCTAGTGAATGTCAATATTCATTTTACGATTTTACCTTACTTTCATAGCTTGACTTTAATTTTAGTGATAGTCATTACACGGTCACATTCATATCTCCATCAAAGTTTACAGTAACTGGTGCACACAGCAATTACCTTCATGATTATCAGGAAGAGTTCTGTCTAAACGTATGTACCGGTGCAAAATCAAATTAGTCTAAAAATGGCCAACCTCCCCATCAAACTGGCTCAGAACAGTAACACATGCTTGCACAAAGCTGTCTTGAGAAGTTTACTGAAGAGCTCCTTTTCCTTATCTCTGCTGACCTTGTTTATTTTAAAACAGAAATGAACAAAGCAGCAACATTCTGACTGTACTTTCTGAGTAAAACACAGTTTAGAGTAACCTTATCGCTGCCTTCTTGAAGGACAGGTGAATACTAGACTGCCTACCTCAGCCTGAGCCAAGCAGCTTCCACTGAAAAGCTTAGCACCTGCCCTTGCACTCAGATCATAAGGCTGTATTCCAGGAAAGTAGTAAATACATCAAAGCATAATTTCCATTCACATTAATATACAAACTGAAACTTCATATATACAGGTTGAATTCCAAGAAAGGAACAAATATTTTTCATACAGTCTCCGATCCCAAAACAGGAAGTAATCCAGTAAGAATCCAATTAGCAACACATCACTATATAACATCTTCAACAATTGTAGTGTCAAAAATTTGGTAATAAACTTGATGATTCACTGCATCTCTGACATTATAGGACTTGATGAAGCATTCCAGCCATGGCAAGTCATCTATAAACAGAACCAAAATTATTGTTGAATACTGATTTCTATTTTTTATAGGACAGAAGTATAATTTGGCTAGGATCTTTACTAAGATATCTAAATTTATACAACAGTTAATAGGAAAATATATGAATTACTGATTTTGAAATTCCAATTTGTACCTTAAAATTTCTCATGCTATCTGAAATGGTGCTCAGTGACAAATTCCCAAGCCTTGCCCTCCCCAACCCAGCACCTCCCTGAAGCACTTGGTACCAGTAGTTGTACCACAGCAAAGCACATAGAAAGACTTTCCAGTGATAAGACACATTTCCATGTGTCTCAATGAGACAATGTTATTGGCCTCAAAGGTAACATCCTTGACCCCCTTTACAGCAGGGCCACTTTTTATAGGTATGGTAAAGACTCCAGCAGAGTTATGGTGGTCATTGACAGCCAGGTGCTTAGAGGGAATACATTCCAAAGGTTGAAGCTGTGGCAGGGACATACAGCTACTTTGGGCATGTGTAGTTCATGCAGAGCTACTTTCTGCCACAAGTGAAACACTGCACAAAACCATCTGTGCTTGGGTTTGGATTAAGTTCTTGCTCAATTTCCATGGAAGTCTGCTGCAGTAAGGGATGCTCTAAATCAGATGAGCATTCAAAACTAGAACCTCATCCAAAGCATGTGCCATGTGCCAAATTCCTTTTCAGTTTTCCCTAATGTGTTGTGACAGCACGAGGGTGTTCTGGTTAACTTCCATATGAATACAAATGACATGTTGGTGCCTGCATAGTCATGACTGTATTCGCATATCACTGCATGCTACATGTGAATTTACTGAACCACTGCTTTTGTTTCTCAAAAGGAAGTCCTACTATTATAGGAATGTACTGAACAAATAACTGGAACTTTTCTTACCAACTCCTGCATTTCTCTGTTCTGAGTTTTGCCCATGCGTAATATGAATTCTAAGACTTTGCATATGCAATAGCAGACTGAAAGACCCTTTCCCTTCCCATTCCCCTTTCAAAATATCAGCAAGCTGACCTAATTTTCCTCCTGGAGGACAGAGCGCATTCATGATCATCTGCATCTTCTGCTGAAGAAAATCAGTAGTTAAGATTTCAGAGGCAGGAATTTTGAAGAACTTTTCCTGGAGGAGAACAGAAAAGTATGAGGTGTTGGAAAAGGGATAAGAAATCATTAGCCAGAATCCTCACTGCATGCTTTTTTTATAATTAAGAAATTTAAAATTATCCAGATAGGCAACACAACAGAAGAACAATATTATTTCTACAACTGTTCAGATACAGAAAAAAAACAAATTGTCATAAAAATTAAAAAAAAAAAAAAAAAAAATCAAGTCTGTATTTCAGTACCCCTGAGTATTCAGGGACTAGAGCCACCCAGAGAGCACACATATAACTGGCAAACATTTCTCATAAACCTCCACAAGCAAACAGTGTTATAGCCAGAGAGGATGTTCAATCCTCCTCAACAGTCCCTCGCCGCTGTGAGTAGAGCATTTTGAGAAGAACAAAGTGACTTGAAAACAAGGGGGGACTGTAATCTGGCTTCATACAAGTGGAACCCCCTTAGCGCAACTATCATTTTTGGACAGTTTTAGAAACTATGGAGAAAGAAAGGTATCCTGCAGTATAAGTCTGATTGGAGGAGTGAGATAAAGAATGGAACATGCCACATAAACCTTTTCTGTGTATTTTAAAAACATATGCAGTAAGCATGACTCACAGAAGTACCATTTTATTTTTTTCTGTTTGTTACCTGATTTTGTATCCCTAAAGACTCAAAAACTTCTTTTCTCAAAGTGAGCTAAGGTTTTTGATGGCACTTTCTTCTTTTTGTTAAAAGATACAAATACAGAATTATCTGCCTTTGTGTAATTTTTCTGTGACATGTTTTTTGGAAGTGATCACAAGTTAGCAGATAATCCAGTAGCAACCTTGACAGACAACTACTTTTTCCTCTTACTCTTCCAATTCTTCTTCTGACTATAAAACTTTTAAATTCTTTTCCTTCAATGCCTTTTCCTATAAAGAGGAGAGGAAAGAAAAGAACCGAGAGCATTCCAGCAGAAGCATGACTGGAAATTAGTGAAGTTGCATTTCAAAGTATCCCAGTTCCTTCTCAGGTGGTGCTGGAGGACCCAAGTTTAGGCTTGGAAGGTACTGGCTTGTCTTTGAAGTGCCACCACCAGGAAGGATAGCAGCTGGCATTTCAGAAGAAACTCTGGTTTTATTTTTCCTGCAGCCAAGCTGTAGTACTAAGCATTTAAGAATCTGAGCTACCCTGAAATGGAGATTTTTAGAATTCTTCATCAAGACACGGTTTAAAAATCTTTCCCCCCACTTTCTTTTTGCAGTTTAGTTTCTCGATATAAAAAGAGAAAAGGACAGTAGTAGAAGGAAAAGTCGACTAGCTGAAATGGGGATTGCAGTCTTTGACCTCCTTGGCTGCTAATACACTGTATTTAAAGAAAACACACAGGTTTTCCAAATATTTTTCCTTACAGTCTTAAAATTAACGGAAGAGTATTCCCTTCAAAGTCTCTTAGCATAATGGTGGAAAACTTGTAGAGATATATATATATATATATATATATATATATATATATATACACACACACATTAATTAGCATTGTTGTGTGAAAAAAATATTCCCACTAAATTGTTTCTCTCTCTTATTTTGGATAAAGTTATAATTCTGAAGTGCCACTACACTATTTTCTGTTTGGGTAGACAGATTACTCCAAAGTGTATTGTGAGATCCTGATATTCCCAACTATGAACTGCTGGAATCAAAATGCACTTATAGAAAGACAAAAGGAATAATATAATACTAATCTATTTTATATTATAATTCTATTCTTTGCCAAGCTCTTCTCACTTTTTAAAAATTATTGACATACCATCTCAAAATTTAGGGTAGTCACTATAATGGGCATATTCATGTGTGTATAAAAACCAAGACAAACCAACCAAGCAAAAAAAACATAAAAGGTAAAACAAAAGAGGAAAAAAAACCCACAAAGTACAGAGCAACAGATATTTCTACTGCACACAAAAATACATCTAAAGGAGTAAATTCCCTAAGGAGGATGCCACACATATACAATTCATCTTCAACCCCAAATTAGAGATGTAGGAAGCAATGACCAGCTCTGGTTACTAAAAATTACATTCCATATATCTTCATTGATGGACATTACAGCACTTGCACCTGTCCTTGCAAAACACTGCAGGTAACATAGAATGAATATTTCTGTACATACACTTGCTATTTTGAAAACCAGTAAAATCCAAAGCCACATAATCTGTACAGTCTACCTTTACCTATATTTACTTACATAGTCAAGAAGGTATGCATCTAGTGCTCCTGTTCCATCAACCAGTGTAAACTTCATAATAAAAACATACTGGAGTGGCTCAATGCCTAAAACTGAATTTAAAAGAAAAACGATCAATTTGTGTCTTAGAATCAGTACGCAAGACAAACTATAACAACTCAAGCTGACAATATTCTTCCTTTAACAGAAACTGACTTTGAAGACTGCCATTAAAAGTATAAATTGAGAAGGCAAAAAAAAAAAAAAGGCTCTGAATAGCAAGAAGTGGTTTGTATTTTGAGAGTGCATTGCAATCTGCCTAGAAACACTTCAACAGATTAGTCTATAAACACAGAGATTTTCTTTTTTAAGCACTTATTCTCATCCTAGTAAAAGAAATGCTAATATTTGCTTAGATCTTAGATACTACCTTGGTAGGTTCCTCCTCCTCCTTTTATCCACTGAAGATTAAAGGAGACTTGTTCTTAACTCAGTGATAGTAAGCTGCCATTCCACCTGAAAACATATCTTCTGAGGAAAAAAATTCTTTCATATGATGTAGTAAAAACTACCAGGCAAAGCCTTATTCAGGAAAACTGCTGGCAGTTCTGAAAACATTCCAACATACGTAAATGACTGTAGTCATTCTCTCACTGGCAGCAGTAACTGTCATGCTGCAAACATAGAATATCTTAAACATTCAAAGTTATTGCAACTCTTCATCAGTCTTTTCTGGGTACATCTATTTAAACTGGCTAGTCATTTTACGTTCAACTGATCTGATATACTTGCAGGTTACAATTAATCTGAAAATAGAGATGATAAAAGAGTACTAAATAAAAAATAGTTTAAATGCAGAAAGCATTTAATGAATATTGCTTTCATTTTGAGAATTAAATGTCAATTGCAGATGCTGTAACACTGCCAGTTATTTTTTACTTTTATTTAAGCGAATATAACAGTTCATTTAAGAGAACCACTGTACTGCTCGAATAGTTTTTTTCTTTAATAAAACTTCTACCAAGCTTAGATACTACTAGATATTACAAATTAGTATGTTAGAACATGAATGGATAAGCATGAGAACATTCCTTTTCTTTAATGTGAAGTTTTAAGCTCTATTTTATCTTCAGCATTTGAATGTATTGACTACATAAAGTAACACAAAGCATGTAACACATGTGCTACAGTGTAATTCCTTTAATTTAAATATTATTTCTTGCAGACTCTCTGGAATATGCTTAGGATCAATTATGCTTACAGAAGAAAAAAAAGTCTAACTTGCAATAGCCATCTTTAGGTCAGAAAAAATATATCTTCAAAAGGAAAAGCAAGACTAACTTTTAGGACTTCAAGCATGTACAAGTTTAAAACTGACATCTGCAACCAAAAATTCATCACATTTGTGATGTGCCACAATACATGTTACTAGAGACACCTATGGTAAAGGAAACTAACATGTAAAATCCTTTAATTAATACTCTGACAGTTTCAAAAGGAAACATATTATTTTAACTGGTAAAGGTGAATTAATTTTACAGCGTCATGCTCAAACATAACCATAAATGACATACTTCCTGTACAAAACTGTAACCCAGAAACCAAACCACTTCACATAAATACTTCAGAATCAAGGCACAACAGTAGTTCAGGACAATAACACGTCAGCTGACCTTGTGCTATTTCAGTTGGTTCCCATGATGGCTGTTGTTTTTCTGCTACCATGGAACTTAGACTCTTGATAGGCTTTGGAGTTGAACACTGCTTGCACCTAGCATTTAAAACAAGATACTGAGACTAAGCAAACACTGATTTGTTTATACTAGAAGTTTCTGCACAGGAAAAAAAAAAAAAAGAAATCTGATTTTCTTTTTGATTTGCACTCAGTGGGAGTGCAAAAGTATTTTTATTGCTGTTTAAAATAACTGTTTTACCAGATAAACGAGCTTTAGACCACACCAAACCCCTTAATACTCCTTTTGAATTATCCCTGCAGAGAAATAAAATCATGTTGGTTTGGAAAAGATCACCTCGGTGAACAGGAAGGAGGAAAACTGTGTATCTAAGGTGTGAGAGTCAGGGTTGTTCAGCCTGGAGAAGAGAAGGCTCTGGGGAGACTTTAGAACAGCCTTCCATTACCTAAAGGGGGACTGCAAGAAATGTGGGGAGAGGCTTTTTACAAGGCTATGTAGTGATAGGTCAAAGGAGAATGGCTTTAAACTGAAAGAGGGTAGATTCAGATTGGGCATTAGGAAGAAGTTCTTTACTGTGAGGGTGGTGAGGCCCTGGCACAGGCTGCCCAGAGAAGCTGTTGCTGCCCCATCCCTGTCAGTGTTCAAGGCCAGGTTAGATGGCGCTTTGAGCAATCTGGTCTAGTGGAAAGTACCCCTGCCCACGGCAGGAGGGCTGAAACTAGCTGATCTTTAAGTCCCTTCCAACCCAAACTATTCTACGATTATAAGATCACTACATTGCTAAATATACATTCATATGCGACCACTTTGCTGTTTATCAATATAAACAACACCTAACTTTGTAAAAGCAGGAACGAATCTGAATTTGTAGCACACTAAAAACACAACAAGGTTAGAAGAGAAATTTGGCTTTACGCATGTTAAAAAATATTAACTATGAGTTATTAAAACAATGTTTCTTATTACTTGTATTTACACCAGTAATTATAAATTTTACATGAGACACAGCAAATGTTGTAAGTGGATAAAAATGTTGGAGAACTGTATTTAACATTGTTCTCATTGGCCTCAAGGAATAAAATTACCGAACAACTATTACTTTTTCCAAATTAAGCTGTTGCACTAGTATATTACAGTTAGAACAAACCAGACATTTTTTACCTTTTAGAATTAGATGCAAAATGTGTCATAAAAATCAAAAGCACTGGTTTTGTTCAAGTGATATAAAGTCAAGCTCAACGAAGCTACTTTTTTTCCTTTAAAAAACCCACCAAACTTCAATACAGTAACTGAGCCGGGGATTTTTTTATATGCACGTGTGTTTATGATTTTTATATTTATATATGAATACGCATGCATATATGCACACGCATAAATATTTATACAGTTATCCAAGCTCACTGCTATAGCAAAAATAAATTTGCATTTCATTACACTATCCAGAATCTTTTTTAGACTTCGCTAAATATATGCTAGTGATAAAAAAAGCACATGGAACAAAGCTCTGAGCTGTCACCATTCTTGTGAGGCTCTTTCGTAAACATCCTATAAACAATCATGGAGTATGTTCTAGAGAGTTGGTTTTTACAATACAGCCATTTAAACAGAAAACATCTGAAGGCGAATTGTCCTTAGCTGGGAAACTACATGGATTATGAAAGTGCAAGGGGAAATAGTTTGTACTGGTGATCAGACTCAGTAGGAATACCTATATATTATCTTTATTTAAAAAAAAAACTGTAAACGGCCAAAAGAGCAAAACAATATATGGCAAAGAGAAATAATTATATGCATTCATTTTATCAGGGCCTTATGGGAAACTTTAGGGTCATGTGAAACATGCAGTATTTCTGCACAGAAATTTTTTTACTGCTTACAGGACTGAAGTAGTGCAACTCTGCTCTGCTTGAACTTACTAGAATTGCTGGGAGGGAGGACTCAATAGCTTGCATGAAGTACATTCCCATAACTGAGCTTGGTAAATGCATGCTGCTGTGTGTGGGAGAACATACTACTGCTAGCTCTCATTGAGCAGGAGCACCGTATTGCATAACATGGCTCCAATACCAGACCTAGATGGATGTACCATATTGCACAGCCTTGGATCTGTGGAATTTAGAACCCCCCTGAAGTTGTCTTACAGTGACTGATATCCACAAATAGGTAAGGCACTTCACAGTGTTGTGGATCTCAATAAATGTCAAATGGTTAGGAAAGGCTGTCCAAAATCACAGAATCACAGAATGGTTTGGGTTAGAAAGGAGTTCAAAGCTCATCTAGTCCAACCTCCTGCAATGAGCAGGAACATCTTCGACTAGATCAGGTTGCCCAGAACCACATCCAGCCTGGCCTTGAATGTCACCAGGGATGGTGCATTTACCACCAATTTGGGCAACCCATTCCAGTATTTTACCATCCTCATGGTAAATAATTTCTTCCTCACGTCCAGCCTGAATCTCCCCTCTTTTAGTCCAAAATCAGCACCCCTTGTCCTATCACAACAGGCCCTGAAAATCCCTTATTTCTTCCCAAACCCAAGCTTTCTCAACACTAAGAATAAGAGAGAATGAGATGTGGATTGACAGCCTGAAATTATTTCCTAGGTCTCTACTTAAATATCGTGCGTGTACAAAAAACCGCCAGCATACAATTTTAAACTAACAAATGTATTGACTTTAGCCTAATGTGTAAGACCAGAAAATGTATTTAATGTATTTTTCTGGCCAGAAAATGGAAGATATGGACTAAAAGTGGACTATTAAGGAATTCTGCAGCCTAAAGAGGTTCACATGTGTGGTTTTGTCCCTAGCATACTGCCATACCCTCACCTCACAGGGAAGACTGAACCTGGGACACTGCATCATTAAGGTCATAAAACTTATAGAGCAAGATAAAGCCCAGTTGCAGTTGAGTCCTTTGAAACAAAGTAGTAGTATGGCACTTCATCCCTGAGCTTAGTACAGATGATCACATTATGTAATCTGCATCAAAGAATCTTTGGGTAAGTTATGCCTTGAGCACCGTGTTTTGAATTACTGAAAAAAACTGAATCTATTTATTACTGCTACTACTAAAATATCAACAAATACTTTTAACCTACCCATAATATTTTATGTTCCCTTGGAAAAGAAAAGGAACTGAAAGATCTAATAAGTCAAGACCATGTTCTGTGGATCTCACAGGAATAACACATTTAAATTTCTTTGTAAGCTTCCAGATTTCTTTTAATGTTCCACCTATTAAAAAAAAAGAAAAACATAGTGGGTTTTTTGAAACTGTAATCAAGAATAAATCAAACAACTTGCAGTTCCTGGCTAGTAAGATACTGATTTCAGGACCTTCAATAGAAATTGAGATCCACTATTGAGAACTGAGAAATTGATCCATTACCTTCTCACTCCTACTCAACAACAGACTCAATAAAGAATCAAAGATGGACATTAATGAGAGCAGATACCTTAATATCTTCCTCGTAGCTATCACTGCAACCATGAAGTTGTATTTAGTTAGCATCATCTTCATATAACTTCTACTATGATTTTACCAGCAAATTAGAGAGAAAAAAAACCAAACTATTTGCAATTGCTCCTAAAATCTATTAATTTTTAAGTAGCAGTTTATGAAAAAGTAGTAATTCAACCATGTCATAACTGACATGAGGTGGGAAATGCAGAACAACCAAACTTCATGCTAATTTGAGTGCCACTAAACTGGGGCCATGCTATGAACACAGAAGAAATTTAACATACTAACAGCTGGTATCCTAAGATTTTCCAGTTCCAGTGACAGGGAAAGGTTCAAATTTATTGTAAGTCACAGGATAACCTGCCTTCTGTCTCTATAGTATGGACTGCAGAACTGATTAAAGAATCTTTTTGACATTTCAGCAATTCAGTGGAAATGTGGTTAAATTTATTAATTTAAAACATAGAGAGCAGTTATTTGGACATAGTTCAATAAAAATATATGATTTAATCAGCTTGTGAACAACAGCTAAAAAAGAGAGCAAGCTGTTTTAAAATATTCTACAACTGTGTTGTTTACCACTAACTATAAGATGCTTCAAAGAATTTATGACAAATAATTAGGACACTGGATTGTAAAATATTTATCACATATACTTATTACCTGTGCAATACAAGTGACAAGAAAATAAAATCAATAAAATTGTATTATTACTGGCGATTGAAAAATGCACAGCAGGAAACATCTTCAATAAACTTAACTTCTAGTAAAACAAACAAGAAAAAAACCAAAGAAAACAGAGGCACAAATATCTGAAATGGCTTCCCAAAAGGTTATAAAATAAAGGTCCTCCAAGTACAGTGAGACATATAAAGCCTCTCATGTATACTTGAACTCTCATTCAAGGGATTAACATACAAAACTCAGTTTTAACTGACATGGCTAAAAGGTCTCTAGTTTCAAATTTGCTGTAGCAAGAAGCTACATCAAGCAAATGTATTCTGGCTTCTAAGAGACTGGCATAAACCATAGAAAATTGGCAAGGATTGATAATGGCATGAATCACAGCGATCTCACATACAAACAATGAGGATACACAAGAGTGTTAATCTTCCATGTTAACTGTAACATTTCACTCTTCAGTTCAACAAGTTTGTAGCAATGGTTATAGATTCCCCTCACTCCCTGTGGAGGGCCACATAAAATTCTGTCCATTACCCAACTATTTACTCAATTCCAGCCCAAAAGATGCCAAACACTCAAAAAGAAGTCCTTGCTTCAGCATCATGATTATAAGAAAGAATACTGGGTTACAGAAGAGCAAATTGCTTGTGTTTATCAAATGGGTAGAATCTAGACTACGTCTGTCTAATAAAAGTCATATGTTTGGCATTTGAGGGTTGTCTGTATCTGGAAAAGTGCTGGGAAAATTTCTATGGGGACTTCAAAATCTCCACCTCAAAAATTTTAGAGATAAATATTAAAATGGCATGTGGCTTCATGACCAGTGCTCTGGGAAAAGCATGAAAACACTCATTATGCCTTTTCCTTGTGCTCCAATATAAAGCATGTGTATCCACATACAGAAATATTTAGCTGCTGGCACTTCAATACTCGAAAAAAAAATCTACCAAGATTTATATATATATGGGGGGAGGGGTATTTTAGGAACACACAGTAGAAATAGATTATTTTTTCTTTTGTTTTCACAAAGATAAGGTTAGATTGAGGAAAAAAAAAGGAAATAAAACAAAAATCCAGTTTGGAACATAAAATGTCTAAAACAAAGCAACTATCAGAAGTAGTTGACTATAAAACAACTATAAAACAGAACTATAAAACAGAAGGGGTTTTGTCATTGACCCTTACACAAAGGGCCACCTGACTTATTCACACCACCACTTCAGCACAACTGAAGACTTTGTTTTAAACTCAGAATGGTGCTACATGCAATTGTTTTCTATTCAAAACATTCCTTATTATTATTACTGCTAAATTGCTTTGTTTAAACAGTCAGCGGCTATTTTCGTCCCCCGAGGAAATCTTGTAAAAACCAAAAATACTTCCTGCTGCAAGAAGCTCTATTAGTCTGAAACAACACTGACATCCAGAGGCTGACAAAGTTAATTCTAGGCTTGCATTATCAGAAGCTTTCAAAAAACTTTTCCACATTAATACTAAAAAGTTGGTTGTTTTTTTTTTTTGAAGACTCTGAGTTCTCAAATCAGAACTGAGAAAACAGTAAGCACAGCTAGAAAAAAAACCAGAGATGTTAATTTTAGCAGAAACAATAGTAAAATTATTGGTATAAAGTAGATCTTGTAAGATTTTCATAGATGACTTTTTGCTGTTTGCACAACAGTAACTTAAAGTTCCAGTTGAGTTTGTTTTTGAAGACACCTTTATGATCATCTCTACTTGAATACAACTTCAACATATCTTAAGTTTATATATGCTCAGAGTGGACACCCTGTTGTAGGAAGTGATATATTTGCAATTTGTCTTACCTTCTATCATAAGCAATGAATTTTTAGGATCTTGAAGAATTTCTTCATGCCTTACAAAATGGATAGCTATTTTCCTTTGTTTCTGGTCTTGTGTAGTCCACATTGCAGAATCATACCAGGATGTGTTGTGTAATTCTGGGTTTGGAGCAGGAATGGCAGAGCCTTGTAAAATCAAGGCCAACTCATCTCCATGTGGAACATCTTGCCTAAAACAATTTCCAAAGTGAGTAAGTAAACTCTAACAGCTTCTCCTTAGGCAATGTAGCAACAAGGACAATAGTACTCTGAATAAATATTAAAACATAAGAGTTAAAGTATATACAGGAAAAATAACTGGTTTATATCAGCTTAGACATTTGTGGTTGTATAGCAAATTATGACAAGAGAATTAATTTTTGTGTTAATAAATTCTCTAAGTAATCTAATTTTAAGATTATGGCGCAGAGGCAGCCTTACGACTTCATCCACATGTATGTAAATCCATGCAAGAAAATAAATTATATAAGCTTTATATGATTTCAGTTGGGCCTGAATCCACATTAAAAGGGCCACATAACTGCATACCATTTCAGTAGAGTGGAAAGACTGTGTAAGTTCATATAATTTCAAGTTTTATGCTCTAGCCTATTTTATTTTGCATATCTGGTGGGTTCAGAAGGACAGGCACACAATAGCTTCATGTATGTCCTGCAAAGGGAAAATCTGCAACTCCGCACCACCACAGTTTCTTTCTTATTCCGTTAGAATGTACCATTTGTACATTTCCAGTTGTTACTCAGAGAAATAATGCAGGTCATTCAAAATTTTACCAATATTGCCACCAACAGGCAAAAAGCCAGTGGTTGGCACACAAAAATGCCTTTGAATGTTTTCTCCTAAGCAAGACAGGGCTTCAGGAATATGAACCGTGATAAAAAGACAATGAAAAAGCTATTTCAGAAATCACTGAAAGAAAGTAGGTGCCAAGCTTCAGAGTTGACTTCTGCAGATTATTCTGACAATTTCACTTTCAAACCTAAGAGCAGCTGCTTCCACCAGTGAGCAGGATAATTCCTGCCTCTGAAACCAGATGGTGATAATTCTTCTGCTGTGACTACGGAACTGGCACACAAGAGGTCTTCCTGGACCTGAACTTTCATTTCGTGAACACAGTGCTGTTCATGTGAACTCTTTCCACTTGTGTTCCTGGATTACTATTTTAAATGCAACAGCAATAGACCTAACGTAACAGGCCATCTTTCTAGATATACCCATTAAACTCTTCCAGCCTCTACAGCCAGCCTGTAGATTTCCTGCAGAGGCAGGAATGGAATGAATTGGTTTTGAACTAAGCTACACATGAGGGTGGAAACTTTCGTAATGTGGACACATTAATAAAACTATCCAAAGTCTAAAACTATCCAAGTCTAAAAAAACCAAAAATAAATCTCTCAAGGATTTTATATGCCAGGTGTTACGTGCATCTTACTGCACCAAGTGTTAAAGAATCAAACTTGTATTGAACGTCATTAGTGCATACTAACACAGCATACGCTAAAACAGGAAACAACTTCTGCCCCAGCAGAACATGTAGGAGAGAACTATGTCTCTAAATGTTTCCTTCCTGGGCCTCTTAACTCACCCAAATGCAGGCTGCAGTACAGATCCACTAATTTTCACTTTGGCATAAGGATAAAGTTCATACAGAACAAAAAAATTCTATCAATTGTATCTGCTTATTACAGAGTTGGCAAATATATCAAGAAAGTAAGGAAAGTAGGAGAGATAGTAATTTTCTCCTTTTTATACCTGGTAATAACAACCATGTATGCTGTGAAAATGATGAAGTATTTCCTCTTACATTAGCAACCAAGAGAATGTTATAACAACACCTGATAAGGACCAATATTGTTAAAGGGGCAAGCATACGACTTAGCATCCAAAAGCTGACAGAGAAGGATAGCAGGGGCATTTTCTTGTCTCAGTAATATTTGTATGTAACATATTTTCACTGTACAAAAAATTTTAAAAGGTTAGGAGAATGCTACCATGCCATCTTTTAAGGAAAACAGTAGTTTAGTTTCACCAGTAACAATAAAACTGCTTGCTTGGGACAGATGCTAGGTTAAGTCAGGCAAAAAAAAGTGACACAGCATACAGATGATCAAGAATAGGACTGTATCACATCACTCAGTAGTTTAATCAAAACCAGGCCATTTCAAACAGACTTAGAATCATAGAATCACAGAATAGTCAGGGTTGGAAAGGACCTTAAGATCATTCAGTTCAACACCCCCTCCCTGCCATTGGCAGGGAGATCTCACACTAAACCATGCTACCCGAGGCTCTGTCCAACCTGGCCTTGAACACTGCCATTCACAACCTCCCTGGGCAACCCATTCCAGTGCCTCACCACCCTTACAATAAATAATTTCTTCCTTATACCCAGTTTGAACTTCCCTTGTTTAAGTTTTAACCTATTACCCCTTGTCCTGTCACAACAGCTCCTAACAAGTAGTCCATCCCCAGCATCCCTATAGCTCCCCCTTCAGGTACTGGAAGGCTGCTATGAGGTCTCCATGAAGCCTTCTCTTCTCCAGGCTGAACAGCCCCAACTTCCTCAGCCTATCTTCATACAGGAGGTGCTCCAGTCCCCTGATCATCCTCGTGGCCCTCCTCTGGACTTGTTCCAACAGTTCCATGTCCTTTTTATGTTGAGGACACCAGAACTGCACACAGTACTCCAGGTGAGGTATCACAAGAGCAGAGTAGAGGGGCAGGATCACCTCCTTCGACCTGCTGGTTCCAATCCTTTTGATGCAGCCCATGATACGGTTGGCTTTCTGGCCTGCAAGCGCACACTGAAGCCGGCTCATGTTCATTTTCTCATCGACCAGCACCCCCAAGTCCTTCTCCGCAGGGCTGCTCTGAATCTCTTCTCTGCCCAGCCTGTAGCTGTGCCTGGGATTGCTCTGACCCAGGTGTAGGACCTTGCACTTGTCATGGTTAAACTTCATGAGGTTGGCATCAGCCCACCTCACAAGCGTGTCAAGGTCCCTCTGGATGGCATTCCTTCCCTCCAGCGTATCAACCGAACCACACAGCTTGGTGTCATCAGCAGACTTGCTGAGGGCACACTCAATTCCACTGTCCATGTCAGCGACAAAGATGTTGAACAAGACCGGTCCCAACACTGATCCCTGAGGGACACCACTCGTTACTGGTCTCCAGCTCGACATTGAGCCATTGACCACAACTCTTTGTGTGCAGCCATCCAGCCAGTTCTTTATCCACTGAGTGGTCCACCTATCAAATTGATGTCTCTCCAATTTAGAGACGAGGATGTGGTGTGGGACAGTGTCAAACACTTTGCAAAAGTCCAGGTAGATGACATCAACTGCTGTACCCCTGTCCATCAGTTCTGTAGCCCCATCATAGAAGGCCACCAAACTGGTCAAACTTTCTTTCATTTTTAGAAAAGCAATGATAAAACGGTCAGTGAGCTGACCCAGGTCAGAAAAAAAGACAAAATACCAAGGTTAATGGTATTTCCCTGGTATTTTTGGATCTAGAAAATATGCCCTCTCTGGAAGATACACTTCAGTGAAAGATACTTTTTTCATTCATTTGGAGACTACGATACCTTTTTGCATATCCTATTTCAAATCTACAATATAACTTCAATATGGGAAAAACTGCACTGCTAAATCTGAAAAGAAAGAAAACTTCTTTCTTCAAAAGCACTCAAAGGACTCTGTAAAAAAGGAACAAATCTGATATTTTCAAATTTTCCTATTACCAGTGAGTTTCAAATCTTTGCTCAAAATGAAATACATTTACATTCAGCTCATGTTACACAAAAAAGATGAAAATACACTGAAAATTTAGGCATCCCAAAACCTATAGAACAATTCATAATTGCTTTTATTGTGTGAAACACTTACAAAGAGTTGCATTTGGAACAACGAAGTTTAACAGCCTGATAGAGCTTCTGGGGTTTATAAGTTCCCAGCTTTGCTCTAATGCGGTACTGCTGAGGAGCCGCGCTGCTCAGAATGGTTTTCAGTTCTGTGTTATTCAGATCCAGATGACTCGTTAATACTGTAAAATAATGAAGACAAAACAAAAAAAGCTGTACATACCTATTAAACACCATAATATGTGGAATATGGGAAATGGCCATTCCAAGTATGCATTTTCTCTTACTGTCCAGCTTCCCTTCCCAGTTACAGCCTCAATTTATCAATATAACATGTTACTACAGTCTTTCAGGTAAATTACAACAAATGTTGTTGAGCTGATGTCTCAAAAATATTTTTGTTCTTTAGTAAAAGTAAAATCTATGTTTAGGTCAAAATGTTTCCTACCTGTAACAGGTAACTGCTGATACCTCTTCAAGTCTGATTCAAAATCTAAAATAAAGAAGAATTACCTAATTATTTTCATTCCTTCTTTACCATGTGGGCACACAAAAACAGATAAGACAGGCAGACAGACACATATATAAAACCAAAAGCTGAACAAAGGAAAATGAAGATCCCAATAATGTATGGAAACAATACTGCAAAAGGAAAATGCAAAGTAAGCAGCAAACATTAATTATGAAAAGTTAATATATTTGAGGAGAAATTAGTGTATACATTAAAAAGCAATGCCCATCAAAATGAACACTTTTCAAATGCATACTGTGAATGATACTGCTAACATAAACTGTATTTATTTCCCTGTAAGCCCTCTGGACAAGAGCATAAACACATTATTCTAAAAGCACTGTGGACCGCCTAGGGCCTTCTCTGAGCAACCTCTACTACACATGCACAGTACAGTAAATATGTGCAAAATTATTTCTAAATTTGCAGTGTTATGGTCTAGACATGAGGGATTTATTCTTGCCTTTTACACCCTTTCAGAAATGTCCGTGTCAGAGTATGTTAATAATGGCTAAGTACCATATGATTTTAAAAGCTAGAAGCAAAGACGCAAACTATGTGCAAACAGCATTAGAGTTTAATTCATTTTTAGCTATTCTGGGTTTAAAATACCACTGGAAGAATAATATGGGAACTGTAGAACTGTCTGTAAAATACTACTTTTCCATGGCATTGCACCTTGCAACTCTGCCACTGAAACAATTTTCCATCCAATGGCTTTACAAGGGCTCCTCAAACAAGCAGCTGTTTAGTAGTGTTTTCAGTGTCTGCCTCTGAGTAATCCCCCTTTAGAGGGAATTAATCAGTGATTTATAATCTAATATAGTATGAATAAGACAACACCTGTGTTTAATAATTTATTCACTGCCTCCTATGAAAGTATTTTTCCATGTATATGAAAGGCTTCAGCTGCAAGACAGGTTAGGGTAATGTCAATTTCCAGTCCAATAATCCAAAAGAATCCTCTAAAGCTTTGTGTCTGAAACTAACATTATACACTTACAGAAGCAGTAACTGTGATCTTATCTTAACCATGTATGTGTTAGAAGAAACAGCATATCAGCTTTCAATTCTTCCTACCTGCATCACTGTAAAAAGAGTCACGTACTTCAACTGAAGACATGCTTTCCATATCCTGACTGTCGGACAGATCCACCGATTCTAAGAATCTATAAATAAATAAATATTTTATATTCTGTGTAAGTCTCTCATATATATATATACATACACACATATATGAAGCCTAGTCTTTATCAATACACAGGTGTAATGTTCAGACATAAATTTTCCAGCTGAGACATAAATTAAATTGAGCTGGAAGTTGCAGGTATGTATATTAATGATGAAGATCAGACACTCCTTTCCAAATAATTTCTGGAACTTTAAACACAATATAGTGTCAAAATAAATCCGTCCAGCTGGAAACAGAATTTCTGATTTTGGGTACTTAGCCTTTCCTGAGGAGGGGGAAGGAAGGGAGAGGAGAGAATTTATGACCAGTGGAAGAAGGAGCAGGCCTCTCAGGAGGATCTCAGGATGCCATGAGGTTATGCAGGGAAAAAATTAGAAAGGCCAAAGCCCACCTAGACCTTAATCTGGCTACTGGCATAAAAGGTAACAGAAAATGTTCCTATAAATACATTAGCAACAAAAACAGGGCTAAGGAGGACTGACACACTTTATTGGCTGGAGGACAAACGTAGTGACAAAGGATGAGGAAAAGGCTGAGGTTCTTAATACATTCCTTGCCTCTGTCCTTACAGGAAGGCCAGTTGTTCTCCTGGTATGCAGCCCCCCAAGCTAGAAAACATGCTCAGAATGAAGCCCACATAATCCAAGGGGAAAAGGTCAGCGACCCACTACACCACTTGGATACACACAGGTCTGTAAGGCCAGATGGGATCCATCCAAGGGGACTGAAGGAGCTGGTGGACATGCTCACTGAGCCACTTTCAGTCATTTATCAGCTGTCCTGGCTAACTGGGGAGCTCCATTTGACTGGAGAGGCTGAGGAAACTGGGGGTGTTTATCCTGGAGAAAAGAAGGCTCAGGGGAAACCTTACTGCTCTCTACAACTAGCTGAAAGAAGATTGTAGCAAAGTGGATGTTGGTCTCTCTTCCCAAGTAAGACGTAACAGGACATGAGGAAATGGCTTCAAGCTGAACCAGAGAAGGTTTTGACTGGATATTAGAAAGGAAGAATTTCTTCACTGAAAGGGATGTCAAACATTGGAACTGGCTGCCCAAGAAAGGGGTTGAGTCACCATCCCTAGAGGTATTTAAATGGATGTGATGCTTTGGGACATTGTTTAGTGATGAACTTGGCAACATCAGGCTAATGGTCTGACTCAGTGATATTAAAGGTCCTTTATAACCTCAAGTATTCTATGATTCTTTATGCATATAACACTGTTCAGTAAAACATTTATATTCTATGACTCATTTTGAGTATCTTTAAGTCTCACCAATTTCAAATGTGCTCAATTTATTTGCTTAACCATAGATTTATCTCTAAAAGATTATATGCCAGTACAGAAGAGAATAAATGTGATAATTATTACAACACTATAGAACAGAAATCTCAATACCTACTGTATTTTAAATTCCAAAAATTAGCCTTTATTTACATAACTCCCCAAATACTCTTCATATTAGTGGTGCTAAAGATGTATGGTGTTCCAGAGCTTCCAGTTCTTACATATTTACATTTCTAATCTCTACAGTTGTTGCATTAGCTTAGAGTTTTCCAGAATCAGCTAGAGAAAAACCCCACCCCTACATATAGAACTTACGCTTTTAGATCCTTAACATCCGGGTTACTTTCTTGTAAGACTCCTATTCCTCGACCATAACCGGTACCTCCATGAAGATGAAATTCTAGATGTGAGGCATCTTCATTATCAGCACTTGCTTGTTTTGTACGAATACTGTAAATTCTCAGAAAACTTCCAATCTGGGAAAAAAAAAAAAAAAATATTGGTTGCTTACTTGGACTGAATCACATAACAGCTGAGAATTTCAGGGACCTCTGGAGAGTGCCTAGTCCGACCCCCATGCCCAGAGCAGAATCAACTAGAGCAGGCTTCTTCAGGCTGTCTCCAGCTGGGCTTTGAGTGTTTCTGAAGATGAAGACCCCAAAACCCCTCTGGGTGATCTGTTTGTTTTGCTTTATCAGACAGCATTAGTGGCAGCAAAGGCTGATTCAGAACCAGCACAAGCGTTCTTACTGATTCCCAAGTAGACTTCAAAATACAGATCAAACGAGCCAATATATTCCTTTCCTGAGGGCACAATTTGTCTTCTATATTCACAACACAGCCTTCTGGAGACTGCCATGCTGTGATTTCTCCATGTATGCTCACACTCAGCAGTTGATCTCATGTCCATCACCATGCATGGGCTATTATCTGTTCATGTTTACATGCAAACACATCTGCTTACCCAGATTTCTTTATCTTGTCTTACATTACAGGTAAGATTTTTTTTCTACACCAGGATACAAGGCAACACGTTACAAATTCAAAAATTCTGGCACTGGTCTTAACTCTGTTAGATTTTGTCCTTGGGTACATGGAGCACATCTTGTTTTGCTTAGAATCACTTTTGTGCTCTCTAAAACAGTTTGTCAAGTTATACAAATGGACTTAGGCTAACTTATACAAGTACCTATTAAGAAAGAAGTTATGGAGGCATGAACATCAAATACATCTTTAACTTTGCTTTTATTTCAAAAAACCACTCCCACTGTGCCTCCCTCTCACCTCCCCGAAAGCCTAAACCCAAACCAAGGTTCTAAAGGTAGACAATCTGGAGACTTAATTACATAGTTAATTTTCCTTCAATGTGTCTTAAAAGCCTTTGAATCAAATTAACTAGCACCCAAACCCTTTTTCTGAAGTATAACCTGAGATCCAGCTGATAGCTGGCAAGCTACACATTCAATAACCTGAATTTATGTTCACTCTAAGTATCTTTAAATTGCTCTATACAAATGATGAATTACTTTAAATTTAGTTCAATCAACATTAATATTACAGCAGAATTCTGTTAAATCTTACTTCTGTTTCAGCTCCTGCTTTAACCTGTAGAAACCTAAAAAGTATCCCTATTAGACTGGATTGGCCAGGCCCTAGTATGACATTTATAAATGTATATGAATATATATATATACATAAAAGCAGTTAAGCAACATTTATTCTAGAATCCTCCTGTGCATCAAGGAACAGGCTATGAGTATATAATGCTGGTACCAAATTGCTCTTTTAAACAATAATCACACTGAAAAAGGCAGCATACTTTCAAACTGAGGCACCAGGGACATAAGAAGCACACTTCAACCTGCACCTATTTTGCTTCTAGCATGGAGCTCTTATAAGAGTTTTAGTTGATCTGCATCATTAAGGGGCTGCTCATTTTGTTCATTCAAAGTGTATCAACATGACAGCTTGTGCATTTCGGTGGCAGTTCAGAGGCTTATCTAAAGCCTTTTTTTATCTTTCTCAGGTGTGAAATTTCATTTAATTATGTTGAATATTCAAAAATGCAAGGGACAGTTGTATTGTAAAACTGATCTGGTGACTATGATAACTGCATTTGGAGAAAGCCTTTTTTTGTTTTTAAGTTCTTAGCAAAGTTCGACTTATCAAACAACCTTATGTCAATTTAATAGTGTCAAAATATTCCCCCCCCCAGTAATTTGTATATAAGTGGGAAAAAGTTGATTATAATTGAAGAACTTTTTTTTCAAAAACCATGTATGAAAAGTATTTACTATTTACTGTATGCAAAAACATAAAACATTAAACATGGGAGGAGAGAGTCCAGAAGGCAAGAATACAAAGTGCTGGGTTTGTCTTCTAGAGTCGTGTGCTGAAATTTATGCAAGAAGCCAGCCAAACTGCATGTCTTACTGTCCCGAGATTCATGACTATAAAAATATCCTCCTAGTGCAGTTTCTGTGAGCTCCTTTGGGAGGCAGCATTGCTTACTGTTAACAGGGTGAGCAAATGTTACCGCTGAAAATGTTACCGTATTTCTGTTGTTTACAGAATGCCTGCAGACCGAGTACACTTCATCTACCTGACTGAGAAGAAATTATAACCTTCATTAAAGTAAACAGCATGATTTACAGAGCCACATCTAAAATCTACTACAAAACCAACTCCTTACTTGACTACAGCAGTTCTGCTTATGAAATTACCCACCTCATTTAAAGCAAGTTCAGTTAAAATGAAATTAAAGCAGTAAGGACACATTTACTCTATTTCATATTGCTGCAAGAAGACTCTATTTGCAGTCTAATTCAAGTATGACTATTTTAAGAATAAATATTAAGGTTAAAAGAAAAATTAAGAAGTTGCATATGCAGTTCCCTGTAGTTAGTCAAATAAAACAACTTCCTAATTTATATCAAAAATTCCCTTAATTATTTCAAAAAATATAGGGTTGCATTAATTTTTAAGGCACTGATGAATTTGGAACAGTCATTTATCATGGTAGTTAAATTTTCACATCTGGCCACAAAGAACTCATGACAAGAGGCTGTCTTTATTTACAATAATCTGTCCTAATTTTATGCCTATTTTATGGCTTATTATATTCAATGACATTTCTCTGTCATAATTTCATCATATCAACAGTCTTAATTTTATTGACTAGATTGTGCCCAACTTTTTGCAAATGACAGGAAGCCTATACACAGCACATGGGTACAGTCCTTTGCAATAGAAAATATCAATGTAAAACCATTAAAGGATTTGGAGGACTTGGGGGTAGGATGGTGGTGTGGTTTGTTGTTTTTTTCCCTCTTTTAATGAGTACAAAGACGGAAGAGGGGAAAATACCATGGACAGGTCCAAAGAATGCTATCCAGGCCTGAAAAGTAGGAAGCTAGAAGTTACTGCAGTCATGTAACTCATTTAAGTTGCATGTTGGAAACGTGACTCAGACACCTGAAAAGCAAACAAGGCTTCTTAGTTCAAAGTACTATCAAAAAAAGATATTACACTGTATACAGAAGGAGGAACAGCTGAAAATATTCTAATTCTGCATTTGAAGACACATAACATGAAGCAAATACTGTGGACCTATGAACTAGGATTGGTATGCATACTCAAGCTTAGTTGTTTTAATTGTACTATACAGAAAATGCAAGGCAACACAAAAATGATGGTATCAAGCCACAAGAGGACAGGATCACATATTCAGTGAATGACAATACATAAGGAAATTTCTAAGCCACTGTAGACAGTTGGACCCCTGCAGTGCGCTGAGTGAGCACTGATGCTCACTCACCTTGATGCTTACCATCTAGCAAAATGCCACAGATGGAGAAACCCATGGCACAGTTCTGTTGCAATGCCAGTGAATCCTGAGACCCTCTGGAAACATCAGGATGAGAAAAGCTAAGAATAATGAACTACAGCCTATGAGGAGCAACTGTATCCTGGAGAGTTAGTTGCAGGCTGGGGTTCCTAGAGTAAAGAGAAAGCTTCATGCACTCCAGGTAGCCAGAGGAAGAGGGAAATTCAGGAAAAAGCAGTGATCATCAGTGTCTCTGCTTAGCAGCTCCTGCTGTTGTCTTTATGCCTCAGGAAATAATTTCCTTCAGAGATGAGATTTCTGAAAATTCTGTTTGTGTTCTGTTAAGGCATCAAATGTTGAAAGCCACAATCTTGCCCAGCAGGAAATGGAGGCAAATAAATATAGGGGACAAAAAGTCTACTTACAGTATCAACTCTAGTGTTCCTTCAGTATTACTAAAGTTCCCTCCACTGAAAATTGTAAATATTATTTGACTGTTTCAGAAAATGGGATGAAATGCTCCTGTCTTCAGTGTTCTCTGGATAGATAATCCAAAGAGTGAGCTTTTAACAAACTCTTGTAGGAATATCCCTGACACTGTGCTCCAGGATTTGCTAAAATTTCACTATAATACATTACATATGTTCTCTAGACTAGTAGTGCTTACTCAGATCTTCCTTGTCTGAATATTTTTTTTTTCCTCTCCAATCTACTCTTCTTAGTATCAAGGCTGCGTAAAACTGATTGTTCCTACACAAAACATAATTTCAGAGCTGCAACTGTCATTGCAAATGGTACATGATAATATGGTAGAGTGTAACCTAACAATTCGATAACAATTTACATTAAAAAAGGCAATTTTAAGCTACTGTCAAATGCAGAAGAAACATGAAAAATAGTGTACTTTTATTATTTCTGAAGCCATAAGCTGGCAAAGCATTTACTACAGTTTCTGTCCACAGTGTTCTCTGCATTCACGTTCAGGAAGGTGCACATGCACACACCAAACACTCTAGCTTTATACACCTACATAAACGATTTCTTAAAAAATTTTCACATAACATGACCCTGAAATAAATATTAATCAGGTTAATATAGAGTATTTCAAATATACTTTCTCATGACATAACATTATTTCTACCAGTATTTTAAACCAAACCTTTCATTAAATTATCTATTTTAGGAAAAGCCACTCCAAATTCTATTACCTTTAGATTATTCTGTGAAATAAAATTAATTGCACATATTGCAAGTTGAACATACGAAATCTTTCTGAAGTTTAACTGTTAAGATGAGTGCTTTTTCTTTAATGACTTCATTAAGACAATCCACTAAAAAGCAGTGTTCAAAAATGATCTAACTTATACATCTTGCATGAGTGAAACTACTGCAACTTTGGACACAGCCAGGAGAACAGTCCATGTTGCTCAGTAGGTCAAACTAGGTTTGTTACTTTCCTTTCACATTAGAGCTTCTGCTACACAGTGCAGTATACAGCAAAGCCACAGATACTTTAGAGGTAAGGAAGAAAAGGTTCATAGAAAAGAAAGACAGCTGATGAAGACATCCTATGTGAGAGATATTCAACAGGGATTCCTGAATACAAATGGGAGAGTGCAGTAAAGGGAGTATCACCAGATACTCAAGAAAATATGTTTTATTACTTTTTTCCTTTAGTTTTCAAAAGACACTGCTTCACTGGAATATCAGCTGATATTTATATCAACAGATTACATCAGACAGCAAGAGAAAAATTCTGGAAAAGAAAATGCGAGTAATGAAATACTTCTGTGACTGAGTTTTGTTATGAATACTTACACAAGGGCAACTTATTTTGCCATCATTTACTTATGAACAAGCATTAATATATCAAATTGATTTCATGTCTGCTGATAGTCCCAGCCTAACAATGATTATCACTTACCTTTATTTTCTGGTAAACTCCTTAAAAATGATGCTTGGGTACACTGGGGAAAGCATAAAATGAAAGATGTATTCTTTGCTAATTTACTGTATTCAGAAGCAAGATGGCAGTATTGTTGAAGATCAAATGTTTAATTATGTTGTTGTTTTCTCTATCTAAGCATAATCAGCATTACTGACACACTAAATGAAGATTGCACTGGAAATTGCAGAAGTTTATAGAACAGAAAATCTTTTATTGACTTTAGAATTACTGGCCTTTTTGGGGACTACAAGTTTAACCCCACTTTATATAATTTAAAAAATAATTTTAAAGCATAGAATACATTTTCTGAGTGCATTATTTTCACAGAATTCTATATGGTATTGCAGTATCTGAAAAGAACTGCTTAATTGGAAGATTTTTTTTTCATGGCAATTTTAGGATAATGAGGCTGTTTCACACATGTTGAAGGGATTTTGCATTCAAACAAAAGGTATGGGAAATACAATGAGATATAAAGGCAAACATCTGAAATGAATTAACAGTGTAACTGAATTGATACATTCTCTGAAGTGCATTCTAAGCAGAAAATAGGCCACAAAATGAGAGTTAGAAAAATCAAACAGTACATTACCTTAAGTGATCTTGCCAGATGTACATGGTTGTCATAAACTAGAATGTCTACTGTTAGATTTTGCAGCCGACGAAGAAGAACTTTTTCTCCTTCCAGGTCCCTTGCTTCCACAGGAACCTTCCATGTTGGGTAGGGACATTTTGTGCCATCCCATACCTACAATGCAGAAGAACTATTTCAATATACCCAGAATACTGAAGATTGAGATTGTAAATAACTTTTTTTTAACAAATTTGTTGTTTGATTTGTAATTGACAGCAATAAGAAATCTTAACTGGAGTCTTAAAGTCCTTAAATAACTTAAATTTGATTTTATTATTTTTAATTATCATTCCTTAGAGAGTATAAAATATCCCTTACAGAGAATCTGATCAAGTGTTAAAACCTGGGATTTGTTTATATTATTATTAATAATAATAATAATAAATAATAATAATAATAATAACAACAATAAAATCTGTGCTAGCAAAACCTCAACTGTTTATCCAGCAGTTACAACTATTAGAATTCTCCATAAGCAGAACTGTCTATATTTAATATTTTAATCCTGATATAGGGTGTTTTTTAACCACTGTAGCTGCAGCATATGAAGACTGTGTACACAGCATGTACTCCCTTAATTACTGAATCTCCTGCATCACTATAAACTGCCAGTTATCCAGATCATGTTAGAAAAAAAAAAAAAAAAAAATCAGTATTTAACATGTATTTAATTACAAGCATTATAAAAATTGTTTGCCTAAAGCCAAGTTCTTGATACACTTAAGTACTGAAATATCAGTAAGAGTTATTTTTGAGATATCAAAGTTATTGTGAAAAAAATAAGATTACCAACAGACTGGAACCCGAATCTTAATACTTAAACCAGACATGAAAATTTCAGTGGTAACTGCTTATGGTTCTGTAAACTGTGGTTTCCTGAGTTCCTGATGATAGTCTCTTCTCAGAGACAACATAAATAATGGTGAAATACCGGCACAGAAAAAGAAAAAATCTAGAGGCGTTTGGACTATAAGACTTCAGTGCTGCATTTCATAGCATTTCCTGCATATAAATTCAACAGAAGCTAATTTTCAGACAGTTTATGATACCAAGGCATTTTGTCCCATGAGTCAGGTGCTGTAGAGGGGGAGAAGAAAAGACAAAACTTCATTTTTAAAGGGTTTCTACCCCTTATGCTTAACCGCTGTGGATCAAAGATCCACAGGAAAAGATCTAAGAATCAGCAGAGTCATGTGCAAATACACTGAGAATAACTCATGGTTGAAATACTCATCCAAACCAAGAGATAAAAGGGGAAACTGTTCAGTGAAAATGTCCCACAACATTAAATTAATGTTCCCAAATAAGAGTGTATTCTGAAGGACTCAGATGGTCAGGACAAGGTGGTACATGCTGCCATAGATTAAAAAAATAAAATAAAATAAAAAAAAAAATCTATTATATTCTGATCCTGTACCATGAAATGCTTAAAACCACCTTTGAAAGACAGGTTGTCCACTGTTTGAACTATCAAACCTTCTCCAGAACTGGGCTTGAGAAACACAGACTTAGTGCACATGCATTATGAATTTAGTCACTTGGACAAAATAAAGAAGTTTAAGTTTGTTAAGTTTCCCATTATTTTTCAACTGGCTTTACTTAGGACACTTCGGTAATTTCACATTTAGGAGATCAATCTGACAAATGGATTGCTGAATGTTTCCTGTGAAATTCAAGGATGACTACTTAGCTTTAAAATGTCCTTTGACAGAGGAACTAACAAGGCTAGTGTTGGGGCACCTTTTGGTGGAATTTATAAGTCAGAAAACTTTCTTTATCAGAAAAAGAAAATCCTTAGGAAAGTATGTGGAGACAGTGTTCTCACGGGAGAATGGATAATTGGTACACAAACTCTGAATAATCCTGAAAGATACAGCAAGGCCGTGAGAGGCCCAAGGAAGCTTAAGCAAGCAAGATAAGAAGCAGCTAGAATTCACTGATGTAATGAGAACTGTGGACTGTTAGCAAGCTTTCGAGGTCAAGTTCCCACACCTGTGCTTAACCAATTATATGCTAGTTACAAAGGGTCTTCAGGACATGTATCCAATCATAATATGCCAAATCACTGTAAGTGCATGTAAGAAATAGTATTTAAGGGGTTAAGGCTTTGTAATAAACGGCTTTTTGTCTGATTATATTGATCTCTGACTGAGTCCATGTATTTTCTGCAGCAAAAGTAGTTGGTTTTGCTTTTTATTTGTACAATTATTAGCAATTTAATTAGAAAATTAAAGCAATGAATATGTCTGGTTTATGAAAAATTGAATCACAGTGCCTTAATAAATATAAAAAAATATTATTAAAAAAATACCTTTAGAAGAAAAGAAGATCCATCCACTTTTGCTTTTCCTACCAGCTGGCAAGTGAGATCAAAGAACAGCATTGGCTGAACACCAGACAATTTTACTGCAGGTTCAGAGATAGAAAGATTACTGGCTGCCCAAATACGTAAATCTTCTACTGTTTTGTGTTCTTCATCCACGAAACTGTACCCTTTGCTAGAGGTTCGAGGAACTATTGGCGCTCCTACACTTCCATCAAATGTCAAGGATGCAAATCCTCCACTGGTAATTCCCTGCATCTGTCCATTGTATTCCCTGATCTGTAACAACATATGAAGAAAAAAAGAAAATGGTTACATTGCATTGAAATATACATACATTTGTTTTATCACATGCATGAAGAACAGACCATTGATCACTTTTGTTCCCAGTGCTATTAGGAGAACAAAGTCAACAGTAACAAAAAAACAAAGTGAATAAGCAGAAAATACAGTCTAACATGAAAGATTTTTTTTTTAAAGAGGCAGACTACCTGTAAATACACAGCATTGGTAGAGAGCATTCACATATCTCACAATGTTTGTGTGGGGAACACATCAGGATTGTGTTTACAGATGGGAAAACTGAAGCACAATTTTTAGGGGTCATACAGCAGAGCGATGGCAGAGTAAAGTTATTATGGATTCATCTTTCCTGCCTCTCACAATAGCCCCATTTCCTGATATTATGGAACTGAAAATGAAAATACAGCTCTAGAAGGGTTTTTTTTTTCCCTATAAAGTAGCTTTCACAGACTGAATTATGAATACAGCTCTCACAACTACTCTTACGTCTACTACTCTGCACATGGCAGATCCCCTCTATCCTGATTTAGTTGTGTATCTGCTACCATATAAAACATGGTGTTTAAATTCTGAAGAGTTCCTTCAAGGATCTAGTTTAATCTGCCTGTTCCCTGTACTTATATAAAAGCACTGCAGAAAGCAATCATCAGAAATCTCAAACTGACTGTTTTGATCCATCTCTTTTTAATTAAAATTTACTTACCAAAAAAACAAGACTTCTCCATATAGCACTTGTGAGACAATACAGATTAGGATTCCTAGTGCTCAATTTTCAAATGCCTGAAAATCCACTGATTTAAAAAAGCAGAATCTGAAATATGTGACAGAAGTTCCAAACAGCAATATTTTTTTTACCAAAACATTGCCAGTTATTTAGGCCTACATTTTATAAGCACACTTAAATTTAAAAAGCACCCAAATCAAGTATTCCTTGGAAACAAAGTTCAGTCCTGGTGACAGGAATTCCTTTAATCCCTGCTACTTTAACATAATGCATAAATACATTAAAGACCATCTCTAGGACAAACTTTCATTTACTTAAGTATTCTCCAGCCATGAATAATGGAGCACATTAATTCACAGAACCACAGAATTACAGAATAGTTTGAGCTGGAAGGGGCTTTAAAGATCATCATAAATGATTTTTAAATTTTATTAAGCTAAGGGAAAAGAGCTAATCTAAGACTTGCCTATATCACAACTCCCCCTCAATAGATTTTGTGTCATTTCTAGAGGGCTTGGGGATTCTTTCAAAATAGGTGGATTGGGAAGAAAGCAGGGGAGGGGGCAGCAGGCGATTGCTTTAAAAATTCCCTGAGAATTTAAATAAATTCAATAAATAATGGTTCCAAACAAGAGTATCTTCTGGCACAAAACCAGAGCAGATACAATGTATTTGGCTTTCTCTAAGCAAGCAAGTAAATTCAAATACATATTGCAGGAGTGTTTGGCATAGTTTTTATGGACTAAAGAACAAAAGGTGAAATGCGACCTCAATAAACTGTATGGACAATAAACTCTAGTGATTTCTATGGGGTACAACTCTATCCTGAATATGCTCATTGAAAAGAAGCTAATCTTGAAACACTTATAAATAGGTTTACAGCAGCCCAAACCACTTGAATTATTTTTTTCTTACTGCAGCTGGTGTTATTCACCTCACTCAATGAAAGACAAAAGTGCAATACTAAGTAATGTATGAAGCCAGAATAATAGCATCTTAAAGGTAGTTTTCAATCAAAACTGATCGTTAAATTGCAGAAGCAAAGGACTATTATGAAACCACTGCAGTCACCGATCATCTTTGATTATCAAACAAATGCCTTGTAAAACAACATATACTGAGCTAATGTACACATTCTTACACTAAGAAGAAAGATTTCCTAAAATAAATTTTACTACTGATTTGCGGATCAGGAATTCAAGACAATATTTTGAATTATGAGTACATTAAACTTAAACTTGACTATTATTTATACACATAAAATTATTTCAAGACATCTAGCTGTGTTGTGGCTTGCTTTTGGGTTTTCTTTTTGTTCATCTGTTTTTTGAATTATTTTATCATCTGAAATTCACTGTCCAAACTTCTATTCCAATGTGAGTATACATTCAGCTGATGACCTCATTGTAAGGCATCTTTTACCTAAGCAGAAGTCAAAATATATACTTAACCAGCTGAAACAATTTCTGTTCTGATAATAATTTAAAAAAAACAGTACATATTGTGATACTGCTTTAGAAACATTCCTCAGAGAAAGCAGAAGAGTGTATCTGACAAAATTCTAGTAAAGTAAAAAATGCATGATTTGGAATATTCCCTACATATTTAAGACATGACAAAACCTAGAGAATTAAGACTTGAAATTGCTGCAGAGACTGTATTATACTGAGGATATCCTACAATAGTTTATATGTCACTGCCTACAAAATAGTTTATAGTAAGAGCCCTCCCCCCGTCACGGAGAGGAGAATCGAAAAGAATGCTCCCACAGGTTGAGATAAGAACAGTTTTAACTAAGGTATAACACAAATCACTACTGCTACCACCAATGATAATAATGATAAAGGAAATAACAAGGGAAGAGAATACATCATCTCACCACCAGCCGACCGATAACTCGCCCCCCCAGCCCGACCAAGCTCTGACCAATACCTCCTCCAACCCTGCAGTCTCCCAGCCCTTCCGGCTAACTCCCAGTTACATCCTGGGCATGACGTGCTGTGGTATGGAATACTTCTTTGGTCAGTTTGGGTCAGGTGTCCTGTCTCTGCTTCCTCCCGACTTCCCCTCCTCCCTGGCAGAGCATGAGGCTCACAAAGTCCTTGGCCAAACCTAAACATCACTATCAGCTCTGTTCCCAAGCTGAAAGTCAAAACACTGCACTGCACCAGCTACCAAGAAGGGGAAAAATGACTGCTACTGCTGAACCCAGGACAGTCATACATCTCCATAATGCTGTGTATTTGGGAAAAAGACCCACCAAAACACATTCTAGACAGTGACAGGATCAGACAACTAGTGTGTGCTGAACAAGATGAACACCTAAACAAGAATGTGCTTCACTTTTCTCTGATTCTCAAACATTAAAATGGAAATCAAATACCGATTCAGTTCACTGAGAGTGAGGAAATAAATTTTTGTTTGTGAATCACTCAGAGGTAATAAGGAATATTAGAGAAAAGCCAATGAGGAAATTAACAATTCTATCATCATGGCAGGGTTCGAGTAATACAAGAAAGGCAGAATATATGTCAAAACTCCCAAGTCAAGTGAGGATAAAGTACTGCAGGTTTAGTTAGCACCAGCAGGTTGCCTCATCCCTCTCTTTAGTAGCTTAAACATTAGGCATTGAGTCTAAGATATTAAGAGCATCCACAGTTAACTATAGAAGAAAAAATGTTCCAAGAAAATTCCACTTGCGATTAACTCCTTCTTTGCCATGAAGATAGAGGGGGCTAGACAATCAGATCACAGGCTTAGCTTTTATACTGTTGGTTAGGGGGATTTCCTCCACTTTCATCTCTGCAGAGATGACAGACTGAGGCTGAAGGCCCAAATACAGTATTGTAAATGACTAAGTACTATAATTCAGAAGAAATCATCGTAAGGTGTCATAAAAACACACTTCAAGGAATATTAACTGGGATTTAATTAAAAGTGGGTAATCTTTCAGTTCTATTACAAAGACACTTAAAATTTAAATTCTCTGCAACAAACACTGAGCAAATAAAATTTTTCTCTACCACAGTGATCCCAACAGAATCCTCTCCATTAAGTTCGTATTAGCCCTGAACCATCGGACCTTGCCAATACCTGTGTTACTAGGAAGACACTCATTAGGAGCTGAGAGTGTAGCTGAGAGCAGTCATTTTTAAAATGTGTTTGCTATCAATGTCAACTTCTTCAAAGATTCTCAAAAGCATATCTGGGACAGAGATATGTGAATTCATGCTGTAAGGACTATGTATTACTGTCCTCACTGGTAAGAACAGCTCTGGAAGGCTGTAGCCTCTAAAACCCTCAATTGCTGCCCATTCAGCAGGTTATGAGAAGGTGACAAGGCCTGAAGACAAAAGAAGACTGTTAAGAAGTAACTGCAGACAGTGTAATTAAAATTCTAATTAGACTTTTCTCTCTTTTTTTTTTTTCTTTCAAAATGAAAACTGTGTGGCACAGCAGTCACAACTGCTATGCTGGTGCAAGACAGAAAGAGGTCACTCACTTGCAGCTCACTCCCAACAGCTGGCACCAGGCTTCTATGTCAGATTTTTACCTGCTCAGATCAGATATGAAAATTCCCAAAGCAGCTGTTTTTTAGCCTGGAATGAATGAAGACATTCTCATCCAGAAAAAGACAACTTAGTGACTTCAGATCATTCAAACTTAGAAAATAATTAAACAAGCTGTCAGTTTAAGCATCTGAGGAGATACAGATTGTGGGTAGCTGGAGGTCAGCTAGGGCTGGAAACCACTTAAAACAGCTGTGATGAAACAAGCGTATGTGGGAGGGAATTGACAAACCCACCTTTAAATAATGAAATATCACCTTGGAGAATGAAGAAACACCAACTGACAGGAATTTTAGAATAATGTCCTCCAAAATGTAATGCCAAATCAGAACAGTGAAGTTGCTTACATGTGCTATGTCCATAAATTTCCTTAATAAGTTTATATTAAAAAATAAAGAGTGGAGTTGAGACACTATTATGTTTGCATAAGAGGGTGCACACGTAACTTCTATGACAGTGATCTTCGTGTTTTCTAACCTGTTCTTTCCATCTCAAAAAAAAAAAAAAAACGCAAAAACCAAAACTGTGTTAACCTACCACAGACATACAATGTTTCAATTCTTTTAATCTGGCTCCTTTTTACTTTCTCCTTTCCCACACATATAAACTTTGTATTTTTATTTAAGAAGCAATAAACATGTCTCTATCTCTACTGAATTTCAGAAACAGTATCTGTGTAACACCCTCCTGGATAAAGAGATAATTTAAAATTTACCATAAGACTCTCTCATCTGAAGTCACAGAATCATAGAATCATAGAATAGTTAGGGTTGGAAAGGACCTTAAGATCATCTAGCTCCAACCCCCCTGCCAGGTGCATGGACAACTCACACTAAACCATATCACCCAAGGCCTCGTCCAACCTGGTCTTGAGCACTGCCTTTCCTAAAGAGCCTGTAACCTTCCACTCCAACACTCCAGTCATAGGAGCCATCCCGCCATGTTTCTGTAATGCCTATTATATCATACCCCCGTAGATGTGCACACATCTCTAATTCCTCTTGTTTGTTCCCCATGCTATGGGCATTTGTATAGAGGCATCTGAGCCGAGCTCCAAATGCAGCCAGCTCACTGACTGGAGCAGCTCGGATATCTCTACAGTGCTCCAAGCATTTATTATAGGTGCTGGCAACTGACTGTATAAATACTTACAATGGAGAACGAAATTAACTAACCTGGTTTGGGCTAGCATAAAGGCTCTTTAAGGTCATCTTTATGTATAGAGTAGAATTAAACTATATTTAGATTTTGAAGCTTGTGTTGCTAATCAGTACCTGAGATGTGCAGTTAGTCTTGAGAGTTCATTGATTTGACTTTGATTTTACGAGGATTATCATGGGACTGGAGCACCTCCCATATGAAGAAGGGCTGAGAAAGTTGGGGCTGTTCAGCCTGGAGAAGAGAATGCTGCATGGAGACCTCATAGCAGCCTTCCAGTACCTGAAGGGGGCCTATAGGGATGCTGGGGAGGGACTCTTCATTAGAGACTGTAGTGATAGGACAAGGGGTAACGGGTTAAAACTTAAACAGGGGAAGTTTAGATTGGATATAAGTTAGAAGTTCTTTACTGTTAGGGTGGTGAGGCACTGGAATAGGTTGCCCAGGGAGGTTGTGAATGCTCCACCCCTGGCAGTGCTCAAGACCAGGTTGGACGAGGCCTTGGGTGATATGGTTTAGTGTGAGGTGTCCCTGCCCATGGCATGGGGGTTGGAACTAGATGATCTTAAGGTCCTTTCCAACCCTAACTATTCTATGATGCTATAATATGCACAAATAACTGAATACTGTTTCTGAATCTTAAGTTCTTTTCTAATAATCTCAGTGGTACAAATCTCTATAACTGGCTAAATCTTAGCACTTCTTACATTTATTGTCATGGGGTTTCCTTTTTTGTTCTCCTGCTATGGCATATCAAAGTGTACATGCTTAGCACTACTGATCTTTACCGCTTTCATCATCCTTTTGTATAATCCTCAATTTCCTTGATCTCTCAGCAGTATTTAAATATGCAATTTGTTTTTTCCCATCTGGCTTCTTTCAGGACGTTTGCTTATTTTTGCTGTAATTATTTTAAGCAAGAATAAAATATACAATTGTATACAGTTACCTTGCAGATTAATATGTAACACATAAAATCATGTCTTTGGTACTATTCTGCACCTCTTTAAGTACAGTCAAGCATTATAAGACTTCCGTTCAGTCTGTGTAGCATGGTCCCTCTTCCCTATACACTTGCAGCAGGCTTAAGAACAACATCCAGCAGAAGCAGGACTAAAGCTACAAACACCGTTTCCTTCATGGCCTTTGATACAGGTAAATAAGGTAAGGCAGGAAAACACCAAAG